>NC_064641.1:822522788-823140288 GCF_023864345.2 Schistocerca serialis cubense
GACAGTCTTGCACTGGTGAAAATTTGAAATGAACCAAGGAAGGAGTTGGAACAAAGTGATGTGAAGGGGATTATGGTAAAACACAGCACTTTATACTGATATACTGTTTACTGCATTTAATAAACTCATGGAAGTAATGGGCATAATAGTTGTGACCACAAGGAGGTTATTCTGAAAAACAATTAATTTTGTTTCCTGATGTATGTTCACACTTATTTGAGGACATTGATATAGATGTGATCATTCTGATAATTGAATTTGGAAGATGATACATTTCTTTAATCTATTTGAAATTTTGACATTGAAGTCGGTTTGATACAGCATCAAATGTCTGGCATTCCAGTTGAGGCATGTTCTTGCCTGGGAAAAAATTATGTATCCATAACTTGACAACCAACTCACACTAACATCTTTTAGAGGTATGATACAACTTATTAGGCAATAATATATGAACAATTGAACGAATCTCATAGTACGTTCAATGGAGTGCATCAAAAGAGCACCAAGATGATAAAACGGAAAATTTATGCACTTGTATCTTTCTTGTATTTCATCTTGTAAATGAGAAAGTTGACTGACTAAACTTTATACATAACATGTATTTTTCACTCACACTAATTGTCAAATTGCTGGTCTTTTTCACTAGTCATGATTATATTCCCTTCATTTTTAGCCAGAGATTTAGGAGAGCTTTGTCTCTCTGCAATAGTCAAACCTCTTTGGGATGTATTGTAATACCACAACCCCTGTATCCTCTTCTTCCACTCTCATCCCCACTCTCCCAAAGAGGACTTACACCAACTTAAACTGCTGTTTGACTTTGTCTTTTCTGGTTACCTGGATTCGAATACACTGAAGATTTTTTGTGCAGAAAATTAGTAATTTGCACTAATTTAAGCTACTGTTTTGACATTGTTTATGTTGGGCCTCACCAGTATGTAGAATGAAGGAAACATGTTAAAAGCTAATATACGATCACAATTTGCACATAATACAAACCACAGGAACATGGTAGGAATAAAATTGCTATTGTAATTATGGAGTAATCAACAATTTAAGTTCCAATATTTCTAGTCATCAGGAAACAGCTATTTTTATGCTTTTTAACACAAAAACTACATGTGTCCCTAACAGAAATACGACATGATGATTTTTCAGTCAGAATTAAGGATACTCATGTTTTAATTGGTGTTAGTTAGCTAAACTGTAATTATGAGCATATAGAAATGTAAAACTTTACTCATACGTAGTTTAATTAGTTGAATCTAGGCATTTTATGTAATAAAACTAATTGCTCTGTTCACCTGAAAACGATAGGATGATGTCCTTTAAGACAGTAAAAAAATATATGCAAATTAATGAAACACATTGTTGCAATGATAAAACATGTAATTTCTTAGTTTCAATATAAACAGATTCTTTCCTGTCTTTGTATGAAATTATTCACTTCTATTTCGTGTAAATTTCTACGTTATTTGGGAAGATGTATGCAAAAACTTTAATTGTATAAATCCAAAATTCAATATAAACAGAGGTGATTTGTATGCCACTATAGGTCAGTCTGAGGTCAGTCCCACGTCAGTATTACGTCAGTCTTGGACCGAATTTTCTTTCAACAGCATGTAGTCAGACTTTGTACATTCGCCGTCAAACATCTAGCGTGCAAAATAAGATTCTCTTTGGACAAGAAGTACTAAACTTATTTCTATCATTGCATGATTCCCATGTGGTGATGCAATAACATCAAGATGAACCTATGGCAGCATTAAGAAGCAACACCCCATATTACACAAGATATGTATTATTTTATTGGTGGAGGATATCCATAATAAGGTGGGGTATATTAATCATTATTCTTCTTGTACTAAATAATGATACACATCCCAAACTTCACCCACAAAAAATTTTTGCCATGTTATATTACACTGTCCACAATCCATTGCCATCCAGTAGCTGCTCTGTGAGAGAGTGCATGTCATGCTTATAAAAAAATCACATCTCTAAACTGTTCCTCCACTGTCTGCAGTATATAATGCTGTAAAGTATGTTCATATCATTATGCATACAGGTGTTTTCTTAAACGTAATAAGGGGACCACATCCTAACCACAGAAAACATTCCATAACAAAACAGCACATCCTCCGTACTTCACTTTTGGGATGGCAAGTAGCAGCAGGCACTGAGCAAACCCAAAACCTTCTATATGATTGCCTCAAGTCATAGTATGAGTCAGCCCTCCAAATCACTCATTCCCAGTCATCCACTGTCCAGTAGCATTATTCTTTACACAACTTCAAGCATTGCTTAGCATTCACTACAGAAATGGTTGGCTTATGAGGAGCCTCTTGACCATTGAATCCATTCTTTTTAACTTCCTATTCGAACTTCCTATTCACAATCATTCTGCTAGTAGGTGCGCTGGTAGCAGTTTTAAAACTAATTGCAACCATTCTGCACAATGTTTGTTTGTCAGTATCTGGAAGTTCATTAGATCTGCCTGGTCTTGGATTAGCTGTCACTCATCCATCATGTTTCCACTTCACATCACATCACCAACAGTTGACTTGTGCAGCTTTGGAAAAGTTGAAATTTCCTTGATGGATTTATTACTCAGGTGATGTTCAATGATCAGGCCACAATCAAAGTCACTGAACTCTCTTGACCCATTCTAATGTTACTGCTTCTCTGCTGACAACACAATACTCCAGTCTCCTTTCTATATTGGCAAAGGCCAGTTCCACATTACACAGGACTGTCCAGGTAATTTTGATCAAATAGTGTATGCCACAACATGTTTTAGATGTCACAGCCGGCAAATGAACTGCCCGAAAGTCAAATGGTTCAAATGGCTCTGAGCACTATGGGACTTAATTCTGAGGTCATCAGTCCCCTAGAACTTAGAACTACTTAAACCTAACTAACCTAAGGACACCACACACATCCATGCCCAAGGCAGGATTCGAACCTGTGACCGTAGCAGTCACGCGGTTCCAGACTGTAGCGCCTAGAACTGCTCAGCCACCCAGGCTGGCCCCAAATGTCAAGATCACCACAATACATCCATCATTAACCAGACTGCAAGGCATCTGACAGTATTTTGTACTGAGTGGTCTGACATACTGCCATGTTTCCAACCAGATGCCAAATAGTAGTTGAGAGATTAACCAAGTAATGAAATCTCATCTGAGAATATGGCATATTTTCATATGTGATTTCTTCATAAATAAGGTATGAAATAGCAAAAGTGGATCTCATATCAAAGTTTGTTCTATTAATGTGAGTGTTGATTCTCAACTGGCACAAATTTAATTATGGTGGAGGCCTGTTAATCTGAACTAATTGGGACCGGACCTTGTTCGGATTACCAACTTGTTCAGATTTGCCAGAATTATGGTGACACGTTTCTAGAATGAAGTATACCAAGCATATAAGTAGGTACATGATGATAACAAATGGGAACAAGTGTGGGCACAATGGCTCACTCTCACTCCCTGCCCTTGTTGTTGTGCATTGTTGAGTGCGATATGGTTTGTTTGGACAGATTCAGAAAATGTCATGGAATCTGTCTGCTAACAATTACTGGAAAGAAGCTTTCTTCTGACCATGATGCAGCAAAGGATTACTTGGGTGAGTTTGCAAAAATGATAAGAGAGGGAAAGTATTCGCCTCAACAAATTTATAATGGTGACAAGACTGGCCTTAATTTTAGGGTATTGCCAACAAAAAGCCTGGCATCAAAAACAGAAGACCATGCTCCTGGTTTTAAAATATGCAAAGATTGTGTGACTTTATTAGTGTGCAGCAATGCTGTTGGTGACCACAAGCTGCCTTTAATGCTGATTGGCAAATCTGCTAGGCCCAGAGCCTTTAAAAACTGCAACACGAAGTCCCTGACCATATATTATCACAACAAGAAGAAAGCATGGATGGATGGTAAGCTGTTCAAAGAATGGTTTCCCAGCCAGTTTGTTCCCTCTGTTCAACAGTTTTTAAGGAAAATCATTTGTCTCCCCATGCAATCCTTTTGATTGATAATGCGCCATCTCACTCTAGCACTGAGGAACTATGTGATGGAGAAATTGTGGCGAAGTTTTTGCCACCGAATGTTACACCACTTCTACAGCCGATGGACCAGGGCTCACTGCAAACATTAAAACTGATTTACAGAAAACAATTTTTAAGTAGCTGATCCAAGATGATAGCATTCCTTTAGTGGACAAAATAAAAAAGACCAATGTGAAGGATGTTGTTTATTGGGCCACTGAGGTGTGGCAGAGTATTTCAGAAAATACTCCGAGAAAATCGTGGAGAAAACTGTGGACATCTCTTGAATTTCAGGACAACCTAGTTGAAAATGAAGAGGAAAATCTACTACAATTAATACAGACAATCTGTGGATGTGAAGAAGCTAGTGAAGGAGATGTAGATGAGTGGATGGCAGTGGATGGGGCATGTGTGGAGAAGCCTACTGATGCTGATTTAGTTGCTGCTGTGACTCAAGACCAAGAAGAAGTGGTCTGCTGTGATGGAAGTGACAATGAGTGTGAAAGTGACAAAGGAGAGTTGGTGCCACAAAGTGATGCAGCAGAAGCCCTTGACCTCACGCTATGTTATTGGGAGCCACAGCCCACTGCTACACCTTCTGATTTGATGTTTATGAAACAATGGTGCAACTATGCATCATATAACAGACTGTCTTCATTATGCCAAAAAACAATCACTGAGTTTTTGTCATCTAAAAAGTAGGGATAAAATGTCCATTGTATTTTAGTAAGTTTGACAGCTTTTCTTTCATTGTTATGAATTGTTTAAAGCTAATCTTTTCTTGTCAATTTTTCTAATACATGTTTACTGTACTGTGTAAATTAAAATAGTGTGTATGTACAGCAGTTTACCACACAGTTTTCCACACTTAGACTAACATTTTTCATGTTCGGATTAACCGAACGTTCGGGTTACCGGGGTTTAGATTAGTGGAACTCTGCTGTATGTAATTTCTGCACTACTTTATAATTTACAAACCTCTGAATTTGTATTCAAAGCATGAAGATCTATATTAACACCATGTCATGAATTAATTATAAGTAAATTTTTCCAGATAGTTAAATCTGTTGATGCTGTTTGATTGTAGCCACTTCTTTAATATCTAAGTAGGTTGCACAATACTTTCTTGTATCAAATTGGTAATGGCATCAATTATTGTACATGATAGCACCTCCAGTTCATGAAGCATGAAATTGTAATTTCTGCTTCTTACTTGGCACTTCTCTCTATTCTACAAAATGTTCTTCAAAGAATGCAAATCATTTGGCAGCCAGAGGGAGGCCAGGTAACTGCACTGCTCACGGATGTAGTAGCTAGCTCACTAGAAACCATGCTAGATAAATTGTTTTTGAAGTTTCTGATTTGACAGTAATGAATAAAAATAGCTGACAAATCATCTGTATCTTCTTGACATAATTTATTGATAATTGTAATGGAATTCAGTTGGTTGACCCAATGTACATATCTATATTATTATTATTTTAGAGAAATACCAAAGCTTGAACACAGAGAGCAGATGCAAATGGATGTCTGCTGCCGTAGTTAGGTAAAGATGAAAAGGCTTGCTCATTTTAGACTAGCATGAATAGTTGCATCAGACTGGCTTGCAGACTAAATATCACAAAACAACATCAATTTAGGACATAAAACTAATAACTTTTCTTTCAGCTGTATTTATTAATGTAAAAATATTATATGGGATTGATTTTGTAGTTAGTATGGTACTCCATACTACACTTATGCTTAAAAATATACCATATTTATGTGTGCATGTGCATGCACTTAAATCCAATATACAGGTATATTCACAACTGACAAACTGTATTGAGGTACTTTAACTGATGTTAGTTAATCAGTTACTGTGTTTTGATACAGTTTGTTAGATAGAAACATAAACAGGATTAATAGAATTGCCTGACTGCAGGTCTCAGTTTCATAAAGCAAAGATTCATAATGAAGAAGCATATTGACAACAAAATCACATATAATATTTTCACATAAATAAATACAGGTGAAAGATAGTTATTAATTTTATCTGTCATAAACAGCCTCAACATTCATGGAAGCAAGAATCATCAGTGTGGTAATGATAACCATAGTGTAACTTAAAATTGTGTAATATTACATACCTTGTGCAATCGAGGTGCTCTCTCATTGATTCCAATATCAACAACATATATCCTTGAACTGCCCAGTGATGGCAAAATCAGCTTGTCTCTACATTTTGTTGAATCTTCATGACAGCTGCTACAAACATTCCATCCTGAGTGATGTAGCTCATCACCTAGGTAAGGCATTGGCAGGCGATGTATAACCTGTACACAATGAAAATGAATGAGCGTACGGCATCGTTGGCTGGGAGGCCGCACCCTGGGAAGTTCGACCGCCAAGGGCAAGTTTTTTGCCACATTGGGTGACTGATCAGGATGAAATGATGATGAGGACAACACAACACCCAGTCCCCAAGCAGAGAAAACCTCCAACCTCGATGGGAATTGAACCAAGGCTTGCTTGCATGGGAGGTGAGCATGTTACCACCCAGCTAAGCAGCTGGACTGTGCACAATATCAGTTCTTAAACTGTGTCAATGACGCTACATAGAACATGCATTTTACTGTTATAGTAAACCATGGTTAATCAATTTAGAAGAGCATGACTTTATTTTATGCACCTGTGTAAAATATTTGTGAATTTTCTTACAAAAACAAAACAACTTTTCTACAATAACAATTTCAAGCACAAAATAAATGGAAAAATAAATTTCTGCCACCTTAAAAACTGTTTGACAAATACTACTTCCTTCTCTACTAAAATACAGGGAAAAAATACAACTGCATCCATTACAATTTATTTGTAAGTGAACAAAACTGAAACATGCAGGACTATGGTAGAAATGAGTTTCATAATAATTTCAGTGCTGTGTTATTTTAAGTAGATTATCTGAAACAGCAAATTACATTAACAACTGCTAGAATAGACTGTACTCACCTTGCAGAAAGTGGGGCTGTCAGGATCAATATCAACAGTTGCCAAAAAGTCTGGTTTAGTATTGCGAGCTTCAGCAGGTTGAACGCAAGGCACATAAACAATTTTTTCTCTAGGTCCATATTGCATAGCTTCCAGGGGAGATGAATAGCCAGGGCCACAGCCATGACCTGGAAGGTATATTTGTCAGACAAAATATGAAAACTGAAGAAAAGAGGTGCAAAAAAGTATTACAATCAGTTTTTCAGTATAGTTTATCCAGGAGGCTATGACTAGAAATCCCAATTTCACAGAAAAAATAACAAATTTGTGTATGCAGAACAAATAATGTAGTTGAGACACTATGAATATTCCTTTTGAATTTCCAATCATTCATACAATCAAACAATGGAAATCCAGGCTGGAATGTAACAATATTATGAAAAGGAAAGTTGCTACTCACCATATTGCAGAGATGCTGAGTCACAGATAGGAACAACAGGAAGACTTTCACACTTAATGCATTCAGCCAGTGGCCTTTGTCAACAATAGAGACACATATGCACACACACACACTCACACTCACAACTAATGCAACTCACATATGACTGCAGCCTCAGACAACCGAAACTACACTGCAAGCAGCAGCACAGGTGCATGATGGGAGTGGCAACAGGGTGCGAGAAAGGAGGAGACTGGGGCGGGGAGGGGAGGGGGAGGGATAGTATAGTGGGCATGGTGGACAGTGAAGTGCTGCAGGTTGGGCGGTGGACAGGGGAGAGGTGGGGAGGGGGGAAGTAGTGCAAAAGGAGAGAAATAGAGATAAATAAATAAAAAATAAAATAAAGACTGGGTGTGGTGGTGGAATGACAGCTGTGTAGTGATGTAGTGCTGAAATGGGAGCAGAAAAGGGGCTGCATGGGTGAGGACAGCGACTAACGAAGGTTGAGGCCCAGAGGGTTACAGGAACATAGGATATATTGCAGGAAAGTTCTCACCTGTGCAATTAAGTAAACCTGGTGTTGGTGGGAAGGATCCATATGGCACAGGCTGTGAAGCAGTCATATTGTGGCTGGTTACTGTGCCCCCACTGAGAGAATCTATGCTCTCACAGACCAACACCTTCAACCTATTACCGGAACCTAGCCTCCTATTTAAAAGATACCAACCATTTCCTCCACCAACTCTCCATAGTTCTTGTCCCTTTCCTACAGAGTGCCCTGTTCGTCACTATTGATGCCACCTCCCTGTACACTAACATTCGTAATGCCCATTGGTTTACCACTATTGAACACTACCTTTCCCAGTGCCCAATGGCTTCCAAACCAACAACCTCCTTCCTAGTAGCCATGACCAACTATATCCTCACCCAAAATTACTTCTCCTTTGAAGGCATTACCTACAAACAAATCTGGGGTACGGCTATGGGCAGCCGCCTGGCGCGATCCAATGCCAACCTATTCTTGGGCCATCTAGAGGAATCCTTCCTAAACACCCAGAATCCTAAACCCCTCACCTGGTTCAGATACATTGATGACATCTTTACTATCTGGATCAAAGATGAGGACACCCTATCCACATTCCTCCAGAACCTCAACACGTCTCCCCCATTTGCTTCACCTGGTCCTACTCAACCCAACAAGCCACCTTCATAGATGTTGACCTCCACCTTGAATATGACTACATCAGTACCTCTGTCCATATGAAACCTACTAACCATCAGCAATACCTTTACTTCAGCCACGCATTCCATACCAAGAAGTCCCTTTTGTACAGCCTAGCCACACATGGTTGTCACATCTGCAGTGATGAGCAGGCCCTCTCGAAATATATCGAGGGTCTCACTGAAGCCTTCACTGGCTGTAATTATCCTCCCAACCTTGTACAAAAACAATCTCCCATGCCTTATCTTTCCAGTCTCCCACCACCTCCCAAAGCCCCACCATCCAGCCACAGAGGAGCATTCCCCTTGTAACTCAATACCACCCAGGAATGGAGCAACTGAACCACTTTCTCTGCCAGGGTTTCAATTATCTCCCATTGTGCTCTTAAATGAGAAATGTCTTGCCGACTATCCTTCCCACCCCTCCCACAGTGGTTTTCCGCCATCCACTGAACCTACACAATATTCTCATCCATCCTAATACAGCCCTTGCACCCAATCCCTTACCTCATGGCTCATACCCCTGTAATAGACCTAGATGCAAGACCTATCCCATACATCATCCCACCACCAACACCTACTCCAGTCCGGTAATTAACATCACCTATCTCATCAAAAGCAGGGCTACCTGTGAAACCAGTCACATGGTCCACATGATAAGCTGCAACCACTGTGCTGCATTCTATGTAGACATGACAACCAACAAGCTGTCTGTCCACATGAATGGCCACCAACAAACTGTGGCCAGGAAACAAGTGGCCTACCCTGTTGCTGAACACACTGCCAAACATAATATCCTTCATTTCAATGACTGCTTAACAGCCTGTGCCATATGGATTCTTCCCACCAACACCAGCTTTTCTGAATTGCACAGGTGGGAACTTTCCTGCAATACATCCTACATTCCCGTAACCCTCTGGGCCTCAACCTTCGTTAGTCACTGTCCTCACCCATGCAGCCCCTTACCTGCTCCCATTCCAGCACTACACAAGCCTTCATTTCACCACCACACCCAATCTTTTTTTATTTTTTTATTTTATTTCACTTTCTTATTTATTTCTCTCTATTTCTTTCCTTTTCCGCTACTCCCCCCCCCCCCCCCCCTCTCACCTCTCCCCTGTCCACCGCCCAACCTGCAGCACTTCACTGTCCGCCATCCCCACCATTCTATCCCTCCCCCTCCCTGCCCCAGTCTCCATCTTTCCCCCACCCAGTCGTCATTCCCATCATGCAACTGTGCTGCTGTTCGCAGTGTCGTTTCAGTTGCCTGAGACTGCAGTCATGTGTTTAAGTTGTGTTTGCATGAGTGTGTGTGTGAGTACGTATCTCTATTGTTGACAAAGGCCATTGGCCGAAAGCTTTTAGTGTGAAAATATTTTTGTTGTTCCTATCTATGACTCAACTTCTCCCCAATATGGTAAGTAGCATATTTCCTTCTCATAATACATTTATTCATACACAGTATCATAGAAACTCTGTGATGAAGGACAATCATTGGTCATTTTCAAGTAGAGAGAAAGACAGAAGTATTCATTAGAGATTACTTTGAAAGTGATTTTAACAATCAATGGAACAGCTGGAAGCCACAGATCCAGTACCAAAAAAGGCAGAAGCTATTTCCTCTATTGCTACAGCTGTGACCAGCATTTGCTGGGATGCAAAATAGATTCATCTAATTGGCTCTCTTGCAAAGAGTTTAACAATAATGTAAAATACTACACTAGACTTCTAGACCACATGGATTAAAAAATACAAAGAGCCCAGATTGGAAATCATTCCACTTCAAGACTATCTTACTGCCAGAAAGGTTTTTTGAGGGATTTTAAGTATAATTGTTGAAACATTCTTTCCATTCACCAGATTTGGCAAGCTCTGATTTTCACTCATCCTTATTTCTACAGATCTGTGACTGGAAAACATTCACAGTCCTATGAAAGGGTTATGGGAGCCTCAGTGCACAAAGTTCACTGGACCAGAAAGGGGACCTTCTAAAAAAGAACAATTTTTACTTTCTTTCAAAAGCTGTGTTAACTGATACAAATTGTAGTGCTTGAAAACCATCATAAATCATTATTCTTCATCTGTAAATTCACAGTTTGTGGAAACATGACAAATTAAGAAACAATTATAGGTTAAAAACATTGCAAACTTCAGTGGCAAAATTACATAAAACAGGCAACTTTATCAAATGTATTGAAACAAGTGACAACCAAAAATACTAAAGATAAGATTATTTAAATGATGAAGATTATTTATTAGAAAACTATGTACAAATAAATATTTAAAACATAAAAAATTGGTAGCTTTATTTTCACACACTTTGGATTTTTAAAAAAATTCAGAAATTTTTATCAGAAAAGACAAATTTTCTGAAATTTAATTGTAGGGAAGGTCAGTCATATAATAGTTTTCATATTGAGCACTGAGTAAAGTTACATTATCATGCTTGGGAAGTCAAAACATGTATGGAAAATGTTGAGAAAAGTATGAAATTCTATGTTGGTAAAGTTGTTCACTTGCCATCAAGCATCCTGGTACATCACCTAGAGATATTATACATAAATGCATAAATATTAACAAATAAAGGAGATTCTAAGGGACAATTATTTGCTCTATTACACAAAATAAGTATTTTTTACTCAAATGGGAATTAATCACACTTCTGTAAACTACCAAAAAATCATCTACTGCTAGAAAAGGAAAATACATAAATAAAGACCAGTTAACATATGACAATGCTGAAAGTATTTAAAAA
This sequence comes from Schistocerca serialis cubense, assembly GCF_023864345.2. Taxonomy (NCBI): domain Eukaryota; kingdom Metazoa; phylum Arthropoda; class Insecta; order Orthoptera; family Acrididae; genus Schistocerca; species Schistocerca serialis. Next base: position 822,534,215 of record NC_064641.1, read on the forward strand.
TGAGTATTGTAAAAATCTTCTCATGTGATGCAAAAAGGTATTGTATTGTATTGTATTGTATGTTAACTGGGGACCCGGAAACAACGGAGAGGCTCCGTCCCCGCCGCAGCCCACAGTGGTCCACAACCCCACGACAAGTACCGCAGTCCACTTCACCCCTCCGCCACCCCACACCGAACCTAGGGTTATTGTGTGGTTTGGCTGCCGGTGGACCCCCCAGGGAACGTCTCACACCAGACAAGTGTAACCCCTATGTTTACGTGGCTGAGTAATGGTGGTGTACGCGTACGTGGCGAAATTGTTTGCGCAGCAATCACCAACATAGTGTAACTGAGATGGAATAAGGGGAACCAGCCCGCATTCACCGAGGCAGATGGAAAACCGCATAAAAACCATCCACAAACTGGCCGGTTCACAGGACCTAGACACAGGTCCACCGGGCGGATTCGTGCCAGGGACCATGTGCTCCTTCCCGCCCGGAAAGCTGTGCATTAGACCGTACGGCCAACCGGGGAACTTGGTAGAGCAACAAACATCACCAAAACCAGAACAGTTGTCCCATGTGGCAAAACTGGTCCAGGGAAGAACTGCAGTTCAGACATCACAACTTGTTCAGAGGCACATAGGTGAGCTGCCTATGAAATTCTGCTGCCAGGTGCCAATATACTGCTGGTACAGCACCCTGAAACACTACAAGTCAGCTGTGGTTGCAGGGCAGATTTCCACATTCTGTTGCACATCATTCTGCTTCTGTGGTACCTAGGAGACCAGAGGTGGACTCACGTCACAACATATCTGGACTGTGCAACTATCAGTATTCACATTCAGCCCTTAGCAGACATGTATTCATACTCAACCACAGCTGAAACTGTAACAATCTCCACACCAGCTGATGGACCCACAGGACCCAAGGAGGTGTAACATTACCTAGTAGCATCATCAGCCTACCCATTGGTCTACATGCCACCACTAGACCTAATGGTTACAGGTCTCAAGCCAGTACCACCAAGGGAAGACCTCCTCTAAATTGTCTTCATCCAGCACCCCACGCAACTCCAAAGGTTTTGAATTCTGCAAGGGGCATCTGCACACTTGGCCTGCTGTTCACATCCACTGTGGCAAAAGGCTATTGGCTGCCAAAGGCAACCTACATTATGCCAGCATGGCCGCCATGCCAGCCATGCCCTTCCACTGAAGCAGTGCCATTGTCTCACATGTACTCTGTTGCATGCCAACACTGTATAAGTGAATAAAACTGGGAAAAATTTTCAAAGTCCCACAGTGAAGCTATATTGATACATTACAACAATGTTGAAACAAGGTGGCCACAATGAAAACAGTTCGTCACTGAGACTGGGTCAGGCCAAACAATACATCGGCATTTCTGATGAGTGAGGTAGCAGATTACAGCAGAGCGTAGCAAGTCAGAGCAGTGAAACAGGGTTGCGTCACCTTCATTATGTAATGAAAGAAAGGTAAAAGTGAATGCGACAAACAGTACCAAGTGCTCTTATGAACCTGTTCTATGCTATAACAAACTCATTAAGTAAGCACAGCAGATTGGTGGTGGTGGTTAGTGTTTAACGTCCCATCGACAACGAGGTCATTAGAGACGGAGCTCATGCTCGGGATAGGGAAGGGTTGGGAAGGAAATCGGCCGTGCCCTTTCAAAGGAACCATCCTGGCATTTGCCTGAAGCGATTTAGGGAAATCACGGAAAACCTAAATCAGGATGGCTGGAGAAGCACAGCAGAAGGGAAACGGCTGATTCCTTCATAATATCAAGCCCTATTCAGTCATGATGAATGGTGTCAGGTATATATTAGCCACTACTTCGCTTCATAAATACCCCAGCAGTTTAGCTTGTAAGTCAGTCAGTCAGATGGATTGATGATGTACATGACGTTCACACTCAATTCCCTGATTGCAGCAAAGTGACATCAGGTACAAGTCTGTTGTAGATTTACTGAATGCTACAGACAACAACAGCCACTACTGGAAGAGATGGCTACTTTGCCACAATCACCAGCCACAGAGTTTAACACAATACTCTACCTCTGTCATTGATGGGAGGACCTGGAGGTCTTTCTGTCCCACCAGATTCAGGACACTAGCATTCCTGATTTTGGCAGGAAAATAGGGCCTACCTGGATGGAAGGTCAAAATCACTGAACTTCATGGCTACATAGCAACCATCGTCATGGAATGACGGAAGATGAGAAGGATGGTGAGCGGGATGGGACAGAGCACCTCCCATGTTGGCAGCTGTAAGTTCAATATATGTTCTGCCATCACTCACTGACATGGTGTTGCAGTACATCCAGAACTGGGGCCACCACATGTGGCAAACTGCCAGTGCAGCAGTCAACTGGAACAAAGTGTGTGATGCCAGTGCTGTGAGTGGGCTGAAGGCTGCTTATGACATGGTTCCTCAGCAGGCACTGACAGACGATGCCAACCATGAGTCATGATGATACCTGCATTTTTATGGAAATAAATAACTAATTACGAATCTTCATTCACTGCGCCTACCAGTAATCACAAGTCACTACCATCCATCTGGGGAAAACTGGTAAGGAGCGAACTGAGAGAGTGCCTTCTGACACAGATCAACTCTACTCACACCCTCCCAATAGTCATCTCTTGTAAAATTTGTGTCAGAAAGTGCTGATGCTTCTGACACTTGCAGCATCTACATCAGAAAGATTTTCAAAGTGTTTTGTGCAGAGCCACTCCAGCTGTTACAACAATTGTGAGGTGAGTCACTGAAAAGCCTTGTTTCTCACATAAGTATGTTCTGGTGGTGATCATGTCCAGAAGTGAGTTAAGAGCCACCTTTTGCAAAGTGTAGTTTCTGAATTTAAGGGGAATTATAGTGAAATGTATTTTGTACAGTAGATTGTAAAATGTAATTTGTCTAGGCACAGAGTATCTTGTGATAGGTTTATTCCTGTAATATATTCCACTGGCAGTATGATCATACAAAAGAGCACTCTGTTAAGTGTCATTGTGTGTCAATCAGAAGAAGTAATAACTAAATTGTTGTTCATTATAGTGTATATTGTTTGTGGTGCATAAGGCTTACTGTGATAGAAAAGGAAACTGCACAGATGTGGCACTACAGCAGACATATTATCAGCTCTGACAGATCAAATTATTAAAGGAGCAGAGCTAGCAAACGGCACAGCCATTATATAGTCAAATGGGAGATCCTTTACAATCACGTCCTAGTGAAGTTAAATCAGTACTGGAAGTACCTTCCTCATCTATGGATCCTGTAGCCACTAGTCTTATTCCCCTTTTTTTCTGGAGAAACATTAGAGGATATTACTATTTTTATGCAGGATGTGTTATCCACAGCCAGCGTATGCAACTGGTCTGAACAAACATAAGTGCAGATGGCAAAATTGTTCTTGTCAGATGAGACTAAGACACACTTCATGTATCATGAGGTTTTAAGTAAAGTAACCACATTTACAGAGGTGGAAAATGGTTTAAAGGAAAGGTACAGAAAACAAAATGGTGCTTGTTTCTTTCAAGAAAAATTGAGTAATTTGAGACTATTGCTAAATGAGACTGTCAAGGTGTTTTTGGATAGGATACACAAGTTGAATGCCCAAACATACCAGTTTACTAACAAACCAGATACTGATGCAGTTTTATTGAGAGAGGCTGAGGATAGGGAACTGGACGTGTTTCTAAGGGGGATTTCTCCTGAATTTTCTCATAGAATGAGAATGGAATACCCACAAGATGTAGCAGCAGTGCTGCAGGTAGCCAGTTATCTGCAAGAGACAGATAAGGCTAAAGTCTCAGAATGATCAGAAAATGTTTGTGTCAACAAAGAATGTTATGTCTATTAAAAAAAACTAGAAACCCACCTCGATTGCGAAAAAAATACCTAGTGTTAACCTAGGTTTCAGCGTGGATAACTACACCTTCTTCAGAACAATAAAACCCACAAGTGCCTAAGAAGACCTTTGTCAATGATTAAAAGAACATTTATACACAAAAAAAGGAAAACACAAACAGTACATATGTACAAAGTCTAAACCATTATTTAACTTAATGGTGTAACCTTCACCTCACACCAGCCTATGTTCGATGGGCCATGAACTGCAGCCACAAATGGTCGCTCACTTACACGCCCAACCCGCTACCTATGCACATGCACACGACTAGGGAAGTTACTTGAATGTGCATGCGCATACAAATACGTGAAAGTTTATACGTGGGTAGGGCTAAATAGCCCTTATATTCCTAACCGTGGATCAACGTATATCAAAAAAGTAGAGCCCTTAGTACTGTCACCGCTTCTAGTAGGAATATGCTCTTTATACCTGAGACCCAGAGCTTGTCCTGTTTGCCCGGGACGAGTTCTGGGTCTCAGGTATAAAGAGCATATTCCTACTAGAAGCGGTGACGGTACTAAGGGCTCTACTTATGTGGAACACCTTGTGCAAACGGCTCATGTGCTGAGCCCTCCAGTTAATATTGAGTTACTTCATGCCGAGGTTAAGGGCGTAAAACTGGATGTTTTGGAAGAAATGCAGATCTTTAAGCATCTGGAACATGATAAAGACAATATCCTTAACGACCAACTCCTACAAAGAAACAGAAAATTTTTTGAAGGTTTCGCACCTTTAATTTGTTCTTCATACTTGTAAATCTGATGATCTGGGGATTTTCACATGCGTGCGCTGATTGGCAAGCGCGGTTGGTCAAGCTGTTCATCTTTTTCTTTTTTTCTCATTTCCTTTATGATAAAGGTGATTTTAGCCCATTGAACACCTCACGTTTTATCCCTATATCTTTATTACCATGGCGTCTTTTGATTACGTCCCCTCAGCCACCCGCCCCCCCCCCCCCCCCCCCCCCCCCAGGCTAACTATTGGCTTTAGGAATAGTTTTAATGAGTTCCTCCTGTTGTCATAGGTAGCTTCATATACGTTTCTTTCCTAGCATAAGCAACCGTGTGCGGTTATTTTTAAGCTTCATCTCCTATTTAGCTTGTCACTTATTCTATCCATTCTATTTTTTTATATACGTTGATCCACAGTTGGGAATATAAGGGCTATTTAGCCACAACCCATGTATAAACTCTCACGTATTTGTATGCGCATGAGCATTCAAGTAACTTTCCTTGTCTTGCGCATGTGCATAGGTAGCGGGTCGGGCGTGTAAGTGAGCGACCATTTGTAGCTGCAGTTTATGGTGGGTCATGGCCCATCGAACATAGGCCGGTGTGAGGTGGAGGTTGCACCATTAAGTTAAGTAACGGTTTAGACTTTGTACATATGTACTGTTTGTGTTTTCCTTTTTTTGTGTATAAATGTTCTTTTAATCATTGACAAAGGTCTTCTTAGGCACTTGTGGGTTTTATTGTTCTGAAGAAGGTGTTGTTATCTACGCCGAAACCTAGGTTAACACTAGGTGCTTTTTTCGCAATCAAGGCGGGTTTCTAGTTTTTTTTAGATATATTAACCAATGATTGCTGACACGCTGTGATGTTGAAGGTTCTTAAATGTTATGTCTGCAGAAGAAAGGGTCATTTTATAGCAGAGTGCTGCCAACTGCAATGTTTTAACTGTCAACCGATTGGTCATACGGCACAGGAGTGTAGGTCAAGGAAACAGGGTAACTATAATGGCAAACAGAAATTGTTAAATCACAACAGAAAATTTCCTTTAAGTGAGAAGCATTCCCATTAAATATAAGTGCATGTTTGCTGATGGCTTGTTTGAAAAGGAAACAATTTTGGTAGGTTCGGGGCACACGTATCAGTTGTCAGTCTGGATCTCATGCATAAGAGCAGACTATAAGAACAAAGTTACAGGTTGCATGCGTTAGTTGACAATGCAGATGAGTCAGTCGGGACAACATATCTCAGGCTTAAAACAGGAAACGCAAGGTTTCATGAGCAAATGGAAGTGTTTCCAACTGTGGCACAAGGTGTCACTGTTACACTTGGGTTACAATTTCTGGCTGGGCATCATGTTAGAATCAACCTTTAGTAATGGACAATTGAACATGATGGTAAGTTATTTCCATTGGGTGCAACAGTTGCAAATGTTTATATATCACAAGATGCACCCATTGCAGAGGTGGAACTCAATAAAATGTGTATAAGTGCATTAAAAGCTATTTTGTATGACAGATTACCAGAAGGTACAGGAAAACTAATGTGGGTGCCAGTAGACAGTAACATTCCACAGGGTGTAGTGTGTTTGGCAGAATCATTAACAAGTAATGATATGTGGGATGAGCAACATTGTTTTGTACGTGGTGTATAATACATACAAGGGATATTAATGGTCCAGTTAGAGTGGCAATAAGCTTGGATAATTTTGGAGGAGATGAAGTGAATCTCCCAAAGGGATTACTGATAGCCGCAATAGAAGTTCTAGAAGAGGAATATATTGAGGATTCTACGGTACAAGGTAGAACAGAATGAATGATGACATATCTGCATTGTGAGAAAAAGTTAAACACCTTCAGGGTAAAGATAATGCACTAATGGAATCAATGTTAATATGGTATGTTAATATGGTATAAGGATTTGTTCAATTGACAAGGAACGTTACCTGCTACACCAATCACACAACATAGAATACCAGCAGGCAATCATCTGCCAGTATTTAGAAAATACTATTGGCTACCTAAGCATTTAAAGCCTTTAGTGGAGGAAATGGTGATTCAACAGTTATCAGATGGGATTATAGAATGTAGTGATAGACCACAGTCTGTGAGTATTGTGATCATGGGTAAGAAGTCACCAGATGGAATGAAGAAACATCAGTTTTGTTGCAACTACAGATTCTTAAATGAAGAAACAGTAACAATACAGACACTTTAGATAATTTGGATCAGTGTAAGTTCTTTTTGCCCCTATATTTAATAAATGGGTATCATCAAATTGAGGTACATCCTGGAGATAGATCTAAAACAGCATTTAACATAACTTCTGGTCACTACAAATATTTTAGGATGCCTTTTGGGCTGAAAAATGCTCCTGCTACATTTTAATATTTATCGGATGGAGTCCTGAGAGATTTAAAACCGAAAAAATGTGTGGTGTACCTCAATGATATAATTATATTTGCAGAAAACCTGGAAGAACTTGTTCAGCATTTGGAGACGACATTTGACAGGTTGAGAAAGGTTTGACTTATGCTTAACATTGATCATGTGTCACTTTGCACAATCACAAGCAGACTGTCTAGGGCATATAATAAGCCAAGATGGAGTAGGGAGAGATCTGTGCCTTACATCAGCAGTATGTGACTTTCTGGTTCCTCAGACAGTTAAACAATTACAATCTTTCCTTGGATTAGCAAACTACTATAGAAAATTCATGAAGGTGTTAGCTGAAGTGGCACAAACACTAACAAAATTACTGTGGAAAGGTATTATGTTTAGCTGAACATCTGAGTGTCAGACAGCATTTCAAAATTTAAAAGATATATTAACTTCAGATCCAGTTCTGATTTTTCCTGATTTCACAAAAGAATTCATACTGCCATGTGATGCAAGTGCTACAGCTTTGGGAGAAGTTTTAGGGCAAATCATTGATCAGAAAAAACGAGCAGTTGCATATGCATTTCATGTTCATAGTGATTACTGATCATGCAGCTACTAGGGCTAAAAGATCCTTCAAGTCGTCTAACGATGTGGGCTTTGAAACTAAGTGAATTTCAATATGACGTGATTCACAAACCAGGTGTTAAACATGCATATACAGGTGCATTTAGTAGAAAGACTGGGGCATTGCAAGTCTCTGGATTTGATTTAAAGATCAGAAGAAAGCACAAGCAAATGATAAAGAGTCTCAGATATATTGCAAACAACCACAGTTTGTCATACAAGATGAGGTTTTATCAACCAAGTGGGACCTTGTATTGTGGTTCCACCAGCTTTGTGGACAAAAGTATTACAGCAAGCACATGATTGTATGTTATCGGGTCATGGCGGTAAGTGAAAAACAGATAAAAGAGTAGTGGAAAGGTTCTGGTTAAGAATAAGATGCACCGATGTCCAACAATACGTCAAGAACTGTATCCCATCTGCACAATGTGCTGATTTATGTCATTAGAAGATACAATTACAAACACCATCAGAGTCTGACTATCCATTTCAATGGTAAGAGCAGATATTTTGGGGTTGTTTCAGAAAAGTCAATCAGGTAACAAGTATGCGTTAACAATTATCAATCACTTCTCAAGGTACCTGGTGATTGTAGCAATACCAGATCAGAAAGGAAGCACAGTAGCTCATACTGTCGTAAATCATTGGATACTTAAACCTGGGGTGCCACAAATGATTATTATGGACTAGGGAACAAATTTCATGTCCGATCTCATTAAGCAGTTGTGTTGCTTACTGAAAGTTAAGAAATAACATAGAGGTCTATTCCCCACAAAGGCAAATGGTCATACAGGTAGAGTTCATAGAACTATATCTAAGATTCTAACCAATTACGTGAATTCTCAACGCCTAGACTGGGATGTATATCTACATTTGGTGTAACTTGCACGAACAATTCAAATACTCTTACAGTAACAGGATTGTCATCTAATGAGGTGGTATATGGATACAAAATGCCTTCTCTGTTTGATGTAATTCAGCAAAATTGGGAAAAGAACATGAACACATTTAGTTATTCACAAAAACTCTAAAGGAAGTCTAGCAGAAGGTACAATGGGCTAACACAAAAGCAGTAGAAATTCAAGAACATGTGGGGTTAAGTAAGAGGAATTTACCACAGTATCAGATAGGTCAATGGACATTACTTGCAAAACCTTACACTCCCAAGGGTAAGACGAAAAAGCTTTTGATGAAGTTTCAGGGTCATTACCAGATGGTCAAGGTAAAATCGTCTGTAAATATAAAGCTGCAATTACTGGGACAAACTTCAGTAGTCCATATCATTAGAATTAAACCTTTTCAAGGAGCCATTGATTCCTTTCCTCAAGTATTAGCAGAGATGCCACATACTTTAATTAAGAATCGAAAGGGTAAAGAAATACTGTAGAATAGGCCATATGGGTTGAGACCAAGGAATATGTAGTTATGGATGTAGAGATATGTGGGTAATAGAAGGATTTCCTTTATTTGTTTTCTTTGATTCATGTAGTGTACTTAGGAATATAGATATTTTTGTTGTATTTCCACATTTTTCTAAGGAGGAAGGGAGTAAATATAAATTGTTTCCTCTAGGTGATGGTGAGGATGACACCTAGATGGGATATACTTCATTAACTGAAAACTTAATCCCTCTGTTATACAGCATAGAGAGAGAGATCACACATACACACACAATTCCCTGTAATTAGTATTATGTCACAATTTGAGTGTTATATGATTCATGCATATCTAATAGGATGGTGTCTTATTAACAGAAGGATTTAATTTTTTTGGTTTATACCTGAACAGCATGAATTGCTTGTAATTCTATCAGTAGAAGATTTTGGTAGTAGTAGTAGTAGTAGTAGTAGTAGTAGTAGTTGTTGTTGTTGTTGCTCTAAGTGTATTAATCATGTTATTATTATATGTCCTGCTCAAGTAGTTCAAACAGATAATCAATGGTGTTAAGTACAATTATTCTTGGGAGATATGAATGCACTAGAGTATAAGAAGGTAGTCATGAAGCCATGGACAAATTACCACTGAAGTGGAAATCATTGGCTTTATCCTGCATTGAAGCCACAAATGATAGTAATGAACTGTTATAAAAACAAGACTATTACAATAACAAGAATAGAATTACATATTAGTGGTATGTTAATAAACAGAACTGAATGTGATATAGCAGGAGAAGAATTTCATCCACCAGCAACCATCATGATTACTACACTAATTACTAGTGTACAACTGGCATTGTACTGGCTAGAAAATACCTTCAGCAATTTCCCTACTCCAAATATTTTCTTTCTAAATTACACACTGATGCTGTGGTATTGCAGAGTATAGACAAATTGATTGATGGAGAAAAGATGCAAATTGCTGTTGATAAAATGTTAAGGCATGTTCATGAATATCACTGTAGGTGAAAGCAGAACACAATTACCATCAGTGTAGCAACCATTAGTATAATCGCTGTACTAGCAATCATTGGTGCAGTTTATCTTTTCTGAAGAAGAAAAATAATGGATGCAGAGTTTAAGCCCACACATGAGATTCCTCTAGAATGGGTTGTACCAGAAAGGAGAAGAGAAATTAAAACACAGATTAAGTTGATAAACAGTTTTATAAGAGGAGTCAGATTATTATATTAAAGGTTAAGATTTTTCTGGTTTTCCCTAAAAATTAGTGATGAACATTTTAGGTAAGAGGGTATGTTGCATGCAACATGCCAACCTTGTGTACAGCAGTAAAACAGGTAAAATTTTCGAAGTTCCAGAGTGAAGCTATGTTGCTACATTATGGAAAGTTGAAACAAGGTGGCCACCATGTGTTGGTCAGGGCAAAATACAACATGAGCATTTCTGATGAGCCAGGTAGCAGACTTCAGCAGAGTGTAGTGGACCAGAGCCATCAATCAGGGCCACATCACCTTCATTATGTGACAAAAGGAAGGCTACATTGAACGCAACAAATGGTACCAAGAGATTTTATGAACCAGTTCTGTGCTATAATAAACTCTTTTAGCAAGCACACCAGAAGGGAAACCACTGATACCATTATAATAGCAAGTCCTATGTGGTCATGATGAATGATGTCGGGTAGACATTAGCCACAACTTCACTCTGTAAATACCCCCGCAGTTTAGCTCATAAGTCAGTCGGTAAGATGGATTGATGGTGTACATGACATTCACACTTGATTCCCTGATTGCAGCAAAGTGACATCAGGCACAAGTGTGTTGTAGATTTCCTGCATGCTACAGACAACAACAGCCACTATTGGAAAGATGGATACTTCACCACAATCATCAGTCATGGAGTTCAACACAACAGTCTGCCTCTGTTGCTGATGGAAGGACCTGGGCTCTTTCTGTCCCACTAGGATCAGGACTCCAGCATTCCTGATCCTGGCAGACTGAATAGGGCCTACCTGGATGGAAGGTCATTATCACTTAACTTCATGGCTACATGGCAACCATCATTGAGATACGATGGATGATGAGAGGGGTAGTGGAGCAGGAGGGGACAGAGCACTTCCCAAGTCAGCATGCTTCAATATACACATCAGTGTCACTCACTGCTGCTGCATCATGGTACAGCTAGAGCCAGGGCCACCACAAGTGGTGAACCACAGATGCAGCAGGTGGCTGCAATGAAGCGTGTGGTGTCAGCTGCCATAAGCAGGCTGAAGGCTGCTTATGATATGATTCCTCAGCGGGCATTGGCAGCTGATACCAACCACAAGTCAAGATGCTAACCGTACTTTTACAGAAATAAATAATTCTGAATCTTCATTCACTGCTCCTACCAGTAACCATGAGTCACTACCATCCTTCCGGGGAAAACTGGTAAGGAGCGAACTGGGAGAGTGCCTCCTGACACGAAACCAACTCTACTCATGTCCTCCCAGTAATCACCTCTTGTAACAACATTGGTAGCAACCACTCCCAGGATGGCTACACATCCCACTGAGATGCTGCCAACGACCTCTGTACAAAATGATACTCAGCCTGCAATCCACGAGTAGTAATAGATTGTCAATGTACTTGAACGTAGAAAGTACGACAAGTTAAGTAATGGTTCTCCGCTTTGTAGAAATAAAGTGTTATATTAATCTTCGAGTTTAATGTACATATATTTTTGGATTCCTACTAGCAGCTATTGCAACTTCTTTCCTTCATTGTTTGTGTTGGTGGAGACTCCCATAGCAGCCAACACAACAGTGACATATGCAGTTGGCTAACATGAGTCAATGAATCAGCCATGTGTAGAGCATAATTCCAAAGACGATGGAAAATAGGCAGAATTTGTTTGGTTTTTGTCTGTATTAGAAATAAAGTATGAATTATATATTTTATGCTTTACATTACAAAATACTGAAAAAGCCCACAGGTTCACTAAATAAATTTTAATTTAAATAAATTTTAGCTTAACATCAAGAAAACATATCAAGATTGTCTACATTACCACAGCATTCTTCCCTCTACATTTACTTTAAAAAAATGAGAAGTAAACTAGAAATTCAGCATAATTTTAATATCTGGAATGTTTTTCGTATCTCATGAAAAGTTCAGCTTTTAGGGGAGGTTTTTGGAGTTTCTCAATATTCCCATTCAAATATAGAAAAGTGACACTTCACTTTACAGAAAATACTATATTTAGGTCATGTGATTAGTTGTGAGAGAGTCTGCATTGACTTCAGATTAGAAAAACCTATACAGGATTTTCCAACACCATGTACAGAGCAGAAGTTAAAAACTTTGTGGCCCAAGCAAATTATTAAAGAAATTTTGTTCTGAAATTTGTGGGCTCTGCCTGACTTCTCACTCAGCTATTGAAAAAAAGGAGTAAAGTTTCATTGTGAAGTTAAATTTAGTAAACTGAAAGAATTCTTGACAACTGGTCTGCAGTTGTTTTTTATTTCATTTTATGAGAGAAAATTCATGTTGCCAAGCAATGCAAAGCATCATGTGCTTGGCTGTGTCCTCAGTCAAGAAGTAGATAGAGCAGAGCAACCAGTGGCCTATGTCTCACATTTGATGAATGAATGAAAAAAAAAACTATTCTTCAACATAGAAGGAAATGCTGAGTCTCATATACAGCATGACATACTTTCAGTGTTATTTATATGATAGAAAATTCAGGGCAATAACATATCATGCAGCATTAAAGTGGCTGTTAGAGTTGAAAAGTCCATCAAGCAGGTTAATGTGTTGAGCACAGAAATTCAGAGAGCTCAATTTTGAGGGCATCCATCAATGAACCAGAGTACGAAGAAATGCAGATGACCTCATTCAAAAGGTTTGTTATAAAAACTGTGTCACACTACTACAAAGTGGTAGAAATCACAAGCAGTTGACAAGGACTGTAAGCTATCTGCAATGCAGTCACAGTCAATTGTGCATGACAGAGTGTTATTTAAGTAAACAAAACTCAGACCTTGCGTTGTGGCTCCAGTTATGCTGCAGAAAGAAGTACTGAGACAAGCACTTGATCAAGAGCTAGTGGGCCATGGAGGTTGAAGAAACACAGAACAACATGTAACCAAACGGTATTGGTGGCAAACATATGACCAGGATTTAGTGAGAACTGTGTACCTTGTGGATAACAGGCAGAAATACGGCATCAGCATACTTCACTGCAAAGATTATCAGAGACTAATAAACTCAGTATGAACACCTTAGGTTGTTTTCGGCAAACACTGGCAGGGAATCACCATATGCTGACAATAATAGATCACTTTTCATGCTGCGTGGAAATGGGCAGTGGCTCAGGTCATGGTGATTAATTAGTTGTTGGAGTTTGATGTTGTAGAGAATTGATTATGGATCAAGGCACCAATTTCATGTTGGAGTTACTGAAGCAGTTTTGTCATTTATTGCATATCCATAAGTTAAGAAAAGGCCATTACAACTGCAGACAAATGGGAGAACAGAGCAAGTTCATCAAACATTGGCAAAGAGCTTATGTACATACGTAAACAGTCATCAAAACAGCTGGGACATACTATTATCATACAGTGTGGTTGCACATGATCCTGAGGTTCATAAAAGCATGGGGCTATTGCTGTATGAGGTAGTATATGGCCAGAAAATGCCATCTCCAATAGAGGTAGTGAAGCATAAAGTAGGAAAAAATGAGGAACTCACACAGAATTCTGCAAGAATTTTACAGATGGCATGTAATTGAGGACAAAAAGCAAATACAAAAGGATAGGCATGGATGAGGCAATGGAATGTTAAGTCATCAAATACAGTGTGTAATGTTAACAAGTTCTTACATCCCCAAAGGAAAAGACGAAAAAAATGTTCAGACATTATCAAGGTCCTTTCCAAGTACTTGAGATGCGCTCACTGGTGAACTTGAAAGTAGAACTTCTGACTCAAATGACAGTCTCTCCTTGTTGAGTATATCCAATCTTTTTGGGGCACACCAGACTCTACCACCATTCCCAGTGTCAGTCCAAAAAATTGGGAAGAAAGTAGGAAGAAGAAGGTAACACAGCAAGTGGAACAGATGACAGTTTATGTGCACATTGCCTTACACACTAAGACCTAGACTTACATTGATGCAGAGAGAAAACACAAGGCACTGAGACTTCCATGGTTGAGGGAGATGCTTTTGAAGAGCATCGAATTACTGGTGCTGTACTTCTCCAGCCATGAAAGGAATAGTGTATTGAAAATGTTTTGTTAGATGCTCTTTTTTATTTTTTATTTATTTATTTATTTTTTTTTAATACATATACGGTTGGACCAGAACTCCAAAGACAAACTTTAAGAGATGCAGAGAGACACCTTCTGAGTAATTTCATATAAGTGACCCACAATCTCAGGCAGCTTATTATCAGAGTACTAATGTAATTATGGTTTACCAAGTTCGTTACTGCAGTCACAGATTTTTCTGTAAAAAATACCTTCACAACAGTGAATTGCCTGAAAAAGCAATAACCTGAATGTGCAAAACACAGCATGCAACACAGAGTTATGCAACAACCCTGAAATAGACACAAAAGTAGTGTGATGTGGTTGCCTTTGGTGTGGAAAAAAACCAAGCATAGTGACATTGTATCACTCTTCTATACCTGCTCACCTCATCCTCCCACCTCTACCTATCCATCTCCTTCTCTCCACTCTATCTGTCTCTCTAGTCCCTCCCCCCACTTCTATTTGTCGATATTCTCCAATCCCTCTCTTTGACTATATCTTCCACCCCTTCTCCATGTGTATACCCCCTTCCCCCTCTCTGTGTGCCTTCTCCTTGTCCCTCTTCCTTTTCCACCTGCCCACAACCCCTTTACACTTTCTACTTGCCTCCTGCACCTCCCTCTCCTCACCAATCGCTGTTCTGTCCATCCTATCCTTGCCCCTCTCTCAGTCAGTCACCTTCACCTCTTTGTCCACATCATCTTCCTCCACACATCTGGCCATCTCCTCCCATCTCTCTCTGTCCATCTCCTTCTCCCCACTTTCTCTGTGCACTTCATTCTCCCCCTCTCTGTACATCCTGTCTTCACCCTCTCCCTCTACAGATTATCTCATCCCCCTCCCTGTCTGTTCATTTCTTCCTCCCCTGTCTTCTGTCAAACTCGACCTACCCCCCTTCTCACTACGCATTGCTTACCCCTTTCTCTGCACAGCCATACTCAGTGCACATGAACCCTGGCAAGGAATGAGTCTATCCACATAATGCAACTTTCATGCAGGGTGGCCTACCTGTCAGGGGTAGAAAAATCTGTTTTTGCCATCTCTTCCACCCACCTCCCCCCATCGGTCTCTCCACAGCAGCCTCTGATATCTGTCTGGCCATCTCTTCCTCCTCACTCTCTCTGTATCTTTGGCTCCTTCTCCATCCTTTGCCCACCTCCTCTGTTCTCTTTCTCCGCCACATCCCCCCTACTCTCTTCATCTCCTCCTCCCCCTCTCTGTTAATCTCCTTTTCCCCTGTCTCTGTTAGTCTCTTCCTCCTATCTTTCCCTGTCCATCTGTTCTCCCCCCTCTCTCCCATCCATATCCTCCTCCTCCTCTCTATGTGTCCATCACCTCCTTTCCCCTCAATCTCTGTCCATCATATCCTCTCCCCTCTGTACCTATCCATCTTCTTCTGCTCTTTCTCTGCCTGTCCACCTTCTTCTCCTCCCCTCTCTCTGTTCAGACCCTCCTTCCCCCTTTCTCCTTGTCCATTATTCCCCCCTCTCTCTCCCTGTCCATATCCTCCCCCCTCATTTCTCCCTGTCCTTATACTACTGTCCCCCACACTCCGTAAATCTCCTCCTCTACCCATTTCAAATTTGTCCCAGCCAAACTCATCCGCACATATAGTTCCTGCAAAACAGGTTGATAAGGCAGGCCAATCTACTGCCACACATCATCCTGATATATAGGATGCCCTGAAAAGCTGGTTGATAAGGTACCTTGTACTACTACAACCCAACACACCTGTCATGCAGGGCAGCCTACACATAGGCGGCTGGAGAACCATTTCTTGCCCCTGACATATAGGCTATCCTCCAAAGCAGGTCCATAAGGCAGGCTGTTACCATTCCCACACAACACACCTGTTGTGCAAGGCAGCTTATATGGCAGAGGCTGAATAAACACGTTTTTGCTTGTATGTCCACTGCTACTCGAGCTAGGAGGTTATGAACTCCAAGGTGCTTGTACTTGTGAAGTTTGCAGTTTCTGTGCCAAATTTGCATGAAATCAATGCAGTTATGTAGGGGGAGATCCCAGACATACATACATACATACATACACACTTACAGTCTGCTTTAAATATATACTAGCCTTTTCCCCATGGCTTCACCTGCATATATGTATGTCACATGTAATGCACACGTCTCTTGATCCATCTTCTCTTTTCCTCTCTCCTTGCCCATCACCTCCTTACCTCCCTGTCTATCCATCTCATCCTTCCACTTCTCTCTCTCTCCATCTCCTCCACTCTCTCTGACAAACTTGTCCTCCCCTTGAAGATCATGGAAACCCTTTTCTTCCAATGACATGTAGGATACCACACAAAACAGCCAATACAGTGGATTGGTGCTACGCGGCTGGGCAGCCTACATGTAAGAGTCTTGAAAACTGTTTCTTGCCCCCGCTGTGTAGGCTACCCTGCAAGGCAGGTCCATAAGGCAGTTTGATACTTTTCCCACACAATGCACCTGTCAGCATGGCGACCTATAAGGCAGGGGCTTAAAATGTAATATGTCTGTTTCTCTGTAAGTATCAGAGATAAAGCGTTATAAACTTTCCTATTTTGGTCCTCTCAGAGCAAGGAGTTTGTGTGCCAAATTTGGTCCACTTCAGTCCAGGGACCTGGGAGGTGTTCCTGGACATACAAACATATTCTTGACTTTGTATATACTTATATCATAGGCAGATAGATATGTATGTGAAATATAACATGAGTGTTTAGGTTATGGCACCCTGCAATTATTTGCCATATAGGGCCGTCTTTTTCACTAACAAACAAGAATTTCATGTGATCTATTACATGACTAAAGCCACAATACCAATGGCAATTATTGCCACAGTGTAATTTTTACTACTATCTCATTTTAATTTCGAATTTTCTTTGAGAAGTGATATGGGATGAATAGCAACAAATACCAGTATTCAATATGAAACTATAAATGTCGACTTCATGAATCCTGTAAGCTTCTGTTGCATTTATACCTCTGTTGTTACTTTCATATAGATGCAATACATAACAGTTGGCAGCTGCCACGGTATTCAATAGATGGCATTGTCAATGCAGCTTGGATATAAATTAGCATGTGAGTGCAAGAGTACTGCCAGCACTCGACGGTGCAAGCACGGCTTGTACCCCACTCACCGCCCATCTTCACATAGCAGCTTGTGGGCTAGGAGTTGGCGGACTTACTTCCTCCACTCCCTGTATCCCCTCAGAATTCGTTCTTTTTCCTGTGACAGACTGTATGCCCTGGGTAGAAACCTTACAGTTGTGGTGCCTCTCTCAACTTGCCGTCCTAAGCAGCAGCCTGTGCTGTTTGAGCCTTAAACTGGCACTGCTGGCACTGTACTCAAGA
Organism: Schistocerca serialis cubense; assembly: GCF_023864345.2. Taxonomy (NCBI): domain Eukaryota; kingdom Metazoa; phylum Arthropoda; class Insecta; order Orthoptera; family Acrididae; genus Schistocerca; species Schistocerca serialis. The sequence continues at coordinate 822,551,888 of NC_064641.1, forward strand.
TGGCATCAACTAAAGTAAGTCGTGCAAACATAAATCTAAATGTGCAAATTTTAGCTCAAAAGTTCACACAAGTGTTAATAAGAAGTACGCAGTCTAAGAATTATTGGGTACAAAAATGTAATTCTCGCAGAAATCATTCGAAGGCATCAAATACGCTAGTAAAAGTGTTGGTGGAAAATGAAGTGTCGTTCAAAAAGTAAATGAATAATTACCTGAAAAATTACTGTCAAATTATTTAGATAGAAGACAGATACACATATGCAAGGTGACAAGGCAATACACTTTAATTTGTACAAGGTGACAATTATTGAACTACAGGGTGGCGCACGAAATGTGTTACCATTTTATTTTTGAATATAAACTTTATTGTCAATACAATCTGAAGGGAACATATACTACAATGAAGAGCCGTCCATGGAGATTTGTTCTAACTCAGCACATGCTCAATATGTCCACCATTTCGTTTCCTAACTTCCTTCAAACGAACACTGAAGTTAGTGATTACCCTACGGCGCATGTCTTCTGTAATTTAACTGCAAGCTTGAAGAATAAGTCTTCTGAGCTCAATTAAATCACGTGGACGTTTCGGGAAAATGTTTTCCTTTAGGTACCCCCATAGAAAAAAGTCACATGGACTGAGGTCTGGACTAGTGGGGGGCCAATTTTGTCCGTCATTGAAGTGACCTGGAAACCTGAGTGAAATGATCCTCATATCGAAATGCTCGTGTAAAAACCCCAATACAGTGTTTGCAGTGTGTGGCCTTGCTCCATCTTGCATGAACCACTGCGTGTTGAGGGGCAAGGCAGTAGCAAGAAGCTGTGGAGTGAAGCTATTGCGAAGCATGCTCAAATAACGCTCGCTGTTCACAGTTTCTTCAAAGAAAAAGGGTCCAATAAATCTGTGACTGGAAATTGCTGCCCACGCTGTAATCCTCGGAGTATAATGTTGTTGTTCATGAAGCACTTGTGGGTTTTCAGTGGCCCAAAAGCGTACATTTTGTTTGTTAACCACACCGTCTAAATGAAAATGTGCCTCGTCTGAAAACCAAACGTTGTTGAGAGTTTCTTCCCTATCCTCTCTGTTGCTTGTGTTCTTCAGTGAGCTTCTGTGCACAGGTCATCTAGTATGGGTACATATGGAGGGCACTTTTAAGAATACGTTGAAAGGAGCGTCTGGATATTCCCAGTTGCACAGCTGCCTTTCTACATGATTGCCCGGGACTTCTCTGTACAGCAATTCGTACCGCTTCAATATTCTCTGACGAACAAACAGGCTTAGGCCGAGGTCGCTTCGCTTCCAATACTGTTCCTTCCTGTACAAATTTATCGTACAACCTGTGGATGGTCTTCTTGCAAGGGACCCATGATGTGTTAAACTGTTGTCGAAAACTCCTCTGAGTGACAACAAGGCTTTTCGTTTCATGAAAAAGTAACACAAATGCCGATCGTTGCTGTGTCGTCAGTCTTCCATTGTCAGCCATTGCTGCTTACTAGTCTCCTAGCGGCAGTATCGTGAATTACGCGGCATTTCGTAACTCATTTGTTTTTCCAAGCTCTGCTGGTACTGCTGTAGAGATCCCAGCGGGATATCTAATGTGCGTCGTAAATTGTCAAAGAAACAATTGGTAACAGATTTCGTGCGCCACCCTGTCTACGAAATAAAATCGTCATAACTTCTGAACGTTTTGCATTAGGATGTTCAAACTGCATGGTTGGCCACGGGGCATGATGGAAATTAGTATACTAATATGGCTTGATTTAGCTACGAAGCCCAATTTTATTTGGATGGGCTCCTCAATAAGTAAAATTGGCGTATTTTGGAGGCGAGATTTCACATTTGGCACTCGAGGAGTATCTTCGCCCTCAACAGGTGACTATGTGGTGTACAATGTCCAGTCACAGAATAATCAGTGTGATGTTCCTTGATGGCAGAGAGGCTAGCGAATGGTAGGTGGAAGTTTTGGAAGATAGTTTCATGTCCATTATCCAAAGTGACCCTGATTTCTAGAAGATGTGGTTCATGCAAGACGGAGCTCGACACCATCGAAGGAGGAGAGTGTTTGATCTCCTGGAGAAGCACTTTGGGGACAGTATTCTGGCTCTAGGGTACCCACACGCCACTGGCATGAACCTTGATTGGCTGTCATATTCTCCAGATCTAAACACATGCAACTCCTTTTTGTGGGGTTATATTAAAGACAAAGTGTATGGAAATAACACGAAAACCATTGCTGAGCTGAAAACAGCCATTCAGGAGGTCATCGACAGCATCAGTGTTCCGACACTTCAGCAAATCATGCAGAATTTCACTATTCGTCTGTGTCACATCATCGCCAATGATGCTGGCATATCAAACATGTCATAACCTAAATCCGAATATCTGTAGTAACGTTTGCACGTTGAATTAAGTGTGTGCACGCCGTAGTTTGTAACTAATTTACGTTTTTTTCATATAGTTCAATAACTGTCACCCTGTAAGTAACTCGGAGATACCTGGCCGCTGTAGACCTCTTTATTATCACTCTAATATGTTTACAACATTCCTAAAGGCACTATTTCCAAATTTTTGTGTGAAATACTGTTTGTTATTTACAATTTATTAACCCTAAAGATACATTAGAACATAAGTATTTTTTCAATAGCTTTTATTATTATTTTTAGAATTAGTGAAAGTTCTGATAGGTCACTGGTGCCCGTAAATATAAAATTTAATCTACTTCATTTTGCTCCTGTAATGGGTTCCTTCTACATATTAGTGCGAAATACGTTACATTTATTCATGTTGAGCGTCAGTTGCCACTCTCTTCACCAACAGAGGCTCCTCTGAAGGCCTCTCTGCATTTCGCTAAAATTTTTTAGTGCTGCGACTTCTCTGAATACAACAGTATAGTCCACGAAAAGCCTCATGGAACTTTCTGGAATACATTTGCCTGAGTAACATATTTAAGTGATTAACATTTCAAGATAACAGGTAAATGTGTGAGATAAGCTATTGCAAATGTGAAACCCTGATACATTAATAACTGGTGTAACCACCAGAATATTGAATGCAAGCATGCAAATGTGCATACATTGTGTTGAAGAGATACCTGATGTCAGTTTGTGAGATGTTCTATGCCTGCCTCACTCGGTCGGTCGTGTTTGTGGATGATGCTGGAGTTGTCATTCGATGATATCCGGTATATACTCAACTGGAGACAGATCTGGTGATCGATCAGGTCAAGGCAATATGTTGATACTCTGCAGAACATGTTGGGTGACAACAGCGGTATGTGGAAGAGCGTTATCCTGTTGGAAAACATACCCTAGAATGCTGTTCATAAATGGCAGTGCAACAGGTCGAATCACCAGACTGACACATCTTTTCGGGCCTGGTGAGTTATCTCTCCGTCCTAAGAAAAACCACATTTACATGCCACATGTACTTCGTCACCCTAGTGCACGCCTGAAGCATTAAGGGCAGTCCTACTATTCCCTCTCGACTTTGTGGAGATCGAAAAATCCACATCTCAGAATCTTCTGACCCTCTGGTTTAAAATTTCCACTCAGCTTCATACCAGAGGACCACGATCGGTTCTGTGAACAACGCTGCAAAACGCTAGCTCTGCTTCCATACCGCGAGCGAGGCTAGCTGTCTGCACCAAAGGAACCAGCAGCCTGTACGATCCGCCTTCGAATCCAGGCATGCCGAGACGATTCCTTTCGATGGGTGTGGCAGATTTCCCTCCCCCTTCCATGAAACAGCCCGAACTTGAGCTCCATCTCTAATGATGTTAAACTTTGGCTGGTCCAAATGGCTCTGAGCACTATGGGACTTAACATCTGAGGTCATCAGTCCCCTAGAACTTAGAACTACTTAAACCTAAGGATATCACACACATCAAAGCCTGAGGCAGGATTCGAACCTGCGACCGTAACAGCAGCGTGGTTCCGGACTGAATTGCCTAGAACCGCACGTCCACCGCGGCCAACGATGTTAAACTTTAATCTTCCTTCCTTCCATCCTTCTGAACCCACGCATCATTCGTATTATTATACTGAAATCAAAAAATATTTACAATATATACTGTTCTGCGGTAATGTGGGCACCAACAAGTCCACACTATCAGTTACAATACTTTTCGAATATGTTATGGCGTTCAAATGATGTGGTACTTTATTATTTATTTATTTTCGTTACAGCCGTCTATGGGTTACGTTTACACAACTTCTCTCATTTTCTAAAGTTCTCTTCCTTCCTCTTTCACCAGTACTTCTTCATCCGTTGGCTCACTCGTGCACGTTCTTCTTCCTCGTTTTCTCCTTGGAGAATTCCTTCACCTCCGCAACTTTTTCCCTAAAGATCTACCTGTTCACAATTTCTTCTGCCGTGATCCCGCCATTTTTCTAGATCCCAGTGCACTTCTTTCACTCATGGAACTTGTCTTTCTGTTCTCCTGGAAGAGAAGAATCTTGCTGGCGAGCCTCTCTGATTCCATTCTTTCAATATATCTGTAGAAAGACAGTCTTCTTTCCTTCATTGTTGTGGTGTTATTTTCAAATCGTTGATAAAGTTCTTGATTTGATATTAGGTGGAACGTAAATTCATTTGATATTTTTCTGAGACCAAGAATCTTTCTTAGGAATTTCCTTTCTTTCTTTTCCATGTCTGAAAGTCCCTTCCTGGCTATTGTCTCAGATGCATATAAACATTCAGGTTTGACGACTGTGCTGTAGTGTCGGAATTTGGCCTGGTATGAGAGTGATTTAGATTTGTATGTGTTCTGACACAATCTGAATGCTATTTCCACTTTTCTTGCCCGTTCTCCAATTGTTGCCTTTTCATTTTTGTTTGGAGTCAAAATCTCTCCTAGGTACTTGAACCTCTGAACTCTTTTGATGTCGCCATACTTGGTCCTCATTATCCAGACTGGATCAGTGGCATTTATGTTCATATATTGTGTCTTCTCAAAAGATATTTGCAATCCTGCTTTCACTGCGGTTTCCTTGAGGACTTCAATCTGTACTTCATTATAAATAACTGATTATAAAGAATTCGCGAAAGCTTAATGAATTTTCTGTAGAAGGTTTAAGAGCATTTTGCCGCTTTGGAAAGTTTTCTTTACTTAGTTGTTTCTTTTTTTTGTCACTACGCTAACTAGTACTCACGTACACAAATAAACGATTGAAGCTGTGTGCTGTTGAACGAACAACAGAATAAGAACAGAGCCACATAGCGGCAGTTGCTGGTAGCTCTTGGACAGTGGTTGGGGGAAAGTCCTTACGGCAATTTTTGGGGCAAGGTCGCATAACGGCGAGCCAGTAGGATGTTTCCACAAATGCTGTGGAAATGCAGATACGGAGCTATGGCGACAGCAGGATTTGCCTCCAATTAGAGAACACCATTTTTGCCATGTGGTACGGGCACCGATCCTTGGGAATGGGGGAAGTCCTTACTCGAGCTGGCGGCTTCTGCACACCTTCACTTACGAGCTATCGTGTCCGCATCTTTCTCGACACCGCCAGTGCATAAGGAGCCCCCAGACGTTCAGCATTAATTAACAGTTTTGTATTGTCAGCCCTTCAATACAATGAAGGGGTCTAGTGAAGCAGGGGTTACAACCCGTCGGCTTTGACCAATGACGTCATACCTTAGTCATAGATAGTAATGTCTTCACTTCGAGGCATAGATAATAAAACGATTCTGTGTTCTAATAAGCGCTATCATTAAAATAATTGAATGTGAATTTAAAAGCGATCGCTTGATATTCGTTAAATTATTAATTGTGTGATTTAATTAAGTTAATTATTTGTTTTTTATTCAGACGGTACTTAATATTTTTCATAATGATATTGAGGTAATTTGGAGTATTATTTTTTTATTGTAGAACAATTTTTAGTGTCTTATTTTCGTTTATAGGAATGGATTTGTCTATCTCAATGAATCTTGACGATTTAAGAGAAGCCATGGGCGAAGACATGTTGACCACAATTTGCTTCTTGCAAATGTGTGGCCTCATAGCTGAATACGTCCGATGTCGTGAGTGCGGCGAACATATGCGCCTCACCAGTGTATCAAGTCGCCGTACTCACGACTTATTTGTATGGAGATGCAGCTGAGACCGGTTATGGCGATCTATTAGGAGGGGAACGTGGTTCGAGAAATCTAAGCTCGCCATGAGAGACACAATGAAAATCACATACTGTTGGTGTTTAAGGTATCTTGTGTGGCTCTGTGTGCATGAATGTCGTGTGAGTAATCGTACAATAGTAGACTTGTACTCGTTTTGTAGGGAAGTTTGTGGGGAATATATGAAATATAGGGGGCCAATTGGGGGGGGGGGGGGGGGGGGAGGAGGGGGGGTGTTATGGTCGAAATTGACGAATCGCATTTTGGGAAAAGGAAATACAATAGGAGGGAACCTCTAGTGGGATTATGGGTGTGGGGGGCAGTAGTTTCAGGTCATCATTGTGACGATGTAGTGTTGAGAGTAGTACCAAATAGAAGTAAGGAAGTTTTGGTTAGGTTAATTGAAGATCGGGTTGCAGAGGGTTCTATTGTTATTTCAGACGGGTTTTCTTCATATAGGGATTTAGGGGATAAGGGTTATCAACATCTAGTAGTGAACCACAACATTGAATTTAGATCTCTATCGACAGGCGCCTGCACTAACAGCATAGAGGGGTACTGGTCAGCGGTAAAATCTCTTGTAGGAAAAGGGAAACGTCAGATTTTGACTCTTCAAAGCCACCTAGATGAGTATTCGTGGAGACAAAGTATTCCATGGACATATTGCCCGTATGTTTTATTAAACATGTTGGCAAAATGTATCCAGTATTTCATTTTGGGTTTACTAAAGCGGAGGATACATCGTTCAAGTGAAGAACACAACAGTAATGCTAGTGAAGACGAAGAAATCGACTTACGACACACTCGTATTCCGTACTGTACTTAGGCAACACACTTCTAATGAGCTTTTAATTTGTATCGGGTGTTTCATTTACGGTTTAGTGAAACAGGCGTAACATTTGAACAACAGGACAGCAATGCTACTTAAAACTAAGAAATCGACGTACGCTAAACTTGTTTCCCGTACTGCACTTAAGCAATATAGTTCCAAAGAGTTTCGAGATGCAACTGACATACATGTAACGTGATGTATTCTTTGCTAGTAACATATTTCATTCATTTCTTTCCATTGTATTTTGCGGAGAAATACTAAGACATAAATACCCGTTATCGTTAACGTGAAAATACTGCTGGCCCTTATATATGTAAAGTACAGATTCTCTCTCTCGCATTCCTTTGTTTCTGAACCTTCTTCTCAGATCTTTCATCATTGTAATACATGCTATCTGGCGAATTCTGACGTCATTGGTCAAAGTCAACGGGTTGTATCCCCTGCTAAACTAGACCCCAACGAAGCCACTATCACACCATCAAAGTTATGTCAGTATTTTCATTTGGAAATGCGATTTCAAGAATCCATGATGTCGAAAAACGATTACACATTTTTTGATATTCTATTACATGTCATTTGCGGCTTCTAAAAAATATTAACGATATCACGAGACAGAATAGGGACAGAAATCATGGTAGGCCTAAACAAAGAGAAAATTGGGGCTGAAAAAATTTTAGAGGTAAGAGAAGTTTTCGGCGGAAGGAATGTCATTTAAGTGTTGGTTAGTGTCGTAGTATCAGCAAACTCTAGCAGTATAACAGTCATGAAAATCTGCAAAGCAATGACGCTCCCCATGTAATAATGTTTACAGACAATTTAAAAAAGTAAATAAATAGTTTTGTGGTAATTATTTCGTGTGGCATGAAGATCAGTTTTACTGTAGAGTAATACACAAATCTAAGCAAATGGGGATAAAAGTGTTAGATATATACGCAGACTTAGATTTTGATTAGCACATAACATACTTAGACGCCCAGATCCCTTGACCATTTGCGATAATTTCGTGAGACGAAGTACATTTTACGGCCTATCACTTACTGTATAGATATCCTAAGCGGAATCAGTTTTCCACTGTGGCAATTGGAATACTGCTGCGATTTAATTTGGCAAGCTAAAACTGTTTTTTGATGTTTAAAATGAAAACAATGTCGCAGAAAATCATTTACGAACCACATTCCAAAGTGTTAAATATAATTCTTAATGTATACACTGAAGCTACCTAAGAATTTTTTAAATTAAAATAATAGCTTTTCGTTTTGTTTTTAAGTGTTTAGTTCGAAGACATCCATGGACTCATACACTGTACTCAGGCACATTCTGAAACAGTATAATGTTTTCTGTTTGTTTATAGGCTAGAACACCCTTGCTTCGGGAGCAAAATAAGCACAGGGATTTGTGTTTCGACCAGCGCAATGTTCACACAGCTCTCATTTCTTGTGAGAGAATTGTTGGCCGCGGGGGGGAGGGGGGGCAAGTACCGGCCTGGACCAGGTAAATGCTTCCGTGAACCGGTTGTGTTCGCAAATCTTCGGTGTCCGCATGTTTCCATAGACTAGTTGACTAGGCATGTGGGAGTAGTATGGGGATGCATATGCTCCTTTCGTTGCCTGTGGGAAAGGGGCTGGCACCTTAGCAAGCATGTCGTGCGCACTGTTTCGTAAGGGGGCAATAGTTTAGGGAAAACCTGCATACTCTCGAAATTCTTCGTTAAGTATTCAAATTTTCAACACTGCTGCTTTAAAATATTTTTAGCACCCCAAATCTTCCTTAACACTGACATATGAGTCTCCTTCCATAAGCATTCTTGGTACAGTTCTTTAAAACGTATGTGACATGGAATCAATGCAGCATTTAGATTAGATTAGATTTACTTTCATTCCAATTGATCCGTAGTGAGGAGGTCCTCCAGGATGTGGAACATGTCAGAAAAACAACAATACATGACAAATATTTAAACTAAAACAAATAAGCTAATGTACCATTCCACAGGTCCCAAGTGGAATGATCGTCATTTTTTAATGAACACTAAGAGTCATTTTACAAATACTATTGCACTGAATTTAAAATAAAAAAGTTTTTTATTTATTTATAAGGTAAGAAACATGTAATACAACTACTGTAATACTTATTTACAATGAACACATTACTGCACTGAAATGGTGCAGAAGTTAGATTATACTTATACTTACACACACACACACACACACACACACACACACACACAAATTTTCAGTGAACACATTACTGCACTGAAATTGTGCAGAAGATATGTTGTACTTATATACAAATCAGTTGGTTTTCCTCAGAAATTCATCAATGGAGTAGAAGGAGTTGGCCACCAATAAATCCTTTAGGCTTCTCTTAAACTGAATTTCATTGGTTGTTAAGCTTTTTATGGCTCCTGGCAAGTTATTGAAAATGTGTGTTCCTGAATAATGCACACCTTTTTGTACAAGACTAAGTGACTTTAAATCCTTGTGAAGATTATTCTTATTTCTAGTAATCTTCACAAGGATTTAAAGTCACTTAGTCTTGTACAAAAAGGTGTGCATTATTCAGGAACACACATTTTCAATAACTTGCCAGCATGCAAGTGCAGTTTCCATTTGCAATTTTCTGTACATCCGGATAATGTTTGGAAACACACATCGGCTACACATTTTTTCATGCTAAACGTGACGTTGAAGTAAAGAGCGAAAACACAACTACTATCTTATTTGGCTTACAAACAAACAAACATAAATTACACTTGAAGAACGAAGGCAATTATTGTAATATTTACACTGCCAACGTATTGAGAATCGTGTTCCGTGAATTCTGTCATTAAGGAGGGCCTTCAGGGATATGGAACGGGTTAAATTATACGTTAACTGACAGACGCCATTCTAGCTATTGTTGTGTTAATAAAATACACTAACAACCAATTACGAGTATTGCTAATCTACACATACAGAAAATTATGGGAATTACTTTGTGAAAGCACTTCCACTGCTCATTCTCTTACACAACTGGGCTGTCGTTTTTATCAAACACTGCAAACCAGACGTGTAACTACTCAGAACTTCAGCTATCTATATAGTAGGAAAGCGAGAACCCATTTAATATGAACATTGTCTTAACCGTAATTTAAAACCTGATGTCCAAATATTTTAAATACTTACAAATGGAGTGACTAGTAAGATACTCTTACTTTGTTTAAGATCTGCAGATTTGCAGTTTTCTGCCTGGTGTTTGATGTCATCTTGTTATGTTCTTTTGTGCCAGAATGTAAAAATTATCCCGAATCTCACGAGTCTGTTGACAATCGTCCCTTTACACGGCGTAATCGGCGAGTACGGTAATAACTACATGTGAAAATCTTTTTGCACCTAATAGTTATTGCACATTAATAACCAAGCAAATTAGTTGAATTCCATATCTTTGGAGCAAAGAAAATAAAAATCCGAGATCTCACGAAATCAACAGAGGCTTGTAAGCGCAAACTGAAAAGCCAGGTTCGATGAAACGTGAAACAAAGATTCAGAGGCAAGCACGAAGTTACGAAATGAAGCGCTCCGTTTCTTCAAACAGAAATAAATGGAAGTGGTGAGTAATATTTACCATCTTCCATCTTTATGTAGAACGGTTAGACACCTGCAATCTTGATAGAATCCAAAGAACAAAACAAATGTTATTATCTTTCCATATAAATGATCTTAGATGCAAGGCAAACATTATCGCACCTGAATATGTACATTATTATAGAATTTGCGATTTGCAATTCGGTGTTAAAAGAACGAAGTTTTAAACCTATAGTCATTCAAATTGTGATCGTTTCCACGACGGCTGATAGTTCGCTAACGTACTGATGACGAGTAAATACTGCTTCATGGTGCAAAGCTTGTTCACCAAAAAATGAGACTCAAATCAAACACCTTCCAGCCGTCTAAATCGTTATTTTATCAGGCTACCAGTTTCGGCGATATATTACGCAATCGTCAGGCGCCCTGGCCGACATTTTGGATGATTCCCACCTTTTGTTCAGTCAAAATAGGAGCCAGCTTTGAACGCCTGATGTCCGTAGACTTTCAGACAGTGATCACTTCAAACATCGCCTGCCTATTTGGATTGGACCAGAGATGGAAATCCTCCTACACGTCGGTCAGGGGGCTTGAAGATGGCGTAATATATCGCCGTAACTGGTAGCCCAATAAAATAACAATTTATGCTGCTGAAAGGTGTTTGATGTGAATTTCTGTACTGAAAAGCAGAGACCCTGCAACCGTCTGTTAAAAGATGGACATGCGGAGACATTTCCCGCACTTTTCCTGCCATTTCCACGCCTAAAAAACGTCTGTGAAATAGAAACAGGAAAGTAAAATGCTTTCGTCAGTTATCTTACTTTTAAAGTTTTATAGCATGTGAATATCCGATTTTGGAACAACTCAAGCAGTATAACGTGTCGATATGACAGACACATTTTCGCAATGGACGCAAATGCGAAATCAGCGTTGTCGCATGGCAGAGAAGCCGATGAAAGACTGTACAAGAACTTGGGCTGCTTATGATGAATAGGCCTCTTGACCGCCAACAATGCATTTTCGTTTTCAGTTTTCACAGTATTCGCAGAATCTGAAGACATATTTTGTTTCTTCTTATTTTACACTCTCTCGCCACCCCCCCCCCCCCACCCCCCCCCCCACCCCCCAATTTTCATACATTTAAATGTCGTAAACAACTCACTGTTAGAATTTCGTGCTTCACAATTGATGTTCGACTTCTGGTGTTTACTAGTCCGCATACTAGCTGTCAGCGTCGAATCGTAGTTAACTGCTGACTTAACTGGAATTCTCAGTAGACATAATCACGGTATGGAAATGTGCTGGAAGTCCACTGGGTATGACTGAAGCTACAAAATCACCGTCCATTTCCTTAGTAGTGCATCGAATTTGTTGGACAAGTGACATCATTTTCGAAAAGCAAGCTCCAGTATTTGTCTCAGAAGCACATCGTATGTTTATCAATAACTGTAGCAGCCCGACGTATCTGCGCAGATAAACTCTTCTCTTCGAATGCTGACTGTAAATTTTACCATACTATTTTGGCAAGCGTTGTTCCTCGAAGTTTTGGATATACAGATAAAAATACAGTTGGAAATATTTTGGATATTGCTTTCCGTACATTTTTCGGATCTTCTTCAGTGACAGCAATTGTCTCCCACAGTCCCTCACGTTTTACATGCACTTCAATCGCAAATTTCCTGTAGTTATAGTTAGCGACACCAATCAACTGCCGGCCGGAGTGGCCGTGCGGTTCTAGGCGCTACAATCTGGAACTGAGTGACCGCTACGGTCGCAGGTTCGAATCCTGCCTCGTGCATGGATGTGTGTGATGTCCTTAGGTTAGTTAGGTTTAATTAGTTATAAGTTCTAGGCGACTGATGACCTCAGAAGTTAAGTCGCATAGTGCTCAGAACCATTTGTACCATTTGACAGCAGGGGGGGGGGGGGGGGGTCTGGACTCTACCAGTCCGGCGAGATTTAATACTTCGGTGAAGGGGAGGGCGCATTTTGGATCGAAATTTTAAACACATTTGGAACCCTCCAGTTTACGTAGAAGGCCTTATTGTACTCTCTGCGTCACATTTTGCATCGTCCATGTTTCTTCATGTTGTGTCGATGAAGTGCCTAACCCTCACCGTGGAATCACTTTGCTTGTTGATACTCACTGTTGATGGCGTCTCTGCTGTCTCCACCGGTGCCGACGTCACACGCCTTCACCGCCGCCGAAACCGATGTCCCCGGTGCCCCAATGGGCGGCAGTGTATCAGCTGGTGCTAGTATAAGTAAAACAGTGAAGATCACCTGCAGCAGGCAGCAGTATGCAGCACTTTTTCGACTCTACTTGCCATGTAGGTGCAGTTTACTTTTACAAATTCATGTTTTTTTTTCTTAAGCAGTGCCTTTTCTGAAAACCAATTTTATCACCAGCAAAGGTGGCAACATATCCTGCCTTACACTTGATCTGCTGCTATGAAAAGGGATTTGTGCTCTTCACTATCACCGACAATATAAGTACACAATTCACCACCTGGAGATGATGGTGTGAACCATCGAAACACACAATGGAAGAATACATGACTCACGCAGTAAAATGTTTTATTTGAATCATTAACAACCGAAGCCCTCACGATGCCGTCTTTATGGACGAAACATTCATATTCATATTCATTTATTCATTCAGCTAGTGCTGGCGCTGCTGCTGTTATAAGCTACTTCCGGCGGATACGCTTATGCTGACACCGCAATCCGATGCGATGCACCAAAGCACGGGCAGCGCAGAACGACAAGTTACACCCAGGCGACTTCACTAAGAATATTGACGCTTTTTACTATCTCAGTATCGCCCGCAAGTATCGCACTCACCCACAGCGGTACAGAAGCCATTACATGCACTAGCTAACCGAACGCGAACGTTACTGGGTTTCATTTTCCACCACCAATACGCAATACAGCCATAGCGGACATTAAGCTACTACCAACATGGCAACCATCTTGGATTAATAGAGTATGTGAAAGAAATTGCTCCTCACCTACTAGCAGTATATCATAGATTTTTGGAGGACCGAAGCGTTCCAAGTGATTGGAGATAGGCGCTGGTCGCTCCTAATTTCAAAAAGGCTCGTCGAATTGTAGGCCTTTTCCTTTTATACAGGGTGTATAGTAATTAACGGCGTAAATGCACACAGCTGAAAGTACACAATAATAGAAGCCAAAAAGTCTCGGTAAACGTAAGTCCGCAAACGAACCGCTTGCGAATATTATTCCAACTTTGTGGTTACCAGCCATCCTGACGTGATATTGTGTAAACCTCGCATGCCGGTCCGTGGTACATTTTCGAGACGTAGATTTGTAAACAGTATGGATACGGCAGTACAGTGCCACTCACGTCCGTAATTAGCGAAGCATCAGTTGCCTGGTACGGTTGTTGTTGATAACTTGGACCAATACAAGCAACGAGGAGTATGCGGATATGCGTTTCATGTATGGCAAGGCTAACAGCAATGCACGAGAGGCTACACGCTTGTAACGAGAAGCATTTCCCGCCCGAAGGCATCCATTGAATCGAACGTTTGCAGGGGTGTATTGACGGTTCCAAGAAACTGGGTGCTTTGCTTTGCACAAGCTGAGAGAGCAGGTAGGCTTGCACGAATTACACCTGTTGTAGGGAAGCAGCCTACTCACGCCATAGTAAATTCACATCAGTCTTTCCATTGTGTGCCAGCCAGTCCGCTGTAACTAGCTCTGACGTCATAAATGTTGCGCAATACTTTAAAAATCAAGTAAATAATCTAAAATGTTTCTAGCATGTCAGGAGTAATACTAAATTAATATGTGTTGAATATCAGTTCGATAACTTTAACCATTTTCGAAATTTTGACGTTTTTCTGTAAAAATCATTGGCGCAACAGAAAAGAGCTAGAGAATCAAAAGTTGATAATTAGATTCATTTTTCATAATTATTTAATAAAAACAGTCTTGTGGATCTCACAATTTAAGATTTTAGTGGAAATTCATGATTTTCTGCTTTTTGTCTCAAAACTTAAGGAAGCAAGATAGATTAAGTAGGCTAATAAATAAGGCTAGGATATTTATATTTAAGTAGGTTGGAGATCCGCTATAACTGTGAAGATGTGAGAAGTTTCATTTGAATACCTATAAAACTATAGCGATAGCGTATCTCCAAAGGGCCAGTTCAGAGCTCGTCTACTGCGTGCAGTGTAATTAAATTAATTCTCTCGCCCAAAATATTTAACTTAGCCACGTCAAAGTTTTATTATCAATACTTACCTGCGTGCTGAATGCACATTTAAATTAAGAGCTTCATCGGCCATCAGCAAGAGAAGCTATGATTTATTCAATGACTTAATGTGGTGCATTACTAGCCCAGCGGCTAGTCGGGAGAGCCGATTTGATCAGGCGTTCCCTTAGCCATCCGCACCGCGGCTTTATATATATGAACGCTGCGCGAGGAAGCAAGGCTCCAGTTCTCTCCAGACGCTGAACAGCACGCCATTTGTGTCGGGAGTCGCGTCGCGTCGGTATCATTGCTACAAACAGCCTCGGATGCCGTATTAAGTTACTCGAAATACGCGTAACCATGAAATCATTTTCAAGTGAAGTGTCAATTCTGGGATGATTTTCATTATCTAGCTTCAGTTTGCGTATTGTCGTATTTTCACGTGCCGCCGCGGGACAAACATTCTACCATTATTTAGCGTGGCGTTTGATGAACCTAATCATCAAATTATGGCGAGCATTCATTTAAATATTTAACTTGGACAGTTATAGTGGCATCAGCGCATTAGACTCTGAACTGCTCTGTTAGTTAGATTGTGTGGATTCTTTTGTTTTCATCTGTGACTTTCAGAACACAGAACGTTTTTTTTTTTTTTTTTTTTTTTTCAAGACCGTTTTTGATTATAAATCCCGGACAATCTCCTAATTCCTCAGAGCTATAAGCTGTAACTATAAGTATATTCTCAGATGAAGTGGGCACTAGGAATTCTAATTACAGGCTTCACGTTTTGCTAATCACTTTCTGGTTGCCAAAATTGTAGTTAGAGAGCCAATGTTGAGAACGGCGAAAGACAGCATAAATAACATTCTAAATAATAGGAAATGCAGTGTTTCTACAAACAAACAATCATTTAATTATATAACAGCAAATTAAAATTCCACCAGCCCCCCCACACTGTTCTCGAAGATGTGGTGATGGAAACACTCGAATACTATCGAGCAATCTCGACAAGAAGACGTATCATACAAACTCCTGCAGTGAGCCACAGGAGTACTTGGAGAATAATGCGTGGCAACGAGTTCAATGTGTTAGTGAGGCAGACTTCGATCCTAGACTAACGTTCTGTCAGTTATGCAACAATACACTGTAGGCAGCCACGTTTGACAATAACATTTTGTTTACAGATGAAGCATGGCCCACTCGTGATTGTGTGTTTAATTATCACGATTCTTACATTTTGAGTCACGTAGGCTCCATCCCATATGCCGTGCATGAGTCTCTAACCCAGCGACATTTCTCGTTGAATATGTGGATACGGGAACTACTTAGTCTCATTGGGCCTATCTTACCAAACATACTCAATGGACGGAATCAGCCTCGGTCTCTGCGGTATCATCGTGCAAGGATTGCTTGATAATGTTCGCTTAGAGCAGCGCCAGAGGATGTGGTTCGTGTATGATATATCACCGACGCACTTTGCTGCTACAGTAAGACGACATACCCAAAGATGGACTGGGTGAGAAGTACCTGTACCATATCCTCAAAGATCACCCGATCTGAACCCCGTGGATTTCTTTGTTTGGGGGTCACTCTAAAGGTGTAGTGTGCGCCACTACGGTTGAAGAATTGAGCAGGTTCTTGCAGTGCTTGTCAAAAATATTCCTAAATAATCCAAGGGTACATGAAATGATTCGAAACTCATTGCGGCGACGGGTACAGGACTGCATCTCGGTACAAGGAAGTCACTTGGTACACTTTTAACTACGAGTACAGTTACGTAACTGTCCTCGTCTTCATTCAAACACTCGCACTTCTGACAAAGTATCTTTTGTAGCTTTTGTCAGAGTTGTACAGCATTGCTACCCTCTCCAAATTGGGATGAAGTTAACACAGAATCAAGTCAGTGGTGACAGGTAACCACAAACTAGCAATCATCTCACAAATGTTTCGTTTACGGACCTCTGTTTACTGAGACTTTTTTCCTTCTAAAGTCATGTACTTTCTAGTGTATGTGTTCACGCTATTAATTATGATTCAACTAGTAGAATATTGGAATACATTTCGTGCTCCTGCATTATGTCCCTCCTGGAGACCTACAAGAAAGTAGACACTGGCGTTCAGATCGATATCGCGTTTCTTTACTTTCGGAAGACGTTTTATATAGTGTAGTGCTGCCTCATGAACAAAATACGAGCGTATGGAATATCAGACCAGCTTTATGACTGGCTTAAAAAGTTTCCGCCAAACAAGGTACTGGAGGAGGAAGGAGGTTAGTGTTTAACGTGCCGTCGACAACGAGGTCATTAGAGACGGAGCACAAGCTCGGGCTAGGGAAGGATGGGGAAAGACGTCGGCCGTGCTCTTTCAAAGGAACCATCCCGGCATTTGCCTGAAGCGATGGAAAACCTAAATCAGGACTGCCGTCCTCTCAAATGCGGGTTCATTGTACTAACAACTGCGCCACCTCGCTCTGTAAACAAACTACAATATGTACGTAATTTTTAACGGGCAGAAATTATTAGACTAGAAGTGGCTTCGGATGTATACCAAGAGAGTATCATACGACCATTAATACACCCACTATACAGTATATAAACTGAAAACTCCATGAAGCTGTTCGCCGATGATGCCTTCGTATATCGAGAAATGCTAAAATTGTAGTGAACTGCAGGAAGACAGCAGAAGACCGATGCTTGGTGCATAAATTTGGGCATTAACTGTGGCGAAGACCTGTTATTGTTTATTTATACAGTTGACGGACAAACACTCGAAACAGATAGATCTTTTACATATCCGGGGACATGCATACGGGACCATCTGAAGTGGAACTGAGATTCATTGGAGGAATCGTTAGGAAGTGTAGACAACCTACTAGGGAGGCAGCTTACAAAACCTTCGTTAGAGTTTTATTCCTCAGTAGGTGATAGTTACCATGTAGGACTGATAGAATTAATAGAGAGAATAGAGGAGAGCGTGCGTTTCGTCACGGATTCATCTGATAAGCGCGAAAGCGTCACCAACAAGCTTATAGGACTCCAGTGTCAGACGGTAGAAGTGCGGCGTTGTGCATAGGGGTATGGTTTACTGTCAAAATTCCGCTGGATTTGTGCTCACGTGGAGGCTTACCAATAGCTTCCCCTACGATATCTTGTGAAAAGACCATGATCATAAAATGAGACATTTGAGATCACACAGAGGTTTACCAGCCGTCGTTCGTTTTGCACACCATTCGCGACTGGAAGAGGAAAGGGGGAACGCGACAGTGGTACGCGACGTAGCCTGCGCCACACGCCGACTTGCGGAGTACAGATGTGAAGACAGAATATAGCGGAAACATTGTTAGTTTATCAGATGCTAGCACTTGACCGTGAAAGTTATTAAAATGGAGCTTCTTCAGGCGGATTTCTTAACCCAAAACTTGAAAAGTGGAGACAAACGACGATTTTATTTATTCACTTACTTCTATTGCAAACCAACAATCATTCTTACTTCTTTCTGATTAACACGACAGAGAAAAAGTGTTTCTTGTAAGTATAAGTATGGTTCTGGTAACAGTTGTCTATTGTCAACATTGTGATCACTGATGACGACCAACATTGTAAGCTTCTCATGTGGATCTGTTCAAAGGTTTTTTGACACAAGCGACGTGACATTTGCATGGCCCTCTGCCGTTCCAACGTTAGATGCCTTCCTTTGGTCTCTTGGCAAAACCTTTAAAAATAAATCTAAATCTAGTGCTCGGGAAAGAGCTCGTTTTTCTTTTAAAATAAGTGCTACTTTGTATGTCTGAAACAGAAATAAATTTGTGAAACTTATTACAATGTTAAATATTAAAAGAAGAAATAATACATTTCCATTTCTTTAATTCTTCAGATTTTTAAAAGCTTTTAATAAAAGCAGAAGGGACTAGACCTATTGCATTGTTCTAGCTTGAATAAAAATGTGTTTTATCAAACTGTGTTGAAAGAATAAGAATATAAATTTCTGTAACAGTTTTAGTTTCGTAATGGAGCTTTTTAATCCTGTTCTGAACAGTGGGGGAAAAATACTAAAAATACCATTTAATTTTATATTGACGGGGTAAACATAAGACACTAATCAACTGCGTAAGTTTTATGTTACACGTGATAAAAACTCACCAGTAAGTAATTACATTTTGGAAAGTTTGCAATAAAAATTTCCAAAAAGGGTCAAAATTTTTATGTATGCAACTGAAAAAGGGAAAAATTGTGTGTTGTACGAAAGAGAAATCATATGGGAGATCTGGTTCGATAGCTGGTGACAGCATTAATGTAAACTGACACATCTGCAACAGGAATGACAACAGGCGAAAACATTTGCACCAAACTGTGAGCCACAGGAGATTTATTATTTATTTATGGAGGGATTAAAACTAATATAGGTGTGTGATAATCGAAGACAGCACCCAGATCACTGGAAACAGTAAGCTACAGAAAAATACCTATATGTGCAATAAAGAAAAAAACTAAGAGGAGTTTAGAAACAAATGGGAGACTGAATGACAAGGAAATAAGAATGAGAGAAATTCAAAACAGTAATTTCTTACTATCCGCCAGTATTTAACGATTAGGATATCGTTGTCACTGAATTTTAGTAAAGCCTTGTTAAAGGCCATGGGAAAACGAAGACTTGATATAAACGGTTCAAAATACACGGTCCAGTTCCATTTACGTGATCGCCGCATATGTTCGACGTCAGTGTGCAGTAACCACTCCCAGACAGCAAGAGCAGGGGAGGGTACATAAACTGTGTCAGGGGGCAGGGAAAATAATGTAGCCATTGTCATAAAGCGGAAACTGAGCGATTTATCTGACGTCCAAGGTGGAGGCATTTACGAAACGACTAAGTTTCTAACTGAATGAGATTTTCACTCTGCAGCAAAGTGTGTGCTGATATGAAACTTCCTGGCAGATTAAAACTGTGTGCCGGACCGGAACTCGAACTCGGGACCTTTGCCTTTCGCGGGCAAGTGCTCTACCAACTGAGCTACCCAAGCACGACTCACACCCCGTCCTCACAACTTTACTTCTGCCAGTACCTCGTCTCCTACCTTCCTCCAGGATAACGGATGTGAACGACAGATGCAGAGATGTGCACAGGAGAACACAAGTGCAACGCAACTGTTGAGTAACTCACCGACCAGTTGAACCAAAGGGCTACCAACAATGTCTCCTCAACGACCGCTCAGCAAATGTTCTGGCTTACGGGACTCTGCTTAAGGCGCCTCGTTCATGCACCCAAGCTGACTGCAGTCCAACAGCGACGAAGCCTGGGATTTGCAAGTCAGTGCCGCAATTGGACTTCCGTTGAGGGCCGACTGGTGGCTTCTCAGATGAGTCACGTTTTATGCTCCATCGGGGTTAAACGTGTATTTGAAAGCAACGTGCAACAATCGGCAGAAGCGTCCAGGCTGGACGGATTCAGAAAATATCGTTCTTGTGCAACATAGCTAGCTGTTTATTCCCATGAAGTAATGAGTGCTCTCAACAAGGGATCTCAGATCGATTCCGTATTCCTAGATTTCCAGAAGGCTTTTGATACCGTTCCTCTCAAGCGACTATTAATCAAACTGCGTACATGTGGAGTATCGTCTCAGTTGTGTGACTGGATTCGTGATTTCCTCTCAGAGAGGTCACAGTTCGTAGTGATAGACGGTAAATCATCGAGTAGAACAGAAGTGATATCTGGAGTTTCGCAAGGTTGTGTCATAGATCCCTCTGCTGTTTCTGATTTACATAAATGATATAGGTGATAATCTAAACAGCCTCCTTAGACCGTTTTCAGATGACACTGCAATTTACCGTCTAGTAAAATCATCAGACGATCAATTCCAATTACAAAATGATCTAGAAAGAAAGATCCCTTATCATTTAGCTACAATATAACAGGTCAGCAACTGGAAGCAGTTAATTCCGTAAATTATCTGGGAGTACGCATTAGGAGTGATTTAAAATGGAATGATCGTATAAAGTTGATCGTTGGTAAAGCAGATGCCAGACTGAGATTCATTGGAAGAATCCTAAGGAAATGCAATCCGAAAACAAAGGAAGTAGGTTACAGTACGCTTGTTCGCCCACTGCTTGAATATTGCTCACCAGTACCAGATAGAGTTGATAGAAGAGATAGAGAAGATCTAACGGAGAGCAGCGCACTTCGTTACAGGATCATTAAGTTATCGCAAATGCGTTACGGAGATGATAGATAAGCTCCAGTGGAAGACTCTGCAGGAGAGATGCTCAGTAGCTCGGTATGGGCTTTTGTTGAAGTTTCGAGAACATACCTTCACCGACGAGTCAAGCAGTATATTGCTCTCTCCTATGTATATCTCGTGAAGAGACCATGAGGAGAAAATCAGAGAGATTAGAGCCCACACAGAGACATATCATCAATCCTTCTTTCCACGAACAGTACGAGACTGGAATAGAAGGGAGAACCGATAGAGGTACTCAAGGTACCCTCCGCCAACAACCGTCGGGTGGCTTGCGGAATATGGATGTAGATGCAGATGTAGATCTAGATCTAGAGAGAATTTTTGTATGGTGCGAAAAGTGGCAGTTGGCACTAAACAAAGAAAAGTGGAGGTCATCCACATGGGTACTAAAAGGAATCCGATAAATTTTGGGTATACCATAAATCGCACAAATCTAAGGGCTGTCAATTCGACTAAATACCTAGGAATTACACTTAAGAGCAACTTAAACTGGGAAGACCACGCAGATAACGTTGTGAGGAAGGCGAAACAAAGACTGCGCAGAACACTCAGAAGATGCGACAACTCCGCTAAAGAGACCGCCTACATTACACTTGTCTGTCCTCTGCTGGAATATTGCTGCATGGTGTGGGATCCTTACCAGGGAGGATTGACAGAGGACATCAAAAAAGTGCAAAGAAGGGCAGCCCATTTCGTGTTATCGCGCAATAGGGCTGAGAGTGTCACTGATATGAAACGCGAGTTGGGGTGGCAGTCACTAAAAGAAAGGAGGTTTTCTTTGCGGTGAGAATTATTTACGAAATTTCACTCTCCAACTTTCTCTTCCGAATGCGAAAATATTTTGTTGACACCCACGTGCGTAGGGAGAAATGATCATCATAATAAAAAAGGAGGAATCTAGGTGTTCCTTTTTCCCACGCGCCATGGAGAGTGGAATGGGAGAGAAGTAGTATGAAAATGGTTCGATGAACTCTCTGCCAGGCACTTAAGTGTAAATTGCACAGTAACCGTATAGCTGTAGATGTAGAGGGAGCGTTATGGTTAGGCTAATGTTTTCGTGGCATTCCACGGGTAATCTTGTCGTTCTGGACAGCATAATGGATCAATACAAGTATGCATCTATTCTTAGGGCCCATTTACTTTCATCTGCATGGTGGCATCTACCAACAGGACAATGCAATGTGTCACACAGCTCGCTGTGTACATGCGTGCTTCGAAGAGGACCAGGATGAGTTTGCTGTACTCTGCTCGCCACTTGACTCCCCGGGTTTAAGTCCAGTCGAGAATCCGTGGGACATTTAGATCAGCTGTTCGTGCCATGGATCATCAACCAAGAAAACTAGTCCAGCTGGCCATGGTGCTGGAGCCGCCATGGCGCCGCATTCCTGTCGATACCTATCAGAACCTCTTCCTGCGCGTCTCGCAGCGGTCCACGCTGCAAGAGGTGGATATTGAGGCTTTTGACGGGCTGTCTCGTTAATGTGACTGGACAGTGTAATTGAAGACACACTGTGCAAGTGTAACTGAGAAGGCCAAGCAACTAACTGCAGTAATTAACGAAAGAGAGGGACACTGTCGGGAAGCAAGTAACTGTAAAAGGAGAACGATGACCAAACGATTGGTAAGATTTAGTTCACAAATTCGCAACAGACTTTTATAATTTCTGTGGTTCACTATGATTCAAAGTTGTATGATAGTTCCAAAAAAAAAAAGGTTGAAATGACTCTAAGCACTATGGGGCTTAACATCTGAGGTCATCAGTCCCCTAGACTTAGAACTACTTAAACCTAACTAACCTAAGGACATCACACACATCCATGCTCAAGGCAGGATTCGAACCTGCGACCATAGCAGCAGCGCGGTTCCCAACAGAAGGGCCTACAACCGCTCGGCCACAGCGGCCGGCTGTATGTTAATCATCTGATAACTTCAGACATATCCTGAAAGACCTGGATATAGTTTAGGACGCTAATAAATTTGCAATCATAGGTCAAAACGAAGATCTGCACAAATGTCTCTTAGTGCACTCCATGATCAAAAAAGCAAAACTTCCAGAATCAAACGAAACGAAACTTCATAGCTTGATAGCATATATGATATTTGTTATTCCACTGATTACAAATCAACTCAAATTTGCAAACAGCTTGGAAGTATAATGCTGCAACCACCCCTAGCCCAACTGTGAGTGCTGATTCCATGGGGAACAGTATCATATACCAAGGGTCTGCAAGTAATTTTAGAGGGGCCCGAATACAGTTGAAAATTTTTATCGAGGTCCAGAAGATAAACCTCCAAATCCTTACTAATTTTTTATTTTAGTTTTTACTCACAAAATAATATGAAATATGAGAGATAGACATTTTGTATTCAAACACCCATAAAAAAGCTCATTCTTTCTTTCTTTCTCTTTCGCCATAGTCCCGCAGCGAACGCAGGTTCGGTGTGGTTACAACGGATTTGGCAGTGTTAGTGTTAGGGATGGCCAGATGCCCTTCCTGCCGCCACCGTGTACCCCTCAGGACAGAATCAGTGCACCCCCGCTGTCGGCGACTAGTGTAAATCGTGAAAGAATGCTGACGTGTTGCAAATGCCTGCGACGCATGTAACTGAGGTGGAACGTGGGGACCAGCCCAATATTCACCTAGCGGGATGTGGAAAACCGCCTAAAAACCACATCCAGGCCCTCGCCTTTAATCCGCCGGGCGGATTCGATCCGGGGCCAGAGCGCCTACCCGAGTCCAGGAAGCAGCGCGTTAGTGCACTTGGCTATGCGGGCGGGTAGAAAAAAGCTCATATTCCTTACTAATTTTTTATTTTAATTTTCACTCTCAAACTAATATAAAATACAATAGATGGGGATATTTGTATTAAAAGATCCACAAAAAACTTATATTCTTCACTATTTTTTATTTTTATTTTCACTCACAAAAAATATTAAATACAACAGATAGGCATATTTCTATTGAAAATTCTAGTGAAAATGGAATATTCGGCAGTATTTTTTATTTTAATTTTCACTCACTAAATATGAAATACAATAGATGAGGCATATTCGTATTAAAAAATCAATGTGAAAATTGCATTTGCGGTATTGAAACAGTTTCTTAAAGTTAGGTTGGCAAAGGGATGCGAGTAATGTCTTCAAGGTGGGTGGCCATTCATCTTGAGCGATACTTTTTCTCCTAAAAATTAGTTTTTGTCAGTGAAATTTCGCAAATGTATGTGGAGCCAAAAATAATAGCAAGTTGTATGGCTAATGTTTTGCAATTTTTAAATTTTTGTGCGATATGTTTACTCCAAAATTCTTTAGCGGATGCAGTTTTATATGTTTGCAAGTCTATTATCTACACTTGAAGTAAAGGATTTGAAAGGTAGAACAACTTTGCAGCTGTATCCGTTCATTCTGTCGCTGGAGAAACTTCAAACGAAGATTTTAAGAATTGCGGCAGCCTCTCTATCTCTGAAAAGTCTTGGAATCTTGCTGCAAATTCCTTCTTAAGACCTGAAATAAAATTTGAGAGTACTCAAATGTCTAAATCACAGCTCTAACGGAAAGATTTAGGTGTTCCTTTTTCCCATGCGCGATTCGAGAGTGGAATGGTAGAGAATTAGTTTGAAAATGGTTCAATGAACCCTCTGCCAAGCACTTAAGTGCGAATTGCAGAGTAACCATGTAGACGTAGATGTAGATTAGAATTATTTTTATATTCAAAAATTGTTGTAAAGTGAAAAAAATTATTGACTGGCAATGTCTTTTTCTAAGATATCCAGCTTGCGACGGAAAGAAGACACACTTTGTATCAAATCACATATTAATTTTACATTTCCGTGTGGCTCGGTATTGCGCGCATTTAGATGTTTAAGAATCTCTTTCAAGAGAGCTACAGCTAGCGTACTGCGTTCGATTGCTAGAAACTAAAAATGGTTTCTTGCTTCTTGTGAATCCGAGTTTTCTAAGAAAGATGTTACGTCTTCTTTTATTTACCAAAAACGTTTAATCATTTGACCTTTTCTTAGCCAACGAACGTTGTTATACTCCAGTAAGTCAGAATGCGCCGAATCCCACTGAGGGAAGAAACTCTTTGAACTGTCTGTGCTGAAGAGATGAACGAGACCTCATAAAATTAATCAGCTTATCAGCCTATCAATTACTTCTTTCAGTCACACTAAGTTTTGCACAAAGGGCTGCCTGGTGAATTATGTATTAATAAGATAATGGCCCAGCATTCTTAACTTTGATTCTTTTTATTAGTACTTTTTTTGGCTATCATCGCTGGGGCCCCGTCAGTTGAAAGAAACACCATATCATGACTAATGTTTGAGTTTCTCATGAAATCATCAAAAGTCTTGAATAAATCATCTCCGCGAATCTTGCCTTACAACGACAATACTGTTATCAATTCTTTCCTAAATTCTTTTCTTTTAATATTCCAAAATCGCATGAAAATGGACGTCTGCTCTTCATCAACAAACTCATATGATTCATCTAGTGCTATGGTGTAGCAAGGCGCCTTCTGCAGAAGTTCGAACAAACTACTTTTTTTGTCAGCAGCCAAAATTTTGGTTATTCTTGTATTACTTCTTGCCAACAATGGAATACCTTGAATTGCGGAAACGAATGCCTTTTTCTCTTCCAATACACATATTTTTACTATCTCATTGTCTGAAAATGGCTCCTGGTGTGTACGAAGCTTTCTTTCAAAATGCACCAACCGCTGCTTCTGTAGATTTCTCTTGCTCGTTCGCAGAGCGAACTAGGAAGGTCGTGCTTTTTTTGTAACAAGTTACACTATGTGATCAAAAGTATCTGGACCCCCTGAAACATACGTTTTTCATATTAGTGCATTGTGCTGACATCTACTGCCAGGTACTCCATATCAGCGACCTCAGTTGTCATTAGACATCGTGAGAGAGCAGAATGGGGTGCTCCGCGGAACTCACGGGCTTCGAACGTGGTCAGGTGATTGGGTGTCACTTGTGTCATATGTCTGTACGCGAGATTTCCACAGTCCTAAACATCCGTAGGTCCACTGTTTCCGATGTGATAGTGAAGTCGAAACTGAAGGGACAAGTACAGGCCGACCTCGTCTGTTGACTGACAGAGACCGCCGACAATTGAAGAGGGTCGTAATGTGTAATAGGCAGACATCTATCCAGACCATCATGCAGGAATTCCAAACTGCATCAGGATCCACTGCAAGTGCTCTGACAGTTAGGCAGGAGGTGAGAAAACTTGGATTTGATGGTGGAGCGGTTGCTCATAAGCCACACATCACGCCAGTCAATGCCAAACGACACCTCGCTTGGTGTAAGGAGCGTAAACATTGGACGATTGAACAGTGGAAAAACGTTGTGTTGAGTGACGAATCACAGTACACAATGTGGCGATCTGATGGCAAGGTGTCGGTATGGCGAATGCGAGGTGAACTTCATCTGCGAACGTGTGTGGCGCCAACAATAAAATTCGGAGACGGTGATGATATGGCGTGGTCGTGTTTTTCATCGAGGGGGCTTGCACC
Organism: Schistocerca serialis cubense; assembly: GCF_023864345.2. Taxonomy (NCBI): domain Eukaryota; kingdom Metazoa; phylum Arthropoda; class Insecta; order Orthoptera; family Acrididae; genus Schistocerca; species Schistocerca serialis. The sequence goes on from NC_064641.1 coordinate 822,578,359, forward strand.
TCTTGTTGTTTTGTGTGGCACTATCACAGCACAGGTCTACATTGATGTTTTAATCCCTTTCTTGCTTCCCACTGTTGAAGAGCGATTCGGGGATGGCGATTGCATCTTTCAACACAATTCAGCACCTGTTCATAACGCACTGCCTGTGATGGAGTGGTTACACGACAATAACACCCCTGTAATGGACCGGCCTGCACGGAGTCCTGACCTGAATCCTACAGAACACCATTGGGATGTTTTGGAACGCCGACTTCGTGCCAGGCCTCACTGACCGACATCGATACCTCTCCTCAGTGCAGCACTCCGTGAAGAGTGGGCTGCCATTCCTGATTGAACGTGTGCCTGCGAGAGTGGAAGGTGTCATCAAGGCTAAGTGTGGCCCAAAACCATATTGAATTCCAGCATTACCGATGGATGGCGGCACGAACTTTTACGTCATTTTCAGCCAGGTGTCTGCATACTTTTGATCACATAGTGTAGATATGTCTGGCGGTTTTCTTGACGAGTTTCACTACCCAGAGGAAAATTTTGATAGAAATGTTGATGAGCTGTTTCGTAGTGTTCCTTTAATTCAGCACTCTTAACAACAGCGACAGTTCTGTTGCGTATGAGGCAACTGGAACAGTTCCTGGCCTATCGGGCAGCGTAAAACGACATTGTTCAGTTCAGTCAGTTAAAAACTTTCACTATGAACATTTCGCCTATGTCGATGCAAAATAAACGTTATAAGCCTCGACAATAGCAACAACTACTGATGAAATAGCGGTGAAATTTGTGTACTTTATATAGATTCGTTTTTTATAAAAATACCGGCCCTCGACACACAGCAGGTGCGGACGAACCTCAAAGGAGCTACTTTGGTGTCAAAGTGTATGCTGCCGGGAAGTTAATTGTACGGTACTAGAAAAGAGTGGTTCTCAAACGAATTGTTATGTATAGAAAATTACTTTTTTAAATAATTTGAGCACGTAATTTATACTTTCAAAGTATTTTTGGCAGGCCTTCCACGGTCTGGACCTGGATCGTGGTCCGACAGTTGCCGATCGCTGATATAGACGTTGTATACTGTCCTGAGGTAAGCTAGCGGACAACTATTGTAATTAGTGGTTGATATCCTCAGTACTGGCACTGGGACAGTGTTGAAGTCCGATCAGACCCCACACATGTTGTATCAGTGGCGGATCTGGAGATCTTGCTGGTCATGGGAGTTCCTGAGCATCACGCAACGGTTCATAGAGATGTGCCGTGCATGAACAAGCGCTGTCCAGTTAAAAATGGCACTGTGGTACTGTTGCATGAGAGATAACATATGAGGAGGCAAGATATCCGTGACATAATATTGTGATTTCAGAGTTCCATCAGTCACTACCAACTGTGACCTCAAGGCATATCCAATGGCTCCACACACTGGGTCACCAGGAGTAGGCTGCTTTGCCTCTCCAAAACATTGGCAGAATAGGAACTCTCCCCAGGGTGCTGCCATACTCACCAATGATGCTCACCTGGGGTAATGCAGATCAGTGATTCATGGCTGAACACAGTGCGGTGCCATTCATCAGCTGTCCATGCCTCCTGGTCGAGCTCACCCATATCTCGGGATAATGGGCGCTGCGGCAGCCCCTAGCTCTCAGGGAAACAAATAAAAAATAGTGAAGTCAGATGTTTTCCTTTCTAGAAAATGACTTGAATGGTTCAAATGGCTCTGATCACTATGGGACTTAACTTCTAAGGTTATCATTCCCCTAGAATTAGAAATACTTAAAGCTAACTAACCTAAGGACATCACACACATCCATGCCCGAGGCACGATTCTAACCTGCGACCGTAGTGGTCACGCGGTTCCAGACTGTACGCCTAGAACCGCTCGGCCACTCCGACTGGCGAAAATGACTTAAAAGGCGGTATTATGCAGCTTTTTAACAGGGCTGGAATTGGAACTTTTTGTGGCTACTTACAAATCGCCACTCGTCTTCCAAAGTATTAAGAATACTCCATACCCCCAGGTCTAGCCCACCCACTACGAACCATCGTATGGGCACAAGTGTTCCTGATCAGCGATCATACAAAACGCAGCCATTCATCTTGTAATGTTAACGGCAACCTAACCATAGGATGGTAATTCCCTACTCTGGCTGTTGATAGTCTCCAACAAATGGTATGGGGTGATACAGAATGTTACATGGAGTCCATTACTTGTTCCTGGATAGCAGAGTAGAAGTGAAGTGGTTACTAAGTTGCTGCACAATATGGTGATCGTCCTTTGTGGTAGTCAGACGTGGTCGACTGGAGCCTTGAAGACATGTAAGCTTGCCCTTACATTCCCATGCAGTCCAACATAGGGCCTCACAAAATCTGAATGCCTCATGATTCCATCAGCCACCCAGATGGAGAACCACAATGAGGCCACTTTCAAATTCTGTCAGGTGTTGATAACTCTGTCTGACACGAGTTTACAGCATGTCTGTGTCTTCCACAGCAGTCACTCAACATCTGGCACTGTCCACGTCTCTTATACAGGGTGAGTCACCTAACGTTACCGCTGGACATATTTCGTAAACCACATCAAATACTGAAACTTCCTGGCAGATTAAAACTGTGTGCCCGACTGAGACTCGAACTCGGGACCATTGCCTTTCGCGGGCAAGTGCTCTACCAACTGAGCTACCGAAGCACGACTCAGGCCCGGTACTCACAGTTTTATTTCTGCCAGTACCTCGTCTCCTACCTTCCAAACTTTACAGAAGCTCTCCAGCGCAGGAGAGCTTCTGTAAAGTTTGGAAGGTAGGAGACGAGGTACTGGCAGAAATAAAACTGTGAGTACCGGGCCTGAGTCGTGCTTTGGTAGCTCAGTTGGTAGAGCACTTGCCCGCGAAAGGCAATGGTCCCGAGTTCGAGTCTCGGTCGGGCACACAGTTTTAATCTGCCAGGAAGTTTCATATCAGCGCACACTCCGCTGCAGAGTGAAAATCTCATTCTGGACACATCAAATACTGACGAATCGATTCCTCAGACCGAACGTGAGGAGAGGAGCTAGTGTAATTGGTTAATACAAACCATAAAAAAAAATGCACGGAAGTATGTTTTTTAACATAAACCTACGTTTTTTTAAATGGAACCCCATTAGTTTTGTTAGCACATCTGAACATATAAACAAATACGTAATCAGTGCCGCTTGTTGCATTGTAAAATGTTAATTACATCCGGAGATATTGTAACCTAAAGTTGACGCTTGAGTACCACTTCTCCGCTGTTCGATCGTGTGTATCGGAGAGCACCGAATTACGTAGGGATCCAAAGGGAACGGTGATGGACCTTAGGTACAGAAGGGCCTGGAACAGCACATTACGTCCGCATGCTAACAGCTTTTTATTGGTCTTTTTCACTGACGCACATGTACATTACCATTATGGGTGAGGTACACATACACACGTGGTTTCCGTTTTCAATTACGGAGTGGAATAGAGTGTGTCCCGACATGTCAGGCCAATAGATGTTCAATGTGGTGGCCATCATTTGCTGCACACAATTGCAATCTCTGGCGTAATGAATGTCGTACACGCCGCAGTACATCTGGTGTAATGTCGCCGCAGGCTGCCACAATACGTTGTTTCATATCCTCTGGGGTTGTAGGCACATCACGGTACACATTCTCCTTTAACGTACCCCACAGAAAGAAGTCCAGAGGTGTAAGATCAGGAGAATGGGCTGGCCAATTTATGCGTCCTCCACGTCCTATGAAACGCCCGTCGAACGTGTACCTCACCCCTCATGGTAATGTACATGTGCGTCAGTCAAAAAGACCAATAAAAAGGTGTTAGCATGTGGGCGTAATGTGGTGTTCCAGTCTCTTCTGTACCTAAGGTCCATCACCGTTCCCTTTGGATCCCTACGTAATTCGGTGCTCTCCGATACACCCGATCGAAGAGTGGAGAAGTGGTACTCAAGCGTCAACTTTCTCCGGATGTAATTAACATTTTACAATGCAACAAACGGCACTGATTACGTATTTGTTTATATGTTCAGAGGTGCTAACAAAACTAACGGGGTTCCATTTAAAAAAACGTAGGTTTGTGTTAAAAAAACATACTTCCGTGCATTTTTTTATGGTTTGTATTAACCAATTACACTAGCCCCTCTCCTCACGTTCGGTCTGTGGAATCGATTCATCAGTATTTGATGTGGTTTATGAAATACATCCAGCGGTAATGTTAGGTGACTCACCCTGTATATCGTTCCAGACCTTTTAACAACTGTAAACACAAATAACACTAATGCACTCAGGTGCCGACACAGAAAATTGCAACCCGAGTCATTTATGTACTCATCAGTAGTGTGTATGTGTATGAAGCTATATTGACATTTGAGTATATTTACTGGGTGCTTCACTTTTTTTGTGAGATGCTGAACATTCTAATTTTGTATGTGAAAAGAAATGTAAGTGATGTAACCACATGAGATGTATTATCTTTGTTAATCTGAAATTCAGCAGATAATATTTTACATTAGACATCAAACAAGTAATGTTACAATGTGATGGAGTTTGTTAAATAAATAAATAATGAAATGATCGATGGCATTGTGGCCGGGAGGCCCCATGCGGGAAGTTCAGCCGGCGTATTGCAAGTCCTTTTTAGTTTGCGCCACTTCGGCGACTTGCGAGTCAATGATGATGAAGGACACACAACACCCAGTCATCTTGAGGCAGAGAAGATTCCTGACCCCGGCGGGAATCGAACCTGAGACCCCGTGTGCAGGAAGTGAGAACGCTACCGCAAGACCATGAGCTGCGGACACAATAATTAATAATACAAACACTATAATAAAAATATTAACATACATGCAAGGTGTGTTGCACTCAATAGTGAAAACCGGTACAGATGACAGTATGTGGTAATGGAAGCAAAGACGTTGCAGTAAACTTGGCTTCGCAAATGTGCGTGAAAATTGCGAATGTGTAGTTCAAAATACAGTCCCAGTAACTATGTTACCCGCCTGCCCGTATCGAACCGCGTCACAGGTTAATGCAAGGGATAGTGAACTGGCTGGCATTGATGTGCTTTGTAGATGGTTTCCCACATCGAATAGGTGATTATGGGGATGGTACGCACGTCCCACCTCAGATATAAGCTACGTAGATATTTAGAAAACGTCCTTACAGGTGAATATGTCTAGACGTAGACAGATGGGCTACACAAATTATGTCCCAGGGCAGTGGTTGCATCAGGAAGGGCATCTGGCCACAGCCTGTTATTAACAAAGCCAAAGCCCTTTTAACAATGCTGACTCCTTACCGAAACGGGAAAAGGAGAAGAAGAAGAAGAACAACAACAACAACAACGCAACAAGGAGAACAGTATGTAAGCTTTTCGGTTAAGTCCCCATCTAATTGGGCTTAAATTTCACTCAAGGACTGCCTTAAGAAGAAATACAGTACTACACAATAAGAGTAAGAGGCAAAAGCAAGCTAACAGAAGAAACAACAAAAAGAGGATAGAGGGGTATGAAGCAATGTAGATGGTGTTTCTTGAAGACGTACTTCCCCTCTGTCTGGAAGATATCCCACTTGACCATCTTGTATGTATGTGGTTACAGTATTATGAATGCCCCAGATCACTGTGCACATCCTGCTTGTGAACACCTGCACCAGACATTCCACAGAAATTTGAGAGGTGGAGGAGATTCTGGGTCATGGAAGGCTCGCTCACTTGGTTTCACCCCACTTGATTTGTTCTTGTAGGGTCACGTGAAAATTTTGTGCGCGGTACCCCTGTCTAACTGAAAAGGGTATTTTTGCCACATGGGGTACTCGTGCGGTCTTAGGCGCCTTGCTACGGTTCGCGCAGCTCCCCCTGTCGGAGGTTTGAGTCCTTCCTCGGGCATGGGTGTGCGCGTTATCCTAAGCGTAAGTTAGTTTAAGTTAGATTAGGTAGTGTGTAAGTCTAGGGATCGATGACCTCAGCAGTTTGGTGCCATAAGAACGTACCGCAAAATTTGTTAAGGGTTTGGTGGGTTGGTTGGTTGGTTTTGGGGGAAGAGACCAAACAGCGAGGTCATCGGTCTCATGGGATTAGGGAAGGACAGGGAAGGTAGTCGGCCGTGCCCTTTCAGAGGAACCATCCCGGCATTTGCCTGGAGCGATTTAGGGAAATCACGGAAAACCTAAATCAGGATGGCCGGACGCGGGATTGAACCGTCGTCCTCCCGAAGGCGAGTCCAGTGTGCTAACCACTGCGTCACCTCGCTCGGTGTGTTAAGGGTTTCCTGACAAGAAATCTTGCAGCCCCTTATAATATCCGAAATGTTCAGGGGCTGTATGAATGAGTATATCATAAGTATACTTTAAGAAAAAAAAAAAAACAAATACGACGCAACACAAAGAAATAACCCGAATGAGATGCAAATCGGCAGATGTGATGTACAAACAAACATATGATTACAATTTCAGAAAAACTGAATGATTTTCAAGAGAAAGAGCTTCAAATATTGAGCAAGTTAGTAACACGTTGGTCCTTGTCTAGCAATTAAGTAAGCACTTATTCGGCTTGGCATTGACTGATAAAGTAGTTGGATGTCCTCCTGAGGGACAACGCACCAAAGTATATCTAATAGGCACCTTAGATCGTCAAAATGCCGATGTTGTTTGGGGGCCCTACCCATAATGCTCAAATATTCTCAATTGGATTCCTTCGTGGTGCACCGAATTTGAGTGCGTCTTAGAGTGTTATGAGCCACACAATAACTCCTGTGTATACGCTTGGACACACAGTTGGGAACTATTGTGACTGTAGAACTTGGTGTAAGAAAGAACAGATTGATATGGCGGAGCACCTAGGAACGAGCATTTCCGAGACGGCGAAGTTGGTAAACTGCTGACGTGCTACTGCTGCCAGCCTCTAAGAATCATGATTGACGGATGGTGAAACCAGGAGTGGATAGCAAGGGGTTGAACATCCACACGTCATGACAGAACGTGTAGGTTGGGGGCTTGTCTGCTCTGTAAAGCAGAATAAGCAGCAGTCTGTGGGAGATATGACGACAGAGCACAATACTGATGCAGGCACTAGTCTTCCAGCACACATTGTTGGACGTGGTGCTCTGCAGCAGACGACACATGCTTGTTTGCTTGTTGACGCAATGACACTTGTCAGTTACGACTGTAGTGTACACATCATCACCGAGATGTGGAAACGTGTCGCCTGCTCAGATGAATCAAGTTTCTTGTTTCACTAGGACGATGGTCATATCTGGATATGCCGTCATTCAGGCAAACAGCTGCTCAAACTGCGCCATGGACGCAGGTCAGTAGAGGAATTATAATAGTATGGGAGATGTACATCCATGGGCTCTGTGATAGTAATCGAATGCAGCAAGACAGCTGTGGAACACTTGAACACTATTGCAGACCATCTGCGTTTCTTCATGCCTGATGTCTTCCGTGACAGTAGGATGACGTTTTTGGAAAGATACTGCGTATGTTTGTTCTTCTGTTTCCTGCAGAAATGCGATAAGGTCTGGAGCGCCTGCCGCTTATTCTGCAACACCAAATTCGTGATTTGGGAGATTTCATGTGTCTAAATAGTAAACAATGTTTCACATTAGTGATGCTGCCTTAGGTTACATTCGTTTTCTGCGAAAAATATGCCAGTGCCTTAGAGATCAGAATATGTTCAACAACCTTACAACAGGTGATGACATTGGTCTTTTAGTTCGCATTTCCGTTCCCTTACACTTCGTGTAAGAAATAGTCATCCAGTCTTCTCACCCCAGTTTCCGTTTGTAAATTGCGATAAATGCAACATAAGATACACTCCCACGAAAGATGAACATTGCTGTGCTGGGGTGGCTCCTGGTCCTCCAAGGTTCACCAGAAATTGTGCCTTCTTTATGGGGCTACATTATACTCTGCTTAAAACTGCTTTGTTATTGATGTTCCAGAGAACCGATTGCCTTGCGAGGTGACGCACCCTGCGGGGGTTGGGAGGGTGCCAGCTGGTGCTGGCCTCTAGGGCGTGAGGGCAGAGGAGGGGGAGGGGAAGGAGCGCCAAATACGCGGTGATTTCTGCGTATTCTGTTGCACCACTATAAAAATACTTTTAATGCAAATAAAATCGAACTGTATGTGTGACTGAAGTTCTGGTTTGGTAAGCGTTTTACAAGACATGTTTTTTAAGTAATTCGGCCGCTGTGGCTGAGTGGCTCTAGGCACTTCATTCTGGAACCGTGCAACCACTACAGTCGCAAGTTCGAATCCCGCCTCGGGCATGGTTGTGTGTGATGTCCTTAGGTTAGTTAGGTTTAAGTAGTTCTAAGTTCTAGGGGACTGATGACCTCAGATGTTAAGTCTCATAGTGCTCAGAGCCAGTTTTAAAGTAAGGTCCATTTGAACATAAGTACACAACAAAAGGTTATTTCAAAAAAATCAATTTATTTTCAGAAACTACATGCTTCACTCTATATTTCGACATAGTTGTCAAGTTTGTTCAAAAACGTATCATACCTCTCAACCAATTTTAAAATACCCTCTTCATAAAAACTTGCCGCCTGCTCCGATAACCAAGAGTTCACTGCCGTTTTCATGTCATCGTCATCGTTGTAACGGCTGCCACTGAGGTGTTGTTTGAGGTGGGGGAACAGATGGTAATCGCTCGGTGCAATATCAGGACTGTAGGGTGGGTGGTCTAAGGCTTCCCAGCCAGAGCTGTCCAATAAATTATGGGTCTGACCTGCAGTGTGAAGTGTTGCATTGCCATGCAGAAGGGCAATTCCCTTTGTCAACATGCCGCATCTTTTGTTTTGAATCGCCCTGCGTAGCATTGTCAGGGTTTGGCAGTATGCTTCTACATTAATAATGGTTCCCTGTTGCATGAAATCGACCAACAAAACACCATGCCTATCCCAAAACACCGACGCTATCATTTTGGGCAGGGTCAGAGTCTGTTTGGCCTTCACCTTTACAAGTGAGTGTGTGGGTCTCCATTCCATGCTTTGTGGCTTCGATTCGGGCGTGATATGCGAAACCCATGTTTCGTCTTCAGTTATGATCTGACTCAAGAAGCCATCACCTTCTTCGTGATAACGAGTCAAGAACTTCATCCCACACTCATATCTTTGGCTTTTGTGGACCTCTGTTAGGAGTTTCAGGACCCAACGGGAGCACAGTTTTCTAAAGTTTAGGTGATCAGAAACAATGTTGTAAAGCACTGCTCTCGACATGTCAGGAAACTCGTTTGAGAGACCTGTTATTGTGAAACGCCTGTTCTCACCCTTGCTTCAACTGAAGCCACCAAATCGTCTGTAATCAAAGAAGGGCTACCGGAGCAGTCCTCATCATGGTCATGGACGTTGTCATGGCCATCTTTCAATTCTCGTACTCACCTACACACTTTGCTTTCACTCATAACACTATCACCGTACACTTCGCAAATCTGTCGATGAATTTCTGCAGCAGGCAGGTTCCTTGCTGACAAAAAATGTATCACTGAGCGAACCTCACAGGCGGCGGGCGAGTTGACAGTCTTAAACATTTTGAAAGCACAGAACAGAACATTACAGGTTAGCTTCAGAGCTGAAACTGAGCACAGTTGTTTCCGAGGCAAGCTGGTACGCGACGCATGTGCCCGTTGCGGTATGCGCGCACTAGTAGAGTTTACAACAAAACGGACCTTACTTAAAAAACGTAATTTCTGCAGAAAAATATTGAGAAATACAACGTCTGATTCACAATCTTTATCAAGCTATTACAAATATACTGTTCGGTTAAAAGCTTCAATTCTTTCACATCTTTTAGTCTCACATCATAGCTTGTCTTTAGTAGTTGTAGTTATTATGATGTTCTGAAACTGAGACTCCTACAGCAGTTAATTCGGAGAGCCTGCAGTAAAAAATGTGGTAGCTTGATACATTACACTCACTGGAGTATAATTCATACGTTAATGTACACGAAGTGCAGCCATCAAGCTGGAAGGAAAGCCGTATCTCACTAAAATGTGTAGTAAATACAGTGTGATCCGGAAAGAATGCGCCTTTGCAAGTCTTTACAAAAACTTTATTAATCCAGGTCCTCATGTTTTACAAATGTAGACGTGTTAGTGAGTTTGGAGTTTCATGTGGTATATAGCACTGACTTCTTAATGATCACATCACTCAGATGAGCAGCACCGCCCTATCGGAGCACACATGTAGACGAGCTATGAAACTGCTACGCAAAGTGTACTCCAACAGGAATACCTGCGTCTTCTCTATGGATGTTGGCATCCACTCCCTGGGGGTTTGTATTGCGATTTTCAAGCACTCTGGACGTAAGATATCTCCAGGGAAAGAAATCGGAAGCTGTCACATCTCACAAACGTGCTGCCGGAGCCACATCACCAAATCAGGGAATCAGGCGTCCAGGAAACCATTCACGCCGTTCGACCTATAAAGGAAGTTAATGTTTTTTTTTCTTATTGACAAATGGACAAAAGAAGATTTACGCTCTTTGTTTATTAGTTTTAGTAATAGTTACCTTCTGTTGTTCTCATGTCCAGGTGAGAAGACGTACAAGTGAAGTGCTGTGTAATTTTCTAGTGAAATGTGCTAAATAATGAAAGCAACTTCTGAAACAATACGACTTTCTCATTTACGACACCATGGATCCCAGCTCCTGTAACTCTGGAAGGTTATTATTACTTTAATTTTGTATGGAGAATTTAGATGGAGGCGTCGATCTTCACGACGGCGCTGCCTACATGTGTGAATATGTTCATCTCTTTTTCCCTTCGTGGCCGCCAGTGTCAGTTTCAATATTTAGGTCATATTTGCCACGACATTCAGAACCTGCAACCTTTCTTTACATTTAATTACTAATTCCACTACTTTCTTTCTCGGGTGAATAAACGCATTTTAACCATAATTCTTTTTACCCAGGCCACAGGGAATGATAGTACTTAGAATGTACGTGCCTCTATACCGTTCGTACGTTCACGTACAACTGAGTGTGTACCGACGTAACTATACTTGTGACCCATTTCCCTTAGAGTACTGATTCTTATTCTGAACCACTAACTCGCAAATGTACGTGCCAACTTATTTTGAGTAGTCAGTCGTGTGTATTCCCTAATATTTTCGCTTTTCATATTCAGTGGCTTAGTTTCCACAATTGACCTTTGCCTGTGTCGCAACGGCGCTTCACGCAAAATATTTATCATGTGACATTCATACTAACTCTTATTTCAAAATTACGTCACCGGCTGACTAAGATTTTAACAATTTAACAGGCCGATTACACACCGTTGACAGATGAGCAGAGTGTGCAGTTGCACCGTCCTGTTGATACCTATTGATTGGACAGAGATGCTTTTGTAGCACAGGAATGACACAATTCCGAATCATGGACATGTATCGCTCGGAAGGCACAGTAAGCGTTGCTCCATTTTTGCCCCATAAGAAATATTGGCCTGACGGTCTCAGCTGTAGTGAGTCCACACCGCATCGTTAATCGCAGGCTGTGCAGCGAGTGTTCATTAACTTGCTGTGGATTCTCAGTGCCAGAAAAACGGCAGTTTTGCTTTTTATTGCCCCTGACAATAAGTGTGCATTGTCAGTCATCGTCAGGTTGTCAACAATTACTGTATTAGCTGACCAAATATCCAGAAACATGTCACAATACTGAACACATGCGACCTTATCGGTGGGGCTTAAGCGTTGCACTATCTGTATCTTGTAGAGCCGCGCATTCAAACCTAAGAGTAAAATGCGTCGTACACAGCCATAGATCATGTTCAGTGTCTTGAACCTGCAGTAAAGCGATCGTCGTCGACGACTTGTTTCAATTTATGCCCGAACACGATCCTTTTTTTCCGTGTCCTTACATTTGAGGTCGTCTAGGCGACTTGCTGTCACGCACTGACCCATCCCTGGGCCAATTAGCTATCCAACGCCCTATGATATGGTAATTTTGAACGTATCTGCGATGGTTTACTCTGCGAAAAGCTCGTTGGGTCGCTACTTTTGACTCCGTTTCAAAGTCAAGACCCTACCACACGGGCATGGTCTTGCTCACTCCACTTCTCCATTGTTAACTGAATAGCCCACTCCCTTGCAATGTTGTTACTCAGCTCACGTGTTCAACGACTACCTGCGCACGTACCTGCAGTCACAATAGCCAAATGAAAAGGGTGTTAGACCTTAACTTTTCCCGGCGAATTGAATGTTCAAATAACTTACGGGTTTGCTGCCGGATGACGTCGTCGAACACCGCCAATATTTCGACAGGAGCACGCCCTGCCATTCTCAAGGCACAAATGCAAGGAAGAAGAAATGTGCTTGCAAATTTAATACCTCGGTTCACAGAGGAGAAACAAGGAAGACACCACACACAGAACAAGTGTCAACACAACCAAAGATAACCAACATCAGAATATCTATAATTACTGTTAATCAACAGGTGAGGTAGCACTAATTCTGCCCCCTCTGTTTTTTGATGAGAGACAGAGCCGGATTCCAAGCAGCATTTAAACAAAATCCACCATCTCTGTTAATAAGGTTGCTTGATAGTCTGATTTCAACAGGTTCTTAATAACAGTATCCCAATGGCTGGACGTGCAAGCCAGAATCTCCGTGTTGTATTTCATAGGATGGCAGGTGTCAAGGCAATGTTCTGCAATAGCGGATTTGCTCAGCTGTTGTAAGCGTGTGTGACGCTTATGTTCAATACACCGGTCTTCCACAGTCCTGATTGTCTGACCAATATATGACATGCCACAACTGCAAGGAATACGATAGACCCCAGCCTTATGCAAACCAAGATCCTCTTTTACGGACGCCAACAGGGCCTTAGTCTTAGAAGGTGGTCGAAAAACACATTTCGCATCATATTTCCGCAAAATACGGCCAATCCTGTTGGAAATGCTTCCTGCATAAGGCAAAAAGGCCGTAGACTTAGGTGCCACTTCGTTGCTATTGTCACTCACCCGTTGCACAGAAGGCTGATGGTGCAACGCACGTTTGATCTGCCTCGTACTATAACCATTCTGACCAAAGGTGACTTTGAGATGTGCTAGCTCAGCTGCCAAACTTTCAGGGTCTGACATAAAGTGGGCCCTGTGAACCAAGGTGCTCTTTTTCGTGAAAAGATCCACTATACTCGCCATCAATTAGATTTTGTTTCTAAGGAATTATTTCAGCTTCATTTAATGATGGCGTCTAATGTTTCTGAATTTTCTTGGGATTGGGTGGACGGTGCCTCTTGATCGCAGCCTGACTGGGAATTTCAATCTGTAACTGCTCGTCATTCGGCGAAGTTTGAATGTTTCCTTGGCTCAGTGTCTAATTCTAATTCTCGACGTTCTGTGATCAATCTCACGGAGAAAACGTTTGACAACGCTGCTTTGTCTGTGCTGGGGAAAGGTTTGAACTTCGCACTGACGCCTGAGAGTTTGATGGGAGTTTGATTTCATTAGTTCTATTGAATAGACTGTTTATAAACTACCTTTCGAGGCTTTGGAAAAGGTTAGGAGGAAAGTTTGTCGTGTGTTGATTGAGGCCCGTCCACCCAAGTGTAACATAACAGCGGCTGAGGCGGCTGCTTTATGCTCACTTAGAATGGATTGTGAAATTGTTATTTTACCGGCGGACAAGGGTAACGCCACCGTTTTGTTGAACAAGCACGATTACATTCAAAAGATGCAGTGTCTACTTTCTGATTCGGCATATCACAAAATCGGTGCTGACCATACTAAGAGTGTTGAGAGAAAGATAATTAACCTCCTGAAGGAAAGTTCTTTGTCACAGGAGACTATCAAGAGTTTTAAGTCTTACTGTGCTGTACCACCTAGATTATATGGCCTCCCTAAGGTCCATAAAGAGGCTGTCCCGTTGAGGCCTATTGTTTCTAATATTGGTGCTCCGACATATCGTGTAGCTAAACATCTTGCTAGTTTGTTGAGCCCACTACTAGGTAGGTGTGAACACCACATTAAGAACTCTGCAGATTTCTTACATCGATTGCAGGGATTGCGTTTGAATGACTCTGATATTTTAGTCAGTTTTGATGTGGTTTCTCTTTTCATTCGCGTTCCTCTCTCATTCGTTGCAGCTAATTGAGGTTAAGTTTGGTGTCGAGTTAACAAATTTGTTTCGAAATGTGCTGACTTCCACTTACTTTTTATTCAATGGTCAGTACTAGAAACAGACTGATGGAGTTGCAATGGGAAGCCTGTTGTCACCTATTGCGGCCAATTTGTTTATGGAGGACTTTGAGGAACGTGCAATGGAGTCAGCGACCTTGAAACCTGCGTGTTTTTTTTCAGATATGTAAACGACACTTTTGTTGTGTGGCCTCATGGTAATGAGAATTTAAACCAGTTTTTGGAACATCTGAATTCAATCCACCCAAATATTCAGTTCACTATGGAGATGGAAAAGAATGGATGCCTTCCCTTCCTTGATGTGTTGGTCAAAAGGAAGACTGATGATGGTACGTTCAACTGCTCTTCCAAGTCCTTTGCTGTCTCTGACAAAATTACAATGTCATCGGCGAACCTCAAAGTTTTTATTTCTTCTCCATGGATTTTAATACCTACTCCGAACTTTTCTTTTGTTTCCTTTGCTGCTTGCTCAATATACAGATTGAATAGCATCGCGGATAGGCTACAACCCTGTCTCACTCCCTTCCCAACCACTGCTTCCCTTTCAGACTATCAAGCAACCTTTTTAACAGAGATGGTGGATTTTGTTTAAATGCTGCTTGTAATCTGGCTCTGTCTCTCATCAAGAAACAGAGGGACAGAATTAGTGCTACCTCACCTGTTGATTAATAGTAACTATCGATATTTCTGATGTTGGTTATCTTTGTTTGTGTTGACATTTGTTATGTGTGTGGTGTCTTCCTTGTTTCTCGTCTGTGAACCACTTTACCACGTGTCTTCCCTGTGTGGATATCCCAGCTGAGCTTTTGATCTATATGAAATCCTAATAATTTTAGTGTTTTGTTATCATGACTGGGAGCATTCAGATTGAATACAATAGCTTCCTTTGTTATGGTCATGAGCTGTTCTCCTTAACTCAAATTTACTCAGATTCTCTTTAACAAAGACAAGGCCATTGTAAATATACAGGCCAGGCACTGTCATTATATTTAGTTTCTTAAAATAATATCGACATGATTCATATGGGCTAAGTTCTGATATGCACCTTATGGCTTTCTTTTGCCATTTGAACACTAATTTTGAGCCTACGGCATTGCCCCATAATAGTATTCCATAACAGGTGCGAATGGAAGGGTGCAAAATATTCATATAACAGAAGTTCTTTACTGACATTGTTCCACAGCTTGTACAGCAGATATATGGCATGTGCCAATTTACCACATATCTTCCCTGTGCGGATATCCCGGCTGAGCCTTTGATCTGTATGAAATCCTAATAATTTTAGTGTTTTGTTATCATGACTACAATAGCTTCAGTTTTACTATCATTCTTCTGCTGTACATTTGCTTCAAACCAAGTAGTGCACCTCTCCATTGTAAACTGAAGCTATTAATTTCGTGGTTTGGCAACATTATGGCTGGAGCTGCAAATTTTGCTTCTTGTGTTCTTTGCATCTTTCACAGATCTTATGAGTTGTTGAATTTTTGCTGGAGGTCTGAATACTGAATTGATTTTATGCCTCTGTACAAGTTGGCTAATCTTTCCTGTTACTGAACCACAGAATGGCAAAAAAAAAAAAGAACATACTTCTTCATGTCTTCCTTAGAAAGCTTCTGTTTAGAACACTTTGGTGAAATAGCTTGCAAAATCTGTTCAGCATTTCAGTCATTTTCTTTGAAAACTTTTAAAAAAATTACTAAAACAATCAACAGTAAGTGCTTCAGTTCTTTCAGTACATTTTTAATGTCTGAAATGGCTTTGTCTAGGTGCTCCAGGGTCTTCTGAATAGACTGGTTCTGTTCTGGTGGACGATAGCTGGTAGTATGCAGATGCCAGATTTCAGCAGACAAGGGTGTCACAAGGAGCAGTGAGGTGCCTGTGTGAGGCGCCTATATTGTTGGCATAACCCAAGAATTCTTCCAGATTCACATCCATGAGGCCAGACAACAAATGTCTAATGATAAAACAGGCTTTGCAGGAGCTGTGTCCAATGTGACATCCTCAGGGTACTCCATAAACTTGAGCTAATGGGCTTCCCATTCTGACTCCACCCATCTGATTGAAATACTCTCCACCACACAAAAAATATGATTGCCAGAATGTGCTTAAATAAATCCACAACATTGGCACAGAATAACTGGGAGAGGAGATCTCTGAAGTTTGATGGGAACATGCATGAATAATGAGACCCCATGAAAGCTGACCATCCCATCTCCACCTCCAAGATGCAGGCTTTTGATTCAGCTGATGAAATTCATCTTATAGTTGATATTATGCAAACAGTAATGAACATGTAGAGTTGAGGGCTGGCCAGATGTTTTGCACGTCCTACAAGTCAACAATTTAGTGATGCTCATAATGGGCCTTAGGGGTGTGTCCTTCTCGCGAACTTTTGGAAAGTGTAAAATAAATGTGATCGAGGTGCCCAAGAGAGATTTATTAATAAGATCCTGTTCCAATTGAGCAGCTCCTATGTCTTCCTGATTATTCTGGCTGTTGGGTCCACTGATAACTTTTGGTGCATTTCTCAAAGATAGCTATCAAGATTTATTTCTCTTGCTCTATAGCATGAAATGTTTTGAGAACTTGATGATATGATGATGTCTGAAAGAGTCACATTCACCTACAGGCTAGCAGTGCAGCAGTTTAAACTGTTGAGACAACACTGATGTTATGCAACAGTTATGACAGAACATTGTGTGAAAATGTCATGACTGCATAGCAGCTGAGGGTACCATTATGAAGAATTATTGTAAATTTAATATGTTGTGCATATAAATAAAATTTTGCAAGAAATTACAAGAAGTATGTAGGTCAGACTGTTCATACCGCTTACTCATGCTGGAATAATTAAGAGTGAGCTACACAGCAATGTGATTTATTTTTTCAACAGTGAAATACAAATTTTAAAATGAAACATACAAAAAATTCTAAAATCTCAGAATACAGCTTCATTTAAATTAACAGAAAATAATGTTAAAGTGTTTACTGGTCATAAATGTTTTCTCTGTTATTTGCATAGATATCTCACTTAAGTATTAGTTTTCTGATAAGTGCAGTTTTCCCACTATGGTGTGATTAATCCAGGTAAGCTGAAGCACGATGACAAACTATCACACACGCAATTCCCCAAGTTTCTGTGAGGGCCTCGTTAGTGCAACTTGTTTCATGGTGGATTTGCAGATCACTCATCGCACACCAGCCAAATGTCTGACGTACAGTCACCGCCAGGATACCTGCAACAAATAATATTTTTATTAGCTTGTGAACCTACAATATCAAGTGTAAGTGACATGACAACTGATAATCCCAAATGACATACTTCACAATACTATTCAAGGTATCACATAACCTATCAATAATCAATTTCAAACCAGAACTACAATGAATGAGATGAAATATGTAGACAGGCACTCTCCCAACAGCACTCCTAATTTGCTGATTGGAAAGCTTTTAACTTAGAAGATTCCAATGTCAGAATCCTACCAAATGTTGGAGCTGGTGCATGAAGATTTATTAGAGTATCTAGTAACCATACTGGATAGACTACTAAGTTCATGAAAATAGTTTACCAATATATTTGGCAAGATCAAGGTTACATGCAATACCAGGATGTAGCTCACTAGCACAAATTTGATTGACATTGTGGGAGAGTGCATTCCCTCTGGTCCTGCATACTTAGCAGCACGTGGCACAGTGGTTAGGACACTTGACTCATATTTGGGAGGACGACAGTTCAAATCCCCATCTGGTCATCCAGATTTTGTGTTTTCTGTAATTTCCCTAAATCAGTCCAGGCAAATGCTGGGATGTTTCCTTTGAAAAGGGCCCTTCTGTAACACAAGCATCTGCTCCATCTCTTTCTGTATAAGGACCACTTTCATGAGTGACTCAAAGGCTGTTTACCTGTCTGCCTTTTGTATATGTCAGACATCCAAAATATGTGTGAGGCTCGGATGGGACATTTATTTCTAATCTTCCTTTTTCTTAGCAGCAAAATATGGTCTCAATGTGCCACTATTCACAGCTTGTTTCAGTACAGTTAATGTGCACAATGAGTGTTTGTGTGTGTGGGGGGGGGGGGGGGGGGGGGCGATTAGACTGTATCTAATATTACATTGAGGGTGCAGTGTCCTCCAGAAGATACGGGGACAGCCTACATAGAAGAGACCCGAGTTGCCTGCAACTTGGGTGCAACTGAGTTATGACAAGCTACCTAGAAAAAGTGACAAGACCTACTTTATACTTCCACCTTATGTCATGTAAATAGTTCTAAGGTGGATGTCCATCTGTCAAATGCACGTATAAGCCAACACATGGTTCCACTCTGACTGTATTGGCACAGCACCACAGGAAAACTATCAGACTACAGTCGCACCTAAGAACAGTCAAATTGGACATTCTGTAAGATACGTTAGCCATCATTCACTGAATTCAGGACTCTCAAAGTGTTCAAAACCAGGTCAGCATAAGTCAACGCTGAACTACTGCCATAGGCTTCCTTCATACTACTGCTGTACGTCAGAATGATATTCCAAGTGAATGCGAAACTTTTTATGGTTTCCCTGGGCAGTGCCAGAGCAGTATCTATATTGGAATGAGAACTCCACAGAACATTCGATGTTGCAGACAGCATGATCACACCATTGAGCCAAATTGCCACACACCACCTGAGTTGGAGGACCTAGATGATGAGGTAGCAAAGTGACGTCAAAGACAACGGAGCATGAGGTCATTCTGTTGAACACGCATGCTGGAGTAACAATGCCATGTAATATGCAGCAATGGCTTTCCCACATGGAAACTGTAGAAATAGCTAAAAGGAAAGCAGATTTGGGCACTGTGGCACGGTATAGAACACAGACAGGTTCCGGAAACTGGTGCACATTTGATCACTCTTGGCACATGGTTATGTCATCGGTGTAGGCTGACCGGTACCGTGACTTCCACAGCTTAGTTTTATATGTGCCATGCCAAGTACATTTTGTGAATACAGCACAAGCCTGCCTACCCACTCAGCAAATCGGTGATGTTTTCTGCTGACAGTTTGGGATCAGATGCATTTGATGAAGCACATGTTCTATCATGACCTGCAGGAATTACCAGGCCATCTGAAATTTCCAGAACCAACCTTCACAGTAATTTCCAGATTTCAGAAAGTTCAGTTTAGCATTGCAAATAAATGTACAGGAGAGTGGAATTTTCAAAGTAACCTACATCTTGTATCTCTGGATTTGGTGAGCTCACTGAATGTACACTCGACTCAATCATTTTTTTACAGGACACAGAATTTGCAAAGTCATCTTGAATACTTTGGCTTTAAAGGAAGATGCGGAGTGCAGGAATGATGAGGTACAGGCAATGTCACATATTATTGAAGAAGTCCACAAAGATGGTGGCCAGGGAGGATTCCCAGCATATATTTAGGTAAAAAATGTTCATACACTTGATTCAGTCCATAACTTTGCTACTTAATTTAGGTATGTAATTTCTTATTTTGGTTTTACATCTTTGGTACGAAACTGTCATTCTCAGTAACAAAAACATTGTATTAGGTGATTATATCACTCGTCATTTAGGTGGAAAAGAATAAACAATGAGATTGAAGCACAAAACAATAGGCCTACTGATTTAAAAAATTGATGAGAATGCCACAAATTGTCGTGAAACAGTTTGAACTCTTTCTCAAAGAAGTGTTACCATGAATCAAAACATTTTCATTTTCATTGGGATTTAGGAGACTAGCATTTACCCAATACAATGAACTTGATCAACACTAATCTTTCTCCCTACATAACAAAGTGTGAGGATATGTGATGAACATATGCTTGTTACCTAAACAAGCCTGGCTCAATGAATATGTCTAAGAATTACTCCCAAAACTCTTCAGTTAAACCTGAAGGTATTTTAGTCATTCATGGTCTGAATTTAGAAATGTTTTAGGCACATGAGAAGTGAATGTCGTAGCAAAAATATTTTACAAAGCTGTTACAAGAAAACAGTTAATATTTGTCCAGGTTTACTTTATTATGAGAAATCCTTTGATAGGATACATCATAAAAAATACTGAAATTCTTAAAAAGGATCAAATTTTTATCAGAGAGGTTTATCCCTGTTGTAGAGATAATCTAGTTCTGAATTAAAGCAGTGTAGAAGACACTAAATAATGAACAACTCCATAACCATAGGAAAAACTGTCTCTCAATCTACAATCACTACACTACCACTTCAAACTGAGAATAATGATACCTTCCCCATTCAATCTGTTGACATGTGTTTTTATATATGTGCAATTTCTTAGGAAACTTTGCAGTTTCTTCTACTATTTCACTCTGATAAAAATTTTGATCACTAGATCAATAAGGACTGAACATACAGGTCTCTTTAACATATCTACTGTGGAGAAAACATGCCTCCCCCTGGAAGACACCCTACTGCTGCCATTTCCGGTACATTTTATGTGATGGTTTCATATTGTGTTGCTTTGATGTCAAAGTGGAGTACTGCAAGAAATTTTCAAACATTGAAACCATCTGCAAAATATTTAGTTGGAAGTGATACCCTAAACACAATACTTATTAGTTTCTTACCTGCAGTTATTTATAGCATTGCTTCTTGGGACACTATTTCAAGACAATCACATTCTATTTGGCACAATTGCTAACCAATACACAGCATATGTGTTGCCTCTTCTATTAATCATAAGATATGTGAACAGACCCCCCCCCCCCCCCCCCCCCAAGGCCATTGAACATTGTTAGATATGTCTGTCAAACTAGGACAACAACAGTGTAATGAGCACCTAACAATCTTTCTCAAAACTTACTAGAGAGAGTGATTTCCAATTGTAAATCTAAAATACTATGTTGTACCACATTAAAACTGTATTCGCTGTTAAATGATCACAATACACCTTCCACATAATCATGTTACATATTTTGCATGTGAAAGTCACTTATAAATTGCATTGTAAGAAAGTACAGAAAAAATAGTTTCAAGATCATTCCTCTAACCAAATAGCAGTTGAGGGAAACAATACATACAATATCTGATGGTCATGCACTTCCACATAAGCATGCAGCCTCTTGTCAATAGTTTCTAGAGGCCCCATTGAATTCACTCTTTCAATGAAAACTAAACTTAATGACATAGTAAATGAAATCACTATAAAGGTTTGTAACCATACTATCTGTGCACCAAATCACACAATTTTCAACTGCTGCATCAAGAAGCTTCTGGTTCTCTCCCGTAAGAGGCACGCAGAATTTAGATGGCATTATCTATATCCAGTTAATAGCCTTTAAGTCTGTCTGCTATTGATCTGCTCTGGTTGTTTTCTTACACTTCACATGGGAAACCCAGCATTCAATGAAATTGATGTAAAAGAGTATCTGGAGATAAGGATTTCACCACTGTACAAGAAAATTCTTAAGATTTTAGGCTGACTTAAATGAACACCCTGTACGGGACCTAATTACCTAACAGTGTGCTATCTTCTTTGGATATTTCAAATCTCATGTTTACAGTCCGAAACAAATCACTGTCTGTGCTGTATGGTTGAATAACACATGTCTTAACATCCCATTAATGCAGATTTCAGAACAAGCCATTTATTTACTCATTCATTTTAAATTCTGAAAGGAAAATAGTAATTCTCTTCCAACTATAGATGCAGCATGGTTTTGTTTATGCAGATGGTTGTGATCTTTTATAATTATTATTTCTTTACTTTCTCAGACGTTAAGTCTGGTTAAAAATGGAGTGACGCGGACCTTTATCAAGCATCACTTCCTTTTAACTGTACGGTATATGTTATATTGCATTTAGGAACTTTCGGGTAATTGAACATGTATCAATAATTACAGATTTCTGTAGTTTTATATACACGTTTGGATGTAGCTGTATTGCATTGATGTACTGGTGGATACTGTGTGGTATGACTCCTGTAGTTGATAGTATAATTGGTATAATGTCAACTTTATCCTGATGCCACATGTCCTTGACTTTCTCAGCCAGTTGGATGTATTTTTCAATTTTTTCTCCTGTTTTCTTTTGTATATTTGTTGTATTGGGTATGGATATTTCGATTAGTTGTGTTAATTTCTTTTTTTTTATTGGTGAATATGATGTCAGGTTTGTTATGTGGTGTTGTTTTATCTGTTATAATGGTTCTGTTCCAGTATAATTTGTATTCATCATTCTCCAGTACATTTTGTGGTGCATACTTGTATGTGGGAACGTGTTGTTTTATAAGTTTATGTTGTAAGGCAAGCTGTTGATGTATTATTTTTGCTACATTGTCATGTCTTCTGGGGTATTCTGTATTTGCTAGTATTGTACATCCGCTTGTGATGTGATCTACTGTTTCTATTTGTTGTTTGCAAAGTCTGCATTTATCTGTTGTGGTATTGTGATCTTTAATAATATGCTTGCTGTAATATCTGATGTTTATTGTTTGATCCTGTATTGCAATCATGAATCCTTCCATCTCACTGTATATATTGCCTTTTCTTAGCCATGTGTTGGATGCATCTTGATCGATGTGTGGCTGTGTTAGATGATACGGGTGCTTGCCATGAAGTGTTTTCTTTTTCCAATTTACTTTCTTCGTATCTGTTTATGTTATGTGATCTAAAGGGTTGTAGAAGTGGTTATGAAATTGCAGTGGTGTAGCAGATGTATTTATATGAATGATTGCTTTGTGTATTTTGCTGATTTCTGCTCGTTCTATAAAGAATTTTCTTAAATTGTCTACCCGTCCATAATGTAGGTTTTTATGTCGATAAATCCCCTTCCTCCTTCCTTTCTGCTTAATGTGAATCTTTCTGTTGCTGAATGTATGTGATGTATTCTATATTTGTGGCATTGTGATCGTGTAAGTGTATTGAGTGCTTCTAGGTCTGTGTTACTCCATTTCACTACTCCAAATGAGTAGGTCAATATTGGTATAGTATAAGTATTTATAGCTTTTGTCTTGTTTCTTGCTGTCAATTCTGTTTTCAGTATTTTTGTTAGTCTTTGTCTTTATTTTTCTTTTAGTTCTTCTTTAATATTTGTATTATCTATTCCTATTTTTTGTCTGTATCCTAGATATTTATCGGCATCTGTTTTTTCCATCGCTTCTATGCAGTCGCTGTGGTTGCCCAATATGTAATTTTCTTGTTTAGTGTGTTTTCCCTTGACTATGCTATTTTTCTTACATTTGTCTGAATACTTCTGTTATCTTTAGTAATTGGTTGAGTTGTTGATTTGTTGTTGCCAGTAGTCTTAGATCATCCATGTATAGCAAATGTGTGATTTTGTGTGGGTATGTTCCAGTAATATTGTAACCATAATTTGTATTATTTAGCATGTTGGATAGTGGGTTCAGAGCAAGGCAGAACCAGAATGGACTTAATGAGTCTCCTTGGTATATTCCACGCTTAATCTGTATTGGCTGTGATGTGATATTATTTGAATTTGTTTGGATATTAAGTGTGGTTTTCCAATTTTTCTTTACTATGTTTAGGAACTGTATCAATTTAGGATCTACTTTGTATATTTCCAATATTTGTAGTAGCCATGAGTGGGGTACACTATCAAAGACTTTTTGGTAATCAATGTATGCGTAGTGTAGCGAATTTTGTTTAGTTTTAGCTTGATATGTCACCTCTGCATCTATTATCAGTTGCTCTTTACATCCTCATGCTCCTTTGCAACAGCCTTTTTGTTCTTCATTTATAATTTTGTTCTGTGTTGTATGTGTCATTAATTTCTGTTTAATGACTGAAGTTAATATTTTGTATATTGTTGGTAGGCATGTTATGGGGCGATATTTAGCTGGGTTCGGTGTGTCTGCTTGATCTTTAGGTTTCAGATAAGTTATTCCTTGTGTAAGTGTATCAGGGAATGTGTGTGGGTCTGCAATGTAACTGTTAAATAATTTAGTTAGATGTGAATGTGTTGAGGTGAACTTCTTTAGCCAGAAATTTGCTATTTTATCATTTCCAGGGGCTTTCCAATTGTTAGTAGAATTAATTGCTTGGGTGACTTCATGTTGCAAAATTATCACTTCAGGCATTTGTGGTATCATCTTGTATGTGTCTATTTCTGCTTGTATCCACCGTGCATGCCTGTTATGTTGTACCGGGTTTGACCATATGTTGCTCCAGAAGTGTTCCATGTCTGTTATGTTTGGTGGATTGTCTATTTTAATGTGTGTGCTATCTATTGTCTGGTAAAATTTCTTTTGGTTTGTGTTGAATGTTTGGTTTTGTTTCCTTCTATTTTCACTTTTTTTGTATCTTCTGAGTCGTTTGGCGAATGCTTTTAATTTCTGCTTCTTTTCACCTAATTGCTCTGTCGCTTCTTGTTGTGAGATTTTACCTAACCTTTTTCGGTTTTTTTTCCGAGATTTCATTTCTTATAAATTGTGTTAGCTGTCCGATGTCTTTTCTCAGTTTTTCTATTCTGATCTGTAGCCTGTGTTGCCATGCTGGTTTTGTGGGTTTCTTCTGTGTGTTGGTTGGTTCTGATCCCTGCCTAGTGTGTATATTTAGTGTAGTGAGTGCTCCTACATAAACCAGTAGTTGTAACTCTTCCATAGTCGTGTTTTCATTTATTTTGTTGTGTATGATTGTGTTGATAGTTTTTATTGTTGTTTCGACTCGTGGGTTATTTGGTGGTCTATGCAAGAATGGTCTAATGTCTGTATTTGTGTCTTTGTATTCTATATATGTCAACTAAAATTTTTCTTCTATATCTAACATGTGTGTCACTTCATGTTCTATTTGTGCTTGTGCTGGTGGCTGTCTTAAGATTTCGTTTTCCTCTGATTGTTTAATTGACGCATTTTGTTCATTGTTTGTTTTCTCTGGGATGTTTGAGTCCATTACTGTATTTTCTTCTTCTTCTAATTGCACATTATTTTGTTCCAGTATTTGTTGTACTTGTTGTTTGATGTTTTCTAATTCTGACTGGGGTATCCTGTTATTTTTGATTATTACACGGATCTGATCAGCTAGTCGTTGTTCTGTTAAAAATTTTAATTCCGGGTATCCGGTGATAAATGTTGTGTATACTTGTGATCTGTATCCAGTTGTGTTGGTTCCTAGGTTTGTTGCTTGGTAATAACAGAACATGAGGTGTCGATTAACTTCATCTGACCATCTCATCCTCTGTCTTTGTTTTCCTTCTAGGGTGGTTGCAGGAAGCATATCCTGCAAAACACCTCTATTTGGATTTAAATCATTTTCCAGTTGGCTAGCAGTGTCGTTACCATTGTGGGCGGGCATAGGGTTCAAGCGTCGTTCCCGACCATGACGGCGCTTGTCCAAGGCTTCTTTAGTTCTGTCCTGAACCAACTAATCACACTAAAAGGGGGGTTAGCCCTATTAGTGGTTTGTTCTTCTCGTCGCCTTTTACGACTGGCAGAACATACCAGAGGCCTATTCTTTTTATTATTATTATTATTATTATTATTATTTTATTATTATTATTATTATTATTTTATTATTATTATTATTATTATTATTGTAGCAGCAACTGCCAGGGTAAGGTGAGGGTCAGTTCACAAATAACATGCATCAAGGACTGCAAGCATTTTGTTTTACTAAATATACTTCAGAAACTCCAGTGCTCTCTTACATTACTGTATCAAACCTGATACAAGATACCTTGTATTGAATTTGCTAACAAAACATCTGTCAACCACATTTGTGTCCGATACCACGTGCAGAAGTAAGGAGGGAGGAGGGAAGGAACGAATGAAGGAAGAGAAAATACAGAAGAAGAGTGGAAAAGAATGCTCAGCATATACTAAATATTTTTGATCTGAATGACACCACAAAAGTGGGAACAAATGGAACAACAAGGAGTAAGAAGGGGTGCAGCCACATCAGTGAGGAAGTGATGTTAAGCAACTAAAAGGAAGATGGTTAAGCAAATAATATTTGAGGACAGAACAGACCAAAAATGCTTCAATTCAATTCGTGATGCTTTTACTGTTGTTACTGCATTCATAAACTAATGGTTGGAGGTGATAATATCCTTGACAAAACCTCTACTGGGGAGCTCCATTTTATAGGCACCAATTTTAGATTGTAGTATTGAGACATTTAGGATGAACTGATGAACCAACATTTCTTAAAGATGTCAGTCACTCTAATTTACAAAGAAGTTACTGTTCATTAAAGGCCCATGGTGACTTTCCTATGTTAAGTGAACAGAGTACAAGAAGAAAATAGTCATATTTCATGAAGAGTGAAACAATATTGCAATATTGTTTGTATTTTTCTGTTAGCTACATTCTTGAACAATTATTAATTTCCCCAGCCCTATAGTTTCCAGTCATGTAAAGCATTTTTGGTTTATTTGTAATGTTAAACCTGTGTAAAATCATAAGCTTTTGATATAGTTCTCCATTATCTTGATTAGAAACAACTGACTGTTTGGCTGCTGTTATGGCAACCTCTTGAGCAGAACCAATGGCAAAAGACATCTTGAACTAGTCTATTCTGTACTGAATGTTCTGTTTTAAATGTGCTTGAAGCAAAAGTCCCAATCATGTGAATGAGTATGGGAAACAAAGTAAAGCCACACAGATGCTATTCTGAGGTCCACAGCTGTGATTGCTAATATGGATGGTGATTAGAATTGGGACCATGCTCCCAATACTCTAGTGAGCACAAGCAGATATTAACAGACAAAGTCAGATTCCTTCACAAGATCAAGAACTTCTATTCCTATTTTTCACACATTTTGGAAGTCGCCAATGAAAAGAAGTTACTTGATAAACTTATATGGTGAAACAATTTTAGGAATGGCTTCTAACAGCTTCTGAAGGGGACAAATGATCTACTTTTCTCATCCAAACACATTTCATCATATTTGTCACCTCATTACTAATTTCCTAATTTACTGAAATTTTAATTGAAGATGTACATTTGCTGAAATGTTGAACAACAAGAGTAGCATATGAAGACTATTTGTTACAACAATAGGCAGTAGCCAATCTCATAAACTATTCTTCAAACATTTATCTTTTGTGAGAGAATCAAATATTAAGGAATGATTATTAAATACAGAAGTATGTAAAATAAAAAACTGAAGACCATCAGTGAAAGAAAGAAGTCCTCGCCAAAAAGAGATAAACCTGATAAAATCTCACTCTTTCAGTTTTTAAATTTCCATTTAAGATAGTTCTGTAGAAGGTTACTTTGTTCACCTTTCAATAACTGTGACTAATGATGTTCATTAATCTTTCATACTCTTAGCTTCTGAAGAACAACAACTCAAAAGTTTAATAATGGTTCAAATGGCTCTGAGCACTATGGGACTTAACATCAGAGGTCATCAGTCCCCTAGAACTTAGAACTATTTAAACCTAACCACACACATCCATGCCCGAGGCAGGATTCGGACCTGCGACTGTAGTGGTAGCGTGGATCCAGACTGAAGTGCCTATAACCGCTCAGCCACAACGGCTGGCAAAAGTTTAATAACTGCACATATTATTCAACAATGGATAACTGTCTTACAACTACTTCACATTAAATAGTGATTTAACTTTTATAACATGTGTTAACTCATAGCAAAATTTTCGAACATTATCTCTCCCACTGCTGCGACTGTTGTTAACAACATTGACAGTTTTCATTACATATTAACATTGTTTGATAGCAATTTTGAGATCACAGTACTCACCGAATCTCATGTGCACTGACGGGTCCACCTGTTTCATCTCTGAACTCCACAAGGAAGTCTTTATCCAGAGTGAGCCCCCCTTTCTCTGTGTTTACATGTAGTTTCAGCATGTATGAACCATGTCTGCAAAGAAGTGGAAAATGTATGAAAACTGGTATACTTATACCATCAGTAACATTGCTTATAATTCTCTTCATGGCACATGTGTTATACAGCAATATAACACTTACACATTTGAGATTGTCAGTGTAATAAGGAAAAAAAGACTGAATTTATACATACTTGACCATATCAGGATAGAACTGCCAGTCCCAAGCACTGTGTAAAGATGAGGTGACATATAACCGTTTTCCATCCAAACTAAGTTGCAGCATTTGTGGTGAACCATACAGTCTTTTTCCTTTTACAAACAATGGATCAGGCTGTTCCTAGTTGCAAGAAAATGTATTGAAATAGACTTTTAATCACACATACTACACATGCTGTGAATTTATTGAAATGTTTCGCAATATAGGAAAAATTATCCATTATTAATTTATAAATAAACTATACTAGTGAACACAAATCATTTCGGATCATATGCACCAGGAATATTCACTTTCCTATTAAGAGCACCAGCTGCCAGCACCAATGAACCCAAAAAAATTAAAATTATGCTACAGAGTGTTCCATACTTGATTAATAAAGTAGAACAAGTTGGCAAATATCCAAGAAGTAACACACTTCACTTATGTATTGTGAATAAACTTGGCTGCAAGACTGAACAGACTCATATGTAGCCTTCTGAATCCCAGCAATATGAAAACAAATATAATTTTAAAATTTTTCATAAAAGTTGCCTTTGTTATCAGAGTGAGCAATGAATACTTGAAGACATTGGCCAAAAGTAAACTTTCAATTGGTTTTGGGGGGCTGGTTTTTCTTTGGAATAAAATTTTAGAATACTTCACAAAACAAACTTTTATCATAATAGTAAGCAATGAATACAAGAAGAAACTGGCAAAATGTAAACAATAAATTTTTTTAAGAAGATAGTTTACTTTGGAACCACTACGACATAGAGTTTCCAACCTCCCATCATTCCATGTGACACATTTGAAACCAAATTCACATTTTTCCTAGACAGTCCCACATCTCCAAACTTTTATGAACTTTTAATGCCTAAAACAAATTATAGTTCTAAAAAACAAGCTAAAATGTGCTTAAAATATAATAAATTTGATATCAAAACTACATGCTGTCCTTGTGGTTCCATTTCAAAAACCTCTCATAAAAGCAGCAGTACAGTCTGAAATTTACGTTACAATGACATTGTATATTGACTTTGTAAAGGGAAATCCTCGTCTAACACTACTTTTCCTCAACAATAGTAGTCAATACCAGTGATATGTTTTGAATTTTGGACAGGTCAACATTATCTCAGCTGTTTTACTGAAAAGTTTCATATAATTTTATACACAATGTGATATATTTCAAGCTACAATTTATGAACAGGAATTACTTTCTTTTCGTTGTTACAATCAATATGTGCTTGCTCTGAATGTACAGTCTTCCTTTGAAACATTTGAAATTAGGAATTATTTGGCACACTAGAAATTTCTATAATTGATTACACAATCTAGTATTGTTTATTATGTTTATTTCTGGATTCATTTATGAAATAATAATTGAAACTAATATAAATTCATTTGTCAAGAAAATTTGTAAACCCTTTGGAATATTATTATCGCAGAGTGAAATATTAGTAAGAATGCCTGTGATATGATTGGACATATTTTTGTATTTTGGGTGAACAACTTAATTTCGGCTTTGTCAATGTGAAAATTCAAAAGACTGTGCTACACAAAAATGTGACAAAATAAATTAATGTAATAACAAAAATTCTGCAACGACAATCTTCAAAATTATTTAGATCATTTGAACCATGAGAACCTAAAATGTGAGAATTTCAGCTTCAAGAATGAGACCCCTAGGCAAGAACAACTGGAGCCATCTCTAAAAGAAAAGATAAGGAAACTGAAAAGTTTATTGTAATCTCACTCCTGTCAAATCTTCAGATGAGACTTTGCACATTGGTGAGCAATAGCAGCAACTAGGAAGGAGAGTGTAATAACTGCTCTGAATGTCAATGATCTCCTCAGTATAGACACTTTAACAAAAGCCGCACATCACTATCTCCTACAATCACATAGCACAATCTCTGCATCGACTATTACTTTGAATGCTGTAATTGACTGCTACAATGCATCATATTCATAGAAGTATCTCAGTGTACCACTACATGTGTCTGTCTTGCAACAGAATTGGTGTTGCATGCTAAAGGCACTGGTAGGTATTTAAAAAAAAAATAATAATAATAAAATGGTAATTTCAGGCAGAAACCACTTTTACTCGAAGGGTTTATTTAAGTAATTATAAAATTGTGGCTGTATACTATAGAAAGATGTCCAAAAGGATTGTGGTGTAGACATTTATAACATAAATAATGAGTAGTGTGGGAAACATTTCCATGGAGATGGCTTTGAATCAACAGCAGTAACAATAAAGATAGGCCAGCTCAGGTTAATAATATTTGATCATTGTAAGTAATTGGACATTGATGATGAATTCTGTCATTACAACTTCAGGA
The DNA here is from genome assembly GCF_023864345.2 of Schistocerca serialis cubense. Lineage (NCBI taxonomy): Eukaryota > Metazoa > Arthropoda > Insecta > Orthoptera > Acrididae > Schistocerca > Schistocerca serialis. Next base: position 822,608,797 of record NC_064641.1, read on the forward strand.
TAAAATCCCTGGCTTGGAAAAAAGCTATAAAATTAGGAGACCTGAATATAAGCTTTTTAAGCTAAAATATAAATTACATTAGGTATTCTGTCTTGTTATAATGCTACAACTGTACCCAAATAATGTTGTCACCAACAGAAATAACACCTACCTCACAAATTTACATTGACCATGTTACATATTTAAAGAAAGAAATTGGAGTTAGAACTATTGAAAACCATCTCTCTAATCATACACCTCCACTCATCCAGATTAATACAGATCATGGAACAATGTCACATGGTGACTTACTTGTTAAAGAACAATTGACCATAATGAAAGTAAGGAAGTCCCTGCACACAAATTGGTAGCAGGTATATGAAACATTTAATACCAATGAAAAGTGTAGGCATTTGTTTGAAATATTGGGCCAGAATTTGAATCAGACATGTAAAATTGTAAAAATTTTAAGAGAATCAGAAAATTCAAAGAGTTTTAAAATGCTTACGAACATAGTTAAGTAAAATGAAAACATGAAGGAGATATGTATTCTCTACATAGAGAAAAAACTGCAGTGCTTTCTAACAAAGTACAGAACTTGCAGAAAATTATACAGGAGAAACACCAGTGAATCCAAAAGCACAGTCTTAGGCTGACTGGATAACCATCTGAAGATAACCAGAGAGCTTCAAAACTAATAAGTTCCATTTGAAATCTTATGTGCTTCATGTGGATAGTAAACTATTTTAGAAATAATTCCAGTAATATCATAGTAGTGTGTACATAAGAAAGTAGTTGGCGGGCCCATACACAATGGCAAGGGGCAGTGTACAACGTGACATACCAGCCAATAGCGTCCTTCAGCTGCAACTGTTGCATGCACTTTGTGGTACAAATAGAAAATTTAGCACCAATTTTCATGTCAGCTAAGGCATGATGAGAGTCATCATTATCAGGATTTCCTTCCAGCAAGCCAGGTAGGAACTTAGTGAACGATATGCCTCCATTGGTTTCAGTCCTGGTACAGCTTTTGCCTCTTCACTACATCCCATGTTACTCCTCTCCTTTTGAGATCTTCCTTAACCTGGTCTGTCCATCTCTTTCTAGGCCGCCCAATTGGTCTTCTCCCTGGTACCTCCATCTCCAAATACTGGCGTGGAGTTCGAGTCAGTTGCATTCGCTTCACATGACCGAACCACTTCACTTCAATCTCGAAGCACTCATTCTCTCCTCTGTAGTCAATGTCACCTGCAGGTCTCTCCTAGTTTTTTGTAGAGGTGACCTAAGGGACTTCATTTCACATGCTTGTATTCAACTCTCTTCTCTCTTATTTATGACACAGGCCTCTAGACTATACATCACGATTGGCAGGAGATAAGTTTTATACATGGTCTGTTTGTCTCTTTGAGGGACCTCCTTGTCCCAGATTAGATTTTGTACTTGTGGAAGAAGCTAGATCCTTTTGTTATTCTGTTTAAGACCTCTAGTTTGGAACTTCCATCGCATGATGTGATGCTACCCAGATAATTGAAGCTTTTCACACATTCGACCTTCTCCCCCTCTAGTATGATGTGACAAGGTGCGGGTGTCCTGCTCATCTTCATTACCACTGTCTTGTTCCTACTCACAGTTAACTTGAATTTTTTAAATTTTGTGTTCCAGTAATCTAGTCTCCTCTGAACCTCCTTTTCCGTCCCTCCCAAAATGGTGATGTCATCAACAAACAAAAGCTTTGAGATCGTCATTTTCTTCTTCCTTCATTTCTTTCATGATTGTGTCCATAAGTGTAATGAAGAGTAATGGGGAGAGCAAACAGCCTTGCTGAACATCTCTCTTTGTCTTAAACCATTTTGATCTTCCACCTCCTACTTGTACACTGCTCTCTCAACAATTGTACGGCATCTGGACTTTTTAAATTAATAAATCAGGAACATTATGTTTTCTCAAGCATTCCCATATTTTATACCTTGGTACACTGTCATATGCTTTTTACAAATCCACAAACACCACTATCAAGTACTTTCCCTTTTTCCAGTATTTCTCCATTAACTGACGGAGAGAGAAAATTAGATCTACTGTTCCCCTATTACTTCTGAACCCATGCTGTTGTTCCTCAAATTGGTGTTCTAGAATTTTCTGCAATCTTTTTTCTATGACCTTTTCCATTATCGTAAGGCAGTGAGAGAACAGTGTGATTCCTCGGTAGTTGGTGCATTTCTTTCTATTACCTTTCTTGAACAATGGTATTATAATACTTTTTTACATTCATCTGGCACTTTGTTTTCTTTCCATACCAACCCCAGCACCCAGTGTAACCATGTATTCCGTGGATTCCTGCAGCTTTAATCATATCCGCTGTCAGCTTATCTACTCCAGCCGCCTTCCCACTTTTCATCTGTTCCAGGGAATTCTCTGTTTCTAACTAAGATATTGGATCATGCTCTTCCTCTAATTCAATGAATTCAGTGTCACTTTCTTGTGCCCCTTCTCCATTCAGTAAGATTTCAAAATAATTCTTCATCTCTTCTCTGATACCTTCCATGTCACTGATAATATCCGCATTCTCTGTTTCAATCGCTTTTATGTCTTCTTTATCAGATCTTTTACTTTTCAATAACCCATACAGCAGTTTTTAGTTCCCTGTGCTAGCCTACTCTAGGTTTCTGGGTGAACGTTTCCCAACTCTTCTCTCTCTCTCTCTCTCTCTCTCTCTCTCTCTCTCTCTCTCTCTCTCTCTCTCTCTCTCTACCCTCCCCCCCTTCCCCAAGCATTAATCCTGACTTGCGGGCTCTGCTGTTTTCCTACATCTCTCCATTTCTCCCTGTCATTGACATCTTCTGGTCTTAAGCCAACAACATGCATGTCTCCCCTGATGATGTCAGTCCACCTCTTTGACAGTCTTCCTGGTGGTCTTGTTCCTCCTGGGTTGATGTGGAGCATTGTTTTTGCCACCGAGTTGTCTTGCTTTCTCATGACGTGGCCATACCAGTGGAGACGGGCTTCCCTCACTTTGTCAGTGATCAGTGCGACACCAAACCTTTGCTGGGCACTGTATTTTTTACATGATCACATCGCATCAGCCCCATGGACCATCAAAGCATCTTCATCTCCATAGTGTGTAACATAGAGCGACACTCAGTCCCATACATTGCTCCTGGGTGTACCGTGGTCTTATATACTTTTTCCTTTAGATACTGAGGCATCTTTTTATACAGAGGATCCAGTGACCCGTCTCCACTTGAGCCAAGCTGCATTCACCCTCACTCGAGTATCAAGAGTTGTGTCACAGTCTGAGGTGACTTAAAATGTATGGTCTTATGCAGGCCGTCTTTGCCGATACTTATGGTGCCTCTGGTTTGGGAGTCGCATCCTAGGTACTCTATCTTCTGGACATTAAGGTGCAGTCCATTTTCAGCCAGTCTGTCCATCTTTGAACCTGGCGCTCGAGTTCAGAGCAAGCTTGGTTGGCAAGTACCACATCATCTGCATAAAGAAGGGTCCTGGGATGTGAAGTCCGTATGCCAGCTGTTGCTGCATCCATGCAAAGGATGAATAGCAATGGTGAAAGGGCAGAGCCCTGATGAACACACACAGCGATATCAAAGGGCGAAGAAATTCCAGTAGGATCCCAAACAACACTAGTGGAATTATGGTACAAAAGTTGCACCCAGCTTACATACTCTTCAGGGATGCCATGGCAGCAAAGAGCTCGCCAAATAAGATCATGTGGGATACAATTGAAAGCCTTTTCTGTGTCCAGAAACACCATGTGTACACTCTTCTGTCTGTCTCTGTGTTTTTCCATCAAAAGGCGTGTGGCATGGATAGCATCGATGGTGCTGCAACCCTTAACAAATCCACACTGGTTTGGTGTTTCTGAGAGAATACTTCCGAGTCTGCTAGCAAGTACCCATTCAAAGATCTTTAAAGTATGACAGAGGTGTTGAATAGGGCGATAAGTCAAGCAATCATTCACGTCTCCTTTTCCCTTCCAGATTGGAACTGTTATGCTAGTTGTCCATGCTTGTGGAAGTTGTTTTTTGATGATGATTCGGTTGAAGAGTGAGGCAAGGAATTCTGAGGCAAGGAATTCTGAAGCAGGCTTTCCGAGCATTTTCCAGATTTCCACAGGTAGGTCATTTGGGACAGTTGCTTTTCCATTTTTCATCTTAATAATTGCAAGCATTACTTCCTCAGTTGTAATTGAGGGGACAGGTCGTAAGGTAGGATCAGGACCAGCAACTGGTGGATGCATAAACTCTTTGTTGCTGATGTTAGGAAAGTAGTTTGCCCAACGTTGCAGATTGTTTATCTTTTAGCAGTTTGGCATTGGCTCCCTTTATGTGCATGACATGCTCAATGTCATGAGTTGAACGGTGATGTGACTTAACAAGGTGGCAGATGATGTTTTCTCCTGATGGTGTGTCAAGTTGTTCTCCTTTTCTTTTTCACAATTCTCTTTGCTTGAGTTTCTTTTGTCAGTATTCCTTTTCCAGTGTTGTCACCTCGTGCTCATCTTTTGGTACCAGCCCCTGGTTCTGATTTATTTTTTTAAACTCCTTGTTTTTCTTTGCCATATTACATTTTTTAATTGCATCTTTTACTCTATCGTTTCCACCAACTGGTTTCTTTGTCTTTCACTTTACCCTTTGTTTTGCTGCATATCTGCACAGCACTCTTAACTACTGATGTTTGAAATATGTTCCACTCTTCCTCTACACTACCCCTTTCAGTTTTTGGCAATTTTTGTGCTACTAGTTTTTGGAAGCTTTTCTTATTTTCTACTTCTTTCAACTTCCACTCTATAATTTTTGGCATTCTTTGTACAGCATTCACACTTTTCATCTTATAATTTAGATCGGCCACTAGTAACCTGTAGTTGCTATTAAAGTGCTCACGTGGTATGACTTTAGTGTCCCTTACTTTTCCTCCAATTAATCTGTTCATTAATATACAGTCCATAACTGTATTAGATTTGCCATCCCAACCATATCTAGTAATCTTATGATTATCTTGTTTCTTGAAGAATGTATTCTTCACTAAAAGATGATTCCTTATGCACAGATTTAGAATTTCTTCACCCTCAACATTTTGTCTTCCTCATCCAAAAGGGTCCATAACCTCCTTATATCCATTTCTATCCATGCTAATCTGAGCAGTCAGATCCCCAAATATCATAATGTTATCTTCTCTTATTTGGTCTTCCAGTTCTTCAAGGAATTTCGTTTTTTCTTCCTCACTGCACCCTTGCTGAGGTGTGTACACTTTCAGTATAGTAAAACTATTCTTTCCCAAGTTCACTCTTGCTCTAATTATCCTTTCACTTAGGAAGCTCACACCTGTAACTGTGTCAATGTCTTTGTGAAACGCAAACCCCACTCCATTTTTGCCTCTTTATTGTGACTGCCAGTATAATTTGTACCCACCTCTCAGCAATTTAGAGGTTTTTCCCTTCCACTTGGTCTCACTCTATCCAAGGATATGAATCCTTCTCCCCTCCATCATGTCTACAATATCTTCAGTATTTCCTGTCAAGGTTATTACATTTAGTGTTCTCACTCTCAACTTGTTTTTGTCTTTTTGTTGGGTTCCAGTTTTCTGTTCTTGTTTAGTGTATCTTCTAGCGTTCCTTGGTTTTTCTTTAGGCTGTGAAGGGGAAAAAGAAGTGCTGTCTACATTAGGTATTTTGGTGAGAGTATTTCCCCAGTTTAGTGTCCATGATGGGCAGCATAATGCAAACTTGACAAGTAACATGTTAAGAGGTGACAGAAAGTTTTCCCACCATATGTTTCTTCTCAGGAGGTGAGATGCAGAAACAGTGGCCCAGTGCAGAATTTACTCTAGATTTCCCAGTTACAAGGGCAAGCAATGGTTACAGCAGATATCCTTATGGTAATTGGGGGATAGGTGATGGGTACACAAATTGCTGCTATGTTTATGTTGTTCTGGGAATTGCTATTTGATTCCATGTGGCAGGGAATCTGCAATTTGATAAGGGCTGCATGATGAACTTAACAAAGAAAAGATTGAGGACACTGCTTCAGCACAGTTCTATAAAGTTCCACATCCATCTTGACTGCAGAACAGTGTTCAAATCACCCCTGTATCTAGGAATCAGCACGATTTCCCATGAGCAGCATGAAAACCACAAAAAGTCATAATGTATATTGTTTGCTAACATCACTGTATTTCCCATCAGGCTTAGCAATGTTAAATCTGTGGTGCAGTCACTGATAATCATTGCCAGAAACATGTGAGAAATCTGTATTCGATATAAAGCATGTATCCAGATTTCAGGAGGAGCAAGTGTCCTTTCTTGCCCCCTCTCCCCTTTGTAGACACCTATGCATATTTGTGAAGACCATGGTAAAGAAGAAAGTTAATGTGAAAATTTCATCTTAGATTATGTCGTGACTTACGAAAATCAGTTTAAGCTAATAGCTACAATAACTAGTCTACTTATTTTTATATCTGAATTTCTTTGCACTTGTTAGATACTAATCCAACAACTCTGCTTAGTTCCAAGTATGTGAAGCATATGTCATGTTGTATGTAAATACAACAGTGAAATGAACCTGTAACCACTGGAAGGCAGTGCCAAAGTTTGCAAAAAACATATACATAAAGGCTTATTAACTGACATAAATCCACCTGATGATGAATGTTTACACTCTGAAATGCATCGTGGGAATATAAAAAAATTGTGGCTGGTTACTGTCATTTGTAGTTTCAATTGAATAGAGCTAAGCTAGTAGAATTTAATACAGAAAAAGATAGTTCCATCTATAGAAATAATACGCAATACATCATCAACAGCAGACAGAGTACTGGGGAAAAAACAGATGGATTATAGAAAACAGCCACGGATGACACATTATAATAGTGTAATTGGACAGATAAAACATCTATTGACCAAGCAGTGGCAGGAGAACACACATAAAAAGGTATTTAAATCTGTAATCTGTCACAGCCAACGGCTCCTCCCTCTGGGTGAAAGGGAAGGATGAGAGGTAAAGGAAAAGGACTGGTGAGGTATAGGAAATTGGGAGAGTTTGGAAAAGTCATCCGGAAACCCTGGTCATGAGAGACTTGTTGTTTACCAGACATATTAAAAAAATTGCATGCACTGTCACATGAAGAGAGTTGTGTGGCTTTTTCCTCTTTTATATAGTCCCACTTTAGATCAAAGCACTGCATACAATTTTTTCAGTAAGTAAATTCCAATCCCATACTCCATTATGGAAACTATAAAATAGTATTGTGATTGCCCTAACCTTTTCATTGGACTCCTTCCAGTTCACATGAATTGTGCATTTCCTGGTTGTCAACCTGGTAGCTTGTTACATACACTCTTGTTAAACACACACACATACACATTCACACACACACACACACACACACACACACACACACACACACACACACACACACACACACAATCAGTAAGTAGCAATATGGAAATATAACCTCTGAAAAGCATATGCAAAGCACGAAGTTCAAAATATTTACCTTGTTAACTTCAGTCTTACAGTAAAATATTTCTGGAATAATAATAATAGCTTAAAAATATACAGAAATACACAAAAAGAATTGGGGAGCAACATACAATGCAACTAACCGTTAACTCACTATCTTCTGTCACTTGAACTGGACCACCTTTTACAATACTGCCTCCCAAGAAAATTTGTCCCACAAGCTTTGGATGAGCTGTGTCTGTAATGTCAAACTGACGTATGTCCCCATGAAGCCAGTTACAGAAGTACAAGTAACGATCATCTAATGATATAATGATGTCAGTCACAAGACCTAAAACATTTTAATTGACATTTAATGCAATTATACAATATCTTAGAAGTATTTAAAAATTATTCATAGTAAGCAGAAAATGACCATAATTTTCATAGAAAGATAACAGACACTTTCTCATTTCACACTTTAGATAATATGGACACAGTATATTTGTGCTTTGAAAACATGCTGCTTTGTTTCAGGGCACACCTACAAAATTTAGGGAATGAAGTTATATACTTTTGAATGTTTGTTGTTCATCTCACCAAATTCAATAACTCTTTTGATAAATTCAGTTTTCTACAGAACAGCACAATTACACTATCAATGTTTTCTACAAGAAATAAGCTTTTTTAATTGAAGACTTTTCTTTGAAGACATCTACTGTATTTATATCTTCTTTAAGTAAAAACTTAAGATGTGTGAAACTTGATTCTATACGAATTATCTGCCATCACTAATTCCAAGAACAAATGATGTCTGAATATTGAAGCTGTGGACATATTTTACTGAGATGTGGCTATCAAACAATGGAAACTCCAGATTGTGCACCATTCCTGCCACAATGGACCCTTCCTCTACATTTCTGCAGTATACCTTTCTCTAGCTAAAACCCAGTCCCACATCCTGTTCTCAAATGCTGTCTAAACCATGGAATCCCTCCAAATAACCTAAGTGTAAGGATTCTGCTCTCTGGGATCCCACCTCTCCTTTCACCATGACCTTTTCAGATTCTGCCAATCCCTGGCTCTCACAAGCCTGGTACTGCTTCCAATCCCTAATTCCTACACTGGACCCTGCTGTTTTTACTCCCTCCCTCCCTCCCCCCACCTAACCAACTGTTCGTCAACTTCCAGGAATTCCTTACCTCCAGCTTAGCCTTGCCATCCTTCCCCAGGTCGCTTCCTCAAAACATCAACCTTTCTGTCACAGAAAGAACAGTCACACACAACCTCCAAATAAATCCTGACCTAATCATCCTACCTGCAGACAAAGGGCTCACCACAGTTGTTATGAATCACAGTGACTACCTGGCAGAAGGCCTTTGTCAATTATCTGATTCCTCCACCTATGAACTATGCAAGAGTAATTCCATTCCAGAAGTCCAACACAAACTCCAATCCCTGCTTAAAGCCTTAGGCCTTCCCAGAACATCTCCCCTAAATCCAATTCCCTTCTCACCCCTTTGACACTCCACACATCCACCTTCTACTGTACATGCTCCCCAAAATCCACAAACCCAACAATCCTTGACACCCCATTGTGGCTGGTTATTGTGATCCCACTGAAATAATTTTGGCCCTCATTAACCAAAACCTCCAACCAATTGCCTGTAATCTAGCCTCCCATGTCAAAGACAGCTACCTCTTCCTTCACCGATACTCCACATCCCCACGTTTTTACCTCCTGGATCCCTACTTGTCACTGCTGATGCCACCTCCCTATACACCAACATCCCTCATGCCCATTGTCTTACCGATATTGAACACTACCTTCCCCAATGTCCTTCAGAATCCAAACCTACAACCTCATTCCTCATAAACCTCACTAACTTTATCCTAACTCACAACTACTACTCATTTGATGGGGAAGGTATATAAACAAATCCACAGCACTGTCATATGCCCTCTTATGCCAATCTTTCTATAGGCCATCTAGTGGAGACCTTCCTAGCCTCCCAAAACACCAAACCCCTAGTCTGGTTCGGGTTCACTGATGATATCTTCCTGATCTGGACTCAGGACCAAGACAGCCTATCTTTGTTCCTTCAAACCATCAACAACTTATCTCTGATCCACTTCAAATGGAATTCCTCAACCCAGCATTTCACCTTCCTATATGTTGACCACCTCCTCTGTGACAGTTCCAACTCCACCCTTGTCCATATTGACAGCTGTCACACCAAAAAATCCCGTATAGCTTGGCCACCTTGGGATGGCGAATCTGCAGCGGCAAAAGTTCCCTTACTCAGTATGCTAACAGTCTCACCAAGGCCTGTTCCCCAGACCTAGTCTGCAGACATCTCCTGTGCCATTTCCCCTCATACCCCTAACCCTCCCATCACCCCCATGAACCAGCCACAAATAAGTGTCCCCTTCATCACTCAGTACTGCTCCAGACTGGAACAACTGAACCACATCCTTTGCCAGGGCTTTGATTACCTATCCCTGAAATGAGGAATATCCTATTCGAGATACTTCCCACCCCTCCTAGTCCATCCCTATGCCATTCCCTATGCCATTCCCAATCCCAATCCCTTGCCACGAGGATCATATCCCTGTGAAGACTCAGGTGCAAAACCTGCCCAATCCACCCACCCAGCATTTATTATTCCATTCCTGTCACAAGTTTGTTCTACCCCCATCAGGGATTGGGCCACCTATGAATGCAGCCATGTCATTAATCAGCTCTGCTGCAATCACTGCACAACTTTTTATGTTGGTATGACTACCAACCAGCTGTCCACCAGGATGACCTGCAACCCTCTGCCAATGCATCCACCCATCTTTTCCCACTCCTATTTTGCTCCTTTTTTTCCCAACTCCCTATCCCACAACCTCCTGACACAGCACCTGCTGGCAACATAGTCCCTGCTCACTCTACCAGACAGTGTTTGTTTCCCTAACAATACACTACTTTCCCTTCCTCTTCCCTGCCCTTTCCAGACTGCCGTTGCATCTCACTTGATAGTTGCAGTCTGGCCCGAGACACTGGAGTTGGCAGTTGTGTGCACATGAAGCGTGCTTAGTTTTGTGTGTGTGTGTGTGTGTGTGTGTGTGTGTGTGTGTGTGTGTGTGTGTGTGTTTCTTTGTTGAGAAAGAAACTATTAGTTCAGTTAGCTAGGTAAAGTGTGATTTTTTACAAGTGTCCATAAACAGTACAACACTTTTTGTCACCTGAAGTTATGTGCTGGTCAGTAATTCCATCTGCTAATTTATTAAAACTTATCTACACTCATTTCTGCAATGCCTAATGCAGTTTCAGTTATCCATGATATGAACATCAGTAGTAACTACCTCTCTGCTTCCCTGTTTTCTGTAATTATACAATGATGAACAATTGGTGCATACATCCTTCTCCTTCATCATTTCAAATGCTGGGTGCGTGCCTCCTTTAATATCTACATTTAGTCTTCCTTGACCTCCTGCCTTAAGGTTCATATCTCAAGATTTTGAAACAGCCTTTTAATTGTTGGTATCAATGCTATGTGCATTTTATGCAGACATACAAATATTTCCAACATTTATAACCACTGTGATGCAGCTCCATATGGTGGAAGTTGCAAAAGTCCACAAGTCTTACATCCACAAATGCTTCTGACCAATACGCTTGTGAAAGCTAACGTTATCAGTTTATTTTATAGATATGCAGGATTAATTCAACCAGATAATTTACATGTAGCCATATGCTCTATTTCTTAGTGTACAAAGTACTTGATACCTCTCTTCATACATTACATACTTAACTAATAACTATGAAGTACCTATTGTCACTTTTCTATTGCACCATCAACTCCTTGCACAAGCTACATAAGAAATTCCTGCATAATCTTGAACTTGAAACACAAACAAATAAAAATAAAAAAGGGAAACTCTGGATTTAACATCCTGTCAACAGCAATGTTATCAGAAGCTGTGCACAGGGAATTAGTGTGATTGTTTACTGATGAGGAATGAAATTGACAATGACCTTTTCAAAGGAGCCATTCTTGCACAGCAAAAGCATGTTCCTGAATGACTAGGCAAGGATTCAAACATTGCTCCTCCCAAAAGCTCATTCAGTGCCTTAACTTCTGGGACATCTATCAAAAACCTAAGCCTTTTCAATATGATTGAAGCATTTTCTCACAATAATTGTGTAGAATCTCTTCACCAACACTTCCCCTCTTCCCTGAAAAGGGACCAAATCACTGTTGCCTGTTCTCCTCTTACTTTCGTCAATCTTTCTATCGAAACTCTTCCCTTCCATCTAAATATCTGTATTTTTCATATTTCTCCTCTCCCCCTGCTCTCCCAAAGAGCGTTTTCACTTAATTTTATAAAGGTAATTTAAATGATAAAAGGCACAAGAGCCCTGAAGGCTTGCAAGGTGATATAAATAAATAATAATAAAAAACATAACCATCACACAATTACTTATTAACACAATTGCAACTAAGTTTTGAAGCATGTAGAATTAGCCGATATTAATTGCAACAGGTGACAAATTGGGTACCCAAATAGGTACTTGTTGCAGCCCATGGAAGCAATAACTGACACACATCAGGTGCATCACCACAATAACAATTTTATACCATAAATGTTGAAATCATGCATTAATCGTACAGAGTATCTGGACTACAGGTATACAAAAACATTTGTTAATATTTCACAACTTATTAAGGCTTATAACTTTATTTGTCCAACATTGTACACAAAAGCTCCAAGATTTTTATAAATGTTGATACAGTTCAATGTGGGCACCATTTGTAGCTCAATAGATGTTGTTGTGGTCTTTAGTCTTGAGACTGGTTTGATGCAGCTCTCCATGCTACTCTGTCCTGTGCAAGCTTCTTCATCTCCCAGTACCTACTGCAATCTACATCCTTCTGAATTTGCTTAGTGTATTCATCTCTTGGTCTCCCTCTATGATTTTTACCTTCCACGCTGCCCTCCAATACTAAATTTGTGATCCCTTGATGCCTCAACACATGTCCTACCAACCGATCCCTTCTTCTAGTCAAGTTGTGCCACAAACTTCTCTTCTCACCAATCCTATTCAATACTTCCTCATTAGTTATGTGATCTACCCATCTAATCTTCAGCATTCTTCTGTAGCACCACATTTCAAAAGCTTCTATTCTCTTCTTGTCCAAACTATTTATCGTCCATGTTTCACTTCCATACATGGCTACACTCCATACAAATACTTTCAGAAATGACTTCCTGACCCTTAAATCTATACTCGATGTTAACAAATTTCTCTTCTCTCTTCTTAAGAAATGATTTCCTTGCCATTGCCAGTCTACATTTTATATCCTCTCTACTTCGACCATTATCAGTTATTTTGCTCCCCAAATAGCAAAATTGCTTTACTACTTTAAGTGTCTATTTCCTAATCTAATTCCCTCAGCATCACCCGACTTAATTCAACTACATTCCATTATCCTCATTTTGCTTTTGTTGATGTTCATCTTATACCTTCCTTTCAAGACACTGTCCATTCCGTTCAACTGTTCTTCCAAGTCCTTTGCTGTCTCTGACAGAATTACAATGTCATCGGCGAACCTCAAAGTTTTTATTTCTTCTCCCTGGATTTTAATACCTACTCCAAATTTTTCTTTTGTTTCCATTACTGCTTGCTCAATATACAGATTGAATAACATCGGGGAGAGACTGCAACCCTGTCTCACTCCCTTCCCAACCACTGCTTCCCTTTCATGTCCCTCGACTCTTCTAACTGCCATCTGGTTTCTGTACGAATTGTAAATAGCCTTTTGCTCCCTGTATTTTACCCCTGCCACCTTCAGAATTTGAAAGAGCGTATTCCAGTCAACATTGTCAAAAGCTTTCTCCAAGTCTACAATTGTTAGAAACATAGGTTTGCCTTTTCTTAATCTAGCTTCTAAGATAAGTCTTAGGGTCAGTATTGCCTCACGTGTTCCAACATTTCTACATCGAAATGGTATTCCAATTCTTGCAACTTATTCATAAGTACGACCTCTACTGTGGTGTAAACCCATTGTCCCAGTTCTTCCAAATCTCAAAACTTTGTTCTGTATACAATGTTCTTGATAAACCCCCATACATTGAAATTCATTGAAGTCCGACTGGGAGGCTGAGGGGGGCCAAGCAATGGAACTCCCCTTGATTCAATGCTCAGGAAATGTCTCATGTAGAAATGCGTCAAAATACCAATGATAGTCAGATGGGGCACCATCCATCTGGAAAATGACATCGGAAGCATCTGGTGAATTGCGTAATTCGCCAGCATACTGGGAATAAAAAATGAACTAATCACACTATATTTATGTAATGCCAACCACACATTAACTTATGGTGTATCCCTATCATATTCAGTCACTTCTCCTGGAATCTCACTTCCACACACTTGACAGTTATGGCTGTTAACTTTGCCATAGACATGGAAGGCATATTTATTGCTGAACAGCACTGAATTGACATAGTCGTCCATACACTGTAATTGCAATTTACAGCACAATCACTTTTCTGCAGTGATCCTCAAGCTTAATGTAATGCAAAAGTTGGACACTGTAAGTTTGCAACCAGAGACATTTGTGTACATTGTTGTGCACCCTCAGATGGAGGAAAGCTAGTTCCCTACTAGCTTATCACGTTGATTTATTTGGCTTCTAGTGAATGCTTCACACACACATTCCAGTCTCTTCATTCACATGCATTTTAGGATTTTTCCGGCATTTGAAATCAAACTTGCCATCCTCTAAGAGTTCTTCCCACAGATAAATGAATTTACACATGGAAGGATCCACATTCCATTCTCTTCTTGCTCACTACTGAACACATGTTACAGATTTTAACTCTGCTAACCATAGCACACACTACACCTTTCACTGGGGTGTCCTCATGTTGACTGTCAGGAGTATGTCTGCCTGCTGCACAGTAAACATTTGTGTATATGCACCATATGGTTCAGTACTGTTTATGAAATGATGAGGATCGTTTCTTGGAGAGTGTCTATGAAGTGGGTATTTACCCAACGAAATAAAATGTGAATTTCTTTATATATATATATATATATATATATATATATATATATATATATATATATATATATATATATATATATATCAGGAAAGAGGGAAGGAGAGGGAAAGACGAAAGGATGTGGGTTTTAAGGGAGAGGGTAAGAAGTCATTCCAATCCCGGGAGCGGAAAGACTTACCTTGGGGGAAAAAAGGACGGGTATACACTCGCGCGCGCACACACACACACACACACACACACACACACACACACACACACACACACACACACACACACATCCATCCATGTGGATGATATGTGTGGATGGATATATGTGTGCGCGCGCGCGTGCGAGCGCGAGAGAGTGTATACCCGTCCTTTTTTCCCCCAAGGTAAGTCTTTCCGCTCCCGGGATTGGAGTGACTCCTTACCCTCTCCCTTAAAACCCACATCCTTTCGTCTTTCCCTCTCCTTCCCTCTTTCCTGATGAGGCAATAGTTTGTTGCGAAAGCTTGAATTTTGTGTGAATATTTGTGTGTCTATCGACCTGCCAGCGCTTTCGTTCGGTAAGTCACATCATCTTTGTTTTTAGATATATTTTTCCCACGTGGAATGTTTCCCTCTTTATATATATATGTCTGCTTGTGTCTGTATATGTGTGGATGGGTGTGTGTGTGTGTGTGTGTGTGTGTGTGTGTGTGTGTGTGTGTGTGTGTGCGCGCGCGAGTGCATACCCGTCCTTTTTTCCCCCTAAGGTAAGTCTTTCCGCTCCCGGGATTGGAATGACTCCTTACCCTCTCTCTTAAAACCCACTTCCTTTCGTCTTTCCCTCTCCTTCCCTCTTTCCTGATGAGGCAACAGTTTGTTGCGAAAGCTTGAATTTTGTCTGTATGTTTGTGTTTGTTTGTGTGTCTGTCGACCTGCCAGCACTTTCATTTGGTAAGTCACATCATCTTTGTTTTATATACATTAGTCCAGACACCCAAATCAAATGAACAGAGGTACTCACCAGGCATTACTGGCATTTGCCACCCTGACACTTTTTTGCTGGGTACACTGATAACCTTTTCAGCTGCCCAAGTACCATCAACCTTTTTGATAAATCTGTAAAAATAAAATGTCCGTATGTTCAGTCTTCCTCTGACATCATTAAAAGGTTACATAAGTACATAAGACAAATGCAAAATAGATTGCTAACTTCCATTT
Source organism: Schistocerca serialis cubense (assembly GCF_023864345.2). Classification (NCBI taxonomy): domain Eukaryota; kingdom Metazoa; phylum Arthropoda; class Insecta; order Orthoptera; family Acrididae; genus Schistocerca; species Schistocerca serialis. Next base: position 822,624,474 of record NC_064641.1, read on the forward strand.
TATAGAAGATATTAAATCATTGTAAATAAGAAATAATACTCAGATCAGAATAAATACGAGGTCTGTCTAAAAAGTATCCAACCTTTGATTTTCCCATGAAAAATACAGATGATAGCATGGCGCCACTGCACACAGTAAAGGAAGAGACCTTTATGCACATGCGTGAATTTTGTCCCCACCTTCCAACGCATCAGTCACTGCCTGTTGGTCGCTAAGTGAGGTGCTACACAATGTGTTCGCCGGATTATTGATTCTCTCAGGATGACTGAACATGTTGAGCAAAGATACTGCATCACATTATGCTAAAAACTTGGTGATTCTCAAAGATTCGTAAGATTCAGCAGGTGTTTGGAGAAGATGTGATGGGTGAAACACAAACGAAGGAGTGGTTAAACCGATTCAAAATCAACCGCACCTCAGCGGAGAATGATCAGCGTTCTGGCAGGCCCTAAACTGCTCTGAGTGCAGCTGTTGTTGAGAGGATGCAAAATTTGGTGACGGCAGATCATCATTTGACCATGCAGGAGATTGCCCAAGAGGCTGGAGTGAGTAAAGATTCTGCACATGCAATTTTGTGTCATGATTTGAACTTGCACCAAGCGGCTGCAAAATTCATGCCCAAGTTGTTGTTGCCAAAACAAAAAGACCTCTGTTTCTATGTTGCACAGGACCTTCTGGACACCACCAACACTGATCCTGGGTTTCTGAACACTGTGATAACTGGACGTGAGTCATGGGTGTACAGGTATGACCCAGAAACAAAAAGACAGTCGTTGCAATGGAAGCATCCTGAGTCTCCAAGGCTGAAGAAAGTGTGGCAGATGTGAAGCACAATGAAGGCGATGCTGACTGTCTTCTTTGATATCTGTGGAATTGTGCATCACAAATATGCACCGGAAGGACGAACAGTGACAAAGGAGTACTATCAATTTGTTCTCTGGTGATTCTGTGATGCAGTTTGGCGCAAAAGACCAGACATTTGGATGGTGCAAAACTGTCAACTGCATCACAACAATGCCCCCGCACATTCATCCCACTTGATCCAAAACTTCTTGGCCAAATATGGAATTACAGCCGTTCACCAACCTCCCTACTCTCCAGACATGGCTCCTTGTGGCTTCTGGTTGTTTCCAAAATTGAAGACGCCACTTAAAGAATCCCGTTTTGAGAGTACAGAAGAGATAATGTGGAACATGACAACAGAGCTGAACAACATTCCAAAAGAAGACTTCCACAGGTGTTTCTCCCAGTGGAAGGATCAGTGGGCTAAGTGTCTGCAAGCACAAGGGGCCTACTTTAAGGGGATTAGGGTCCCAACCCCATCGGGTATATGAAGTATTTTTTCTCACCCAAGGTCAGATACGTTTTAGATAGGCCTCGTAAATAACTAAGAAAATGCATACCGGAAAACTGTTGAGCCAAGAGCACAGCCAACATATCCAGTACGGCTGCGTGGGTTATGCAAGAAACGCACTTCTAGTGGTGCAATTCCCTCCTCTCCGAGATCAATACTCTGAATCTTCTTGTGCGTGCTCCACGAAAAAAAATTTAAATGACGTCCATAAACAGCTGACAACAATAGAGAAATGCTTATTTGATTCCACAAAATGGCTTTATGTACATGTCTGTCTACAAACACAAAATTATCACAATAGATTTAATATTACAATGACACAGTAATGAGTTCCAAAACATTGGGAGCCTAAATAGAAGCAATATGTAACCTGCCAAGATATATATATTTTCATGCTGTTGGACGTTCTGATGATCAAGGGAGCACTCTGAGAGTGACAAGGGATGTTTGATTGTGGTATATCGATAAATCACTATTAATTTCACTAAACATTTGATGCAAGTTTATTAAAATATTGCTGTACAGTTCAGACACTTGTTAGCTAAAAGTATACAAACATATGCATGATTGTATGAAATGTTATCTTTAGAAGCAAAATTCAACACATTATCAAGATTTCCCAACTTTATGAACTGAATCACTACGAAAACATCAATTTTTTAGTTTTCTAAAAACAGTGTACAAGTATGATCTCTTCATGCTGTTCTCCTCTGCCCAAGCTTCTTCATCCAAGAACTGCATCAAACTAGTCCTCAGACTGAACATTACAACAAATGAGCATGGTTTATAAATATTGTGAAGTCAGTAAAAATAGCTTAACCTGATTTAATTTCTGCAGAACAGATGATAATAAGGAACTAAATACCAATCAACAAAAATACAAGATCCTTCTCTCAATTATTACCAAGGCCAGGCTGTTTCAGCTTGCACACTCACCCAGAGGCAGCTGGGTGGGCAATCTAGCAACCAGGTTGTAGAGTAGTCAGCTAGTTAGCGAGATGTTCCCTAACTCATTTAAATGATTCTTTTATCAAAATGATGTGGACTGAGTCAATTTATCAGATATGTATACACGAATAGTATTAACATTAATGAACACATTTTTTAGTCCTACTTGCGCTATTACATTTGAAAACAATTTTTTTATAGGTTGGTAGTTTTTAAATGGAAATTCATCCATGCACCAGAAAAAGATGTCTAGGATAAATAATTTTAGGGTAGATTTCAAACTTGTTTTGCTACCTTTCAGGAATTTTATATTATTGTGCAAGTAATCAAAACTATTTACTGCAGCTTATTGAACTCTTTTCTGAGCCACTGACAGCTTTTATAATGCTGTAGTGAAGGATTTTTTCCTTCTAGTGCTGTAGGTATGGCCATCACCACTTTTCTCAAATTGTAATTTATTATTTACGGCAAATGTCATCAGCAGATATGTGTATTGTGACAGCACAGTTAAAATGTGTAGCTGATTGGAGAGCTACTAACATTGAAGCCTGTGGTTGAACAACGTGTACTATTCCTAGGTTGCTTGCTTTTGTGCACCCAATACAGTCTTTCTGAGTGGTGAGTTACCCAAGAAATTATTCTGCAAGACATTACTGAGTGGAAATACGAAAAATATGTCAAGAGGTTAATTCATTTATTTCCAAGACTAACAATTATATGAAGGGTAAACGTAGCTGACTTAATTGTTTGAGAATCTCAGTAATGTGCTGCTTCTAGCTGATATTTCATCAATATGAACACCTAAAAATTTGGAACAGCAACCCCCATTTACTTACTCCTGTTCACATGCTATATCAATTGTTGGTATTCAGTAAGGAACTGAATATAGTGTGTTTTCTCAAAATTTAGGGGGCCCATTTTCAGAGAGCCACTTAATAATTCTTTGAAAAACATCATTAACAATCTCTTCTGTGGCTTTCACTCCAATAGGATTTATTATAACACTTGCATCATTTGCAAAAAGTATAAATTGTGCTTGTTAAATGTGAAGTGGAAGGACATTCACATATGTAAGGAATAGGACTAGACCCGTAACTGAACCATTTGAGACTCCTTTTGTAATTTCTGCCCAGGCACTAAAATTTTCTACTCTTCCAACATTGTTTTAATTGTTCAGCTCAATTTTTGCAGTCATCTTTTAACTAAAACAAGCTGTGTGTAAAGCCATCAATTCCATAAAATTTGAGTTTTTCTGAGAGTGTATCATCATCTACACCAGGCTGTTCCAGCTCGTCGGCTCCGTTGTGAGCCGCGGAGCGCTCCCTGCTCCAGGGAGCCGTGTCGCTCGCTGTGACCATTCAAGTGTGGCGGCATGCCGGCACCTGGCACGGCTGGCTCAGGGAGGCAATCATTTTGATGTGCCAGCTGCGTCTTACAAGATCGACAACCTTATACTCTTACCTGCTAAGACATGCTACACCAGGAAATACGATGTTTAGGAAATAAATAAGAAACAACTGTTTTACAAGAAATTGCATACTAAATTTATTAGGCCTCCGTAGCTTGACATTTTCTTTGCACTAGAAGATCAGAAATGTCAGGCGTCAAAGTGTTCGCAGCATTAATGCGGAGGATGGCCTTCATTGTTGCATCCTGAAGAAATGATCGTTCCTTACTTTTTACTCTTTTCATTGCTGAGAAAAGCTGCTCACAGCAATATGTAGATCCAAATATGCACGTGATCTGATCGGCATTGTTGTGAAGCTTGGGAAATTTTTTTGCTGTAATGAACGATACCATCATGACAAATCCAACGTGTTGTTGTACCTCTCTTTCAACAAAGTTGAATTTTGCAAATCAATAATCTCCATAAGTTCCATTTCCAAACTAGTGAGGTCTCGGAATCGTGTTTCAAATGATGTGGTGAGCTGCTTTAACTTTGCTTTGTAATCGCCGAAAGTAGTACCTTCACGTAGTTTTAAAGAAGCAAGATGATTGAAGAACGTTAAATGTCCATTACTCATCTGCCTCTCAAATAAACGCAAATTTTCCATGAACGCTTTGATCAGGTCATGCATGTCAACGATTAGGTGCCCAGTGCCCTGCAATGACAGATTTAAATTATTCAGATGTATAGTTATGTCAGCTAGGAACACCAGGTCTGATATCCCTTTTATATCTTCCAGACAACTCATTTCTTTCCCTTTCATTTCGAGAAAAAGGGATATTTCGTTACGAATGGGAAAGAAAACATCAAGAACTTTTCCCCGACTCAGCCAACAAACTGTACTGTGGTAAGGTATATCCCCATACTCCGTTTCCATACCTTTCAGGAACCCTTTGAATTGGCGATGATTCATACCGTGACGCCGCACAAAATTCACACACTTCACGACAACTTTCATTACGCCACCTAGCTCTACTGTTGTAGCACACAGTGCCTCTTGGTAAATAAAACAATGAAGAGTCGTCTTTCCTGAATTCATCCTTGAGTTTATTTTTCAAACGAGAAGCAAAACTTTGGTGACGCCCGATCATTTCTGGTGCACCGTCTGTTGCTACAGAATGGAGCTTATGCCATGGCAAATTCATATTGTCCACTGATTCACAAACAGCTTCAAAAATGTCACGTCCTGTTGCGGTGTAATCGAGTGGTACCACATCCAAGAGTTCTTCAGTTACTTACAGCTCCATGTCGACACCACGCACAAAGACTGAAATCTGAGCACAGTCCGATATGTCGGTGCTTTCGTCAAGCGCTAGCAAAAATGCAACAAAGCTCTCCTCCTTTTTCCTGCGCTGTGTCTCTAAATCTGCTGCCATGTCCAGGATTCGACGAGACATTGTTTGCTTAGACAGCAAACCCCTTCAAATGCCCGCACCTCCTTTGGAAACAAACATTCTGCAACTGCTACCATGCACGATTTTACGAGGGTCCCACAGAAAACGGCTTGCCACTCGTCGCAGTGATGTGAGCGACCCTGTTCTTGCTCGAATTGCAGATTCAGTAGTTTTCTCCACTCTCATTCACCTGAAAATTGTGAACGCATTACAGAACATGAACTATGTTACATGTTTTGATACCCTCCGTATTACGAAACCGTTTTTAAACTTACGTCTCCTGGTATGTCATTCTTAAGCCTGGCTACCAGTTCTCTGCGTGCAACGCCTTCTACCTGATCTTAGTGCACTGCGTGAAGACGTGTATAATGTCGCTGTATATTTTACCTCTTCGCAGAATTAAATACTTTATGACATACAAGACACTGCGGAGGACCATTCCGATCAATGAATAGAAAGGTATTCTCCAATAGAGGTACAGGGCTCCCGTGGCTAGTCATAGCTGTCATTGAACACGGATTACTGCGTCAGTTGCGGCTGCTTGCGGCCAGGGGGCAGTGAGTTCGCTTTCCCCCTCCATGCGGGCTCCGAGCTGCTGCAGTGAGCGCTCTGGAGCGCTCCAGCTCCCTGGAGCTCAGTTGGAACAGCCTGATCTACACAGTCAAATACCTTGGAAATATCACAAAGATCTAACTGGTGTTATTTTATTACTTAAGGCTTGTAATATTTGATGAGTGAATGAATAAGTAGCATTCTCTTGAGTAACCCTCATGGAGTCCAAAGTGTGATATGTTAAGTAAATCATTTTACTTAAATGGGAGGCTACTGTTGAGTGCATTACTTATTCAAATATTTTGGAAAAAGGTGTCTGTATGGAAACTGGATGCTGCTTATTTTAGTTTTTCTTGTCAGCTTTCTTATGAAGCAGTCCAACAACTGCTCATTTTAATTTGTCTGTAAAAATTCCATGTGCATTATGCATATCACTAAGGACATTGCTTATTAAATTAGAACAACTAACATTCCTTTGTTTCTTCAACTGAACTATTTATTATTATTTTTGTTGTTTCCTTTAGAAAGTAATCATTAAAATTACTTGGAACTTGTGAATTCACGTGCAACATAGTCATTTAGTTTAATTGATATGGTATCCTGTGTGATGGCTGACTGTCCTTCCTCCCCGTTGACAACACCCCACATACTTTTAATGTTATTGTTTGGATCATTAATTTCTTTTAGGGTACACATACTTTAATGACATATTTTAATGACTTTCCATAAAATATTACAGTGTTTTTTGTAGTTCTTCACCAGCCAAGCACAGGCAGCCAGGTGTGGCTAAGCCGGTCACACAAGCACAGAACACATGCAGGTGGGGCATCACGCAGGTAGCCAATACTACCCGATCTTGCTTGTTGGAGTCCTGAGAGGTGGTCAATGGTGCCCTCACCTCATGGGAAAGCATTAGAACAGCCTCATTAAGGGAGTTATCAGCTGGCTCTTTGACAATTATTACTTAAACTAAGGATGCTAAAAAATATGAAATCAATAAATCGCTCCAAAGCGTGAGTGACCTGCCCCTCTTTCACAAATTAACTACTCTTTCCTTCCTGAGAACATAACTAGCAATTAAATAGCTATGAACAGTTTTTTCTACTTTTAATTGTATCAGCAGTACAGAAATTTCGCCTCCTGAAGTTAACTACTGGCAAGCCATTCTATCTTTCTGTAATTTTATGCTACTATACACACAATCAGTGTGGAACAAATATCTGCTGGTTTCATTTTAGTTTTTTTTTTACAAAGAAATTACATCGTGGAACATGACAGAAAAGAAAAACCACACTTTTCAAACTATGGGAGAGTGGTAATGCTACAGGCTCCAATTCTACAGGAAGCTGAAAAGTTTATGTCACTGCCACAGCAATCACCAACAAGACCTCAATTAAACTCCTATTAGCTGCTACTATGACCATAAACACATGATCATGTCCACATCAACACACTCCAGATAAAAAAATAGGCATATGCTGCCGTATGTTCAGCACTGGTAAGATGTTTGCAATGATGCTGCCAAAGTCAACCCCATCATTCATTTTTTAAAGTAGGTGTTATTATCAATATTTCTCCATTTATGACATTAATGCATTGGGATATGAAGACTACTTTTCTTTACCAGCTTACCTGGATTCATTCCATCTTCGGGTTTGAATCCATACTTGAATGCTTTTGGTGATGCCCATTCTGATGAGACTAGTATATCATGGAATGGCTGATACCAGTAATCATAACCAAAGGGTGTTTCATCCTCCTTATTAGCCCACAGTTCTGGAAATAAAGTAAAATTAGTTGAATTGACCATCAGCTCTTACTGATTGTTTTATTACAGATGACTGTACATGAAAGGGCACTTGTGCAACCAAATGAGTTATCTGTTTAACATAAATGTGTATTGGTATATGATAACATGGAGGCATGAATTGAGAATGGTTGGCAGGACAGAAAAAAGAGGGTGGATGTAGTGGGTTAGTGTAGACTGAGGCCAGGAGGATTATGGGAGTAAAGGATATGTTGCAGGGATAACTCCTATTATGTAGTTCAGACAAGGACCCAGATGGCACAGGTTGTGAAGCAGCTATTGAATCTGAGCATGTTTTATTCACCAGAGTGCTGCCAGTGGTTAGTCAACTCTGGTCTTGGCGACTGTTTGGCAGTAGCCAATATATTCTTGTGAAAAGATGGCTGGTGGTCAGGCCCACATAAACTGCTATGTAGACATTTCAGCAGAGCTGGTAAATGACATGAGTGTTTTCACAGATGGCCCTTCCTTTGATAGGAAAGGGTAAGCCTATGATGGAACTAGTCATATGTGCTCGATATAGGGAGGGGGGGGGGAGGAGGAGGGGGGGGGGGATGGGTTGAACAGAGTACATCTTGCAGACAAATCTTCCATGTGATATGACACTTCTGGCAAGGGGATGGGACTGGGAGTGGCATAGAGATCGGGCAGGATATTGTGTAGGATGAGTTGGCAGTCAAATACAACTTACATGCCCTGGCCCACAACATGGTTCAGCTGCTGCAGTTTAAGATGATACTGGGTGATTGGGGGAGGGGGGGGGGGAGGGGGTGCTTCTAGTCAATTGGTTCCTGGTGGTGGTGGGAGGTGTAGCATTACTAATGTGGTTGTAGACTGAAGTATCTTGGTGACACATACTGATATGAAGTCTCATATCCCAAAAACAGTTTAATTGGTGGTCTCCCAGTTCAATGGCTCTGAGCACTATGGGACTTAACAGCTGAGGTCATCAGTACCCTAGAACTTAGAACTACTTAAACCTAACTAACCAAAGGACATCACACACATCCATGCCCAAGGCAGGATTCAAACCTGCAACCATAGAGGTCGTGCGGTTCCTACTGAAGAGTGTAGAACCACTCGGCCACAACGGCCAGCTCCCAGTTCAATAACAGATGCAACACCGTGTACTTAAAGTTGGATCATTGGCACATAGCACATTTATTTTGCTTGAATCCCATTTGAGTGATGGCCGGTTTGCCTCCATAAAATACACACACACACACACACACACACACACACACACACACACACACACACACACACACACACACACTCGCATACACACACATATCCATCCACACATACAGACACAAGCAGACATATTTAAATATGTCTGCTTGTGTCTGTATGTGTGGATGGATATGTGTGTGTATGCGAGTGTATACCTGTCCTTTTTTCCCCCTAAGGTAAGTCTTTCCGCTCCCAGGATTGGAATGACTCCTTACCCTCGCCCTTAAAACCCACATCCTTTCGTCTTTCCCTCTCCTTCCCTCTTTCCTGATGAGGCAACCGTTGGTTGCGAAAGCTAGAATTTTGTGTGTATGTTTGTGTTCCTATCGACCTGCCAGCACTTTCGTTCGGTAAGTCACATCATCTTCGTTTTTTTATATATATTTTTTCCCACGTGGAATGTTTCCCTCTATTTGTATAAAACCTATTCATATTATTGTCATGATTTATCTGTCACTTATGAACCAATTTACCAATGCATAATGCCCAAACATAATTCTTGTGATGTTACAATCACTTATAAAACACAACCAGTATGATGTATTAGTCAGTTATTCAAGTTATTGTATATTGTCATTCAAAGTAATATGTAACTGCAGTCCTATATGTCATTCTGTTATTGTTAGCACTTACTGTGAAGGGAAAAGCAACAACTGTGTAGCGACAATATTCCTGAAAAATGCATTAATTAATGTTCGAATGATTGTAAAGGTGGGGAAGTGGCGTTGGAAGTGTCTTGACAAACGAGAAATGGAAAGATTGGACATTGGTCACACATTTCATTCTATATATGTGGGGTGAATTATGTTAACTGCTGAGGAACTATACTCCAAGAATTTACTTGTACTATATTGTAATAATATATTTGTTATTCAATACTATATGTAAATGTCAATATAAATTACAGAGAATAGTGCCATCGCACTTGAAAATTTTGTACTAGTATGATTTTAGCGATATGTTATCAAAGAACAAGTTAAAATTGCAATTTGAGATTTAAGACAGGAAATGTTGAAGTATGAACAGTTGTAATTTTGCTGAATTGAACTACTCTATTCAAAACAAACAATTACACAATATATATGATGGTCATAAGGAAAGGAGTATGAGCCACATTTCAGGTTTTTGCAACGAAGAACTTCCGACGAGCAGAGATCTACAGTGTAGTTCAGTTCAGTGCTCTTCAGGAAACTGAACACTTTGTTCTATTATGGTCTAATACTAGTTGTACCTGCCAAAGATAGGAGGTGGCTAAGCACAAACTAATATGGATTTTGAGTATTGTAGTATCTGATACGCTCGTTCCACAATGCATCGCCAATATTGAGAAAGAGTTATACGCACCAGTGTCTCTAATGCACTCAGGAGAATCTGGAGGATCTAATGACAGACATAAATATACAGAAAGAAGGCCAATTCAGCTAACTTCCAATAGATAATTTTTCTGATTGAAATAGATTTACCTCACATTCATGTTGTAATACATGCTGCAGACAAATCCAGTGAATTAACTTGTTCTTTCTTTGTGCTATTAATTAATATTTTGTTTAATCTAGTTGAATCCGATACAAAATAATTAATGATAATTTTACATATTTGGTTGCACATATCTTTTGCAAATTGTTGTTCATCCACTTGGTTGTAAAATGAGTACGGTTAGGTATACCTGTCAGAAAAGGTTTTGTTCAACTTTCAGTTTAACAAACCCTTTTGGGAGTTGTTGAAATGTAACAGTCTAATTGAAACCCATTTAAACATGTAAATTTTACCCATAAACAGTAATTTCTGACACAGAGGTGTATGGAAATATGTACTTGTGGGAAAGTTACAAAGAAAAATTTATGAAATTTTAATTACACTAACGTGTAGAAGCTCTGTAAATGAAGGGAACATTTTCCATGAAGGGAACCTCTAGTGATTAATAAAAAATGTAAATGTATTAGTGTAACTTCTTATTTGAGAAGTTATTCTCGAATGAAATAACAGACATGTACTAACATCGTAGTGTATTAACTGTTCTGAAATAAACATATCTTTATATATCTATTTTCAATATTTCTATGTCAATTTAATTGTTAATTAATCAAAAAATTATTCTAAACAATGCCGAGGATTGTTCAGGATTGTTAAGAAAGTATAAATAGTTACAGCCATGTTGGCCAAGGGAGTCAGTACTTTGTGTGATGTTGGACCGAAAGCATGTAGCTTGTTGAATAAGATTCATTTCATTATTGTAAGTGTGTTAGAAATTATTTGAGGTTTGTAAAGAAGGTTGGATTTTTCAAATAAACAGTATTCTGAAACATAATACTTGATTAATATTCATTTGACTTATTGACAACTTTTACAGTAGTTGTTTAAGAATCTGGGACCATGGCTGCGGCAGATATGGTCAAGTACAAACCCCGATTTTAGTTTTAACTTCAAAATAAGAAATGTTATAAGCTGTCAAAATGCAAGTCCTGTTAATGATTAGTAGATTTTATATGGTCAAAGGTTTGAGCCATCAGCAAAGTGGAGATCAATATCCAGGAAGGTGGCACACTGGGTTGCAGAGGGCCACATGGAGTGAATGGGAGAAAAGATGGTGAGGCTGTAGAGAAATGAGGGTAGGGTGTCTTGCTCATGGGTCCACATCACGAAGATGATATCCATATACCTGAACCTGACACGGGATTTATGGTTTTGGGAGGCCAGGAATGTTTCCTCTAGATGGCTCATAAAAAGGTTTGTATAGGAGAGTGGCATGCATGTACCCATGCCATGGATTTGTTTGTTTATTTTCCCTTCAAAAGAGAAGTAATTGTGTGTGAGGATGTAATTGGTTAGATGTCCAAGGGATAAGGCAGTGTGTTTGGAGTCAGAAGCCAGTTGTGAGAGGTCATCTTTGACAGCAGCAAGGCCAAGGACATGAGAGTGGTGAGGTACTGGGAGCTGGCATCCACAGTAATGAGTAGTGATCCAGGATGTAGAGGGGTTGGGATGATGGAGGGTCAGTGAAGTTGGTTAATATGCCTGACATGCTCTTCTTCATCAACAAGAGCAGAGTTTATTCAGTACAAGATCAGTAACTAGCTATAATGGGGCATCCAGGATTGTTGAGTATGTGGATTTTGAGGTGCATGTGGAAGGTGGGTTTGCTGTGTGTCGTCAGGCTGAGGAGGGGGTTGGACTTGGAAGAGTGGTTTTGGATGGGCCTAAGGATTTCAGTCAGAATTGGAGGTTATGTCGGACTTCTGAGATGTGGTCACCATTGCAAAGCTTCTAGATGGAGGAACTGGACAGTTGGTGAAACACGTCTGTCAGGTAGTCACCATGTTTCATCACAGCTGTGGTGGAGACTGTCCGCAGGGAGGATTATTAAATCAAATCTGAATCTTTCTGGGGGTTGTGAATGGCTGTTCTTTCTTCTGTTGAGAGTTTTGTGTTCTTAGGAAGGGACCAGGGGAAGGATGGTGACACCACGTTTAAGATAAGTAATTCCTGGAAGGTAACCAGAGTGTGGTTAAGTGGGACAGAGGAGGGGATCACAGTTGGTTGATGGTATGAGCTAGGAGAGGCTATGTTTAATACTGGGATTAGGTTGGCTATGGTTGGAGGAATTGGTAGCAAAGAAGTGTTTCCACTGTAGGGATAAAGAGGCGAAGGATAGGTCATAAGTGCCACTTTTCTATTTTAGAAATTCTTTATCCATTATTGAGAAATACCCGAAAAACCTAGTTTCTGGGTACCGAAAATGAGCTGTGGATTCCAGGATGGCTGTGCACAGCAAATGCTTGAAATTTTTACAACGTACCCGATTTTGAACAACCTTGAAAATTTTCTTCATATCCTTATCCATTTCTGATACACAGAGGTTCAAAGTTACCCTAGCGGTACATATAAAATGTGCACATGAAACCTGGTGTGAGGCAAAAACGTAGTTTATAATGTGATTTATCATGAAGAAATATGCTGTAAAGCATCTCTGTTATCATCAGAAGGTTTCCAAAACCAATGTTGTTGCACTGAAACACATGCAAAATTTTTTTGCAGGTTAAATCCAGTCTGAGGTGTAAAATTAGTTTTGCATTATTTCAGTTTCATGTAAGTAAGCTATCAAAATTTTACTAGCTCAAAGTTCTTTTGACATGAGTGAGATGCCCTGCTGTACAAGGGAGAAAAAAGGAACCAGTGGAAAAATGGTCCTATTGGACCACAAAAAAGACTAATATTCTCTGCTGGTCTTTTCCTTTCCTGTTCCACTTGCAGACAGAGATCTTATCTTCATGGCCATATGTGAAATGTATACTGGCAGCAGTAGGATCATTCTACAGTCAGGTTCAAATGCTGTTCTCCAATTTTCTCAATAGTGTTCCTTGAAAAGAACATCACCTTCCCTCCAGGAATTCCCATTTCATTTTCCAAAGCAACTCCATAACACTTGCATGTTGTCTGAACCTACCGGTAATAAATCTAGTGAGCCACCTCTGAATTGCTTTGACGCCTTCCATTAATCCAACCTGGTGTGGACCCCAAACACTTGGGAGTACTTAACAATAGGTCACACTACAATCCTGTATCCATTCTTCTTTACAGATGAACCACACCCCTGTACAAAAAAGTCAACCATTCACCTTCCCTACCACAATCCTCACATCCTTGTTCCATTTCATATCACTTTGCAATGTTATGCCCAGATATTTAAATTGTGTGTGCCAAGAAGAACATTACTGAAGCTGTCTCCGAAAATTACAGGTTTGTTTTTCAGACTCGTCTGCATTAACTTACATTTTCGACATTTAGTGCTGCTGCTATTCATCACAACAACTAGAAATTTTGTCTAAGTTATCTTTCATCCTACAGTCACTCAATGATGACATCTCCCCATACACCATAGCATCATTACCAAATAACTGCAGATTGCTGTCCACCTTATCCACCAAATCAGAAATTAATAGCAGTCCTACTACACTTCGCTGGGCCGCTCTTGATGATGCCCTTGTCTCTGATGAACACTCGCTGTTGAGGACAACATACTGGTTTTTATTACTTAAGAATTCTTCGAGCCACTCATATCTGCGAACCTATTTCATATGCTCATACCTCCATAAATAGTCTGCAGTGCCCTTCATTCATAGTTCACAGTATTTCATATGAGAAAAAAGGAAGCCGAGTCTCACATGAGTGATCCTTTCTAAAACCACACTGATTTGTGGACATAAGGTTTTGGTCTCTAGGACACTGAATACATTCAGGCTCAGAATATGTTGTAGAGTTCTGCAGCATACTGATATTAAGGATGCTGGTCTGTAATTTTGCATCTATTATTTTATCCTTTATATATAAAGGAGTCACCTGCACTATTTTCCAGTTGCTTGGGATTTTGAGCTGGGTGAGAAATTCACAATAAATGCAACTTAAGTAAGAGGCCAATGCTGTAGATTACACTTTGTAAAATTGAACTGTGATTCCACCAAGACCTTGTGACTTATTTGTTTTCAATTCTTTCAGTTGTTTCTGTATGCCAGTGACGCTTATTAATATGTCATCCATTCAGGATTCTGTGTGATGTGATTGAGTGGAAGCCTTAGACTCACTCAGCAATTTTACTTAGGACCAGAATTTTCTTGGGTTCTAGGCCAGATCTTTTGCTACAGTTCACACATTCTCTTTAGAACAGAAAGCAACAGCCTTTGCTTTCACAGCATTTTCCAAATTTCGTTGCTAAACCACAGTGGGTCTTAGTCAATCCTTAATCCACTTACTAGGCACATATTTTTAAGAAAATGATTTACAATCTTTTTATACTTTGCATATAATTCCTCTATGTCCACTATACTGGAATTAAATGATTTCAATTCATTGTTTAAGTAAGATGCTAACAATTGCTTATTTGCTCTTTCTAGCAGAAAGACTTTGCTTATCATTCTTGACTGATTTATTAACTTTCATAACCATAGTTGCTAGATGACATGATCACTAATCTCTATCTCTATACTGATGCCATCAATAAGGTCCTATCTGCTTGTAGCTATGAGGTCAAAGATATTCCTATTGCCTGTAGGCTGCTGAACTACCTGCTCAAGACAGTTTTCAGAAAAGTGTGTTCAAAAGTACTTTGCAAAACTGCCTGTCTGCAAACAACCCCCCCCCCCCCCCCCCCCTGCAGTGAATCCATAGATTTCCCAGCTTATACTCATTAGGTTAAAGCTTTCTCCAACTAGAACTGCACAATCTACGTCTTTACACACTATTGACCATAGACTTTCTTTGAATGCCTCAATTTATGTAATTACATTATATTGTCAACAATTAACTTCTGTTTTAACTACACCTGTTATAAACGGCCAGGTAAATTCACTGTTACACTCAATAGATACAATATTTTTGTCAACTGCAGTGAACACTCCCCCTCTTGTGGTTGTTAATTTGTCCTTCCAATGAATGTTCCATGACTTGCTAAATATCCCAGAACTTTCTACTTCAGGTTATAGCCAGCTCTCTGTTCCCCAGAATAATTTAAGCATGAGAACTTTCCTGGAGGACAGTAAATTCAACAACCTGGTTATAAATACTCTGATAATTTACTGATAAAATCCTGATAAGTCTATGCGATTTGATGTCTACCTTCCTCAGCAAGTTAAAAAATTTTGGCATGTGAACATATTCACACTTTTTTATGCTGGGAGAGAAGGAGACAGTGGCAGTGGGAAAGAGATGGAAAAATAATAAATACTGGAAAATTGGTTGTGGATAGAAAGATTGAAGGAGGCAGTGGCAGTGTAAGAGAAAGAGAGGGACCCAGTGGTAGTGGAACGTAATTGACAGTGACAGAACAGTGCTAGGAAAAGACTGAAGGAGACAATGCCCCACTGGGAAAGGAATAAAGAGAAGGAGAATGTGGAAGTGCGTAAGAGCCAGTGGTAATGAGACACAGAGTCTACAACAACAACAACAACAACAACAACAACAACGAAGAGAGATATAGTGACAATGAGAAGAGGCAGCAGCAATGGGAAAGAATAAGATAGTAGCAGTAAGAGAGAGCAAGATGGAGACAGTAATGGTGAGATGAGACACCAGTATAAGGGCTGAATGAAGCAAACTGTGGCTGTGAAACAGGAGACAGTGACTGTTAGAGATACACAAGGAGATAATGACAATGCAGTATGCTGAATGAGTGGGTCTGAATGGGCAAGTGGGATCACGTTTTTGGAACAGATTCCATGAGTTGCTTAGTAGGTTGCTTGTATTTACAGAAGAATGATTCTATGCAGTCTAGAATTACTCTTAACTAACTTGGCAAGCAATGTTGCAAATGAAACTGGACTGCAATTATTTAAGTCAATTACTGCTCCCTTTCTGAACTCTTGGCATAGCTAAGGTTTTTAAAAGGTCATGAGTAGTACCCTGGCCAACTGAACTGTTTATTAAATGTGTTAAGGGTTTTAGTAACTCATTCCTGCATTCCTTAAGTAATTTAGATGATATGTTACATGTGCACTGATTCAACAATGAATAGCAGCCTGCAGGAGAATGGGACATTGTGTTCCCTGAATGCTTCCTTGGCAGCTTGGTCAACTTGCTCAAAGCTCCAATGCCTATGTGCCCTGGGTACCCAATAGTTTAATACAAGCTTTCCCTGTTCTTGACGAATGATAAGTGTGTATTCTATTGTGTCCTCTATTGTCTCCATTGGCCAGCCTAATTGCATCATGGTGCACCACATTATGAAAAGAAGGATCAATTGCAGACCTACACAGCATGCACCCATAATGAAGCCAAGCTCATACATTCACACTATTTTCATGAACTACAGCTATGACTGATTAATTTTGAAGTGTAATGCCTTTTCTTACATATCTATCAATGAAACATGAGGGCACAATCAAGAGTAATGCCTCTGAATTTATGTGAAAACTGTGAGCTTTTTAAACAAAACAAATGTTATTAAGATTCTACATCTTTATTCTTAATGTCTTCATAGCAAACACATTTCTCCCTATGAGAGACCAGTTTATCAATTCTGTCACTGAAGAATGTTTGACTTTGTTGAAGGAGCCAGAACCTCATTGCTGCTTGCACCATTTCATCATCACCAAGTGAAGTCCTCCAAGGTGTTCTTTAATCTTTGGAAACAGATGAAAATCTGATGAGGCCAAGTCGGGACAGCATGGATGATCAATGACACTGAACCCAATGTATCAGATTGTTGCAGAGGTCACAGCACTCCTGTGTGGTCTGGCACTGTCATGTTGTAGAAGGGGGTACTCTGTGTGGATGAACTCTTCAAATTTGAAACAATATTACAGCATGCTGTTTCTGATGCACTGACATTGTTATGTTACACACTACAATTCAGAGCCCTTTAATGGCAGAGGGCTGCAAACATATAGACATGATGAATTAAGTTGTAGAATGTTAATAATGTTTCTTTTACTTAAAAAGTTTTAAAATTTGGAGGCATTACTTTTCAGCACACCTTTATGTTATCACTTAACTCAGGTGTAATGTTTTAGACAAGGGAGTATCAACATATTTACAATGCTCTGACACTGATGCCAGGTGGAGAACAAGGGACATATTGTTACTCTGCATCTCCAGATGCAAACCTAGGATGGAGCAATGATTTGTAGGAAAGGGAGGAGATATATACTGTATGCCTGTCCTGAGGTGGGATGTTCATCAGCACATCTGGTAATGGAAACATGATTGATAACTGTTTATGCCTTTTGGAGACAGAGATCCAGCCATACAACAAATAATCATTTTGTCATGAATTAGTCTGTCAGAAAATGAAGACGGATCTTCAAGTTTTGCGGATTGGAGCAAGTGTGTAATAATTCCCCTGTTTAAGAAAGGTAGCAGGTGGAAAGCCACCAACTATAGAGGAATAACCCTATTGTCTCATGGACTGAAAATACTTGAGAAGATCACAGAAAAGAGACTGAGAACTATCATAGAACCACAGCTGGAGGAGAACAATATGGCTTCAGAAGTAACAGATCAACAATAGATCTAATTTTTAGCACCTGCATGTTGATGGGAAAGTATTGGGAAAAAGGCAAGAAGCTGGTCATTGTATTCTTGGATATAGAAATAGCCTATGATAGTGTAATAAGACCTGGGAATGCCTGAGGAAAAAGAATGTGCCTGAAGGACTAATAAGAAAAAAATCAGATGTTGTACAGAGACTGTACTAGCTGTGTACAAACTGGGGAAGGGCGATCATCATGGTTTGAGACCAAGAGTGGAGTTCAGCAAGGAAGTGCACTGTCCCCACTTCATCGGATTGTTATTTCTCATCAACCGTACAGATCGGATCTTGCACCTTCCAACTTCCATCTGTTAGACCCAATGAAGGATGCACTCCAGGGGAAGCAGTATGTGGATGATTGGGAGGATATTGGTGCAGCAAGACGTTGGCTTCGACGTCTACCAGCAGAACGGTACCATGCGGGCACACAGGCACTCCCAGTAAGGTGGTTTAAGGCACTGTTATACATACTATAATCATCACTGTTATACATACTATAATGAAGAACATCAAGGAGAGGTCAGGTGAACTGAATGCATTCACCTTTGCTGACGGCATCATGATATGGGGTGAAACAGTACAGATCAGACTTGATGAATGGAAATCTCAGTTCCAGGAATATAACCTTATCAGCAAGATCAAGACAGTGGTGATGGCAGTCAACATAGGTGGACAACCAGCAAGTGTAAAACTAGGAGACCACCAACTAGAGTGTGTGGAAAGTTTTCTTACCTTGGAAGTGTAATCTCCAGTTATAATCTGGTCAGAAATGAAATCACCAACGGAGTGCAAAAAGGATCTGAATTCTACCAACAATTAAGATCACTTTTATGGGATGACTTGATTCCAAAACTGGTCAGACTGATGATGTTTAATAGCTATTTCATACCAGTATTGAATTAAGGTATTGAAACATGTTGTTGTTGTTGTTGTTGTTGTTGTTGTTGTCTTCAGTCCTGAGACTGGTTTGATGCAGCTCTCCATGCTAATCTATCCTGTGCAAGCTCCTTCATCTCCCAGTACCTACTGCAACATACATCCTTCTGAATCTGCTTAGTGTATTCATCTCTCGGTCTCCCTCTACGATTTTTACCCTCCACGCTGCCCTCCAATGCTAAATTTGTGATCCCTTGATGCCTCAGGACATGTCCTACCAACCGATCCCTTCTAGTCAAGTTGTGCCATAAACTTTTCTCCCCAATCCTATTCAATACCTCCTCATTAGTTACATGATCTACCCACCTCATCTTCAACATTCTTCTGTAGCACCACATTTTGAAAGCTTCTATTCTCTTCTTGTCCAAACTATTTATTGTCCATGTTTCACTTCCATACATGGCAACACTCCATACAAATACTTTCAGAAACGACTTCCTGACACTTAAATCTATACTCGATGTTAACAAATTTCTCTTCTTCAGAAATGCTTTCCTTGCCATTGCCAGTCTACATTTTATATCCTCTCGACTTCGACCATCATCAGTTATTTTGCTCCCCAAATAGCAAAAGTCCTTTACTACTTTAAGTGTCTCATTTCCTAATCTAATTCCCTCAGCATCACCCGACTTAATTCGACTACATTCCATTATCCTTGTTTTGCTTCGTAAAACATGTAATTGAAACATGTAGCCTCACAAAAAAAGAATCATCAAGGCTGCAATCATAAGAGATGAAATTTCTTAGATCCACCATCCAGAAGATGAAGATGGGCAAGTTAAGGAATGAGGAGGTGAGGAAAGAAGCTGGAATAAAGACATCCCTATTAGATTGAATTGGCACATCTAGACTTCAATGGTACAGGCATGTGATGAGAATGGAGCCAATTAGAACAGCCAAAATAAATTTGGAAAGACAGGTGGATGGGAAAAGACCTCAAGGAAGACCTCGAACCTGATGGATGGTCTTGATTAAGGCTGATCTAGTGACCAGAGGATGGACAGTGGATGATGTTCTCTGGGAACAGGTGTATTTGGACAGGACGAAGTGGAAGAGGCTCATTATCAGTACCTGGGAAACTGGAACTGTTAAATGATGATGAAATTTCTATTTACTCTTCCTGAATTTTATTTCTTATACCCAATTTTTCTTTGTTTTGCTTTACTGCTCGTCCTTTGACTGTCTTAAATGCAGTCTGGGTTTCTGCAGAATTCATAGACAGCCTTTCACTCACTATTTTATCTGTGATAATTTCAGAATTTTGAAGAGTGTAATCCAGTCAACTTTTTCAAAAGCTTTTTCTAAACCTGCAAATGCTATAAATATTTTAGCTACACAGCCAAATGACATATGTTTGAAGGTTTATGGAAGTAGTACTTTCATAATGCAAACCTGTAACACCTATTAAACTTTATGCAAAAGAATCCATATCCAAATTTGTCCGTACAGTTCTTTTTATTGCATCAGCAATCCTGGAGTTGGAACAAAAATAGCAGATGATGTTGGTTAGTAGCACTTGTCTTCTGAATTTGAATGTACAGTCATTTTGTTATGACACTTAAAAGCTTTTAGAACATAAAATAAATTTTCAGTATTATTAACTATTGCCTTAAATGAAGTGCTGTCTAGAAAAAATATAGAAATACTTCATACAGACATTCTTGTAAGGGAAAAATCTGACATTTTCTTATCAGCGTAGTTTTGCACCATTGTCTTAAGATAATGGTACATTGCTGCACATGTGTGTACAGTCTGATAATCCTGTTCCATCACAAAGTGTTGTAATTGTGCATTATGAGGAACGCAAAGTCTTATATTTGTGATACTCACTTTTAATCTCAAAAGCTTCTGCATCAAGAAGAAGAAAATTTCCTTTTCCTTCATCATTGCTGTCACCCAATGTAGATATCATTATTTCTCCAGTTGGAAGGCAATGCGTTGTGTGAAATGCAGTAACATCAAGTTGACTTATTATATCTTGAGGATCTACAACCTTAAAAATTCATAAATGGCATCAGTTCACTACATTATAGGAAAACAACAAAACATAAATAACTTTTAGCACATGTCTAATAGAAAATTCACTTTGAAGAAATGGAAAATGAAAGTAGGACAAACTAGATTGTTGCTCTAGGACAATAGATTCATGGTTTCCTCCCCTTTTTTACTCCACCTCCATCACCTTCATGTTAACTGTGAAAAATCAATTTGTTTATTTTGGTCCAGTTTTCCTTCCAGCCATGAAATCCCACCAATATATCCTCAGTCTTCAGGTTAATGCCTGCTTTCTTTGCTGTGACAGTGTCCCTATCCACCAACCTAACTACAGCCTGAACTTTTTTTAATCAGCTCAAAAATTTGGTCCTTGTTATTCCTTGTTAAGTTTCTGATTCATATAATCCTCTCATAAGAATTTCTTTATACAAGTAGTGCCTCAGCATGGCTACAATGCTATCAGATATGAAACCCAGCCAGAAGCTTCATCATACAAACTGTTATGGTCTTCCAGTGTCAGATGAGAGGATCTTAAATTGGGTGTGACCTAGCACCGATTGCTTTCTGTTCTATCCATTTCTGCTGAATCACCCCATCAAATGATTTTAATTTCTTGGTCTTGTCAGTCTTTTCACAGTCAGTGCTCATCCCCTCATCCCATGATAAATGAGAACACTCAGGGATTTGGAACAAGTAAAATGACACACCACTGGAGGCTACTTCTGTAAAGTATATTAACAACCAATAACAATTGGGGCTAATCCACTCAAATTAATAATTATGTAAATTAAAATAATTCCATTTTCTTCATGCAACTGACCTTATTAATTGCTGAACTCTTTATGTTACTTAAGACAGCAGTGCCATAGGGAAAGGTCAAACAGTTAACATATATCTGTGACACAGTTTGAGTGTGTCTGATCTATCAAGTTTTTGGACCCATCATCCTTCCCAAAATTTCACAAAATATTAATCAACAATATGCTACTGAGGAATATGATTTCTTGAAATGGACAAAAATGAATTCAAATGAGAAAGAACTGCTGGCCTGGACTTACCTTGAGGAGGTGAAACTTTTAGTACTGCTGATACACATACATTAAAGGAAAAATGACACACTATTGTAGCTTTCAGAACTAATAGTTCTTTCCCCACAGATTAGAACTTGCATTCCAGGATGACAGTGGCATACCTGTACTGAGGATGCAGGTAGGCACAAGAATTTGTCTATATTTTGCGTCCTGGAGAAATGCTGGCCCGCAAATATCTCATAATGTATTGGTTTTCTTGACTTATTGCTACGGCATTTTTCCAAAATTTACTGGAATTTTTTTTATGTTTGTAGTGTGAATGTAAACAGTTACAATAATATTAATTAATAAAATGTTACTGAGTTGATAGCCATTTTAAATAGTGAAATATGCAACATTCTGCTGTATTGTTGATTACATCACTCTCAGAATTAGCCTTTTCCTTCAAGTAAGAGTAATGTGACTCTACTAACAAACTTCCAGAGAATGCAGGCATTTTCAAATGGTTCTGAAGTGCCTTATCACATGTCACAGACTACCACTGAACCACCAACATGCAAATATTTGACTGTCAGCAGTTATAGCTACTTACATGAACAACAAGTTGAACATTTGATGCTTATGTACACTGTCTCCAGTGTTGACGATGACAAATATTTTATACATCAGTTGTTCTGTTGAAGTCTGACATGTGCTGCAGTTCTTCAAACCACTTCTAAGTGACTGTATGCCAAAATCAACAGTGGGAAAAAATAGAATATCATTCTACAGGAATCACCTACTGAAAATGTCAATTCATAAATACAGTGTGACTGTGTTTCCAAGCAAAGTGAAAAACTTCCACAGATTCTTAAGAAAAGTTTGATAGGAGGAGCTAATGTTTCCCATTGACTTTTAAATTTAATGTTGGAATATTAGAAATGTAAGGTCTGAATTGTGAGTTTTGATATTAAAAATGAACAAGTACCTCCTGAAACAGTGTTATCTGCAAGAATTCAAAATTCAAAATTCCACTGAACAGTCTCAACAACATCAGTGGTATTCTTTTGAGCACACTTCTCTATTCATGCCCCAGTAAACAAACACAAAGGACAAGCCAAGAAATTGTGTTCAACTACAAAGTAGGGAGATCAATGTATCTGGTAGCACATGTACATAAAAATGACACAAGTAACCATGTGGCAAGGAAACACACACATTGATAGTCAAAGGATATTTAACCACTTTGTGTAACTGACAATTTAGGAACATTGTTCTAAAACCACTTTGTGTAGCTGACAATTTAGGGATATTGTTGTATGTCACATAAAGAAGGTATAGAATACCAAAAGTGGATCATGTATCTTTTATTTTTTTTCCTCTTTATTGATTCACAACTGAGGTTCTAGCTCTGTTTGATATTTTACATAACTCTGAATTTGTTTTCAAGGGTTAAAGATGCAAAATTTTCTTCAAAGAATCTGTATCCCATTAGCAGCTAGAGGGAGGGCAGCTAATTACAATACTCACAGATGCAGTAGCAAACTCACGACCAAAGATGCTACAGTAATCATTGTGTGAAGTTTCTGATTTCTTGGTAATAAATAAAAATCGCTATCAAAAGACACATTGCTTCTATCTTCCTGGCTTAATTTTCTGATCACCGTAATGGAATTCTGCTGTTTGAGCCAATGTACACACTTATTATTACATTCTTATTTCATTTGCTTTCCCCTACAATATCATTAAAAAAAACCTCCTATCAGTACATCACCTACAAATTTTAATGTTCTTACAACTTTTAGCTTTCACATCAACTCATATTTGTCAAGGCACATCAATATGTAAATGCAAATATAAAACCGTAACAAATGAAGCAGGCAGAAAGGAAATACAGATGTCTAAAAAATGAGTGACAACATGCAAACTGACTATGCAGGAATGGCTAGGAGATAAATATAATGCCATAGAAACATGCATTCCTACAGGAAAGTAAGGTGCAAACTGTAGGAAAATTAGAGACCTTTGGAGGAAAGGGGGGCATCAGTAAGGAGCATAAATAGAATTCATAAGACCAAACTGCATTTATAAGAGTCAAAGAACATGAAATGGAAGCAGTAGTTGAGAAGGGAGAAAGACAGGATTATAACTTATCCCAGTATTACTGAATTTGAAAATTCAACAACCAAGGAAAATGTAGTACAGTTCAGTGAGAAGAAATAAAAACTTTGAGAGAGTTACAACTTCAGAAACAGCAAAGGACTTGGAAGATCAGCAGAAGGGAATAAATATTGTATTGAAGAGAGGTTATGATGAATCTTGGCAAAAGTAAAGCAACAGTGATTGTGTGCAGTTGAATGAAGTCAGGTGATGCTGGGGGAATTAGATTACGAAATGGGACAGGATATATGGGAGGAGGTATGAGAGAGGAGGGATGAGAGAGGAGGGATGAGAGAGGAGGGATGAGAGAGGAGGGATGAGAGAGGAGGGATGAGAGAGGAGGGATGAGAGAGGAGGGATGAGAGAGGAGGGATGAGAGAGGAGGGATGAGAGAGGAGGGATGAGAGAGGAGAGAAGTAGACATAGGTAAAGAACTATGTAAGTGTGTTGACAGGTTAGAAGGCCAGTCACAGACATCTCTGCCCCCTTAGATGCAGCACCAGTTGTGAAAGAAGCCATTGGATCTACAAACTTAGCTGCAACCCCTTTGCTCCATTCCAGATGGGCTTGACAACTACCAAGCTGTCTGTCTGCATAGATGGCTGCTGCGAAACAGAGGCCAAGAGACAGATGGACCACCCAGTTTCTGGTCATGCCACCCAACAAGATAGATTAACTTTAATGACTGTTTCACAGCCTGTAGCATCCAGATTCTTCCCACCAACTTTTCTGAACCGTGTAGTGGGGAACTCTTCCTACAACATATTCTTCATTCCTGTATCCCTCTTGCCTCAGCCTTTGCTAGTCCCCATGCTCCACCTGCCTACTACTTCCCTGCTCCCAATCCAGTGCTACACGTCTTCTATCCTGTAAATGCACCTAAATAGTCCTTTCCCCTTTTCCACTTCTCTCCTCTCCCTTTCTCACACTCTTAGCATACTGCTAGTGGATTAGCTTCCACAAGAAACAATTGTCAACACCAAGGTTTACTATGACACTTACACAGCTTAGATGCAGAATTCAACAGGGAAAGTCATTGAAAGGAGAGCTCCTCCAGTATGACAATGTGTGGCTCCACACCAGCAATGCTATGATTACAAAGCTGACACCACTGGGGTCATTTGCTGTGAAACATATTCACCACACTTTACTACATCTAATTATGCTTTATTTGATAGCATAAAGGAGGCACTGTGGGGTAGGAAGTTCAGCAACAATGAATAATTGTCAGCAGCTGTCCATTAGTGGGTTTGTAATACCTTCAGACAGTGATTCCATGACGCAGCAATGGAGTTCCCAGGAAGTGGCAGACATAGACTGATGTCAGCGGGGAGTACATTGAGAGATCCAATGAGCATTGACTCATGTTAATTAATTAATAAGGTACAAAAACTGCTACTGTAAATCATTCCTGAATACCTCTCATACATTCCCAACTAAAACAGTCTATTGAGGCACGTTAACTGGCATAAGTCAATCAGTTAATGTGCTTTGATACACACTGTTAGTTGGAATATACGTAGGATGCCCGCCCAAGCGTAACTAGATTTGCACAAGTGCAAGTCTATATTTTATCAAGCAAAAATGCTTAATGATGAAACATGAGTTATTACATTCAATATGATTGCATTTTTAAAAAATTACATAAATAAATAAAGCTGAAAGAAAATTGATCAATTTTATCTATCATAAACAGCAGAATTTTCTGTATACTCAACAAGCATGGAAGAAAGAGGAATCAGTACAGTGAAGATAACAAACAATGAAACTCAGTTTTATGTAAGATTACAAACCTTGTGTATACGAGGTGCTCTCTCGTTGGTTCCAACATCGATAACATAGACTCTTGAACTGCCAAGTGATGGCAAAATCAGCTTGTCTCTACATTTTGTTGAATCTTCATGGCAGCTACTACAAACATTCCATCCTGAGTGATGGAGTTCATCACCTAGGTAAGGCATTGGCAGACGATGTATTACCTGTAAAGAGTACCAGTTTTCAAACTGTATCTTTGACACAACATAGAACAATCATTTTATTGCCATAGCAGATCTTAATAAATCAATTTGGAAGAGCCTCATACTTCATATGAGCACTGATGAAGAATAGCTATGAATACATACATATTTTTAAATTCACAATCTTTGAGTTACAAGCACAGAACAAAAGGAAATTAATTTCTGCCACCTTAAAAATTGTCCGACAGACAACATTTCCTCGCCTATTACTAGTAAAGGAAAACAAGATCTGCTTGCATTAAAATTGATATTTAAATGAATAGAACTGAAATATGCAGCAACATGGTAAACATGAGTTTCATAACCATCTCAGTTTTTTCTCATTTTACGTAGTTTATCTGAAAGAGTTATTTATCTTAACCAGAACTGTTACAGAGAGGCTCCACTCACCTGGCAGAATGTAGGACTATGAGGATCAATGTCAACAGTTGCCAAGAAGTCTGGTTTAGTCTTGCGAGCTTCAGCAGGCTGAATGCAAGGTACATACACAATTTTTTCTCGAGGTCCACACCGCATAGCTTCCAAGGGAGATGCATAGCCAGGACCACAACCATGACCTGAAAGAAAGAAGTATTTTAAAACATGAAAACTCACAAAAAACAAAGGATATAAAAAGAATTAATACCAGAAATAACTGATACAAGTTATGATTATAATTTATTCAGCAGACTACGACAAGCAAGAAAGAAATCACCAACAGGCATGTGCAGTACAAAACTTGTAATTGATAGAATACAAAAGCTCCTGAAGCTTCATCCATTCACATGTACTGTTACACAAACCTTATCATGAAGAACAATCTGGTTGTTTACAAATGTTGCGACAGATTGAAGTATTTATTACAAATTACTTCCAATGCTGTAGTAACAAAGAAGCTGTTAGTATGCAAAAATAATTTATATTACTATTATTGATTACCTTGCAATGAGTTAAATGATAAGTGGTGAACATATTACTAGTCTTTTGGATTGCTTGGACCAAAAAAAAAAAAGACAAGGGAAGAAGTCTGGACACAAATCAGTTCAAGTCAGGACCATCCAGCAATAGGAAAATCAAGGGATTTGAAACATAAATGTTGGATCATCCACTCCAGTCACCAGAATTGTCACTCTCCAACATCCACCTACTAGCATTTTTATAGATTTGTGGTTGAAAAACATTCAGACGTCAGTGAAGGGGTTAACATAGCCATGGGTGGTCCGAATACCCTGAGCTAAAAAAGGGACCACCTTCAAATAGAAAAACTTTTTTTACTTTCTTTCAGTGATTGTGTTAATTGATGTATAAGAAAATGTGTGGAAACATCATAAACCTGTGGCGACCTAGCAGCAAACTCTTATACCAACACTACAGCTCTGCCACAGGAGCAGGCGCGGCTCGTAATTAAAGGCTCTGAGGCGGAGCCGTCCCAAAATATATGTTAAAGTAAATTTCGCAAGAACATATTACAAAATTTAAATTATCAGGAAGAATTTCGCACATTTCCCATTCCGATTAAAATAACGACGGTCAACGTTTTTGGAACTGTTTGTATCGATAGATGTTTTCGGAACGGTTAGTAGTGCTTAGGCTGCGCCTTGGAACGTCCGTAAGCTGCATGTAGTAGCGGTTTGGGGGCGTGGCTTCTACATAGTACCGCTCTTTATGGGCGACCCGAAGGCTCAGAGCTTGCAGCCTAAGGGTGTCATACCAACCACCACACGTTTTTCACGTTCCACTATCTATGTAATAAAGGAATGCAGAGTGGCCGAAACTTCGCTATCCAATCTCTGTCTCTGCACATCTCTACTACGCTTCGATGCGTCATTAATCGAAGTTTAGTATTATTGTTTTGATAATGTTTTACATTGTTGTTTTGTTTCTACCATTGGCTATTTTATCCACATTTAGAATAAGTTTGCAAATATCCCGCCAGAGTGCACTAGACTACCGTAACTACAGGCTCTCTAACCGTAACAACAGTACTGCCATCTAGCGAGAGTTTCATAAGTGATTAGAGGACAAAGCGCGCGAAATTTGTCCCGTGACTTTACTTTCCTTGCTTGCTGATGCTGACTGCTTTTGTTGATATCGTGTGATATTAGCAAGTTTCTTTTTCGGAGTGTATTTTGCAAGATTTTAGTGAGTTTTACTTGCTTGTGAAACCAGCGCAATATGAATTCAGTGTGCAATTCAATAGGTAAAAACTTGGAACACGACCATAGGATGCAAGTGAAAGAACTTTGTGCACCCAGACCCGGTCTAACGATCAATCAAGAACAGAAACCGTGCAAATCTAGGCAAGGATACAACCGCAGTTTTAATAGAGCAATGTACGATGCAGCCGAGTGGTTGTGTGGTTGTGAAGTGAAAAATGCATTTTTCTGTTTCACCTGTCTTCGTACAAATAGTACTGACAGTGCCTGGACTGAAACTGGTATCACTGACTTAAAGAATTTTCACGCAAAGGTGAAAAAACATAATTCCAGCGAAAAACATTTAACTTCGAGCTTTGGAGGTAAACTACAATAAACGCCTTAAGTTTAGAACTGAAAACACCAAAAATATTAAGCAGCCGCAAAGTTAACATTCATCGCATTAAAGATCTCTCCGAAACGCGTCTTTTCATATGATTTGCTGCAAAGTGTCAGAAAATGTAATGATGACGTATAAAAACACTAACCAAAGATTTTAACTCGAAGTTAGCCTCTAATGATATTTAATAAATACCTGATTATAGAAGACACAGTACGTAAAATTATGGGTAGAGAGTGATCTGCCCACCCCCCTCCCCCTGAATTCTTAGTTGTTTATGTCAGACTAATCTGTAACGTAACCAGAGGTCTATATTCGCTCCGATTGATAAATGCCGCAGCCTTCCCCAGTATAGAAACCACGAGCCGCGCCTGCACAGGAGAAACTTTGAATTAGTATGTTCTGAGTTTCTGTGGTGTACGTTTGTTCTCTGATGCATCTGTACCTAATAATAAAGTGCAGATCTACAGTATTTGTCATCGCCATTATTTAACCTGCAGCATTTTCCTCCATTATTTAACCTGTAGCGTTTTCACCCACATCTACTCTACATTGGTGACCCTGCATCAAATGATGTTATCAGCTATGGATTAGTCTACATTCTAAAGCTCATCTTGCTTGCAACAACACTGGAACCATCGTACAACCTTAGTCATCGAGACAAGCAAATACACGACGGCAACTTATACAATGTTGAATTCACTGCTTCATGTCAGTTGTGACAATTCTTACCTTTGTTTAAATGTGAAAGTGATTTTCTTCTGCAGTGCCAGTTGTATCAATAATAATCAATAATGATTCCCAACCTTCTGGCTGATTTTGGCAACAAATGAAACTCTTCCATAAACAAACAAGATGGTTCTCAATAAAACCAACATGGATAGGCACAGACTGGTGTGGTTCGATTAGGTAACAACTCCCACATTGTTTACAATTTTGCTGAGCATGCGTACATTGCCATTCACGGCACATCTGGCTAGGCTATGCACAGACTCCTTCCCAGGTTTTGCTTCTGTGCCATGGCCTTCACACAAGAGCCTGTCAATTGTCATCCTTTGACCAACTGCAGTGCTACACGAACCCAGAATTTTAATGGCAGTCATGTGCACCTTAATTCACTGCCAGAACTGCCAACCTCTCACCTAGAACAACCAGACATGTGGTTTGCTGTCACTGAGTGCACTGTCCACAATTATGGCATTTCTGATGATAGCCCAAGTTCGTCACCTTACTGCACCACCTTGGTGATCATGCCAACCCCATAAATTATATTATATTGTTACTCTGGATGCCAACAAATGTGATGTGGCAGAGACTGCACTCACCTGATGTCTTATTCAAACACTAGTAAAGCTACTATGTCAGTTTATCTACAAAGAATGTTTAGGCACTCATGCCAGACCACACCTTGTGGACACTATGGATTGTGAAGTTTACCTCCTCAGTTAGCAATGCTCTCGCACGAGCATGAACCATTGCAAAGGAGGTTAATTTTAGTGGACAGACTTCTTATAGTGTTGAAATTTCAACAATGCAATAATTCAATGAACATGATGTCTGGCTTTGCCTCAGTCAGGGAACATGCCATGACACAACAGCAGGGAGCCAAACAATACTGAGCACATGTGCATGCTGCCAAGGATGTTGTCACTCTCACCTGTCCTACTCTGACCCACAAAGTGATTAGAGGGGTGGCAACACCTTTGACATTTAACTGCATGGCATACTGACTGCTGTTACAGTTAATGGAATTTAAACCAGCATGGACTCTACTCGACGCCAATGACACCTGGAAGTAGCATTACAATGTATGTATACAACATTCTGCAGGTTGACTTGGATGACAACAAAATTATAATGCAAGTGACTTGCACCAGTTCCAAGCTGAGGAGATCTCAGTCAAACTAATCTACAATCTTGTAGTTGTGGAAGGACAATGAGATGAGCAATTGACCCATGGGAGTACACTCACAGGAACATTCTCCCAAGAATACAGTCTCTCATAGGATGCCACTCTGTATTCTGTCACACCCACATTATCAGCAGATGGGGTTCTCACAGTTACGGCTTTTAGAAAACATACTCGGCTCCAGCATTTGCCAATGAAGTAAAGCACATGAACTGCCATGACACTGCTGCCTCCCACTTCAACACTGAGGTCCATTCCCATTTTGGATGACCTCACTGGCTGTCAACTCAACTTGTGCAATACCACCTTTTTTTACTACTACTGATCTTGTACATTCTACCTACTCCACGCAGTGTGAAACTGTCAAGCACTTCCCCTGTGTTAGCAGCCAGCCATGGCATGGCTGATCACGTGCACCTGTGTGAAGATGGGATTTGCAGCTGCACCTTCCACTCCCCCAGTGTTCTGCATTACCAGGCTGTGTGGAAGCTCTGAGGAAACTTAGCAGTGATTGCATGATGCTTCATAAGGAACCTCTTTGGCCAGCACTATGGCACAGGACAATCTTTGAATTAGTTTGTTCTGAGCTTCTGTGATGTACACATGCTCTCTGATATATCTCTGGCTAGTAATGAGGTGCAGGTTCATGATATTCACATTCTTTGTCTGTACATTCACAATTAGTGGAAAGGTGACATATTGACAAATCAAATTATATGTTAATAAATTTGCAGATGGTAACGAAAAAGTTACAGAAATGAGGTAGCTTCATCAACTGTGCCAAAAAAAAAGTGACCACCAAAATATGCAAGAGGAAAGATTATATAAACTCTACAAACTCTTTATTGGAAAACTAAGTACATATAAATATTTAAAACATTGAAACAGCAGCTTTAAACTGTCACGCTTAAGACTTATTCCGAAATTTTCATCAGACGGTTGGCACAGTTGTCTCTTTCTACCAAGTTTCCTGGTGTAAAGTTTCAAGTAACACAGTTACACCTAAATGCAACATAATAGTTACATGTAAGACCATTATAAGCTCAATGAAGGAAAACATGTACATACTTTGATTAAAATAATTTTATGATTGATGTTTTGGGGAGGCGAGTGATATGGGCCACCTGCCAGTCAATCGTAGTCCATGCTCAAGTGCCAGGTGTCCAATGTGTTGGCTGTTTGGTACTAATTGACACTTTTCCACTTTCTAGAATTTTTGTCTGATTTCTGCTTATATCCGGAATTTCTGCTTGCACATTTTTTAGTAGCTGCAGTTACAGATTTAAAATGTCATTTTCATAGAGTGTCCTAGTGCCATGTATTGGATTGGATACTTTGACAATTACTTAAATTAAAGAAACAAAGGTACCATCTTCATCTGCAGCTTATAATTTTGTAGTAGAAACAACTGTAGTAAAACATTTTACTCCCCAGCCATCATCATATATTTTAAGGACTTGAGCAACATAATAGTGACCACTCGTGGCAGTTTCCCCTCCTACTCTGACTACAATGAAGTCCCCTTCTTTGCTGTTTCAACATTTTGTCACCACTTGTGCAGAGTCAGTATTAGAGGAATTGATGTACTGGACATATAGTCAGCATCTTGAGAGAGTTGCTGCTACTCTCTTCCAATGTATGGCATTCAACTGAAGGTTTTACTTCATTGAATGTATGCTTTTTTGGCAAATGCTCTTTGATGTAGTGTCTTTGCTGATAGATCTAACTTTTTTCAGCTGATGTATTGGTAAGGGTAGTTGATTTTTGGTTCTTTCTACCTCTTGTTGTCTTTCTTGCACCGGTCTGGGAATACGGCCAAACTTTCATAGGATGTATAATTTCTGTTTGCTAATCTTGTATCCAATATTCTCCACATTTTCATTTGAAGCTTTGCTAGCATCTTCTTCCAATAAGTCATCAACAGTTTGTTGCTGAATTAATAGAGGTATGCCTGTTTCATTTGACGAGAAGAAAATCTTGGTCAGTAGATGTCTTTTAATTGAAAGACTCAATATCAATAACACCAAGGCCTCTCAAGATGTTGGAGACAGTAAACGTCAAAGGCTATGCCACCCCTACAAGACTGCAATGACTTATATGGTAATTCTGGGGTCACTAGCAAGTTTTCCTGTGAAGTTACTCATTATATTGATTCATCAGCAACTTTCTGAGGTTAACTGAACGGTCCAGTTAACCCCACCTACACTTTATCAAAAACCTTCAAAACAGCAGAAAAATGGTTCCATGCACAGAGTAGTTTCATGTAGTGTCAAAGCAATAACCACTGAATTTCATTCAAGGAAACAAAGCTGTCTGCTATTGGTAATTAAAATTTTTTAAGCAATTGTTAGATGCAAGAAAAAATTACTCTTACCACTGGATTCCACATTTTCATATATATCTGCGAATTTAGCTACCATACAACAGCTGTGCTTCCAGCCTAAGGAAGCAACTTTATGGCATGAAAAAACAAATCCCTCTTGAATTGTTAATTAATGTGATGGTCCAATTAACCCTGAGGTTCAGTTAACCAAACCTCCCCTACAATATTTTCTGCCACTTATCTTTTGCTGTAACATGTGCTTATACTATATTTTAACAGCAAAGACATACTAAAATGTATATAATATGCTCTTAATCATATTCATCATAATTATGAGTGTAGGAATTTTCATTGCTTGTTATATCACATCGAGAACCCAAATTTATGTAACTGTTGTTTCATAAGTGCAGATATAAAAATCCTACTAGTGAACATTTTATTTATAATCTGCACTTTTTCAATAAGAATTTCATTATAAGAAAATAAAATGCAATAATAATAAATGAATTACTGTGAAAAATAAGGGAGGGGAACTGAAAAAGAAACCCAGAGGGACTTTTGATTTCAGATCTGACACAAGAGGCAATATATTAGTGGCTTCATGGTATGACAACAGCATGGTGACAGAGGCAACAAACTATCACACTATAAATGCAACACATCCAGTAATGTAATATTCATTTCAGCAGGAAAGACAGATAGCAAGTCCACAACCAAGTCATTTACTGCTACAGTAGTTTTGACAGAGCTGACCAAAACATTTAACTCTATAGAGTATCTATCAAAAGAAAGAAATAGTCATTCCTCATTACCACATATTTTGTCAATGTAACCAAACACAATGTATTGCAGTTCTACTGGGAGGATAGAAGTAAGATGGATCACAAAGCATTTTATCAAAGAGTCATCACTGTATTTATGGAATAAAACTTCATTGGTGGTATGCAAAGAGCTATCCAAAATTGTAAAAATTGTTTCTAGATATGACAAAGATTTGCAACTAGATCCTGCTTTGAGAAAGAAGAGACAATTTCACTGTTTTGTTTCATCTTAGAACACATATGTGCCCATGTCAGAACCGTAGAACATGATGACAAATAAAAATGAGTTAAAAACGACTACACATTAAGTCCAACCAATGGAATGAAAGACAGCTAAAAACAGGGACTTGGAGGAATGTCATAAAATGCGCCATAGAAAAATGGATGTCCTCAACTAAGATTAAACATCCCTTGCCATATTACTAAGACAGATAAAACCTAGAATGCAGTCGACAGCGTGCGCATTGTTTGCTACAATGGCTGATAACTCATGTGACAAACATAAATGAGAACACAAGTGGTTAAAAAAAGGGCATTCTGTCAGGAAACGGCAAACCATCAGAGGTTGAGAGCAATGAGCACAGAGTGGTGGGGGAGCAACACTTAACAAATGGCGATGTCTGAAAGGAGAGTGCCCAATACGCAACACAGCTAAAATGATCTCCTCACAGCGAGAGGGCCAAGAGGGGGTTGCCCAAGATGTTGGGGAGGCTTAACTGCCCGGAGCTTGTTCCCATGAAGGGTGGACCTGAGGTGTTACCAAAGTGACACCACCTGCTGACAGACGGCAACACAGAGATCATCAGAGGGAATGGGAGAACTAGTGGGCCAAGGTATGAGGACTGGAGCCTTAGCAGCAGCGTCAGCAGCCTCATTTCCCATCAGACTGATGTGACCAGGACAGCTTTCTGGACCTGTTGCATAAGGGATGGACAGTGTACAGCACATGAAGGCTTTGAACGGCACAGAGTGTTGGGGCAGAGTTGCTGGATGTAATACATGGCCTGATACAGAGCAAAGAGCTCTGCTGTAAATACTGAGCAGTGTTCCAGAAGCCGATACCCAAAATCGTCGATGCCAATGACAAAGGCACACCTGACACCATGGTCAGTCCAAGAGCCATCAGTGTACACAAAGACACTGCCACAAAGCTCCGTGCAAAGGTCATCAGCGACAGAGCAAGGCTGGAGAAGCATACTTAGGAAGTGAATGAAGGCCAAGAGGAACACGGGCCACTGCATGCAGCTACAGTACTGAAGGGATCAGACCCATCGAGAAAGTGGCAGATAGCATGAAGATACGTTGCCGGAGCAAGAACCGAAAGCGAACTTCAGTAGGTAACAGAGAAGAGGGACATGCCATGTACTGGCGATCAAAGGAGTCATCGAAGGAGATGTAGGTTGGTTGGCCAGGTATGACAGATAAACAGCATACGTATCTGCTGAGGAGAAAGTCATGGACAGTGGGAGTTCAGCAGCTTCGGCTTACAGGCTCTCAACTTGACTATTGTAAAAGGTGCCAGTGGCCAAATGGATGCCACGATTCTGATAGTACTGAGACGGTATAAGAGAGATGGATGTGCAGATGCATGAACGATACACCCATAATCTAATTTCAAATGGACAAGAGACTGATACAGATGGGGGTGGTCCAATCCGCTCCCCAGAAAGTACCGCTGAGGACACTAGGACATTGAGGAACTGTGTAACGTGGGCAGCCATGTACGATGCATGGGGGGGAACAATAAAGTTTCCTATTGAGCATGAGCCCTAGGAATTTCGTTGTTTCAACTACTGGAAGAGCAACAGGCCCAAGATGTAAAGGCGATGGAAGAAGCCAATTGCATCGCCATTAATTCATATAAACAATTTTGATAGTGGAATATTGAAAGCCATTGTCAACGCTCCATGAGTAAAGACAATCGAGACATCACTGAAGATGATGCTCAAGGAGACAAGTCAGTGGAGAACAGCAATAGATCGCAAAATCATCTACGAAAAGCGAGCTGGAGATGCCTGGCAGGAGACAGGACATTATAGGGGTAATGGCGATAGTAAAGAGAACGACAGTCAGGATGAAACCATGAGGCACACCGTTTTTCTGGGTAAAGATGTCCGACTAGGGAGAACCTACATGTACCTTGAAAACTAGGGGCATACAGCCACGGATGCCCCACATTTAGAGTGTACAGAGGATACCAGCCCTCCAGCAGGTGTCTTAGGCTTTTTCTAAATTGAAAAACACGGCCAGAGTCTGGTATTTCCGCCAAAAACCATTCATGACATGTGTTGATAAAGTGACGAGATGGTCAACTGCAGGACGGCCCACTCGAAATCCACCCTGTGCAGTGGTTAGTAAATTGGGAGTCACCATACCACCCAGGCATGAATAATACGTTCCATCCCCTTGGAAACACAGCTGGTGACAGAAATGGTGCGATAACTAGAAGGAAGGTGTTCGTCCTTGCCAGGCTTAGGTATGGGTATGACATTGGCTTCACGCCAGCATCTTGGGAGCGCGTCCTTTGCCCTGATGCAATTGTACGTAAGAAGGAGAAAGTGCTTACCCGGTAGAGAAAGGGTCTGCAACATCTGAATGTGAACATTGTCCAACCCCGGGGAGGAGGATTGGGATGAAGTGACAGCATAATCTAGCTCCCTCACAGTAAAGACGGCATTGTAGCACTCACTATTCTGAGAAGAGAAATGTCTCACCCAAGCCGCCCTCGCTGGTTTGCGGTGGAGGAAGGCAGGTTGATGGTGGGCGGAGATCGAAATCTCCGCAAAATAGCGGCCCAAGGTGTTGGAGATATCGGTAGGGTTCACTATGACATCATCTGCTACTGTCAAAGCCGGAAATTGGGGTATGGATCTTGGTCCCAGAGAGCCGTCGGAGGTTGTCCCACACGACGGAAGAGGGAGTATAAGAGTTAAAAGAACTAGTTAAGGGAATCCAGCTAGCTTTTCTGCTACCAGAAGATCTCAACGACACTGTGCATGCAACTGTTTGTAATGAATGCAGTTTGCCATCATAGGATGATGGTTAAAAATGCTGAGAGCACGTCTCTGTGCACAAATTGCATCGCAGCATGCCTCAGTCCTCCAAGGGACCGGAACACGCTGGGGTAAAGAGGGAGTGTGAGGAATGAAATGTTCTGTGGTGATAAGCGTAATGTGTAAGATATTCTACCAGTTCATCGGAACTGGGGAAATGTTCATCGAAGGTCGATAGGGAGGGGTAAAGCCTCCAGTCGGCCTTAGAAAGCTGCCGCCGGCCGCAGAGGCCGAGTGTTTCTAGGCGCTTCAGTCTGGAACCGCGCGACCGCTACGGTCGCAGGTTCGAATCCTGCCTCGGGCATGGATGTGTGTGATGTCCTTAGGTTAGTTAGGTTAAAGTAGTTCTAAGTCTAGGGGACTGATGACCTCAGATTCTAAGTCCCATAGTGCTTAGAGACATTTGAACCATTTGAAGAAAGCTGCCATTTGGGTGTTGCAGAATATCATCACTAATTTTCAAAACAGTTACAAATCGCAATTCGCTCACGAGTCACAGTTCGGTCAGGAAATGTTAACCTGGAGGCAAGATGTTTACACCAATATCAGCACACTGGCACACATTATTGGAAGACAAGCTTGGTAGCGACTGGAAGACAAGCTTGGTAGCGACTGGAAGCAAGTGAATATCGTTCCGAAGTCGTACACAACCTTTCGACTTCTGTAAGCGAACATGCGGTAGCTCTTTAGAAAGTGAAGAACTAGTAGGTGCGTGCAGCATCTTCAAAGGTTGGGTGGCTGCACACCAGCTGCACTGCCCCTGCCACTGCAGGCTGTTAATCACAAAGTTATTTTAATAGAAATTTAGTTTGTTTACAATGTTCTGAACACTTGCTCCCAAGATTTCGATCAGCTGGAGCTGGCAGACGTCTGTCGACACTGGGCCACTAACGTTGTGTGTCTGGACGCCGCCAACATTAGCGATCTGACAATACACAACCTGTGTGTGTCGTATCCACTACGAAGTGACTGTCGTGCCGTGTCCTGTTGAGCCAAATGAGCTAGCATATGTTGACTGTCAAAACTGCGTCAAGAAAGCACAGCTTGTTTCTCCCTCACCACCGTTGTCCTTTCGGCTATCATCGTGGGTTGGGATTTGGTGGTGGTGGTGGTGGTGGTGGTGGTGGTGGCGGCGGCGGCTCTAAGCACTATGGGACTTAGAATCTGAGGTCATAAGTCCCCTAGACTAACTAATCTAAGGACAGCACACACATCCATGCCCGAGGCAGGATTCGAACCTGCGACCGTAGCAGCAGCGCGGTTCCGGACTGAAGCGCCTAGAACCGCTCGGCCACAGCGGTCGGCTGGGATTTGGTAACCGAAGCTTCCTTCCTCTGTTCACAAAACCTCGTGGAAACCCACTCAGACTGTCATGAACAAACAGTTTCTATTAAGATGTGAATGAATACTTTTAAACCAGACAATAAAATCTCTTCAAAGATGAAAGCGAAAACATCGATAGGACTTGTAAACACTTGTAAATGCTGAAAACGAAGGTGACTGTTACTAAATATCTTCTGCATGTGATGCAAAAAAGAGCCACATTTTTTATTTAGTTCAGAATTTTTAGGTCGGGGCATACACTCTTAGTACCTTTATTTTGCATGTTGGTCTATGCTATGGATAAATTTACTGATTTTCATGTTTTTATTTGTAGCTCAGTGTTGCTATTTGAGTTCATGTATTGTCGTTTTATCATTTGGAGGTAGTGAATGGAGCTGCGGGCGCTAGAAAATGGAGTGCCAAGTGGAGAAATCTGAGAATTTCCGACATATTCTTCCGTTTGAGATCAACAGAGGTGTGACAGCAGCAAAGGCAGCCAGAAACGTTTGCGCCTTATATGGGGATAATGCCACTGGAAAGAACACAGCAATAAAGTGGTTTTCTCGTTTTAAGGAGGCTCGTTTTCACTTTAGTGACATTCTACATTCAGAAAGACCTTCGGAGTTCGGTGAAGATCGTTTAAACCCATTAATCCATAATGATCCACGTCAGTGTACTAGAGAATTGGCAAATGTGATGACCTGTCATCATCATCGTGCGACATTTGCGTATCATGGGAAAGATTCAAAAATCGCGTGTATGGGTATCGCATGCTCTCGAAGCCAAAATCACAAAAATTGGCGGGAGGCCATAAGTGCATCTCTGCTTGCTCTTCATCAACTGGGTCATGAATGACACCGACATTCCTATCCTGTATTGCTACTGGTGACGAGAAATTGTGTCCTTATGTTACCATAAGGAAAAGAAAGGAATGGTTGCGCCCAAACACAGCACCGCCTCTCCTACAGACACATGCACGCATCCACAATTCCGATCTCCATCGAGAACCCTTAAAGTAACTTCCTTTGCGGATGAAAATGCGTTTCGAACGTGGCTCGAAGTGTTCTTCGCCGCACAACCACATGATTTCTACAGCTGCGGAATCGAAAACGTGCCCCTCGCTTTGGCAGACTGTTGTAAATAGTGAAGGAGACACTGAAAGAAAAAATCGCAGCACCAAAAATATTTAATGTCAAGTACTGAAACTTCGGGAATACGTTTGTTGAGGTAACATTTTTAAGTGATTAACATTGTAAATTCACAGGCTAATATAAGCGCGAGATAAGCCATTGCAAATGTGAAATGCTGGTACATTAATGACCGTTGTAATCGTCAGAATGTTGAATGCAAGCATGCAGTGTGTTGTACAGAGGAAAGTCCACTGGACCTGACGGGATACCAATTCGATTCTATACAGAGTACGCGAAAAAACTTGCCCCCCTTCTAACAGCCGAATACCGCAAGTCTCTAGAGGAACGGAAGGTTCCAAATTATTGGAAAGGAGCACAGGTAGTTCCAGTTTTCAAGAAGAGTCGTCGAGCAGATGCACAAAACTATAGGCCTATATCTCTGACATCGATCTGTTGTAGAATTTTAGAACATGTTTTTTGCACGCGTATCATGTCATTTCTGGAAACCCAGAATCTACTCTGTAGGAATCAACATGGATTCCGGAAACAGCGATCATGTGAGACCCAACTCGCTTTATTTGTTCATGAGACCCAGAAAATATTAGATACAGGCTCCCAGGTAGATGCCATTTTCCTTGACTTACGGAAGGGGTTCGATACAGTTCCGCACTGTCGCCTTATAGACAAAGTAAGAGCCTGCGGAATATCAGACCAGCTGTGTGGCTGGATTGAAGAGTTTTTAGCAAACAGAACACAGCATGTTGTTCTCAATGGAGAGACGTCTACAGACATTAAAGTAACCTCTGGCGTGCCACAGGGGAGTGTTATGGGACCATTGCTTTCCACAATATATACAAATGACCTAGTAGATAGTGTCGGAAGTTCCATACGGCTTTTCGCGGATGATGCTGTAGTATACAGAGAAGTTGCAGCATTAGAAAACTGTAGTGAAATGCAGGAAAATCTGCAGCGGATAGGCACTTGGTGCAGGGAGTGGCAACTGACCCTTAACACAGACAAATGTATTGTATTGCGTATACATAGAAAGAAGAATCCTTTATTGTATGATTATATGATAGCGGAACAAACACTGGTAGCAGTTACTTCTGTAAAATATCTGGGAGTATGCGTGCGGAACGATTTGAAGTGGAATGATCATATAAAATTAATTGTTGGCAAGGCGAGTGCCAGGTTGAGATTCATTGGGAGAGTCCTTAGAAAATGTAGTCCATCAACAAAGGAGGTGGCTTACAAAACAGTCGTTCGACCTATACTTGAGTATTGCTCATCAGTGTGGGATCCGTACCAGGTTGGGTTGACAGAGGAAATAGAGAAGATCCAAAGAAGAGCGGCGCGTTTCGTCACAGGGTTATTTGGTAAGCGTAATAGCGTTATGGAGATGTTTAGCAAACTCAAGTGGCAGACTCTGCAAGAGAGGCGCTCTGCATCGCGGTGTAGCTTTTTTTTTTTTTTTTTTTTGTGGTTTTAGGGCGCAAAACTTCTATGGTCATTAGCGCCCAGCCCGTGATGTAGAAAACAGGAAAAAAAACGAAATTTAAAATCAGCAGCAATGGGAACAAAGTCATAAAATTTGAGAAACTAAAGGCAGAAGGAATGCTTAAAAATCCACTATAGAAAGGGGTTGGTTGTCCCCCAAAAAAAGCTTCAAATGACTGACGTCATTTCACTGTCACTAATAAACTGTAGAACGCGGTCAGCTGAGCGCATGTCATCTGCTAAAATCGACGATAGATCAGGCGATAGCTGTAGACGAGAGCGTAACGGATTAAAATAGGGGCATTCAATTAAAAGGTGTCTGACCGTCCACAGCTGAGAGCAGTGGTGACAGAGTGGGGGAGGATCACCGCTTAAAAGATGTCGATGACTAAAAAGACAGTGCCCTATCCGGAATCGAGCTAAAATGACCTCCTCCCGACGACGCGTTCGGGAGGAAGAGGTCCAAGCGCAAGGAAGGGCTTTCACTTCCCGCAATTTATTGTGGGGAAGTGTTGACCAATGCGCATGCCATAAATGAGTAACTTTGCGACATAAACCGCTCCGTAGATCGGTAAATGGAAGAGACTGAAGAGCTGGCCGAGGAAGAGAGACTGCAGCCTTGGCCGCTATATCGGCCGCCTCATTCCCACAGATACCAGCGTGTCCCGGGAGCCAGAGGAACGCCACTGAGACGCCCCCCAGGTGGAGCAAGCGCAGACAGTCCTGAATCCGGTGGACCAGAGGGTGCACAGGGTAAAGAGCTTGGAGACTGAGGAGAGAGCTGAGAGAATCTGAGCAGATTACGTACTGTATCCGCTGATGGCGGCGGATGTAGTGGACAGCCTGGAGAACAGCGTAAAGCTCCGCAGTATAAACCGAACACTGGTCGGGAAGCCGAAAGTGATTTGGGGTGTCGCCAACAATATAGGCACTCCCTACACCTAACGATGTTTTCGAGCCATCGGTGTAAATAAATGTGGCTTCCGTCATTTGTCCACATAGAGCAGCAAATGCTCGACGGTAAACAAGTGTAGGGGTACCATCCTTGGGAAATTGACATAGGTCTCTGAGCAAGTCGATCCGGGGACGGAGCCAAGGCGGTGCTGTACCCCAAGTTGTCAAGAAGGTTTTAGGAAAGCGGAAGGAAAGAGAATGGAGCAGTTGACGGAAGCGGACTCCCGGGGGTAGTAGGGAGGAGGAGCGGCCTGCATACCCGACATCAAAGGAGGCGTCGAAAAAAAGGTTATGGGCTGGATTAGCAGGCATGGAAGACAGATGGCTAGCATAACGACTCAGAAGGACTGCCCGCCGATTGGACAGCGGAGGTTCAGCAGTCTCAGCATAAAGGTTTTCCACAGGGCTGGTGTAAAAAGCTCCAGACACTAAACGTAATCCACGGTGGTGGATAGAGTCGAGACGCCGAAGAATAGACGGCCGAGCAGAGGAGTAGACTATGCTTCCATAATCCAATTTCGAGCGCACTAAGGCGCGATAGAGGCGGAGAAGGACCACCCGGTCCGCTCCCCAAGAGGTACCATTCAGGACACGGAGGGTGTTAAGGGAACGCAGACAGCGAGCCGAAAGATAGGAAACGTGGGAGGACCAGCACAGTTTTCTGTCAAACATAAGACCCAAGAATTTAGCGACGTCGGAAAACGGAAGGTTGACTGGACCTAGATGTAAGGAGGGCGGAAGAAACTCCTTACGTCGCCAAAAATTTACACAAACGGTCTTACTGGGTGAGAAACGGAAGCCGGTTTCGATGCTCCACGAGTGGAGGCGATCGAGACATCCTTGAAGACGTCTTTCAAGAAGGCTGGTCCGTTGAGAGCTGTAGTAGATCGCAAAATCGTCCACAAAGAGGGAGCCCGAGACATCAGGAAGGAGACAATCCATAATTGGATTAATGGCGATGGCAAACAGTACAACACTCAGCACGGAGCCCTGGGGTACCCCGTTTTCTTGGGAGAAAGTACGGGAGAGAGTAGTGTTCACCCGCACCCTAAATGTGCGCTCTGCCATAAATTCGCGAAGAAAAAGGGGCAGCCGGCCTCGAAAGCCCCAAGAGAACAGTGTGCGGAGGATGCCTGTCCTCCAACAGGTATCGTACGCTCTCTCCAGATCAAAAAATATTGCTACCGTTTGGCGTTTCCGGAGAAAATTGTTCATGATATAAGTGGAGAGAGCAACAAGATGGTCAACAGCAGAACGATGCTTTCGGAATCCGCATTGGGCTGGTGTTAAAAGACTGCGGGACTCCAGCCACCAAGCTAAACGGTAATTCACCATACGCTCCAAAACCTTACAGACACTACTCGTGAGAGAAATGGGGCGATAGCTAGAGGGGAGATGTTTGTCCTTTCCAGGTTTCGGAACGGGAACGACAATAGCTTCCCGCCATCGCCTGGGAAAGGTACTGTCGGTCCAAATTCGATTATAAAGGCGAAGGAGGTAACGCAGGCTATGGGTTGATAAATGCAGCAACATTTGGACATGGATACCATCCGGTCCTGGGGCGGAGGAGGGAGAAGAAGAGAGTGCATGTTGGAGTTCGCGCATGGAGAAAACAGTATTGTAGCTTTCGCGATTTTGAGAGGAGAAAGCAAGATGTCGCACTTCCGCTGCACGTTTCTTCGGGAGAAACGCTGGCGGGTAATTTGAAGAGCTCGAAATCTCAGCAAAGTGCTGACCCAATGAGTTAGAAATTGCGACGGGGTCCACTAAGGTATCATGCGCGACAGTGAGCCCAG
The DNA here is from genome assembly GCF_023864345.2 of Schistocerca serialis cubense. Taxonomy (NCBI): domain Eukaryota; kingdom Metazoa; phylum Arthropoda; class Insecta; order Orthoptera; family Acrididae; genus Schistocerca; species Schistocerca serialis. Next base: position 822,667,667 of record NC_064641.1, read on the forward strand.
AGACCGGGGAGAAACTAGGCGCGCCTGAGAACCGTCGAAGCCGACTCCAAACTTCCGAGGAGGGAGTGAAGTTGTTAAATGAGCTAGTAAAGAATTTCCAGCTTGCCTTCTTGCTATCGCGGATGACGCGACGGCATCGCGCACGGAGCTGCTTATATCGGATACAGTTGGACAAAGTTGGATGGTGACGGAAAATGCGAAGAGCACGTCGCCGCTCACGTATTGCGTCACGGCATGCCTCGTTCCACCAAGGAACTGGAGGGCGCCGGGGCAATTCGGAGGTGCGTGGTGTTGAACGTTCCGCAGCTGTGAGAATAACGTCGGTAAAATGTGTGACCTCATCGTCGACGCTGGGAAAGCGACGGTCATCGAATGTCGCTAGAGACGAAAAAAGTGTCCAATCGGCTTGGGCAAACTTCCAGCGTCGCGAGCGCATATATGGCAGTTGAGGCTGCAGTCGAAGAACACATGGAAAGTGGTCACTCGAGTGTGTATCATCAAGGGCGAACCATTCGAAGCGCCGAGCTAGCGGAACAGTACCGACCGCAAGGTCCAAATGGGATAAATTTGCCGTGGAGGCAGACAAAAATGTGGGGACCCCAGTGTTGAGGCAGACTAGATCCGCTTGGTGGAAGACGTCTAGCAATAGTGAGCCACGTGGACAAGGATGTGGAGATCCCCAAAGCGGGTGGTGGGCATTGAAGTCCCCAACCAGCAAATAGGGGGGTGGAAGCTGATCAAGAAGATGAAGGAGATCAGCTCGTGCCATTGGTGTAGACGATGGAATGTATACCGTACAAAGAGAGAACGTGTATCCAGAAAGGGAAAGACGGACGGCGACAGCTTGGAAGGAAGTGTTTAAGGGGATTGGGTGATAATGGAGAGTATCATGGAGCAGAATCATGAGTCCTCCATGGGCTGGAGTGCCTTCAACAGAGGGGAGGTCATATCGGACGGACTGAAAATGAGGGAGAACAAAGCGGTCATGGGGACGCAGCTTTGTTTCCTGAAGACAGAAGATGACCGGCGAGTAGGATCGTAAGAGGATCGACAATTCCTCCCGATTGGCGCGAATGCCGCGGATATTCCAGTGGATAATGGACATAGGGTGAACAGAAAATGGAGGAACGTGACCAAGGGTGCTGTCAACTCAACGACTGCTCAGAGCTTGCGACCGACAGCATGGAATGGCATTCAGTCGAAGGCAGAAGATCCTTATCCATAGGTTGGTCAGGAGCAGCTCCTGCCACCAACGATCGGCCAGTTGACCGGCCACCAACAGTGCGCCTCGGCGACACAGAAGATGGCCGAGGGCGATTTCCGCCAGGTGGTGCTGTAGATGGGACACGCCTTGGCGGAGAAGGAGAGGAACTGTGTTTCTTCGTAGCCTTCTTGGAGGTATGTTTAGAAGGAGGAGGAACCGATGGTTGTGAAGTTGCAGTACGTAAAAACTCTTCACGAGAATGCTCTTTTTTTGAAGACTTGGCGTCTGACTTTTGGGCTCGAGATTTAGCAGAACCCGACGAAGTGTGAGCCATAGAGTGGGCAGGCGAAAGAGGTGAGGTTGAACGGGCGATCTTTGCGTTGGCCGATCTGACGACCGTGGTACTAAATGTGAGGTCGCAAGTCTGCGTGGCCGCCTCCTTTGTTGGCCGAGGAGAAGCTAGGACAGCGCTGTATTTTCCTTTCTGAGGCACGGTGGGCTGTCGACTGGCGAGTAACTTTCGAGCAGCAAAGGTCGACACCTTTTCCTTCACTCTTATTTCCTGGATCAGTTTTTCGTCCTTAAAAACAGGGCAATCTCGAGAGGAAGCAGCGTGGTCACCCATACAGTTGATGCAGCGAGGGGATGGAGGTGGACAGGCACCCTCATGGGCATCCCTGCCACACGTAACACATTTGGCCGGGTTGGAACAGGACTGGCTGGTGTGATTGAACCGCTGACATCGATAGCAACGCGTAGGGTTTGGGACATAAGGGCGAACGGAAATTATCTCATAGCCTGCTTTGATTTTTGATGGGAGTTGAACTTTGTCAAATGTCAAGAAGACAGTGCGGGTTGGAATGATGTTCGAGTCAACCCTTTTCATAACCCGATGAACAGCCGTGACGCCTTGGTCAGACAGATAGTGCTGAATTTCTTCGTCAGACAATCCATCGAGGGAGCGTGTATAAACGACTCCACGCGAGGAATTTAAGGTACGGTGCGGTTCCACCCGGACAGGGAAGGTGTGGAGCAGAGAAGTACGCAGCAACTTTTGAGCCTGGAGGGCACTGTGTGTTTCTAACAACAGGGTGCCATTCCGTAATCTGGAACAAGACTTTACAGGACCCGCTATTGCGTCGACACCTTTCTGAATAATGAAAGGGTTGACCGTGGAAAAGTCGTGACCTTCGTCAGACCGAGAAACAACAAGGAACTGTGGCAACGATGGAAGAACCGTCTGTGGCTGAGACTCAGTGAACTTACGTTTGTGAGCAGACATAGTGGAAGGTGAGGAAACCATTGCGGAAGAATCCCCCATGATTACCGGCGTCTCCGATGGCGCGCTCCTCCCTTGTGGGGGCCCTCACCGAGGGCACACCCGCCTTAGGTGATTGTTCACACCTCAGGTCACACCTCCCGACAAACGGACGGAGGGACCAATCGGCACTTTCGGAAGGTATCAGCTCGGGTAATCACCCCTCCCTGGGCCTGGCCGTTACCAGGGGGTACGTACGTGTCCTACCTGTCTACCCGGGGCGGGGAATTACGCGTTACCCCGTCACCGGCTACGCATGGAAGTGCGTGGGTCGGCCTTCAGACACGCACAGGGAGGAAGAAAGAGACAGGGAAAGGAAAGAAGAGAGGTCTCAAACGCCGCAGCGGAGAAAAGGGTAAAGAGAAGAGGTAAAGAGAAGAGGTAAGGAAAAGAGAAGGACGAAGAAAGATGAAGACATACAAGCAAGGAAGGCGAAGAGTGCGGTACATTTACAAGCGTCCGTCTCCGGACGTAGGCACAAACCATACTCCCAGAGGGGGAGAAAGGGAAGGAAAGAGCCAGAGGTGAGGGGGGGGGGCGAAGATGGGGGATGGGGAAGGATACGGAAAGGGAAGGTATGCAGCCCGGAAAGGAAGGAAGGCCACATTAGCTCGGGGTCCCGTGCTCGTTACACACGTATCCACAAAAGAGTTGTGGATCCCCTGGGGGGGCGGTGTAGCTTGCTGTCCAGGTTTCGAGAGGGTGCGTTTCTGGATGAGGTATCGAATATATTGCTTCCCCCTACTTATACCTCCCGAGGAGATCACTAATGTAAAATTAGAGAGATTCGAGCGCACACGGAGGCTTTCCGGAAGTCGTCCTTCCCGCGAACCATACGCGACTGGAACAGGAAAGGGAGGTGATGACAGTGGCACGAAAAGTGCCCTCCGCCAAACGCCGTTGGGTGGCTTGCGGAATATAAATGTAAATGTAGATGTTCACGTTCCGGATGTCATTTTGTGGGATGGGGTTCCATTCCTGTTGTAGTTGGTCGGTCAATACAGGGACACTTAATGTTGTTTGTGGGCGACGTTGGAGTTTTCGTCCGATGATGTCCCATATGTGCTCGATTGGAGACAGATCTGGTAATCAAGCAGGCCAAGGCGACATGTCGATAGTCCGAGAACATGTTGGGTTACAGTAGCGGTATGTGACGAGCGTTTTCTTGATGCAAAACACTCCCTGGAATGCTGTTCAGTCACCAGACTGACGCACAAATTTGCAATCAGCGTGTTTGGGATAACCACAAGAGCGCTCCTACTGTAGTATGAAATCGCACTCCAGACCGTAACTCCAGATGTAGATCCAGTGTGTCTAGCATGCAGACAGGTTGGCTGCAGGCTCTCAAATGGCCTTTTCCTAATCAGTACACGGCCATCACTGGCACCGAGGCAGAATTAGCTTTCATCACAAAACGCATCAGACCTTCACCCAGCCTTCCAATGAGCTCTCGCTTGACTCCACCAGGGTCACAAATTGGGTCAGTAGAATGCGCACTTAAAGGTGTCTGGCTCGGATCTGCCGTTGAAGTAACCGATTTGTAACAGTTCGTTGTGTCACTGTGGTGCCAACTGCTGCTCAATTTGCTGCTTCAGATGCAGTACGATGCGCCAGAGTCATACGTCGAACACGATGGTCTTCCCCTCTGTAGTACCACGTGGCCGTCCGAATTCGCTCTAGTTGTGACCGTACATTCTCGTGATCACTGCTGCCATCAGTCATGTACAGTTGCTACACTCCAGCCAAGTTTTTATGCAGTATTGCAGAAGAAACATCCAGCTTCTCGTAGCCCTATTACATGACCTCGTTCAAAGCTAGTGAGGTGTTGATAATGGATTCTTCGTCGCGTAAAAGGCATTCTTGACTAACATCAACTCACCGCGTCCAATGTCAAAGTAAACTAACGCTCACGACATTTCCAACACGTGTTTAAAGCAAACACGATTTGGATCCTCATAGCGGCGCTCCTAGCGCCACTCTCATTGCGACTGGCCCGAAATTTGAATAGATATCATCTTTCAGGTGTAGAAACAGGTCAACCAACTTTCGTTCCTTCTCGGTGTTGCGATTCTTTTCGGTGAATGCATTATTGATGAGTGAAGTCGTGTATCTGTTGCGTTTATTAAACTTATGGAAAAAAGCTACGAAGTGATGTACAAACATAATATAAAGGTTGTCACGCTGCAAAGATGCGCCAGTTGATAGTATGTCATGAAATGAATGCACTTTTCACTGACAGACCGAGAAATTCACAACCTTTCCATGTACAAACAATCACTTTTCCAGGGCTCCATGCATGAACGGAACAGAAATAGCTGGGTACGATAGTAAGTACCATCTGACGAGCCTTTATTGTGATTTGGGAAGTATTCCATGTGTTCGAAATATCTGACGTGCAGTAACGTAATATAGAAACGTTTTCCGTTTTTCCACACCCTTTCTATTTTTGTGTGACCCCACAATGTTTGATAAGAAGAATAAATAAAATCGTCAAATGCACCCTCGTGTATACATGAGGCAAAATTCTGATTGATTATACTGATTTATAACAATTTCTACCCATCGTTCCAAAGGGAACATTCCTCATTTGAAACTATTTCAATACTGGTAGTTACAAATCTTTTTAAAGAAAACACTTTCCCGCGCATTTTTGAAATGCGGTACGTATTTCGACGGTACGAGAATCTTCTGGCTACATACTCTAATCCAGCGCTTCCCAACCTTTTCAGCTGGCGGACCCCTTCTACAGTCGAAAATCCTTGGCGGACCCCTAGTCAATCAAGAGCACAATAACTTTAAATTTCAGAGCGAAACCCATGGGAACTGAAAGCTTCTTAATGCAAGTGCCATATTCCCAATGACACCCCCCCCCCATCCCCCCCATCCTGAAGTATCAATAGTCTTTGGAGCTTCTTGTGATTGTTCTTCCTTTGGTCGTCCTCCCTCCTCATTCATTTCAACTGGAAACTTCCCTTGTTGTGAAGGCGATGGAGAAACCGCACCCTTCTTCAATGATCCTGACTTCAGCCACGGATCCATGTTAGAAGTAATAAACTGGACAAAAATCGACTTATGAAATAGGTAGTGCACTGACAAAGCAAGTTCAACATTTAACGATGCCTGGGGCCGCACACGTGCCAGCGAGTACTGTGATTGGCCGACAAAGCTCGCTCCGCGCATGCGTACAAGGTTTCAGCGCATCTAGCGCCGTGAGCCGGCGCACAAACGATCCCCGTACTGTTGCGAAACAGTCGATCGGAGAAGCCGCATTCACCGGCACTAAACTGTGTATGCGTTCTCACTTAGGAACCGCAAACTCTGCTTGGGAATACGACCTGAAGTAAAAGTACACACGTTTTACACACGAAAAAAAATGTGATGAATTTGATTTTCACATTTTTATTCAATAATTTTACTCATTATTTTACACAATTTGGTCAAAGGTGGCTGCGGACCCCCTAGAAAGAGACGGCGGACCCCCTAGAAAGAGACGGCGGACCCCTAAGGGGTGCTCAAACAAAGCGAGCCATCGTGAATGTTATGAAACTTGGCGTCAGATATCAATTAGATTTTGTGATGTTTTGCCTCCATGTGTTTTTGTTTATAGGTTTAGTTGTGATGTGCCTGTCCGTTAATAGTATAGCTCTTAGTTGTTTGGTTAGCTTGGGTTTTATTGTATACTAGCTATAATCCCGTGCTTCGCAACGAACGACATTAAACCAGGGCCCTTGCACACCGCCGCTTTATAGGGTTCCGTGCCCCTATCAGTAACAATGGAACCCTTATAGAATCATTTTATCAGTAAATTCAGTTTTATCTGCCAAGAAGTCAAATATAAATAAGTACAGTACCTACTGAAAGAAGCAAAGCAATTTCAGTGAGTTTTTAATACACGAAGCGAAATCCTAGCCAAGTAAATGCAACGTTAGTTTGTGTTCGTAAAAATAAGATGGCGGTGCTTAACTCTGTCACTGATGTAAACTTACGGAAAAAAAACTTGTGTCGCTAAGGTAACAAAGGAAACCGCGCAGCCTATTGGTTCTTTGGTGCAGCAAGCAGTGACGATCGTGTCACTAAGGTAAACCTCCAAACTATTAAGCTGAGCAGACTCTTAAATCTTTAAATTACGATAATTTTTGTTTGTTTTTCGTGGTCTGACTGTTTCATCAAAGCTTATACGTTGCCCCAACCTATGCTCAGGTTACCTGTGAAAATTCGTCTACTAAAGAGACAGACACGATGGTTTTACAGTTTATTATTAGTGGAGAAGTGGATACAGATATACACTGATGCGCCAAAGAAACTGGTATAGGCATGCATATTCAAATACAGAGATTTATAAATAGGCAGAACACGGCGGTGGTGTCGGCAACGCCTTTATATGACAATTGTCTGGTGCAGTTGTTAGATCGGTTACTGCTGCTACAATGGCAGGTTAATGAGATTAAGTGAGTTTGAACGTGGTGTTATAGACGGCGTACGAGTGATGGGACACAGCATCTTCGAGGTGGCGATGAAGTGGGGATTTTCCCGTACGGCCATTTCAAGTGTGTATCGTGAATATCAGGAATCCGGCACAACATCAAATCTCCGACATCGCTGCGGCCGGAAAAAGATCATGCAAGAACGGGACCAACTAGGCTGAAGCGAATCGTTCAACGTGACACAAGTGTAACCCTTCCGCAAATTGCTACAGATTTCAGTGCTGGGCCATCAACAAGTGTCAGCGTGCAAACCATTCAACGAAACATAATCGATATGGGCTTTCGGAGCCGAAGGCCCACTCGTGTACCCTCGATGACTGCACGACACAAAGCTTTACGCCTCGCCTGGGCCCATCAACACCGACATTGGACTGCTTATGACTGGAAACATGTTGCCTGGTCGGACGAGTCTACTTTCAAATTGTAGAGAACGGATAGACGTGTACGGGTACGGAGACAACCTCGTAAATTCATGGACCCTGCATGTCAGCAGGGGATTGTTCAAGCTGGTAGAGGATATGTAATGATGTGGGGCGTGTGCAGATGCAGTGATGTGGGACCCCTGATAGTCTATATAAGACTCTGACAGGTGACAAGCACGTAAGCATCCTGTCTGATCACCTGCATCCATTCATGTTCATTGCGCATTCCGACGGACTTTGGCAATTCCTGCTGGACAATATGACACTCAACACGTCCAGAATTGCTACAAAGTGGTTCCAGGAACGCTCTTCTCAGTTTAAACACTTCCGCTGGCCACCAAGCTCCCCAGACATAAACATATTGAGCATATCTGGGATGCCTTGCAACGCGCTGGTCGGACGAGAACTATACCCGCTCATACTCTTAAGGATTTATGGACAGCCCTGCAGGATTCATGGTGTCACTTCCCTCCAGCACTACTTCAGATATTAGTCGAGTCCATGCCACTCCGTGTTGCGGCACTTTTGCGTGCTCGCGGGGGCCCTACACGATGTTATGCAGGTGTACCAGTTCCTTTGGCTCTTCAGTGTAGAATAGACCTATACTAGACGGTTAACCCCCCTCCCAACCAACGTATAACAGGGCTTCAAACGTCTGATCACTTTACAAATCAGTTAATTGACGTTAACCATGTAAAATCTTTATGGCTGAGGCGAAAAATCCTAATTATGTTGGTATAAGTGTTTATGCGTTCTTATCTCCTGAATTGTCAGTCGTACAATGATATAATTTTGCAGGTATATTAAGTGGTGTATGTTGAAACCGTCTGCAAAATATGTAGCGGATAGAGTTAATAGTAAAGAAGTAATAAATTAAAACGTCGCACCTCATACTGAAGTTCTACTGCATGAATAGCGAAAATGTAGTAAGCGATAAACTTCTGTCCTTTCATTATTCTATGCAGGATATCAACGAGAAAGTTTCGAAAAGGTCTGAATCTATGTTAAGTTTGTTCGATCACGAAGTGCTCTCATTCTCAAACGATAGATACATTGTTGTTGTTGTTGGTCTTCAGTCCTAAGACTGGTTTGATGCAGCTCTCCATCCTACTCTATCCTGTGCAAGCTTCATCTCCCAGTACCCACTGCACCCTACATACTTCTGAATCTGCTTAGTGTATTCATCTCTTGGTCTCCCTCTACGGTTTTTACCCTCCACGCTGCCCTCCAGTACTAAATTGGTAATCCCTTGATGCCTCAGAACATGTCCTATCAACCGATCCCTTCTTCTACTCAAGTTGTGCCACAAACTCCTCTTCTCCCCAATTCTATTCAATACCTCCTCATTAGTTATGTGATCTATCCATCTAATCTTCAGCATTCTTCTGTAGCACCACATTTCGAAAGCTTCTATTCTCTTCTTGTCTATTTATCGTCCATGTTTCACTTCCATACATGGCTACACTCCAGACAAATGCTTTCTGAAACGACTTCCTGGCACTTAAATCTATACTCGACGTTAACAAATTCCTCTTCTTCAGAAACGCTTTCCTTGCCATTGCCAGTCTGCATTTTATATCCTCTCTACTTCGACAATCATCAGTTAGATACATACAGTGTCAGTGATTTGCACTGCCTCAGGACACAGTCTTCACAGTTTAAATTTTAATACTTGGCTTTGCTGTGTTAATCTTTAACGCAAATTGTACCTCTTAATGAGTAGATTGTGACAGCTTTTTAAATTCAGTCAATAAATATATAAAATACCGAAGATCTATTTTTTGCACCTGGAAGTCGTTAGATAAGCAAACCTTAATTGGAAGTGTGTGACCATTTAGTGATATGAAACAATGATGCCACGAAAACTACGGCAGTGAAGCTGCGAACTCGTCGCGAGGAAGCGACAAGAGAATTGTGCTTGCCGGCCACTGCTGCTTTGCAGCTGGCCGACGCCGCGGCGTAGGAGCAGCAGCTGTGTGAACTGGGCAGTGCACACGGCGTCACAACACTGTAACCAGCTGCCGTCAGCCTGCCACAGAAGCAGCCGGTTTGGCTGTGGAACTGTTCATTGAAGAGGTGAAGGAATACCCTGAAATGTGGTATCACATCTTGCAAGGAGTACCGTAACAGGGACAGAGCCGCATTGTTTTCTAAGTGTATGCAGTTCTGTGACGGTTTTGCTGCGAACTCGTATCGGGAGGGAAATGATATAGGCGAGTATAACGGTTAAAAAATGTCGTGTCTTGTGTTCTAGTGGTGAAGTTTAGGCTCAAATACGGCCATTCAAAACTCGATGTAGTTCTGACCATCGACTGAGTTGCTCCCTGACATGAGCTCTTTCATCTGAATGTACAGATCTTACAGTCAATAACAACAGTTTAAAATGCATTTTTCTTCATTTCTACCGGTTCAGTGCACACACTGCTTTATTTTATTGCAGCTATTCTGTCCGCTTTCTTCAAGCCATGTGCATATTGGTGACCTTCCAGTCAACACTGCCTGACAAAGGAACATCACCCAGAAAACATGGGAGGGCGTCAATTTAACAACATAAGCTAGTATGTAACTGATTAGAGTTCCAATTCTCCGTGACGCATAGTATGGCCACCAGACTGCTTTAGTTTTGTTTGTGTTTAGTGCTGTTATAGTCCTGTATAAGGGGCATGAACAGCTTCGGATGCTTCGTGACCACTGAAGGACACGGAGATGCTGCATAGCTCTAATGAAACAGCTTTATCAGCATCTGACAGAGTTTGAAAGTGCACTCACTGAGGGTCTTCATTTGGTCAGCTGGCAGAATCGTGCAATATACTGATTTTTTAGGCATTTGGATGTGACAGCAGCCATACTCTTTGTCAGGGATCAGGTTCACCATGTCTAACAACCGCAAGGGGAGATAGCTGTAGTGTGCACCAAACACATTGTATCCCCATTACATCTGCATCTGCCACAGAAGAATAAGTAATGGACTCCCTGCAACATTTTACGTCATGTCACACCGTTAGTCTCACTTGGGGCCTGTGTGTTGTGTTGTCCTCATCATCATTTCATCCTCATTACCGGCGCGCAAGTCGCCCACTGTGGCGTCGACTGAAATAAGACTTGCACTTGGCGGCCGAACTTCCCTGGATGGGACCTCCCAGCCAACGATGCCATATGCTCATTTCCAGTCGGTGACTAGCAGCAGTCGAACTAGGGAATTACCTTCCCATATGAGATCCCCATTAACACTTGACTGCTGATAGTTTTAAAAATATAAAAAAATCGAGAATTCGATGTATTGATGTTAAAAATATCATCATCTGCCGTAGAGATGTCGGAAAAAAAAAGTATAGATATATCGACGGAAGAAATACCGACATACCTCCATATAAAAGTACCAGCTGCACATTTTAAATGCACTGCCAGTTTGAGAGCTGTATATTTAAATATTGATTTATTATTAAATAGGCTGTACATCAACAAGCTAGCAGCCTACTTCGAGCAAGAATTGAAAGGAAAACGACGCTTGTTCACAGTTCAAAAATGTTCAAATGTGTGTGAAATCTTAACTGAGACTTAACTGTTAAGGTCATCAGTCCCTAAGCCTACACACTACTTAACCTAAATTATCCTAAGGACAATCACACACACCCATGCCCGAGGGAGGACTCGGACCTCCGTCGGGATCAGCCGCACAGTCCATGACTGCAGCGCCCTAGACCGCTCGGCCAATCCCGCGCGGCTGTTCACAGTTGGCGATAAACGCTTTGCTAACAATGATAACTGCATGTAAGTGACATAATGAAAGGTGTCTGATGGATTCGTCGTTCGGTTTCGTCAAATATTGGATTTGTGCAGAACACTTCATGACGACTTCTCTATTTTCCCATTTTCATAAACGCCAGCGACCTACAGTTGTAGCCGGCCACTGTGGCCGAGCGGTTCAAGGCGCTTCAGTCCGGAACCGCTCTGCTGCTACAGTCGCAAGTTCGAATCCTGCCTCTGGCATGGATGTGTGTTACGTCCTTATGTTAGTTAGGTTTAAGTAGTTCTAACTTCTAGGGGACTGATGACCTCAGGTGTTAAGTCCCATAGTAATCAGAGTCATTCGAACCTACAGTTGTAGAGTCAAAATAGCGTGGTGAAGTTAAATGATGCAGTTGCTGTAAGTAGCGCCGAGCGCCGATTATGTCAACATTTCCCGTCACATTATTCGCCTGCCGCAAAGACCAATGTTGTCCTTTAGATTTTTGTTCCCCATTTTCGGCAGCTATTTTTGAAGAATGCCGATTTGAAGAAGTAGGACACTAGTTGCGTCAAAAATTTAATGCAACTGGTGTGCTATTTCGTCACATTTAAAATCTTGTTATTCCATTCACATCGCCATCCCCCATTGCAATTGAACTCCTCCTTTGTGGCACCTATACTTACTTCACACAGTCAAGGAGAAAGACTGAATGTGATGACAGCTCAAAAAGTAGTAAGACTCCTTCACATAGTGAAAGTAAAATTACGTTCTACAACAATTTCAAAAGAACATTTTCAAATATTTATCGAAAATAGCGAAAGAAATATAATATAAAATAAAAGCAACGGTACTCAAAATGTTCAAATGGGTGTGAAATCTTATGGGACTTAACTGCTAAGGTCATCATGCCCTAAGCTTACACACTACTTAACCTCAATTATTCCAAGGACAAACACACATACCCATGCCCGAGGGAGGACTCGAACCTCCGCCGGGACCAGCCGCACAGTCTATGACTGCACCGCCCTAGACCGCTCGGCTAAACCCACGCGGCAGCAGTACTCTATATTGCCATTTAGAAATCGATATATTGGTATTAGGGGAACAAAGAGCTGGCACAATTTGTTAGTGTGAGTTGCCTACGTCAGGGCAAATATGCACTCAGTGGCAAATCTATTGTTCTCCTGTCAATCGAAGGAAAACAGAAGGTTTGCCTCCGAGTGCATACTTGCCCCTGATGTAGGCAACTCACACTAACAAATTGTGCCAGCTCTGTCTTTGTCCTCTATTATCAGTAAGAATATATAGGTGGTATATATCGATGCCTTTTCGAGAAAATATCCATATATTAACATTTTATCAACAGCCCTGATTAACACCACCATGAAAAGGACTGTGTTTGGAGAGGTATCGTGAACGGGAGCATGAACTGCTGATTAGTTTTATTTTATTTTATTTATTTTATTTATTGATTTATTTAACCTGGCAAGATTAGGGCCATCAGGCCCTCTCTTACATCTAACCAGGCATTCTACTTATTTTACATTCATACGTTTTAGTAGGCATGTTAAACTACACCTAGTACAAAAAGTGAAATAAACAATTAGAAAGGTACACCTGGAAAAATACATACATATAGAGTTTATATTCTTAGATCATAAACACTGTTATAATTAGACATTGTTGCAGAGACAGATTTTAGATAGGAGTGCTGGCAGCAGGGAGTATGAGGGAGACTCATGGTGGGGGGAGGAGAATAGAGAGACATGATGAAACATAATTAAGGAAATATAAAGGAAAAGAAGATTGTGTGGCTAATAGAGATAGATGAAGAGGAAGGCATCTCAGGAGCAAGATAGGAGACGCTAGCTTTGTTATTTGACAGATGAGGGGATTGCCCTTGTACATTAATTTTGTGGAGAACTTTATGAGGATGATAGTAGGAAATGCTTCAACTTCTTCTTAAAAGCAGCAGGAGATTGAATTTTGCGCAAGGTAAGGGGCAGTTTGTTCCAGAGGCGGACAGCGGCAACTGAGAAGGAGTTTGCAAAAGTTTTTGTTTTGTAAGTGGGCACAGTTAGGATACCAAATAAGAGTGACCTCGTGTTTCGATTATGATGGCACGACAGGTTTTTAATCTCTGAAGCAAGGTACTGGGGTGCTTGCGCGACGAGGAGTCGGTGAAGTAGACAGAGTGTGGTAGTCACGCAATTTGTCCGGTCGCAGCCATCCTAGCTCGGAGTATGAAGCACTAACATGATCATATCGGCGAATGTTGCAGGTGTAACGCACACAGGCATTCATGGTTAGCTCTAGCCGTCTTTTGTTTTCACTATTCATGCTTTGTTGAATCACATCACAATAGTGGAGGTTCGGTAGAACGTGTGCTTGCACGAGCTCGCGTTTGAAGTCCTGTGGAAATATGTTCCAAAACTTTTTGAGAGCATAGAGACAAGCAGACGTCTTTCGGCACACTGCGACTGTATTCTCCGCCCAGTTGAGATGCTCATCCAAAGTTACACCCAAGTTCTTCGCTGTTTTCTGATATGGTATTGGAGTACCGTCGAGCAGAATAGGAGGTAGCCGTTCGCGGAAATCTGAACTTATTAATTTCTGATGGGCTATTAAGATTACTTGCGTCTTTTTTTCATTTAGTTTAAGCCCCAGGTTTTTCGCCCATGTCACTACTGAAGACAGATCATCATTCATCTGAGTGATTGCAGTGTTTACATCTTCAGGTCTTACGCTTAGGTAGAGCTGGAGGTCGTCGGCATAGAAATGATATTTACAGGAGGACAGAACCGACGAAATATCGTTGACATATAAAGAAAACAAAAGAAGTCCTAAGACTGATCCTTGTGGCACTCCCGAGGAAACATGTTTCCAGGAAGATTTTTCATTTACGCAGACAACACATTGCTGTCTGTCTTTTAAGTAGCTTTCAAACCATCTCATTGCACTATCAGAGAAATTAAGCTGTTGCATTTTTCAGAGCAATATGTCAAAGTTAACAGCGTCAAAAGCTTCGCTGAAGTCCAGTAGCGTCAATATTGTTGCCTTTCGATTTTCGATGGCATATTTCAGGCCATCAGTTATTTTAATTAGAGCAGTGTTTGTGCTGTGGTGATTACGGAAACCGGATTGAAATTTGTCACATAGGCTGAATTCATGCAAGTGTTCAGTGATTTGGTCATGAACAATATATTCAAGTGCTTTGGAAATAGCAGGCAGTATGCTAATTGGTCGGTAATCACTAGGCAGTTGCGGGTTTTTCCATGCAGTGGGGTATATCCGTTCACGAGGGAAAAATTAAATATGTCAGTTAAGACAGGTACTAAGATATCGGCAACATTCTTAATCATGGTTATACCGATACTGTCGTTGCCTATTGCATCAGAAGAGATTCTCATTATTGCTTTTCTTGCCGTATTTGTTGTTACATGTTTTAGATGGAAGGTATCGTTGTTAGTTATCCTGTTTGGGGATTCTTGTGGACGGTAATTATCAGCCGTGCTGGTATTCAGAGGTGCAGAGAAGAATTCATTTAATTCGTTAGCTGACACATGAAAAGTAGTTTCCGATTTTGCCTTTCCGACTCCCAAGCTACGGAGATTCTTCCATAGAGTCGTGGGCGTCAGATCGCTGCATACAAGGGAGCGAGCGTGCCTGATTTTAGCATTGCGAATGCATTGTTTCACTCTGTTCCGTAGCTTTCTATATTCTTCGAAACGCTCGGGTTTCGGATCTGCCTCGAAACGCCTGTGGGCAGCATCCCTATTAGCCATCATTTGACGTAATTCAGCTGTCAGCCATGGAGCAGGAGATTTTCTTACACGGATTGTGCGCACAGGTGCATGTTTGTCATAGAGGGCAGTAAGTTTATCACCAAGTTCATTAATTTTGCCGTCGATTGTAGGTTTTCTGATTATTTGATGCCATGAGATTTCTGAGCAATCGGCTGTTAGAGCGTCAAGGTCAATACGTTTCATGTTCCTACAAGTTATGTAACGCGATTTGATCCTTGGGGGCTGCACAGAGTAGGCCAGGAATATTACATCATGTGCTGAGCGGCCAGGGGCCGATGTTTGACCAACATCTCTTACTTTGTCAGTCTGTTTCGTTGCGATTACGTCTATAAGAGTATGACTGTGCCGTATGGTGTGTAGGTTGAATGGATGAATGTTCATGCTATTGCAACTAAACAGTCTTCTTAGGCTTATTGTGGAGGGAGTGTCTCTTAGCAGGTCTATGTTCAAGTCACCCATTACGATGACATGTTCGTATTGACACTGAAGTGAATGTAATTCCGACTGGAAGGAACTCATTGAGCTTATTTTTGGCGGCTTGTACACGACGCCAGTCAAGAATTTCCGACTTTGTATATTTATTTCAATGAACATGAATTCAGCCTCTTTTTCTTCAGCAGGATTTGACGTACATAAGACTTTCGCTTTGAGATCTGTTCGTATATATGCGCCAACCCCGCCACCTCGCTTTTTTGATTAGTGGCGTCGAAACTGCGTTCGGCGATGAACCGCGGTTTTGAACTGGCCTGAATGACCATCGTCAGGAAGTAAGGCGTCCACCTGTGGAGAGATCTCATTCTGCCAGTGTTTGGAGGGCTCTGCGACTCCTCGTGTCATGGTGTGGGTAGCCGTCGTTTATGACTTCAGATCACAGCAGGTAGTAATCTGAGGGAACTCTGGTGGCACAACAGTACGTCACAGACATCCTGAGTCCTCATGTGTTACCTTTCACGCGACATTATCGTGATGCCACTTTCCAACAGGGCAATACTCGTCTACATATGACGCCTGTCACTACGACCAATCTGTTCGATGATGTAGTCGCGTGGTCAGCAAGATACCCAGATCTGTCTCCGATAAAAAATGTGAAGGACCAACTCAGACGTCAACTTTGTTGCATTGCCAATATCTAGGATATCAAGTACCAGCAACAACATATGTAGGCCAGCTTGCCTCAGGAAAGGATACAAAGGCTTTACGACACCCATCCCAACTGAATCAGTGCATGCATCTTGGCCAGAGGGCGTGCAACTTCATACCGCCAGGTTCTTTGTAAATCTGACTCGGTTCTGTAATCACATAAGTAACGTAACATAAGATGTCAATCTGTGAAGTTTCATTTCGTTTACTTTTTCCTTCTGTGTGCTTCATTTTCTTGGTCACACATGTTGCTACTACTGGGATGATTGTCGCTGTGATGCCGTGTGCGCTAGAACTGTTGATATTTTGAAAAATACATGGCCTTCCGATATACTTAATAGTCATAGTCGTCGGCTCACGATACATCGGAAAAAGTATCGATATGTCGAGTGAAAAGATATCGGCGTACTGGCCTATAAGGATATTGGCTGCATATTGTAAAATAGTGCCGGGTTTAGTGCTGTATATGTAAGTAACGATTTATCATTAGATATTCTGCACATCAACAAGCTAGTAGCCCTCAGAGCAAGAAGTGAATGGGAAACGATGCACGTTCACGCTTGGCGATAAACACTTTGCTAACAATGGTAACTGCATGTAAGTGGCACAATAAAAGGTGTCCGATGGGTCCGTCGTTCGGTTTCGTCACATATCGGATTTTGTGTGGAACACTTCGTGTCGACTTCACTGTTTTTTCATTTCTGCAAACCACAACGAGCTAGCAGTTGTAGTGTCAAAATTGCGTGGTGACGTTAAACATTGTCTCTGCTGGTAGCGCCGAGAGGCATTACATCAGCATTTCCCCTCACATGTCTCCGTCCACAGCAAAGACCAATCTTGTAATTTTTAATTTTGTTCATCATTTTCAGCAACTGTTTTTGAAGAAAGCCGATGTGAAGAAATAGCACACTAATCGCTTTAAAAATTGTTTTTAACACAACTGTTGGGCTATTTCTTCACATCGGAAATCTTGTTATTCCAATCACAATGAACCTCCTCCCCTTCGATCACCCCCCCCCCCCCCTCCCCAGTGGTATCGGATCGGACTACTACTTTGTGCCACCTATACTTGCTTCACACAGTCAAAGAGAAAGACTGGACGTGATGAAAACTCAAAAAGTTGTCAAAGTAGTGAAGGTAAAATTATGCTCTACAACAATTTCAAAAGAACAATTTGAAAAATTTACAGAAAATTGCGAAAAAAATATAAAATAAATATATCGGCACTTGATACTGCCATTTCGATATCTAGATACTGAGGTTTCGGGAAGAAAAATACTGACAATGTATACCGATAACTTTTGAAAAAAATATCGATACTTTATCAACAGCCCTAACATGTGCACTGAAACGATTTCTGACGCTGCGAGAACTCGCGGTTGTTACTCGCTCGTGTGCATCGAGCCTGGTAACCATCAATCTGCAATTTTTGTGTTCGCCTACTCTTCCCTCCACATCTTAATGACAATCAAGGGAAAGAGCATTCACAAACAGCATCACGTGTACACTCTACTAATTTTTCTTAAGTGTTCGCTGTCATTTGGTGGTGGGAAAGGCGAATCCATGAGAAACTCTTTGAACTGGAATAAAGACAGTGACAGTGCAGGGGCCTGATACTCCGATGGACATATTCGATCTGCGGCTGGGTGGCTTCCGTGCCTTGAAAGTTATAGCTCTAATCTAATATGCAGACAGTGAATGTACCTGCACCTTTAATAGAACTACACTTCTCATTCGCTTATAACCAGCAGCACACGCGCAGTCTTGTGGAAATCCATTTAGGTCAGCAGCTTATCGAAACGTTGCTTCCTGAATCTGGCTAACTACACTACCGACCATTAAAATTGCTACACCAAGAAGAAATGCAGATGATAAACGGGTATTCATTGGACAAATTATACTAGAACTGACATGTGATTACATTTTATCGCAATTTGGGTGCATATATACTGGGAAATCAATACCCAGAACAACCACCTCTGGCCCTAATAACAGCCTTGATACGCCTGGGCATCGAGTCAAACAGAGCTTGGATGGCGTGTACAGGTACAGCTTCCCATGCAGCTTCAACACGATACCACAGTTCATCAAGAGTAGTGACGCGTATTGTGACGAGCCAGTTGCTGGGTCACCATTGACCAGACGTTTTCAGTTGGTGAGATATCTGAAGAATGTGCTGGCCAGGGCAGCAGTAGAACATTTTCTGTATCCAGAAAAGTCCGCACTGGATCTGCAACATGCGGTCGTGCATTATCCTGCTGAATGAAGGGCAGAGCCACGGGACGTAACACAAATGAAATGTAACGTCCACTGTTCAAAGTGCCGTCTATGCGAACAAGAGAGACCGAGACGTGTAACCAATGGCACCCCATACCATTACGCTGGGTGATACGCCAGTATCGCGATGACGAATACACGCTTCCAATGTGCGTTCACCGCGATGTTGCCAAACACGGATACGACCACCATGATGCTGTAAACAGAATCTGGATTCATCCAAAAATGACGTTTTGCAATTCGTGCACCAAGGTACGTCGTTGAGTACACCATTGCAGGCGCTCCTGTCTGTGATGCAGCGTCAAGGGTAACCGCAACCATGGTCTCCGAGCTGATAGTCCATGCTGCTGGAAAAGACGTAGAACTGTTCGTGCAGATGGTTGTTGTCTTGCAAACGTCCCCATCTGTTGACTCAGGGATCGAGACGTGGCTGCACGATCCGTTACAACCATGCGGGTAAGATGCCTGTCACCTCGACTGCTAGTGATACAAGGCCGTTGGGATCCAGCACGACGTTCCGTATTATCCTCCTGAACCCACCGATTCCATATTCTGCTAACAGTCATTGAATATCGACCAACGCGAGCAGCAATATCGAGATACGATAAACCGCAATCGCGATAGGCTACAATCGACCTTTATCAAAGTCTGAAACGTGATGACACGCATTTCTCCTCCTCACACGAGGCATCACAACAACGTTTCACCTGGCAACGCCGGTCAACTGCTGTTTATGTATGAGAAATCGGTTAGAAACTTTCCTCATGTCAGCACGTTGTAGGTTTCGCCACCGGCGCCAACCTTGTGTGAATGTTCTAAAAAGCTAATCATTTGCATATCACAGCATCTTCTTCCTGTCGGTTGAATTTCGTGTCTGTAGCACGTCATCTTCGTGGTGTAGAAATTTTAATGGCCAGTAGTTTAATTAATTAATTAAACTATCATGTTTGCAGTTCGAATCTGTTATTTTGTTGATCTGCTCAATACATATAACTCAAAAAATTTCTGATTAATAATAAGAGTGACTTTAGGATGAACCGAGATATTCCCTACCACAATACCAGAAGTAACAACAAATTTCGTATAGACTTCGCATCGTTGTCAAGAGTACAGAACAGAGTTTTATACTTTGATGCAAAACTCCATAGTAAACTGCCAGTAGACATCGCGCAGGAAACTGAAAAATCTCCAGATATTCAAAAAGATAGTAAAAGAATATCTCATTAGCCATTATTCCCACAATTTATCAGAACATTTAGAGTGGGGCTGTAAATCCCGTCTAACTCTAATATTTAATATAGACAGAAGTTGAGTTTGTGTGTATATATACAGGTGGTTGTGGTCATTGGAAATCTCACATAAACTCTATATTTTAAATATTGGATTAAAACGCAGTTTAGTAATGTGAGAAGAGGCGGGTCTGGTTTGAGGGCCAGGCGACACAAGCGGCGGCTTTGACCGTCAGAGACGCTCACGTGCAACTGTTGTGTATAGGGCGCATCGTAATTAGTAACGCAAACGGTCGAGGATCAAAGCGAACGATTACAGAAGTAGTAAGGTTCCAGGGAACATGATCCGGCAAACCAAGCCGTTTGTGAAATAACTGTGAATGTGTGGTTACGAAACGTCACTTACTTCATGTTGTTGTTGTTGTCTTCAGTGCTGAGACTGGTTTGATGCAGCTCTCCATGCTGTGCAAGCTTCATCTCCCAGTACCTACTGCAACCTACATCCTTCTGAACCTGCTTAGTGTATTCATCTCTTGGTCTCCCTCTACGATTATTACCCTCCACGCTGCCCTCCAATTTGTGATCCCCTCATGCCTCAGAACATGTCCTACCAACCGGTCCCTTCTTCTTGTCAAGTTGTGCCAGAAACTCCTCTTCACCCCAATTCTATTCAATTCCTCCTCATTAGTTATGTGACCTACCCATCTAATCTTCAGCATTCTTCTGTAGCACCACATTTCGAATGCTTCTATTCTCTTCTTGTCCAAACTATTTATCGTCCATGTTTCACTTCCATACATGGCTACACTCCATACAAATACTTTGAGAAACGACTTCCTGACAAATCAACACTCGATGTTAACAAATTTCTCTTCTTCAGAAACGCTTTCCTTGCCATTGCCAGTCTACATTTTATATCCTCTCTACTTCGACCATCATCAGTTACTTTTCCCCCCAAATAGCAAAACTCCTTTACTACTTTAAGTATCTCATTTTCTAATCTAATTCCCTCAGCATCACCCGACTTAATTCGACTACATTCCATTATCTTCGTTTTGCTTTTGTTGATGTTCATCTTATATCGTCCTTTTAAGATACTGTCCATTCCGTTCAACTGCTCTTCCAAGTCCTTTGCTGTCTCTGACAGAATTACAATGTCATCGGCGAACCTCAACATTTTTATTTCTTCTCCATGGATTTTAATACCTACTCCGAATTTTTCTTTTGTTTCCTACACTGCTTGCTCAATATACAGATTGAATAACATCGGGGAGGGACTACAACCCTGTCTCACTCCCTTCCCAACCACTGCTTCCCTTTCATGTCCCTCGACTCATAACTGCCATCTGGTTTCTGTACAAATTGTAAATAGCCTTTCGCTCCCTGTATTTTACCCCTGCTATCTCTAGAATTTGAAAGAGTATTCCAGTCAAAATTGTCGAAAACTTTCTCTAAGTCTACAACTGCTAGAAACGTAGGTTTGTCTTTCCTTAATCTATTTTCTAAGATAAGTCGTACGGTCAGTATTGCCTCACGTGTTCCAACATTTCTGCGGAATCCAAACTGATCTTCCCCGAGGTCGGCTTTTACCAGTTTTTCCATTCATCTGTAAAGAATTCACATTAGTATTTTGCAGCAGTGACTTATTAAACTGATAGTTCGGTAATTTTCACATCTGTCAACACCTGCTTCCTTTGGGATTGGAATTATTATATTCTTGAAGTCTGCGGGTATTTCACCTGTCTCATACATCTTGCTCACCAGATGGTAGAGTTTTGTCAGGACTGGCTCTCACAAGGCCGTCATTAGTTCCAACGGAATGTTGTCTACTCCGGGGGCCTTGTTTCGACTCAGGTCTTTCAGTGCTCTGTCAAACTCTTCACGCAGTATCGTGTCTCCCCTTTCATCTTCATCTACATCCTCTTCAATTTCCATAATATTGTCCTCAAGTACATCGCCCTTGTATAGACCCTCTATATACTCCTTCCACCTTTCTGCTTTCACTTCTTTGCTTAGAATGGGTTTCCATCTGAGCTCTTGATATTCATACAAGTGGCTCTCTTTTCTCCAAAGGTCTCTAGAATTTTCCTGTAGGCAGTATCTATTTTACCCCTCGTGAGATAAGCCTCTAAATCCTTCCATTTGTCCTCTAGCCATCCCTGCTTAGGCATTTTGCACTTCCTGTCAATCTCATTTTTGAGACATTTGTATTCCTTTTTGACTGGTTCATTTACTGCATTTTTATATTTTCCCCTTTCATCAATTAAATTCAATATTTCTTCTGTTACCCAAGGATTTCTACTAGCCCTTGTCTTTTTATCTTCTTGATCCTCTGCCGCCTTTACTACTTCATCCCTCAGAGCTACCCATTCTTCTTCTACTGTATTTCTTTCCCCCATTCCTGTCAATTGTTCCCTTATGCTCTCCCTGAAACTCTGTACAACCTCTGGTTTAGTCAGTTTATCCAGGTCCCAACTCCTTAAATTCCCACCTTTTTGCAGTTTCTTCAGTTTTAATCTACAGTTCATAACTAATAGATTGTGGTCAGAGTCCACATCTGTCCCTGGAAATGTCTTCCAATTTAAAACCTGGTTCCTAAATCTCTGTCTTACCATTATGTAACATATCTGATACCTTCTAGTATCTCCAGGATTCTTCCATGTATTCAACCTTCTTTTATTATTCTTGAACCAAGTGTTAGCTATGATTAAGTTATGCTCTGTGCAAAATTCTACCAGACGGCTTCCTCTTTCATTTCTCTCCCCCAATCCATATTCACCCACTATGTTTCCTTCTCTTCCTTTTCCTACTCTCAAATTCCAGTCACCCATGACTTAAATTTTCGTCTCCCTTCACTATCTGAATAATTTCTTTTATCTCATCATACATTTCATCAATTTCTTCATCTGCAGAGCTAGTTGGCATATAAACTTGTAGGCATGGGCTTCGTGTCGATCTTGTCTACAATAATGCGTTCATTATGCTGTTTGTAGTAGCTTACCCGCACTCCTATTTTTTTATTCATTATTAAACCTACTCCTGCATTACCCCTATTCAATTTTGTATTTATAACCCTGTATTCACCTGACCAAAAGTCTTGCTCCTCCTGCCACCGAACTTCACTAATTCCCACTATATCTAACTTTAACCTAGCCATTTCCATTTTTAAATTTTCTAGCCTACCTGCCCGATTAAGGGATCTGACATTGCACGCGCCGATCCGTAGAACGCCAGTTTCCTTTCTCCTGATAACGACGTCCTCCTGAGTAGTCCCCGCCCGGAGATCCGAATGGGGGATTATTTTACCTCCGGAATATTTTACCCATGAGGACGCTATCATCATTTAACCATACAGTAAAGCTGCATGCCCTCGGAAAAAATTACGGCTGTAGTTTCTGTGGTGTCACCGCAAGACACCACACTTGCTAGGTGGTAGCCTTTAAATCGGCCGCGGTCCGTTAGTATACGTCGGACCCGCGTGTCGCCACTATTAGAGACTGCAGACCGAGCGTCGCCACACGGCAGGCCTAGAGAGACTTCCTAGCACTCGCCCCAGTTGTACAACCGACTTTGCTAGCGATGGTTCACTGACAAAATACGCTCTCATTTGCGGAGACGATAGTTAGCATAGCCTTCAGCTACGTCATTTACTACGACCTAGCAAGGCGCCATATTCAGTTACTATTGATATTGTAAATAATGTACAGACAAGAGCTACGTTCAACATTAATGGATTAAAGTTAAGTATTCCACCAGTTACCTCCTTTTTCTGAAGTCTAAATTCCTTGTCCTGTTCCAGACCTCACGCCAGCCTGCGTGAGCTTAAACGCGTGCCTATCGGCTTCCTCTAAAATTCGTGGGTTGGCTCTCCTGCCAATCCACAACAGTTTCCCCTTGCTTTCAGCCGTTCGCAGTACCAGCACAGCAAGGCCGTTTTGGTTAGTGTTACAAGGCCAGGTCAGTCAATCATCCAGACTGTTGCCCCTGCAACTACTGAAAAGGCTGCTGCCCCTCTTCAGGAACCACACGTTTGTCTGGCCTCTCAACAGATACCCCTCCGTTGAGGTTGCACCTACGGTACGGCCATCTGTATTGCTGAGGCACGCAAGCCTCCCCACCAACGGCAAGGTCCATGGTTCATGGGGGTTGACTTCATACTGAAGTATTAATGACCTGGTCAGCATGTACCAGCCAACCGCCCAGGCTTCGCACGCGTAGCACTAAGGATCTACTGCCGGATGACTTGTCTGGTGTATGGGTAATAGATTATACACACAAACCGCCCTCGTGAATCTGCCGATCTATTAGTGAAAACCGTATCAAGATCCGTACAGTAGTTCTGAGATTAGCCTTCACATTAAACGCTTCGGGGGGACATTAATTTAGTAGTGGTATAGATGCATTCGAAACAAACTTTTCGATCAAATCCCCATGTAATTAGGTTCAAATTTCACCCCAGGCCTACCTTAACAAGAATGACAATACTGTTACGGCGTACTGTACAATCTTACCTGTGTGTGCCATGTGTCATCCTCACATTTTGATGCAATACTGCACTACTCACTCTAGTGTGGTACGACCTTTTTCGAACCCCAGATAATCTCTTAAACCTTGACAAGACTGCACAATTCACTGCTGTACATTCTTATTTTTGAGATTACTCCAGACAGTAGAGTCCATAGGGGTGAGGTCAGGTGACCTTGGAAGTCAACGCACAAGTTGTGCTCGACATACGCATCTTGGACCATACTGGAGCTTTAGATGTGCAGCAAAATGTGCCAGTGCTCCATCATGCTGGTGCCATATTCCCCATTTCGCGCATTGTACAGTACGCCATTGGTGTGATTTGAGTCTAATTGAACGGGGACATAATCGAAAAATTGACATTGCACATACAGGACAATATTTCATGCTCAGATCAGTAGCTGCTAGTAACCGCACATCCCCAACTATCAAACGGCTCGTTTGCGGACTGATATTGACTGGAACATATTTTGTTTTTATCATCATATGCTTTCAAATGTGTCAGTTTTCCCTATTGTTCGTGATCCATTGTGTGTCTACACTACTATATAAAGAGAAGTCATTATTTAACGTTGTTAAGATAAATCTCCAAAAGGTCTTTAACAATTTGCTCCAAAAATTTACATTACTCTCTAATAAACATTCGGGCTACAGATTACATAGCTCTTTAAGATTATATATATATATAGGATGACTCACCTAACGTTACCGCTGGATATATTTCGTAAACCACATCAAATACTGACGAACCGATTCCACAGACCGAACGTGAGGAGAGGGGCTAGTGTAACTGTTTAATACAAACCATAAAAAAATGCACGGAAGTATGTTTTTTAACACAAACCTACGTTTTTTAAATGGAACCACGTTAGTTTTGTTAGCACATCTTAACATATAAACAAATACGTGATCAGTGCCGTTTGTTGCATTGTAAAATGTTAATTACATCCGGAGATATTGTTGACGCTTGAAACCTCCGACATTCAGTTGCGTGTTGTAACAAACACGGGCCACAGCCGGCGAGCAGCATCTGCAGGGACATGTTTACGATGACGACCGTGTTTACGAGTGTGGCTGTAGTGCACTGTTGTGGTTTGGTCTAGCTGTCGCAGTGTCCGCATGTAGCGCTTGCTGCTATTGTTATTCTGCATTCGTCTCCGCACGCAGACCAACTGTAGTACACCGTGTTACCAGACGTATGTGATAGTGTAGTGTTGTAGGAACTGTGACCATGGTGTATTCGAACTCTGAAAAGGCGGAGATGATACTCATCTATGGCGAGTGTCGACGAAATGCAGCTGAAGCCTGCAGGGTGTATTCAGAACGGTACCCGGACAGAGAGCATCCAACGTGCAAGACATCTACCGCCAACTGTATGCAACAGGTATGGTCGTAGCACGCAAACGGGTCCGTAACAGGCCCGTCACAGGAGAAGCGGGTGCAGTTCGTGTGTTAGCTGCTGTTGCCATGAACACACACATGAGTACACGGGACATTGCGAGAGCCGGTGGACTGAGTCAAAGTAGTGTCATGCGCACAGTGCATCGTCACCGCTTTCACCCGTTTCATGTGTCGCTACATCAGCAATTACATGGTGATGACTTTAATCATCGAGTGCAATTCTGTCAATGGGCATTAACAGAGAATGCGTTGCAGTTCTACCTGTTTACCGATGAAGCGGGTTTCACAAACCACGGGGCAGTGAATCGACGGAACATGCATTACTGGTCCGTGGACAATCCTCGTTGGCTCAGACAGGTAGAGCGACAGCGACCGTGGACTGTAAATGTATGGTGCGGAATCATTGGCGACCACCTCATTGGTCCTCACTTCATTGCAGGGGCCCAAACAGCTTCAACATACATCGCGTTTCTACAGAATGATCTGCCAACGTTGCTCGAAAATGTCCCACTGGAAACGCGTCGACGTATGTGGTATCATCATGATGGTGCACCTGCACATTCTGCAATTAACACTAGACTGACCCTTGACAGGATGTTGGACGAGCGTTTCATAGGACGTGGAGGACGCATAAACTGGCCAGCCCGTTCTCCTGATCTTACACCTCTGGATGTCTTTCTGTGGGGTACGTTAAAGGAGAATGTGTACCGTCATGTGCCTACAACCCCAGAGGATATGAAACAACGTATTGTGGCAGCCTGCGGCGACATTACACCAGATGTACTGCGGCATGTACGACATTCATTACGCCAGAGATTGCAATTGTGTGCAGCAAATGATGGCCACCACATTGAACATCTATTGGCCTGACACGTCGGGACACACTCGGTTCCACTTCGTAATTGAAAACGAAAACCACGTGTGTACGTGTACCTCAACCCTCATGGTAATGTACATGTGCTCAGTGAAAAAGACCAATAAAAAGCTGTTAGCATGTGGACGTAATGTGGTGTTCCAGTCTCTTCTGTACCTAAGGTCCATCACCGTTCCCTTTGGATCCCTACGTAATTCGGTGCTCTCCGATACACACGATCGAACAGCGGAGGAGTGGTACTCAAGCGTCAACTTTAGGTTAAAATATCTCCGGATGTAATTAACATTTTACAATGCAACAAACGGCACTGATTACGTATTTGTTTATATGTTCAGATGTGCTAACAAAACTAACGGGGTTCCATTTAAAAAAACGTAGGTTTCTGTTAAAAACATACTTCGTGCATTTTTTTATGGTTTGTATTAAACAATTACACTAGCCCCTCTCCTCACGTTCGGTCTGTGGAATCGATTCGTCAGTATTTGAGGTGGTTTACTAAATATATCCAGCAGTAATGTTAGGTGACTCTCCTCACGTTCGGTCTGTGGAATCGATTCGTCAGTATTTGATGCGGTTTACTAAATATATCCAGCAGTAATGTTAGGTGACTCACCCTATATATTATGCTTGGATGGACAACGAGAAAGATTTTGAACTTTTGTCAAACTGGACGTACACAAGCGAATAGTCGTCTTTGTCGTCGTCGCCGTCATCATCGGCAGGGGATAAGTTCACGATCGTAGTTCGGGATTATCGTAACTTGTCCACTGAAGACAATCGTTCGCGTACTGCCAGCGAAAGGCCCTGAGCAGTAGACGAAAGAAATAACAATTGCTAAAACTTGGCAGTCGTCATTTAACTCAGTAGCGCCGCATTTGTAAGATTACCGGAATGTACCTACTGTCATATCCTTAACATATCTTCCGTCTGTCCTCAGACTAATCTGTTGATAATACATATATACTGGTATATCGTAAGCAGCTACGTTGCAGGTACTAACATTTCTCGTACTTTAGATACAAGCGCCGCTTGTAGCTTCAAGCCGACACCGAAGGCAAACAAACTCGGAGAATATAAGCAAACATTGTCATGCCAGGCGCACTCCGGCGAATTGGGTAAGCTTGGCTGAGCTCACATGGGGTCGTATATCTCTTAAAGGCCTACATACGCGAAGAGAACACGAACGTGTACCTGCTTTCTGGCGTGGATGGTGAGCGCTCTGAATCGATCGAATCACAGGTTACATCCGTCTACAATGGAATGTAGCGGAAGGGGACCACGAAACTACCGTCCAATATCATTGTCATCCATCTATTGTAGAATCTTAGGACATATTGATGTGTTGGTAAATGTGCCAACACCTTGTAGATAGAGGCGGCCTAAATGCACGCTATCTAACGCAGACGGGCGTGAATTCTGGAACAGGATAAGTAGTGAATTCTAATAAGAAAAGTATGCAGCTCCTCAAATACTTAACTTTATTCCATGTTGTGGTACATCGCTGTTGATAATACAAATAAGACTATCTTCAGATACGGTTAATGGCGCCTTGCTAGGTCGTAGACATGGACTTAGCTGAAGGCTATTCTAACTGTCTCTCGGCAAATGAGAGAAAGGCTTCGTCAGTGTAGTCGCTAGCAAAGTCGTCGTACAACTGGGGCGAGTGCTATATCGTATCTCGAGACCTGCCTTGTGGTGGCGCTCGGTCTGCGATCACACAGTGGCGACACGCGGGTCCGACATGTACTAAATGGACCGCGGCCGATTTAAGCTACCACCTAGCAAGTGTGGTGTCTGGCGGTGACACCACACATATCATGAGCACAAACGGAATGAGATATCTCTATCAGAATGAGTTCCCCTTGCCAGCCACATCGATCGCGTGAAACCCTAGTCGCTTTTTCCTCACACAGCATCTTCAAATCCAGGGATCGAGACACTCAGGTAGATGCAGCATTTCTTCACTAGCGGTAAGCATCTCATTCAGTATCATACGAACGCTTATTATCGATTGTACAATCGTATGGGTTATCAGACGAAATAAGTAAGCTGATTTACGATCTCTTCGTAGGAAGGACGCAGCATTTTATCTCGGATAGAGTCATCGAAGGATGAAGTAACTTCCGGCGTGCCACAAATGATATCTACTGGGTGTCCCAGGAGGGATGATCAATATTCAGGGATGTTACAGAAACCATCATTCGAAGCAAAGAAGTATCGTAAACATGGGCTCTAAAATACGTACCAAAAGAGTTATGAGCATTTCATCTTTCGCTACAGTAAAACATGTCTTCAACTGAACAAGTGCTCGTAGCTATTAAGGTAAGCATTTTAGAGCCCATGTTTACCAGACTTGTTTGCTTCGAATGATCGTACCTGTCATTTCCCTGAATGTTGATCTTTCCTCCTGGGACACCCTGTGTAATGGAGTACTGGTTCAAAAAAGCTGCACGGAAGTCAATTAAGATTTTGATGAGATTTCAAACCAGAACAAAGTTGACAATTCGCTTTAAATGATCAAAAATGTAAAATTGTCCCCTTCGAAAAACCCAAAAACTGTAGAATCACATGACTACTATATCAGTGAGTCTTGGAATGCATCACATATAATACCTACAGAGTGACAGTTATTGTACTATAAGGAAAAAAAAACATAAATTAATTACAAACTACGGCGTGCACGCACTTTATTCAACATTTAAACGTCTCTACAGATATTCGGATATAGGTTATCACTAGAGCTATGATTTTTGCACATTTTATGATAGTGCATATAAATGCATATTTAAGGGGTTATTGCATATACAAATAACTTTTGCATATTTATGCATATATTTTACTTTTGCAACAATGATTCTTGAAATACAAGTATTTCACCACAATAGTTTAAGAAGAAGAGTAAGACCTGAGCAAATTTCTCTTTTATTGCTCTGTTTGTGTAGAATTACTTCTCTGTCATATTTACATATCCATAAAAGGGCGCCGGCCGGGGTGGCCGAGCGGTTCTAGGCGCTACAGTGTGGCACTGCGCTACCGCTACGGTCGCAGGCTCGAATCCTGCCTCGGGCATGGATGTGTGTGATGTCGTTAGGTTTAAGTAGTTCTAAGTTCTAGGGGACTGATGACCTCAGAAGTTAAGTCCCATAGTGCACAGAGCCATTTGAAACATAAAAGGGCGCCCAAAAATGAGGCGAACATAGCAATCAGCAATGAGCGGTTCCTGTACTATAAAAATATGTCTCTCGACAGCTTAACAAAAACTAAATAGCGATCAACAATCATGCGGCAAACCTTTAAAGTTCGGTCGGCCATCGCGTCATAAAAGTCAGTACGGTTTGTATTGTGAAACAAACGAAGCCGCCAGCGGCAACAATGACATTTCCAAGAATGAAAAAGTTCCATTATCAGTAACTAGTGTGCTGTTCTTCGTGATTTCTGAAGTGTGCGCAAGAGGAGACCATATTACCACAATGCCGAAGGAGAAGAACAGTAAAGTTTATTTACTTCGACAGTGGATTGATTGAAATCCTACTATAACAACAGACGGAAATGTAGTATTGTGCCAAGTGTGCGACAAGCACTTAAGTTCTATTTTTGCTTTCTCAAAGTTAAAAATCAATGTGATTTTCGAGTTAGTTTTTTACTTAATGAAAATAAACTCACTTTATTTTTATACCATTGTTATACGTGCCCTGTGATAAAGAATTCCAAATTACATAATATTTACAAACAGATGCTCATAGAAATGCTGCTAATAAAAATATCTCCAACACCCAGACAACCTTACCAGCAGCATTTTCTGCAAGCAGAAGTGGAAATGATGGCAATTATAATTTTTCGAAAGGTATCTACAAAGCTTTAGTTTCAGCCAACATCCCTTTCAATAAATTAAATAATGTAGAATTTCGAGGCTTCCTCGAAAAATATACCAAACAAAGTTCATGATGAATCAACAATAAGGAAAAACTATCTTGGCAAAGTTTATGAAGAGGTAAGTTTAAACATTTATTTAATGAAATTAGTTTCCATGTCAGCTACCCCCATATCCCCCAACCTCCATTTAAGTTTCATTAAAACTTTTCAACTTGTTAAGAATTTTAAATCTATTACACAAAAATATTTTAAAATCGAAACACAAAATTTCGTATGCCCTGTAGTGTCAACGAGTTTGCGATCAAGAAACATTTTAAATATTTTTTGTTATACTTTACCTTTCTTTCCTTCAACCCTCTCCCCCCCCCCCCCCCCGCCCCCAAAATAAAAAAGTGAGACCCATATTACAATGGCTGTTCTTTACAAAATTTCAATAAAAGTCGGCCGAAGTGGCCGAGCGGTTCTAGGCGCTACAGTCTGGAAACGCGAGACCGCTACGGTCGCAGGTTCGAATCCTGCCTCGGGCATGGATGTGTGTAAAGTCCTTCGGTTAGTTAGGTGTAAGTAGTTCTAAGTTCTAGGGGACTGATGACCTCAGCAGTTAAATCCCATAGTGCTCAGAGCCATTTTTCAATAAAATAATTCTTTTTAGGCAATACAAGAGATCAGAGATGATATTGTGGATTCAAACGTGTGGTTATCTGTACATGAAACGACTGACTCATGTGGGAGATATATTGCCAACGTTGTCGTCGGAAAAATGGCGGAACCTGATCCAGGAACACCTCATCTCATTATCTCTAGAGTACTGGAAACAAGCAAACCATTCTACTATTGCTACGGTTGTTCGTGATGCATTACGCGTTTTGTGGCCCGCTAAAGAAAACGAGGAAAAACTCCTGGTGATAGTTGCAGATGCAGCAGCATATATGATTAAGGCTGCTAAAGCTTTGCAGGTATTTTATCCCAAGGTAGATCACATAACTTGTTTAGCACAAGCTCTTCACCGACTGGCTGAAGAAATTCGAGCGTATTTTCCAGAAGTAAATGCCTTAATTTCCTCTGTGAAAAAAGTGTTCGTGAAGACGCCATCAAGAGTAAAATTATTTACTGAAATGATGCCAGGAATTCGTTTACCCTCCACAGCCAATCATCACGAGGTGGGGAACATGGATAGAAGCAGCTCTGCATTACAGTGAACATTTAGAAGACGTGAAAAGGGTGCCGGACGTGATGGACAGAAACGAAGCAGTAAGTGTCCCAGTTGCAATTAGTGCTTGCAATGAGGAGGGTCTCCAGAGTAAATTAGTGTTTATTAGGACCTATTTCAGTAAACTCCCAGCCACAATCACACGCTTCGAAGAAAAAACAATGCCTCTATTTTGTGCCCTTGGGGGCTACGAAACAGCTGTCGTCGGAGACATACCAGGAGAAATAGGAAAGTGTCTTCGCAACAGAATTGAGAAAACTGAAGCACTGTGAGTGCTTTACTTTCAGACAGTTTGCTATTAATATTTTTCAAATCTTTAAGTTCAGTGTTTTAGCGGGTATTATTTGTTTGAAGTTGTTTCATTATCATTTTATTTGTCTTGTATGCAACTGCATTTTTCTCACATGTGACTAGTTTTGATGTGTCACAAAAAAAACCTTTATAATTAATTTAACAATATCAACTCAAAAATTCAATGTCTCTGTACTAGCGTAAAAGGCATCACAGTTGCGTAAATGAATATATGATCCTTTCCAAACATAGGACATCATCGTCAAATGTTACGATATATCATAGCATCTTTGATACCCACATGTTTGTAAGCTCTTTGTATGTATCAAAACATGTGGTGCGTGGTAGAAATCTTCTCAATGACAAATCTAAAGTGTTCAGTGAGAACAATTTACGTGTGCAACAATAAGACAATGGGAATGTATTCACATCTGTTGGACGAATGTTATGAAAACAAACACTCCATACCGACGTTTCACGTAAGTCACATGCAACGAAAATTTGTAACGCAACCATCAGTGTGTGAGGTGTTTCTAATTATGTATTATTTATATTTTAGGACAATTAATCTGTAAAAAAAAAAAACACACCACATGTCATACAGAAAGCGTGTAAACCGTCCGAGGATGAATGACAACGATTCTAAACCGGAAACGGTATCCTTTAAATAAAGGAACTGAAAGTAAATTTGCGGGTTATTGCTGTCCTAACACCATCAACATTTATCTTCAAACAACAGCCACGGTCTCCATTATGTCATCATATGACAGAATTGCACCTTCAGGAGAGTATGGGAAAACATCTCTAACGGAGGAAATCGCACAAAAGTTCTGAAAAACCAGTGTATAAACGGCCGGTGCAAGGGGTCCAGACAATGATTACCAGAAAGCAGGAAAGCATTACTATGGCCGATCCTCGGACTCACTATGGAGTGACACTTCGATGCTCTTGCTGCTGCTGCTGCTGCTGCTGCTGTAAACTTAATGGTGTGACAACCGACTGGCCAATCGACTGTTTTTTCTTCAGTCGGTTTTTTCAGTCGAATGAAACTAGTCCCTGCGTCACGCCTGATATGTGAATATTTTTACTCACCGCGTTCTAGTGGTTTCATTCATTCAATGCGAGACAACCGACGCACAAGTCTCTGTCGACTGCGCGGCAGTTATACGAGGCGTGTTTTTTTAAGTAAGTACCGTTTCGAAATTAAAAAAAGACGTGCTAAGATATCTCGATAATTTTATTTTTACATGAAAGCCTGTACCTTAATCTACGCATTGACAGTCTAATTCTTCCTTGTTTACGTTGTCGTCCTTAGGTCGTTAATGAAAGTTTGGTACACGAAGTGGACAATAAGGCGAGAAAACAGACGCTTTACGATTTCCTCCTTGCGGGATGACTTTCCTAATGTTTCTCGTAGTGTTTTGTATGGCATTGTGACCGAGCACTTGAATTACCGAAAATTGTGCGCACGTTGGTTACCGAAAATGTTGACGGATGTGCACAAAACCAAACGTTTAGACAGTGCATTGACTTTCCTTGGGCGGTACCACAACGACGGAGATGATTTCTTAAGCCAAATTGTTACGGGCTATGACACATGGGTGGCCTACGTCACACCAGAATCAAAGCAACAGTCCATGGAATTTGAGCAAGGGCATCGTTTTGCTGCAAGACAAATGCCGCCGCATGTGGTAAATCAGACCAAAGATCTCATCACATCTTTTCTATGGGAAACTCTAGATCATCCTCCGTACAGCCCCGATCTTGCGCCCAGTGACTACCATCTGTTCCTGCACTTGAAGAAACACCTGGGCGGTCAGCGTCTTCAAGACGATGAAGTCAAAACAGTGGTGATGCAGTGGTAAACAAGTCAGGGGGCAGATTTCTATGAGGAGGGTATTCAAAAACTCTTACAACGTTATGACAAGTGCCTCAATATTCACGGAAATTATCTAGAAAAGTAGATTAAGGTACAGGCTTTCATGTAAAAATAAAATTATTGAGATATCTTAGCACATCTTTTTTTTAATTTCAAAACGGTACTTACTTAAAAAACACGCCTCGTATGAATGTTTTCACTCACTCGCCTGGTTGACAAGTATCTTCGGTTACGCCAGTTATATGAATGTTTTCACTCAATGTGTGGGTTTGGGTGGTCTTAGGGTCGCTGGGGCGGGCGCGTGGATCCGCCGTCGTAGCGGCCCCCTGCTGCTGCCTCCAGAGCCAGGGTTGCAGCCGGCGCGAGCGCAGCGCAGCATTGCCGGGACCTTGCAACCGACTGACTCGCTTGTTTTCCATTCTGTTTTTCTCCTACATAGATTGATTTCACTCAATAGATGAATAATTCAAGCGATACATAAAGCGACAATCGAATGAGTTTTCCAACAACTGACTAAATCGATTGCTTTCATTTGATTGTTCCCAACACCATGTAAATTACGAGAAAGCTGCACAGATCGGAGGAAGGACAACTGAGTTTCCGATAAGTACACACCAACAGTTATTATGTTGAGTTTTCTGCTTGTTAGTAAAGAACAAGCTCTGTAGAGTTTGTCTCTAGCAGTAGCAATAAGTAATAATTTATACTTTGTTTGTCAAGGTATAAAGAGGAACAAGCTCTGCCTCGCACTTGCCTTCTTTTGTGAATTATTGCGTATGGTCGCAACGAGTGATAGCTGATATTTTCTGTGTCGAAATATAAAGAGAAACAAGCACCGTCTCGCAGTAGTGTCCCACTGTGGTTAAAATATTTGATTGCCCATTGTCAGAACGAGTTGCAAGCAGGACGCTCATCTCTGGCATCGAAAGGGGAACTCAGGAACTGGGAGTTGCTGGAAAGGACTAACATGCAGAGTGATAGGGTGTACTCACTGATTTGTAAAGAGATAAAGCCGCTGTAGGACACCTCTCCAAATAAGGTTGAACTATTGGGAAAATAAATCTTTCTTAAACTGAATCTTTAAATGTTCGCGCCCTTATTCATTTCCTACAAAGCAAGCAACTTCTCTTCTCTGTTCCAAAATCAGCTGCGCTAAATATCCCTCTCACTCCGTTAAAAGTAACTTAGCTGGACAATAGACGACACTGTCATCAACATCATCATTCCGCCAAGCAGGACACGCCCTCGTCCCTAGCTGGTGATAGGACTTTTGCCGGGATGCGACACGGCACTTAAGCTTCCGAAAGCTGTATTCCTAAAAGGCAGCTGGTGGGTTCGGGCTGTAACGTGTAAAACGTTCTTGAATCACCCTGGTTGACATTTAGTAGAAGACAACGAAAATCCGACGACGTTTCATTCTGTTATTCTACGCTCACGAATGCTCCGCAATCAAATTCCGCATTGTTACGTTGTATTGTCATACTGTGGCAGTTAAACGTTCACGCAGAGGTCCCTTCTGAAGAAGTATTAGGTATATTCCACTGGACATGTGGACTCAATTTCTGGAAAGGCACTAAAACTAATGAGTGCAGTCACATGCAACCCAGAGTTCCTACAGCGCCATTTCAGTGGTATTACATATCAACATCACCCCACGGGCGTCACAGCTGGCAACGGATTTCCAAGTTCCAGTCTGATGGCGTTAGGGGTCGCGCGGGATGTGGCAGACCCCATAGTGTGTGCCCGCTGAGCCACGACTGTAGTGACTACAAGCGCCCTCTGCCACCGCGATGTAGGACAGCCGGCAGCTGCTACACACCCACTTGCGCACTTGGAGCCTCTTCGCTACGGCGCCATCGTTTGTGCTACTACAGTGAGCCTGTTCCTTGTTGAAGTTGAGAGCTTGACTATTTCCTGCTGAATTATTTGTAATGGGTCTTCTTACGCTTGGAGAAGTACAAGTTAAGTAAATCTTCTGTTTACTGAGTTAACTTGATCGCTAATCAAATCAGCTCCTGTCTAGTTTCCCCATGACGATAGCTGCCGCATCACTCTATAGCCCAAGTCATCTTACCATTGTATGCGAAGTCTGTACACAACAGTTTCTACTTACAATATGCAGGACTATTTACACAACAGTTTATATTTATAATATGTAGGGTTATTCAGAAGTACCTCGAGGGTTTCAGAAGACGACAGCGCGAAAACGCAAGACATGCAGAAAATGGACACACGTCAGTGGACGGAGAATGTCTCCAAGCTTTTAATTCGCTTTACAGGTGCTCGATATGAGCAACGTCTGTGACACAGAAAACGTCAAAACGATTGCTTGGCTGAGTCTGGGGAGGGGACCAAACAACAAGATCACCGGTCCCATCGGATTAGGGAAGGAAGTCGGCCGTGCCCTTTCAAAGGAACCAATTTAGGAAAATCACGGAAAACCTAAATCCGGAAGACCGGACGCGCGTTTGAACCGTTTTCCTCCCGAACGCGAGTCCAGTGCGCTAACCACTGCGCCACCTTTCTCTGTTGTCAAAACAAGCGGAAGAGCATCTGTGCCCTGTTCATTTAGTCGTAATGTCAGCAACCCGCTTTGGAAATCTGTTCATTCGGTTGCCTATCTGCAGGCGCGAACTAATTCGATGCCACAACACGAAGCGGATGATTTACTTATGTGTTCTGATACGCTTGATTCCTAGGGCAACTACATCACTGTGACTATTACGATTCGAATTTGGAGATATGCCATATCCACCGATGTGTCAATATTCTGTAGGTCCTGCAGTTTTCCCGTAGTCGCCTTCCGAAACAACGGAAGTCCTTATGAACAATCCTGTATGTAAATTATTTAGTGGGTAACAGCACAGGACTGCGACGAAATGCGGGAAAAGCTGCTGAGAATATATTGTTGATGCAGTATCTGGCAGTTGACCCCGCCCGCAAATGAATGTAACGTATAGCGCGTAAATAGGCGGAGAGATCTGTTACTTTACTATTACACTATTGGCGATAATTCACCGGAAGCAGTGACTACAGTGAAACACCTAGGAGTCACTGACAAGAACGGCCTGACGTGGAATGACAAATGACCACATGAAAGTTGTTGCAGGAAAAGCAGACGCCAGGATGAGATTCGCTGGAAGTATTGAATACTGATCATCAAATTGGGACCCTTACCAAGTTGGATTAATAAAGGAGCTAAAGAATATACTACGAAGAGCGGCACGTTTCGTGACCGGATCGTTGCAAAGATGCTCAACAAAATCGTGACAGAAGCAACAAGAGAGATGCTGTACTTCACGGATACGTTTATTGTTGAAATACCGAGAGCGTATGTTCTAAGAAGAGTCGGGCAACGTATTACTTCCACATGTGTGTCACGAAATGATCACAATGAGCAAAGGACTTAAAATGGGTGATGTGATTGGTGAGTGACTGCGCTTGTTTTGGTTTAGCAGTGCTGCCTCCCGACCGTTTCCATCTGCTTGGCAGTACACAAACACCCTCTTGGCTTTTTCCCGACATTAATACCGGACCATTCTGCTGCTTAAAGCACGCTGCGTCAATCACAGAACCTGCTACACACAAAGAACACACGGCACATAGACCCACGACCTTTCTTTCGTCACCGCCATCTACCGTGGCAACGATGCGTCTCCCGACACATGTTCACAGGACCTCTTGTCCTCCATTTCCAGTCAGGGATCCGCCCCTGTAGTTTGTCGGCTTTATTAATGTTCATCCTGTATATGTGTGCAGCGTTGTGGGTCTTCCTCTCTTTACTGAAGTAACATCAGTGATTCAACTGGTTAGACCAGATTACCTTCAGCTATTCTGGTGCACAAAGCTAAAGATGTCTGAAGCAGTTTACACATACTGTTTTAACATGTATTTATTAACAGTTATTGTCTCATGAATTAGTATGACAGGCACACAGTTCGACGGCGGTGATGACTATCCCCTTGACTACGTCCCATTGATACAATTTCATAGTAATTTTCGTTGTCCAACAAAGCAGGTCTCAGTTAGTAATCAAGCCACACTTTTATAACACCACAAGGGTCACTTCAAAAGAAATGCACACTATTTTTGTAAAAATACAGTTTCATTCTGCATGTGTGAAAGTATTACAGTGTTTGTTTTCAAACTTAGTTCAACCTGTTCCCGTGAGTGGCGCCATCACACCATGTCTTCAAGATGGCTGCTGCACTTGACGTTCGTCAGAATCAACGCACTGTCACAGAATTCCTGTGCTGTGAAAACGAGACAGTGGGAAACATCCACAAGAGGTTGAAAAAGGTATATGGAGATGCTGCTGTCTATCGTGATGAAAGCGGGAACGGCAATATTTAGGATTGTCCTGGCAGCGGCAGACCTCGTACTGCACACACTCCAGACTATGTGCAGAGAGTTAACGAATTGGTGACTGCTGACAGATGCATTACAGTGAACGAATTGTCACGCTACGTTGAGATAGGGGAAGTAAGTGTTTGCAGAATACTGAAAGTGTTGGCGTTAAAAAAAGTTTGTGCCAGGTGGGTTCCCAGGACCTTCGGTACACACACCATCATATTATGTGACTTGTCGCTCTAACGAAGTAGGCGAGTGTGAGCAATATGTCTCATGGTCTTATTCGTGGCGTGTTTATCTTCTGCCGTTAGGTCAGACGATAGAAATGCCACTTGCACGCTTAGAGTAGCGGATTGACGGTGACCAACTTTAAACAGAACTTAATTAATTTTCACACACATTTATTAAAATAGTAACAAGCATAAACTTTACGTAACTTGATTCTGGATGCTATTTAGAATTTTCAATCTGAAGTTCCTTTGGTCTTGGTACGTTAATCTTATTCTCACATATCTCTGATACTTGACAAAGTGTCTATACATTTATCTTCATGGCTATGTACAGGAATATGGTAATCTTATTAGGCGCAGACTGAAACTTGACTATAGACTGGTACAGACAAATGCAGATTGGTGCAGACAAATGCAGACTGACTAATCGGAGGTCTGTACACTCATTATAATACCTCGCGCGTTCAGGTATCACTGCGTGAGTGTGATCTGCAAGGAGAAAAGGTTCTACGTTAGCAGCGATCTCATTGGCTGTGTTATATATTAATACGCAAATCAGCGGAAGCAGAATTTTGTCCGTCTCCAAGGCAGCGCCATCTCGTAGTGCGGAGACGGACGAGCGCTGCGCCTGCGCTGTTGTGCTTAGCGGGGCGCGCTCTAGTGGGAAAGTTGTGTACGCGCTGACTACGCGGAACTATGTACACAAAATTGACAGTGGCTCACACAGAAACAAGAAAAACGGTATGCAGCGAACTTTCGGAACAGTACGAGAATGGTGGAGATGAATTTCTTGGAAGAATTGTGACAGGTGATGAAACATGGCTCCATCATTTTTCTTCAGAGACGAAGAGGCAATCAATGAAGTGGCATCATACAAATTCAGCCAAGGAAAAAAAAAAAATAAATTCAAAACCACACCCTCTGCTAGAAAAGTTATGGCTGCGGTGTTTTTTTTTTTTATTCCGAAGGACTCTTGCTTGTGGACATCATGCCAAGTGGAACCACCATAAATTCTGATACATATGTGACGACACTGAACAAACTTCAAGCTCGGCTGAGTCGTGTTCGACCACATAGGCAAAATCAGGATGTTTCGCTAGTGCACGACAATGCTCGGCCACATGTCAGTCGAAAAACCATGGAAGCGATCATAAAACTCGGATGGACAACAGTGAAACACCCGCCTTACAGTCCTGGCGTGGATCCATGCGACTATCATCTCTGTGGGAAAATGAAAGCCGGCCGAAGTGGCCGAGCGGTTCTAGGCGCTTCAGTCTGGAACTGCGCGACCGCTATGGTCGCAGGTTCGAATCCTGCCTCGGGCATGGATGTGTGTAATGTCCTTAGGTTGGTTAGGTTTAAGTAGTCTCAGTTCTAGGGGACTGATGACCTCAGATGTTAAGTCCCCTAGTGCTCAGGGCCATTTGAACCATTTTTTTGGAAACTGAAAGACTCTCTTCGTGTAACAAGGTTTGAAGATGATGACTCCCTCGTGCACGCTGCCAAACAGTGGTTCCAACAGGTTGGTCTAGAATTTTACCGTGCGGGTATACAGGCGCTGGTTCCAAGATGTCGTAATGCAGTTGAGAGGGATGGAAATTATGTGGAGAAATGAAAATTTTGTTCCTAAAGGATGTATCTACACACTGTAAAACTTTCAAACATGTAGGAAGAAAGATGGATTTAAAAAAATAGTGTGCACTTCTTTTGGAGTTACCCACGTATTTACCTATTTTCTCCTATCGTCTAACGTAATAACCGCCAACATATACTACCTTTTGTTATTGCCTCTACGCTCTAACGTAACATAAATGACACTTTTCAAGGTTCAAAGTTAAGAAATATGGGGAGCGATTAAGGAAAAGAAGCAGTTCAGCATTAGCGGACACTGTTGTACGGCAATAATATCGCAGTATGTCGTCATGCCAGCGTTTATTTGCTGCGACGTGCAATGCATGAACATGTCTGATCCAACTATACGATTCGCCTAATGTGTTTTTGCTTAATTTGCGATAAGTGTGTTGCAGTTAGCTTCGAAGACAGTATTTTGATTTTTCCTCTGTTTTTGGTTATGGTTACGACAACACAAACTGCACCTCGAGTCACACGTTTTTTTGCCACAGCTGCTTCCATGTAGTTCTCAACCATCTTCGGGTTTCCAAGAAATGCTCTTCAGTTAGACAGAGAATGCGAAATTAGTGTCCCTCTAGAATAGGCCTAGATGTTTCTGCTGCATACAAAACAACCAGGAGACACGTGTGAAACTTTTGCACATTTATAGTTCTAAAAATAATGGTAATATTGGGAATACGTGTATTCGTTGTGATAAGGGAAGTAGTGGAAGTGAAGAGGAAACATCCTTAAAATGATCCGAACAATCACGAATTTATATGCATTTCCATGCCCATTACAGAGCATTACAAGATCTCGCTCGGTGTAAACGATACGTGGAGAAAACGTGCCACATTAAGTCATGATTTGGGTGCATATGACCTCAACTGTTTTGTGACCTAAAGCCCAGACAGACAAACAAACAAACAGCTGCTAACTTACTTTTCCTCAAAGACCAGTAATTCTGGTTATTTGCACGCCGTGAGTTACGTTCCCTCATGCAACACACACATATGCGACGCATCTCACAACACCCGTGAATGGCCTAATGTTTTAAATTACTGGCAAAGTGATCGGTTGTGGACCAACCAAAGTGAGTAAATGACATGATTAAGTTACAATCTAGCGCCCCCAAAATTGTATTCGCAACACTATTGCAAATTTCAATAGTAATAACACTGACGTTTATAAGTTCACATTTCGATATTTGTTATTAATAGCTGCAGTGACTTTATGTATGTGTTCCTATAATGATTGGAGTATGTTTAACAAACCTGAATGATAAAACAATGCAGACTGTGCATCTAGCATGAGTTTTATCATTGTAAATGGAGTCTATAACAACATTTCAAACTTTTCTGTGGCAAAATATTACGACTCAATATTATTTGTTGAACGACAACAAAAATAATCATCAGTTTCGTATGTATGTTGTTTAAAACCCAAGGTGAACTTGGAATGATCACTAAGTGATGTGGCAACTTAAAAAATTTCATTTTTCGCCATGAAACCTAATGTAGTGAAAATTTCTCTCAGATTCAACAACAATTGGTACAGAGAAATTTAGAATTTCAGCATGGACATCTCAGGAAAATCTTTTGCTGATACGAAGAGCTGACGAAATAGTTGAGGTATTTCAGCGCAGATAGTTCTGGACACTTTTGCTACGAGTCTGTATCCCACAAATATTCTGGTACTGAATTGATACGTTTGTCCGGCGCTGCAGGTTGAGGGTTCGGTTCGCGATTTTTTTTTTTATCTTTGGGGGAAGGAAGGGTTCGGATACTGCTCTCCCCTGTCACGTGATACGGCTGTTGTAATTAATCTCGAAAATTATATTATTTACGAAGCTTGGCGCCGGGATGAACTCTGAATGGAAGATAATCAAGATATTTCAGTGTTTGCGAAAGCTGACTGTCAGCACATTTCAGTGGCTAAGTAATCTTGTGTTATCAGGATTATGGGTAGAAAACTCGCTGGAACGTCGCATTGAAAAGTGGCCTCAGTCGTCTGATAAATCGAGAAGATTTCAATAACACATTCTCAATCTGATCTCCACATCGGTTTCTGCAGGTTGAATGTTTGGGGGATTGATTTACAATAACAGACCCTCAGAAATATCCGATTAATAAAACCCGAAGGTAGATTTTAACACCACAACGCTTGCCTTCCTCCGATCTCACTTAAAAAGCCAGGCACAGGAGGATCTACAATTCAACGTGGACTCTGTACCGTTGTGAAAACTGGCACTTCCCGCATAAACAGTTTACAGAGATGAAAGAACCGGTGACAAAAAAAAAATCAAACGAACGAAATATTGTGAGAAACGAATTTTTGGATATGCAGGCTCATTCTTAGTCACCGTTCAAAAAATAAAAAAAAAGAGGCATCAACTACGCCGACGCCCGAGTTTGCTGAATGAAGTGTTGCTCTGACTGGATTTCTATCAGACGTAAATCGAAACGGTTTTCATGTTGTGGAAAGCATCTGAATACACATTATAAGCACGTTCATACGACGTAAATGTCACCTTCGCGCTATCTCCACACTGCCTCTGTTTTACGGGGCAGGAAAGGTTCTGGATTTAGATGACAGTAGTGAGGAACCACTCGCAAGGCTTCTTGGGGTCTACGAGCAGAATAATGAACCGATGAATTCACAAGCGGATAAAAAATAATCCTATTAATTTTAATTTTAAAAAACAACAGCCTAAATTGCACAGACTACCTAGATTTACTTAGGTTTCAGTCGGGATAAACCAACCTTCTTAAGAATAAAAATAACTACCGTTTGTTCATAGTGGACATCGTCAAGCTAAAACTACAAATTCATAAATCATCGTCAGACTGTAAAAACTTATCTGAAACTGCCTTGGCCCCAATTCGCGACCGCGATGCGACAGCCACGAGTACTGTATTGGAAATATTATTTCAAAAATAATCCATCCGTCAGAGACGAGTATCCAATCCTTCTACGGTTCATCTTTCATACGTGCGACGGAGCAAATTATGTGTAGTAATGAGCAGACATCTCTTGTGAGCGACGGTGGATCAAATGTTCACGCGATAAAATTCTCTCCCGAGTTGTCGTTCGGAAATCGGCAAGAAGAATCAGCGTTTACCTCCTGCAGCGAAACCACAAATCACAACACATACAGTCAAAATCTCATGACGACCTTTGGTCGTAGTGCTGACACGAATTCCGCATATACTTTGGTGTTTACCTCTGCTGACTGACTTAAAGTAAGTTCACACACGTTACAACAATTACATGTCGCCGTCATTATAGCGGGGCAATGTTCCCCGAAAACATTACCGGCGACATGAATTGCAGTCTGATGTTCGGCAACTTGTCCTGTGAAGACGAGTTTACACGAACCATACTGTGGTCGCGAAATGGGGGAAAGCGTCCTAGTGTAGATGTGAACTGCTCCCGTGTATTAAT
Organism: Schistocerca serialis cubense; assembly: GCF_023864345.2. NCBI lineage: Eukaryota > Metazoa > Arthropoda > Insecta > Orthoptera > Acrididae > Schistocerca > Schistocerca serialis. Next base: position 822,710,964 of record NC_064641.1, read on the forward strand.
AATCCACAAGGAGAAAGATAGCGAGGAAATGAGAAATTGGGCATTGAGAACGCATTATTTTTTGTTTTCTAAGCAATCGAACTGATATCCTTTAAAAGCAGTTCGTCTGAGAATTAGTAAGGTCAGTACCAGTATGAAATATTATGTAACAATTTTAGCTGGCCGGCCGGAGTGGCTGAGCGGTTCTAGGCGCTACAGTCTGGAACCGCGCGACCGCTACAGTCACAGGTTCGAATCCTGCCTCGGGCATGGATGTGTGTGACGTCCTTAGGTTAGTTAGGTTTAAGTAGTTCTAAGTTCTAGGGGACTGATGACCTCAGAAGTTAAGTCCCATAATGCTCAGAGCCATTTGAACCATTTTGAATCAATTTTAGCTAGACTAGCGATAACCCTCCAGTTTTTGACTACTAGTGAGTCATACAGCAGTTGGATGTTCATGTGCCGAAATGGTCCAGCAAGCAAAACAGTGAAATACATGGAAACATGTTCTTTGGGAACATTAATCAATAAGACTGATGAAGTTATGTACTAGTTGAGAACACGGCGTTGTTTGGATTATTTATTTACAGCTGTGCCGACACTTCTAATCCGTGGAATTTACTTCTGGCTTTTGAGGTTTCCTTGTACACAATGTTTGAAGTAGTATGACTGGTGGCATGAATGAAGGGCTGGCCACGCAAAAAGCAGCCGACATTAAGATCCACGACCACATCACGCAGCGTTTGGCCTTGCGCTTTATTTACGGTCATGCCATAACATACGCTCACGATGAATTGTACACGTTTAAAGGACTATGGTCCGTAATTAGTAATAAGAGAAATTCGTGGCATAAAAACTCTCTCTCCTGCGCCACTTCCCGACAAAATAATGTTACACTGAAGAAAAGTAACTTTAAGCCTCCGTGGGTGAAGTGTTCTGAGGAGAGAGCTAGTGCATGACATTCTCTATCAGAGTTACATCGCACCACGCTTCCAGAAGAGGATTCCAAAAAGCGAGTTAAGGCCTGATGTTTTCCATCCACAGCAATTCTCGTCTCACGATCTTCATTGGATTCTTGTGATCACACAGCCCTTGGTCTTTTAACCATTCTCGTGTATTCAGAAAGACTCGACCGTTTTTTAGCCATTTTTATTGGAATACAAAACTAATTCAAAATGTGATAAGTACCCACATAAATCACAAAACGAACTTAATAAATCCGTTGTTCCTAGAAAAGAACATAAATAAAATTATCAAAAGGATCAAAGCAATGCCGATAAGTTTTTAATACACAAAGCAAAATCAGTAAATCCATATATCCTAGCCCAGTAACTTCCATGTTAGTTTGTCTTCGGACAGATAAGATTGCGTAGCTTAATTCTGTCACAGAGTCTAAAAAACTAACAACGTCATCTATTGGTTCATAGGTGTACCATGAAACTAATCTGTTGGTTCTTTGGTGTACTACACTGTGATGGTTAGAATCCGAACTACTAAGCTGAGCAGACGAGTTTAGATAAAACTTTAAGTTACGATTTTTTTTCTGTGATTCGATTTTTATGAAATAAAGCCTGTAGGTTACCACAAGCTGTACTCAAGTTACCTGTGGAAAACCCATGAAAATTCTTCTAGAAGTTTTGGAGATTAGCGTTTTTAAAAAGACAGAAACGCCGGTTTTACAGTTGTATTATTAGTAAAGATGTCCAAGTCCACTGTGAATTATGGGGTGGTAACTATTCATACCAATGAATAAGGGGCACAGAATCATATATGGCAATTTCACTGTTAAGTTTGAGAACATCTGCAGGAAACTATCAATGTCTGCTTCCGTTACCACCCATATGTCCTCAGGAGAAATACACATCCCAAAGGAAAGAGGTTCACATGCCGTGCATATAAATCTACGTGTGCAGCCACTTCAGTTTAGGAGTCAGTTTCACGACTTTCATAAAATGCTTCTTCAAGTACAGGCAAACTGTATATCCTACCTTTTAAATCTATGCTAGATGTTTGACTACTAGTCCAACTGACACCGTGTTGCCCAGATCGCTGTTAGTTACTGTCGTAGTGTTTGAAACGGTAACGATACTAGCTACATCATCTGCATCAGAATCTCCTTCGAATTCTGAATCTTCTGCGTACTCTTCTATAACCTCTGTCAGGCAAACCTACATCTATCATGGACGTCTGCCAGCTCCAGCACCTCATTCTTATTGAACTAAAGGAAGATCCATGATTATCAATTCGGTCCCTCTATATCAAGCAACCAAAAAAAAGAGTACATAGTTTGTCTATTACATTCGAGTGTGTACAAAAACGGTTTTCGTCATGTTACTTATTTTCAGCAATCATCCTACATGTGCACCGCGAGCAGAAGTAATTTATACTACCTCAGTTGCTAAGATTTTCGAGGTGATTTGTGAAACAATATTCGCAAAGTTCATTCTTCGTTAGAAGCAGCATTTCACAGCATGTCATCAGTACAACTGGATGTAATTAGGAACTGGATTCACAATTTATTTGCTTGCACGTACGGTGCGGAAAGAAACTAGCTGTAAATATGTTTACGCGCAACGCCCTTATTAGTTTTATACTTTATAATGCAGGGAATGTTACTGTGGATTACATACAGCGTCGTTTATATCGGAAGAGTAAATGCAGATGCGAAAGCGCTAGCTGAACTCTAAACTACCTTTGAAGACGGGTACCTCAACGACTCACATGTTCACTGATATCTCAAAGCCTACAGACTTATGGGCCCCTACACACGCACGCACAGACCGACCGACCGACAAACTGTATCTAAGCGTTTTGACCGATCGACCTACCTACCGACCGACCGACCGACAAATGTCGGTATGTTGGACGGATAGGACCACCCGACAACCGACGACTCCACCCAACAAACAGTGTCGTGTTGTGTGTAGCGCATTCGTATCAAACGCTCGACAACAGTTTGTCTTCTGTCACAGTGCGCGAGATTAAATGCTCTTCTAACATACATGACGGGGTGCGAGGCGGATGAAACTTTAAGGACAGTTTCTGGAAATGTTTAAAGAATGCAGACGTCTTTGGGACACGTCGTGCGAGGAGTACAGCAATAGAGATACAAGAAAAGAAGCACTTGCTTCATTATGAGTCCATTAAGGTTTCGTGTGGCACAGAGAGAATAAACGTCCGTTGACCGTCTGTATTTCTCTGTTTTTACGTTGTATTTCCGACACTTACTGGAAATGAAATCTAAAGACCTAAGAATCGATATTCCATGAACGTTAATTCATAAAATCTACTTGCTTCATTTTTATAAGAGTTACAAAAGTCCAAACTATATCCAAGCCCTCTATTATGAAGACCGAAGTGTAGGACATTTTCTCGAGTTCTAACAGTGCTAAAGGCTTACATCTACATCACTACTCTGCAGTTCACATTTAAGTGCTTGGCAGAGGGTTCATCGAACCACAATCATACTATCTCTCTACCATTCCACTCCCGAACAGCGCGCGGGAGAAACGAACACATAAACCTTTCTGTTCGAGCTCTGATTTCTCTTTTATTTTGATGATCATTCCTACCTATGAAGGTTGGGCTCAACAAAATATTTTCGCATTCGGAAGAGAAAGTTGGTGACTGAACTTTCGTAAATAGATCTCGCCGCGACGAAAAACGTCTTTGCTTTAATGACTTCCATCCAAACTCGCGTATCATATCTGCCACACACTCTCCCCTTCTACGTGATAATACAAAACGAGCTGCCCTTTATTGCACCCTTTCGATGTCCTCCGTCAATCCCACCTGGTAAGGATCCCACACCGCGCAGCAATATTCTAACAGAGGACGAACAAGCTGTCTCTTTAGTGGACTTGTTGCATCTTCTAAGTGTCCTGCCAATGAAATGCAACCTTTGGCTCGCCTTCCCCACAATATTGTCTATGTGGTCTTTCCAACTGAAGTTGTTCGTAATTTTACACCCAGGTACTTAGTTGAATTGACAGCCTTGAGAATTGTACTATTTATCGAGTAATCGAATTCCAACGGATTTCTTTTGGAACTCATGTGGATCACCTCACACTTTTCGTTATTTAGCGTCAACTGCCACCTTCCACACGATACAGCAATCTTTTCTAAATCGCTTTGCAACCGATACTGGTCTTCGGATGACCTTACTAGACGGTAAATTACAGCATCATCTGCGAACAGCCTAAGAGAACTGCTCAGATTGTCACCCAGGTCATTTATATAGATCAGGAAAAGCAGAGGTCCCAGGACGCTTCCCTGGGGAACACCTGATATCACTTCAGTTTTACTCGATGATTTGCCGTCTATTACTACGAATTGCGACCTTCCTGACAGGAAATCACAAATCCAGTCGCACAACTGAGACGATACCCCATAGGCCCGCAGCTTGATTAGAAGTCGCTTGTGAGGAAAACTAGAAATACGGAATCAACTTGAGATCCCCCGTCGATAGCGGCCATTACTTCGTGCGAATAAAGAGCTAGCTGCGTTGCACACGAACGATGTTCCCTGAAACCATGCTGATTACGTATCAATAGATCGTTGCCTTCGAGGTGATTAATAATGTTTGAATACAATATATGCTCCAAAACCCTACTGCAAACCGACGTGAATGATATAGGTCTGTAGTTCGATGGATTACTCCTACTACCCTTCTTAAACACTGGTGCGACCTGCGCAATTTTCCAATCTGTAGGTATAGATCTATTGGTGAGTGATCGGTTGTATATGATTGCTAAAGTAGGGAGCTATTGTATCAGCGTAATCTGAAAGGAACCTAATCGGTATACAATCTGGACCTGAAGACTTGCCCGTATCAAGCGATTTGAGTTGCTTCGCAACCCCTAAGGTATCTACTTCTAAGAAACTCATGCTAGCAGCTGTTCGTGTTTCAAATTCTGGAATATTCCATTCGTCTTTCCTGGTGAAGGAATTTCGGAAAACTGAGTTCAATAACTCCGTTTTAGCGGCACAGTCGTCGGTAACAGTACCATCGGCACTGCGTAGCGAAGGTATTGACTGCGTCTTGCCGCTTGTGTACTTTACAAACGACCAGAATTTCTTCGGATTTTCTACCAAATTTCGAGACAATGTTTCGTTGTGGAACCTATTAAAGGCATCTCGCATTGAAGTCCGTGCCAAATTTCGCGCGTCTGTGAATTTTAGCCAATCTTCGGGATTTCGCGTTCTACTGAACTTCGCATGCTTTTTCCGTTGCCTCTGCAACAGCGTTCGGACCTGTTTTGTGTACCATGGGGAACAGTTCCATCTCTTACCAATTAATGAGGTATGAATCTCAATTGCTGTTGCTACTATATCTTTGAATTTGAGCCACATGTCGTCTACATTTGCATAGTCAGTTCGGAAGGAATGGAGATTGTCTCTTAGGAAGGCTTCTAGTGACACTTTATCCGCTTTTTTAAATAAAATTATTTTGCGTTTGTTTCTGGTGGATTTGGAAGAAACGGTATTGAGCCTAGCTACAACGACCTTGTGATCACTAATCCCTGTATTAGTCATGATGCTCTCTATTAGCTCTGGATTGTTTGTGGCTAAGAGGTCAAGTGTGTTTTCGCAACCATTTACAATTTGCGTGGGTTCGTGGACTAACTGTTCGAAATAATTTTCGGAGAAAGCATTTAGGACAATCTCGGAAGATGTTTTCTGCCTACCACCGGTTTTGAACAAGTATTTTTGTCAACATATCGAGGGAAGGTTGAAGTCCCCACCAACTACAACCGTATGAGTGGGGTATTTATTTGTTACGAGACTCAAATTTTCTCTGAACTGTTGAGCAACTATATCATCGGAGTCTGGGGGTCGGTAGAAGGAGCCAATTATTAACCCAGTTCGGCTGTTAAGTATAACCTCCACCCATACCAATTCGCACGGAGTATCTACTTCGACTGCACTACAAGATAAACCAGTACTGACAGACACGAACACTCCACCACCAAATCTGCCTAATCTATCTTTCCTGAACACCGTCTGAGACATCGTAAAAATTTCTGCAGAACTTATCTCAGGCTTTAGCCAGCTTTCTGTACATATAACGATTTCAGCTTCTGTGCTTTCTATTAGCGCTTGAAGCTCAGGGACTTTCCCAGCAACAATTTACAACTACAATTCCGACTGTTCCTTGATCCAAGCACTTCCTGTGTTTGCCATGCACCCTTTGAGATTGCAGCCCACCCCGTACTTTCCCGAGGCCTTCTAACCTAAAAAACCGCCCAGTCCACGCCACACAGCCTCCGCTACCCGTGTAGCCGTCAGCTGAGTATAGTGAACTCCTGACCTATTCAGCGGAACCCGAAACCCCACCACCCTATGGCGCAAGTCAAGGAATCTGCAGCCAACACGGTCGCAAAACCGTCTGAGCCTCTGATTCAGACCCTCCCCCCAGCTCTGCACCAAAGGTCCGCAGTCGGTTCTGTCAACGATGCTGCAGATGGTGAGCTCTGCCTTCATCTCGTAAGCAAGACCGGCAGCCTTCACCAAATCAGATAGCCTCTGGAATCCAGAGAGAATTTCCTCAGACCCAAAGCGGCACCCGTCATTAGTGCCGACATGTGCCACTACCTGCAGCTGGCTGCACCCTGTGCTCTTCATCTCATCCGGAAGGACCCTTTCCACATCAGGAATGACTCCACCCGGAATGCACACTGAGTGCACACTGGATTCCTTCCCCTCCTTAGCCGCCATATCCCCCTAAGGGGCCCCATTACGCGCCTAACATTGGAGCTCCCAACTACCAATAAGCCCACCCTCTGCGACTGTCCGGACCTTGAAGGCTGAGAAACATCCTCTGAAACAGGGCTGGCAGCTGCATCTGGCTCAGCCAGAGACAGTGCCTGAAACCTGTTTGTCAGACGCACCGGGGAGGCTTTCTGGTCAGCCTCCTGGGACGTCTTTCGCTGCCTGCCACGCCTTGGAACGACCTCCCAATCTACCACAGGCTAGGGTTCAGCCCCACTGCGGGCAGCAACCGGGGAAACCACAGCGGCAGACCGATCTGGGGACAGACCGGACGAGGTTGACATCCCCGTGATACCCAAGTCCGGCTCCCTACAATGGTGCCCATTGGCAACAGCCTCAAGCTGCGCGACCGAAGTCAGCGCCGCTTGCAGTTGTGAGCGAAGGGATGCCAACTTAGCCCTCATCCGAACACAGAAATCACAGTCCCTGTCCATTCTAATCGATGTTGAACAACAGCTACTGCAACACGAGTCCGTGCCTAGATAACGCAAGGGAAACACGCAAAGAATGTATGAACTAACTTGCACAAATGCCTAACGACTGCGCTACAATCTGCCTGAATTTACAATTACAGTAACTAAAACTCGAAATTACACCTCCTATACGAAACTCACACGCAATTTAAGTAAGAATCTACGAAGTTAACACTAAAGCGCGATGCTACAACTCTCAAATACTATAATACGCCCGAAATTTATGAATTAAACAATGCAAGTGCCCAAAAACACGCAAAGAAATTAAGAATTAAACTATGTAACAAATAAGTAAGCTAGGAGTATACGACTTGCTGCTCGCAGCTTCTTATGGGTCTGTTTAATTTATTAGATGATGTGCGCCATGTGTAGCCTTTCTTCTTCGAATCTGAAATGAGTTTCTTAAATTTACAGGTCATCTTTCATGCTGCATCCATAAATAAATCACTGAAGTTTTCATGAACACCTTTTGTTTTATTTGGTTTGCTTTACCGTGATGTAGTTCCTCAGTCAACTATAATTTACGTAACAGGTTTCAGTAATCATTTATTTAATAATTATGAGGATACAACAAAACTAAATCTAAGGTCATCTTAACTTCTGCCAGTGGCTAGAAACCGTAGTGTGGCTAATGGCCTCTCCTCACAGCTTCCAGCACCTCTGAATATCTGTATTCTTTTCCGGTAAGAATGGTTTACTTATGTGCTGCGGAATACGTGATTCACCCGTTCTTAAATAATTACGACAAATGATCGGCTCCAAACTGCTTAACTAACAGAACGTGGGTGAATTTCTTTCCTTGCATTGGCCACTGCTTTGCCCACAGCTCTCTCTCAGCTTTCTTTTTTTCTATTTTTTTGCCTTGTTACCCTTAAAGCAGCCAAGATGAACCACGTTTGAAATTAAACACAGTGAACTTAAGATACACAAGTCACAACAGGGCTGCGCTGTAATCGTCGACTCCACTCGGTCGAGACGTTTGTAGGCTGACATTGTCGGTCGGTCAGTCGGCCGATAAATTGGTGCGAGTGTGGGAGTCTATAGATACAAACAAATAGTACTCTCACTTAGCAGAGAAACTATTGTGAATTTTCGAGGGGCATAAGTATTGCACCGCACTTTTTTTTTTCGTCCGATTCCGATTGAAAAAAAATGCGGGATTAGTTGTTGGACATCGTGCCATATTCCGGTTTCAACCCCATAGTTTCATGAAATTCCAATAGATGACGGCGCTGTACGTAGCCTTCAGAATGGTGTCTTAACGGAGGTGCATTCGTAGCAGAGAACTGTCACAGTGTTTCTGTTGGCGGAAAACCAGAGTATCCCAGATATTCATAGGCACTTGTAGTATGTCTATGGCGAGTCGTTTTTCTTCCTTTGCGACTAGCGGATACTGTTTTGCGTGTCTTCATACGGTCACATCTGGCCTGGCACTGGGTTTAAATCGGTCAGATTTCCGTTTTTTTACTGTCGCGTGATGCCTATTGAACATCCTGTTTATTCGCGTATGGGTTGCTGTAACCCATACGCGAATAAACAGGATGTTCAATGGCGCCCATTCCACACTCCAGTACGAGTCATAGTGTAGTTATTTTTTTTCTCCACGTTGTCTTCGAGGCGGAAGGGGGAGAGTGATACTGCTGTCAGTTGTGCAAAAAAGCCACACTTTGAATGACGAGGTGGATATCGGATATGCATTTGCCACCTTCTGTGCTGACGGTGTGTTTACACGGGCCGTATCTTACGCCACTGTGTGGCCGGAACATACGGATTGTAGATTTAGTTCAGGGAAGAATTCTCTTTTTCGTTATGTCTGCTAATTCCTTAACTGTACAGAATGCCGTTTCTCTAGGACTAATCGATTGTACGTGTGAAGTTATGAGACAGCAGTCTTAATGACCTGTACATCAGAGATGATCATGTGTACATATCACATTATGCAATCGGCAGTTTGTGTACGCACAACACATGATGCACATCTACATGTTGGTCGCGTTTGCTACCCTACAATGCCAGTATCGACGAGGGGTTGGGTTGTTTTGGGGAAGGAGACCAGACAGCGAGGTCATCGGTCTCATCGGACTAGGGAAGGACGGGGAAGGAATTCGGCCGTGCCCTTTGAAAGGAACCATCCCGGCATTTGCCTGGAGAGATTTAGGGAAATCACGGAAAACCTAAATCAGGATGGCCGGACGCGGGATTGAACCGTCGTCCTCCCGAATGCGAGTCCAGTGTCTAACCACTGCGCCACCTCGCTCGGTCAGTATCGACGAATATAATAAATCAGTTTACGGCATTCTAATGTCCACGTTTTCCACTGTCAGAGTTCCCACATCACATCTGACTTCGAAACTTTATACTCACTAGTCCATAGCGAAATGTGGCGGACAAAACATAAAATTCTGTCAAACCTTTTTTCCTACTAAACATTCCGCTTATGCTTCAAAACCTCGATAAATGTGAACCATGATCATGTGAGGGAAATTCAACTCACCTGCTGCCAAAAACTAACAGTTTTTTTATCACTGGGCTTCAAGACCGTCAAGAAATGTCTTATGTGTCACTTTGATTTCTTGTTTAATATGATCACGTGTTTGTTCTGTTAAATCACTCGGCTTATTGTACCCAAGGAATCAGATTTTTATTGATTCTGGTTACAGTTACTGCGTTGAATAACTAACCGTGGTGATTTCTAACCGACCTTTAGAGTTTATCTACTTTCCAGTAAGTTTCCACATAAAACATGATTAACTTTAGCATAGAAAATGTTACGTGTTGTAACTAACACATTATAAATATCTTTAGTTGGAGGGCACATGGAGGACGCTGCTTACTTTGTCCTATCACGTCTCTGCGAACTCTCTGTAACATCAAAGATCTTGTCACGTTGGCTTGCCGCAAGGCTGACCACACCTGCGTTAGGTAACTACGCTGAGATGGTAGGGGTCTGATTTCGTTCATTCATGTATCTGTGCAAGCTGTCACGAGGCTCGTCTTTTTCGCATTAGTCAGCAGTGACAGTTCACATCTTGTGCTTTAGGGAAAGACATTGAGATTCTTTTGAGTCAGTAACTCTCAGAATCGCCTGTTTCATGTGAATCCGTATTCTTTTGTACATTGAAGCGCCAAAGAGAGTAGCATAGGTATGCATATTCAGATACAGAGATATTTAAACAGGCAAAAACGGCGCTGCGGTCGGCAATTGTTTGTTCGGTTATTGCTGCTACAATAGCAAGTTACTAAGATTTAGGTGAATTTGAACGTGGTGTTATAGTCTGCGTACGAGTGATGGGACACATCATCCATGAGGTAGCGATGAAGTGGAGACTTTCCTGTACGACCGTTTCACGAGTGTACTGTGAATATAAGGAATCTGGTAAAACATCAAATCTCCGATATCGCTGCGGCCGGAAAAAGATGCTGCAAGAACGGGACCAGCGACGACTGAAGAGAGTCGTTCAACTTGACAGAAGTGCAACCCTTCCGCAAATTGTTGCAGATTACAGTGTTGGGTAATCAACAAGTGTCAGCGTGCGAACCATCATCGGTATGGGCTTTCGGAGCCAAAGGCCCACTTGTGTACCCTTGATGACTGCACGACACAAAGCTTTACGCTTCGCCTGGATCCGTCAACACCGACATCGGACTGTTGGTGACTGGAAACGTTGCCTGGTCGTAGGGGTTTTGTTTCAGATTGTATCGAGCGCATGGACGCGTACGGGTATAGAGACAACCTTATTAATCCATGGACCCTGCATGTCAGCAGGGTATTGTTCAAGACGATGGAGACTCTGTAATGGTGTGGGGCGTGTACAGATGGTGTGATACGGGAGCCCAGGTACGTCTAGATACGTCTCTGACAGGTGACACGAACGTAAGCATCCTTTCTGATCACCTGGATCCATTCATGTCCATTGTGCATTCCGACGGACTTGGGAAATTCTAGCAGGACAATGCGGCACCCCTGCACGTCCAGAATTTCTCCAGCAACTCTCTTCTGAAAAAAATGGTTCAAATGGCTCTGAGCACTATGGGACTTAACATCTGAGGTCATCGGTACCCTAGAACTTAGAACTACTTAAACCTAACTAACCTAAGGACATCACACACATCCATGCCCGAGGCAGGATTAGAACCTGCGACCGTAGCGGTCGCGCGGTTCCAGACTAGCGCCTAGAACCGATCGGCCACCCCGGCCGGCAACTCTCTTCTGAGTTTAAACACTTCCGCTGGCCATCAAATTCCCCACACACGAACATTATTGAGCATATGTGAGATGTCTTGCAACGTGCTGTTCAGAAGAGTTCTCCACCGCCTCGTACTCTCACGGATTTATGGACAGCCCTGTAGGATTCATGGCGTCAATCCAATCAGGGTTTTTCAACGGAAAATGCTATACATACTTTGACTAATGAAATATTAAAATGCTCTGTGTAACCGGAATCACCTTTTGGGATTTTTTTTTTTTTTTGATATATCAAAGGCTATTGATTGTGTACATCATGGAATACTTCTAGATAAGCTCAAGTACTGTGTTATGAATAGTATACTGCTCAAATGGTTTAAATCATACCTAACTGGAAGAGTGCAGAAAGTTGAAATAAACAGTTCACATAATATGCAAAAAACAGGTGATTTCTGAAACTGGGGAACAATCCAGAATGGGGTGCTGCAAGGTTCGGTCTTGGGTCCTCTGCTGTTCTTAATATATATTAATGACTTGCCATTCTATATTCACGAAGATGCAAAGCTGGTACTTTTTGCCGATGATACAAGTATAGCTATCACACCCAACAGACAAGAATTAACTGGTGAAATTGTAAACGATGTTTTTCAGAAAATCATTAAGAGGTTCTCTGCAAATGGGCTCTCATTAAACTTTGACAAAACACAGTATATACAGTTCCACACAGTAAATGGAATTACACCATTAATAAATATAGACTTCAATCAGAAATCGGTAGCTAAGGTAGAATATTCACAATTTCTAGGTGTATGCATTGATGAGGGGTTGAACTGGAAAAAACACACTGAGGATCTGCTGAAACGTTTGAGTTCAGCTACTTATGCTATTAGGGTCATTGCAAATTTTGGCGATATACATCTGAGTAAATTAGCTTACCACACCTATTTTCATTCTCTGCTTTCGTATGGCATCATATTCCGGGGTAACTCATCATTGAGTAAAAGAGTGTTCATTGCACAAAAGCGTGTAATCAGAATAATTGCTGGAGCTCATCCAAGATCATCCTGCAGACACTTATTTAAAGAGCTAGAGATCTTCACTGTAGCCTCACAATATATATATTCACTTATGAAATTTGTTATTAACAATCCGAACGAATTCAAAAGTAATAGCAGTGTACATGGCTACAACACTAGGAGAAAGGATGATCTTCACTACTCAAGGTTAAATCTAACTTTGGCTCAGAAGGGGGTAAATTATGCTGCCACAAAAGTCTTTGGTCACTTACCTAATAGCATCAAAAGTCTGACAGATAGCCATATAGCATTTAAAAGGAAATTAAAGGAATTTCTTAATGGCAACTCCTCCTATTCATTAGATGAATTTTTGGATATAGTAAGTGGGTAGGTAATTTCCCCAACCACCACAAAAAAAATTAAAAATATTGAGTGTCATGTAATATTTTGTGTAATGTAATATCTTGTATAGAAACCTTTTATTAACCTCACACGTTCCACATCATTACGAAGTGTCGTATCCATGATCTATGGAACAAGTACTAATCTAATCTAATTTCCTACAGCACTACTTCAAACATTAGTCGAGTCCATGCCACTACGTGTTGTGCTCGCGGGGGCCCTACACGATATTAGGAAGGTGTACCAGTTTCTTTGGCTGTTCAGTGTATAAGCGCACTCTTTCCGTAAGCCTAGCTGCACTCTGGCTACCGTAGATCGCTTGACGGACGAGACTGTCCAAGTGATTGGAAAATATGCGCACGTCATTCTCGTTTTGAAGAAGGGTCGTCGAACAGAAGCACACAACATATTTTGATATCGCTGGCGTCAGCATGCTGTTGAATTTTGAAACATATTTCATGCTTGAGTATTGTGATTTTCCTGGAGGACAAAAGCTTCTCTGTAGTAATCAACATGGGTTCCAAAACCAATGATTGTGTGAAACCCAACTCGGCCCAATCGTTCACGTGATATTTAAGAAATCAGTAGTTATCGGCGCCCAGGTGCTATGCCGTGTTCCCTCTGGAAGGAGTTCGGTACAGTTCCGCACTGTAGGTTAATAAACAAAATACAGACACACAGAACGCCAGACCAGCTTTGTGTCTACATTAAGGAGTTCTTAAGTTCAGTGAATTAACGGCAAGATGTCTTCAGGCGTAGAAGTTTCATCGGATAGCTTTATTGCACCATTATTGTCCATAGTATACATAAAGGACCTAGTAGATAACATCTGAAGCTGCGTGACGACTGTTCGTGAAAGACGTATGTAGAGAAGACGAAACCCTACAAAACCGAAGCGCAACCCACAAAGACCTCCCGAGTATTAACACTTGGTGCTGCGATTGGCAACTAACCCTCAACGTAAACAAATATAATTCAGAATACTTAGGCAGGTCACATACCGCAAATATCTGAGCTTATAATTACGGAGTGACAAAGTGGAGCGACCCTAGAAAAAATTAATCGTAGGAAACATTTGTTAGACTGATTCATTAGAATAACCCTACTCCAACGAAAGAGGTAGATTACAAAGCCGTCATTCGATCCGGTACTTTAATACTGCTCGTCATTGTGGGACCGTACCAAAGAGGATTGATAGAGGCAATAGAAACGATAAAAAGGAGACAATACGTACTCGTTTAGTCAGCGAAAGCGTCACGGTGATTGTTACCTAACTCCTTAGGCAGACGCTACAAAAGGGGGAATACGAGATTCGAGGTTACGTGGTGGTTTTCTGATTTCCTGCTTTGGTTTTTTGTAGATAATTTCCTTCCCAGGTTAGAAGGCTTGTTTATTGTTTATTCTTCCCTGGAGGCTCGCTGGTGATTACGATGTCTGAGATGATGTATAAATATTGAGTAGCTTTTTTGCTCCACATCACAATAAACAATAAAAGGCTTGTTCTAACCTTGAAATAAAAGTAAAGTACACGAAAAACAAAGCAGAAGATAGAATCTTTGACAATGATCACGTGTACATTGCAAATGACACCCACTCCATATTAATAGAGAAAATAGTACAGTAACATCCCAACAGGTTATGAGAATAATGGCACCCAAACGCTTTCAGCAACTCTTCCCAGATGCACTCCATTTTTTTTATTGTCATCAGTCTACTGACTGGTTTGATGCGGCCCGCCACGAATTCCTTTCCTGTGCTAACACACCTCTTCATCTCAGAGTAGCACTTGCAACCTACGTCCTCAATTATTTGCTTGACGTATTCCAATCTCTGTCTTCCTCTACAGTTTTTGCCCTCTACAGCTCCCTCTAGTACCAAGGAAGTCATTCCCTCATGTCTTAGCAGATGTCCTATCATCCTGTCCCTTCTCCTTATCAGTGTTTTCCACATATTCCTTTCCTCTCAGATTCTGCGTAGAACCTCCTCATTCCTTACCTTATCATTCCACCTAATTTTCAACATTAGTCTATAGCACCACATCACAAATGCTTCGATTCTCATCTGTTCCGGTTTTCCCACAGTCCATGTTTCACTACCATACAATGCTGTACTCCAGACGTACATCCTCAGAAATTTCTTCCTCAAATTAAGGCCGGTATTTGATATTAGTAGACTTCTCTTGGCCAGAAATGCCTTTTTTGCCATAGCGAGTCTGCTTTTGATGTCCTCCTTGCTCCGTCCGTCATTGGTTATTTTACTGCACTCCAAATAACCTAAAAACCAGATCCAGACGTCTGATAAACCTGAAAATCTTCTTCACACACACGCGCGCACACACACACACACACACACACACACACACACACACACACACACACACACACAGAGAGAGAGAGAGAGAGAGAGAGAGAGAGAGAGAGAGAGAGAGAGAGAGAGAGAATTCAATTAACGAGACATAAGAACTACAACAGAAGATCTCGACGTGAAGTGACGGTGCGATCTCGAACCTAGGACCAGATGACAAGAAGCGCACATTTCGGCCAGGCAAATGAATAACAGTGATAATTTATTCATGTAAAAATTATAGCGCGAACTTTTTTCTAATCTGGAAGCGTCGCATATAAAAACACAGCTGTGTTACTGCAGATTAAATTCACTGAACCTGCGTTAATGTGAAAGGTGAAACGCGTCTAGTGACTAAATTCCAGAAAGAATAAGGCTTTTAATTTATGAAACGAATATTTATATACTTCCTGCGGAAAATGGTGACTCCAACAAAACTTATGAGAAAATTATTTCTTTCATATTTGGTTCCTTGTATAGCGTTCTACATTAATTATGAGTTCTGAGTTCAGCGCTAAAAATGACTAGCTTTAGATTATTTCTGTCACCCCCTCCTCATCGTCTCGTCATCTTATTTCTAAGGGCGTCTTAGCGCCTCACAAATATTTCCTGTTTAGTGATTCATACATGTACCACGTCAAAAAGACAAAGGAGTAATCAATGTCAGTTACTTTTTTCCCACGAAAACGTGACCGACAGACAATTGTTTCAATTTCTTTTGAAACAGTTGGTGTTCCAAATCACAATGCAACATGGGCGAAAACTGTACCAAATATTAGGAATTTCTCTAGGATTCTAGAGTTCTCACCGTCAGATTATTTTATCTGATTGTATGAAATATGTAAGTCGCGTTTATTTGTAACTTTCCTAGTTCTTTCAGAATTATATTGGAACAAACAAACCTCTTTTTTATACATAGCTTTTACTTTATATGCTTAATCGCTTAATCTGCTGGTGTATTCCTCGGGACAAATAAATAGAGAAGGCTAATACAATATAGGATCTAAAGTGTTTTTCAGGGAGCTGAGCGATCAAAGAGGTGATCTGCAGTGCATTACTAAAAAAAAAAAAAAAAAAACAAAAAAAAACGGGAGATTTACTTACTCTAAAGCAACGAAAGATGGCATACAGGCTTATGTTCTCCCAACGCGGCGTTACGGGATCTGCACGCCCTGTATGCGTTACACAATGGTTCGTATTATGAAAATGCTTCTGCTTCTGCCTCTGACCGTTAGCACGTTTGCACGATGTTTCAGGAAGCAGCATGCGAAGTATGATAGAAAAATCACACTTATAGTTAACGTACAAATTTTCTAGCTTAAGCACAAAGCAAATTACAGACTGCCTGGAATACATGCTACTATCGCTCATGGTGGTGAGCTGTATGCATCAGCAAAATAGAATAGGTAGCCGCTTCTGCGAATCTAGTTCTCATTAGTTTTCTGAATATCTTAAATATATCAGCAGGATATATTCGCATGGAAATCTAAACACTACAGACGCCAGACAGTGCGTGAATCATTGGGTTGTCTAATTTCAGTTTATTAAGTGAGAATCGTAGTGATGCAGAACGAAGCGGCCTACCGTCGTTAACTGAGCAACCAATTCCCGGAAACGGCTGATGCGGCTATTAGGGGAAACAGGCGCTGCACGCGCTCACGGCTACGCTTCCACGACAGAAACAATGTGACAAGGGTGCTAGCAACCGGTAATAAAAGTGACGTAACAACATGTAATTATGTAAGTTTTCTAAAAATATGAAGGATGTCCAGAAATTGGCGCGGATGCGAACAAAAATTCTCTGACTATAGTACGATCCACCGTTTGCGAGGAAACGCCTGATAAAGTACGCAGCATGGCCAAGAACGCGTGCTGGGGAGCTGCATATAGCTGAGACAGTTCTACGGGATGTTTCAAAAAGAAAAGATGTATTTCTAACGTATATATTTAAACTGTAGGACGTAAAACTATGAAACTTGAGACACACATTTACGAATCTCTCAAGCTATGATTACCGATGTTCAATAAATCCTCCACCAGGGACACGAACAATATCACATCGATACTGTAATTCCTCCCAGACTCTTAAGCATGTTCATCGTCATTGATGTTATGGCAGTACGGACCCAGTTCTTTAACTCTTCTAGATTCTGTGGTAGTGTTGGTGCATAAACGTTGTCCTTAATGAAACTCAACAGCAAGTAGTCACAGGGTGTCAGATCGTTTGATTGTGGAGGCCAGGTGAGAAGTGTTAAGTTGCCGCTTGTTCGACGACCAATCCAACGGCTAGGAAGTGTTTCATCCAAATATTCAGGCACTTTGCGACTCCAATGAGGGAGTGCCCCGTCTTGTTGGAACATGCTGTCCTCCTCTAGTCTCAGAAGCAACCAGTTTTGTAACATAGAAAGATACAACTAACCGTTGTTTCCATAAAAGAAGAATGTGCCGTAAACAGATGAATGGGATATCGCACAAAACACATTGACTTTGGATTAATCTCGTACGTGTGGATTTGGGTTTTGTAGGCCCGTATTCGAATATTGTTTGTTTACTTTCACACTAAGGTGGAAATTCGCTTCATCACTGAAAACGATGCATTGTGCGAAAGTGTTGTTAATAGAATTATGAAGCTCCTCGGAAAATGCCACAAGTTTGCGTTTACCAGGATATAGAACCTATAAGAGCTGTAACTTGTACGGTTTTATAACCAACCGACGTCTCAAAACACAGCAAATTGTTGTTTTCGGCCTTTGTAACTCCAGACTGGCACTAATTGTGAGTTGATTTTGTAGCACTACGTTCGAAAGCGGTTTGAATTCACGGGACATTTTCGTCGGGAACACGAGGGCGGCCAGGTCGCTTTCCTTTACATACACATCCTGAGTGTACAAATTGTCGATACCATCTGCGAATGTTCCTCCAAAGGATCACTTTGGTACCTCAGCCTGAAACATCTTTGCACTGAAATTACACTTCGCAATCTCAAGAATACAAAAGATTTCTGCTGCAGAGTAGCTGTTTTGCAAATTGCGGCGTTAACCAAGCAGAGAACAGCCATCGACCAGTGATGAATATAAACTAGACAAAGAACGAGGTGCATTAAAGTTCTAAGGCCTCCGATTTTTTTTCTAATGAACTACTCACCCAAAATCGATGAAACTGGCTTTACTTCTAGACGTAATCGCCCTGCAGACGTACATATTTTTCACAACGCTGACGCCATGATTCCATGGCAGCGGCGAAGGCTTCTTTAGGAGTCTGTTTTGACCTCTGGAAAATCGCTGAGGCAATAGCAGCACGGCTGGTGAATGTGCGGCCACAGAGAGTGTCTTTCATTGTTGGAAAAAGCCAAAAGTCACTAGGAGCCAGGTCAGGTGAGTAGGGAGCATGAGGAATGACTTCAAAGTTGTTATCACGAAGAAACTGTTGCGTAACATTAGCTCGATGTGCGGGTGCATTGTCTTGGTGAAACAGCACACGCGCAGCCCTTCCCGGACGTTTTTGTTGCAGTGCAGGAAGGAATTTGTTCTTCAAAACATTTTCGTAGGATGCACCTGTTACCGTAGTGCCCTTTGGAATGCAATGGGTAAGGATTACACCCTCGCTGTCCCAGAACATGGACACCATCATTTTTTCAGCACTGGCGGTTACCCGAAATTTTTTTGGTGGCGGTGTATCCGTGTGCTTCCATTGAGCTGACTGGCGCTTTGTTTTTTGATTGAACAATGGCATCCACGTCTCATCAATTGTCACAACCGACGAAAAGAAAGTCCCATTCATGCTGTCATTGCACGTCAACATTGCTTGGCTACATGCCACACGGGCAGCCATGCAGTCGTCTGTCAGCATTCGTGGCACCCACCTGGATGACACTTTTCGCATTTTCAGGTCGTCATGCAGGATTGTCTGCACAGAACCCACAGAAATGCCAACTCTGAGGCCGATCTGTTCAACAGTCATTTGGCGATCCCCCAAAACAATTCTCTCCACTTTCTCGATCATGTCGTCAGACCGGCTTGTGCGAGCCCGAGGTTGTTTCGGTTTGTTGTCACACAATTTTCTGCCTTCATTAAACTGTCGCACCCACGAACGCACTTTCGACACATCCATAACTCCAGCACCACATGTCTCCTTCAACTGTCGATGAATTTCAATTGGTTTCACACCACGCCAATTCAGAAAACGAATGATTGCAATCTGTTCAAGTAAGGAAAACGTCGCCATTTTAAGTATTTAAAACAGTTCTCATTCTCGCCGCTGGCGGTAAAATTCCATCTGCCGTACGGTGCTGCCATCTCTGGGACGTATTGACAATCAATGCGGCCTCATTTTAAAACAATGTGCATGTTTCTATCTCTTTCCAGTCCGGAGAAAAAAATCGGAGGCCTTAGAACTTGAATGCGCCTCGTATTCTGTCCTCCGACATCCGAGCCGAGGCGCAGCGATCGATAATTTTTACAACGTGATGCGTATTTATTTTTGAAACACCCTGTATTTAAAGGCTAGCATTGCAACAAGCGTTATTTTGCGAAGCAAGATGTCAGTGCAGATTTCAACACTGCCATTCGGCTGGGAAGCCGAAAGCTTTTCATCAGTAGTAGCCTATTAGTCGGGGCTACAACAGTGCTCTTGCTCCAAAAGATCAATGGGCAGAAAAAAAAAAATATTCAAAGCCCCTTGACGGCGAGCTCTTTTGAGACCGAGCAAAAGCTCTATCTGGCTAAGGAACTGCGTCGTCTCCTGCCGAAAGGAACCATCCTGCCAAGTGTGTTGGGCGGTTTAAGTAAACCGCGTTAAGAATGGAAATGAATTTGAACCACCCTTTCCTTCAATGAAAGTCAAGTGTCTTGCCATTGTTAAATCTGTAAATCGACCATACGCCGGTGTATCTGGCATCTATAGTTAGATGTTACGTATCATAAAAGGAGCAGAATCGGGGTTCCTAATCTCTAAGTTCTCCACCACTTGTTTCCAGCAAATAGTCCATAATATCTACGTCGTCTTCCCAGTCTGAAAGACGGGAAAGCGGCATTTTGCTTGGTACCGACGCACCTGTTTGTCTGTGAGAATGACAGGTGGTAGCCCAGGCAAAGAGGTATGAGCCCCTTCACAATGTGAGACAGAATGCTATTCCTCTGCATGCAGTGATGCTCCTACGGGACGAAGAGTGCCAGGAAGAGATGGATACAAAGCCGAGATCAATAAAAACAAGTATAAGACAGTCGCGCAGCTTCTTCCGCTCAGTTAGACGTTTGTAGAAATGAACTGCGAACGATCGGTGTTGCTTACTGGTTACACGATGGAACTGCATTTGGCCAACACGTGTCCACTTTCGCAGACCATAGGGGAGTTCAAATGGCTCTGAGCACTATGGGACTCAACTGCTGAGGTCATTAGTCCCCTAGAACTTAGAACTAGTTAAACCTAACTAACCTAAGGACATCACAAACATCCATGCCCGAGGCAGGATTTGAACCTGCGACCGTAGCGGTCTTGCGGTTCCAGACTGCAGCGCCTTTAACCGCACGGCCACTTCGGCCGGCCCATAGGGGAGTACTGCCAGGTGTGTGGAGGTGGGGTTGTAGCAGTATATATGTAACATTCTTTGCTGGGTGCAGAAACTAGCTATAAATTACATGAAGAAAGCGAGTGACAAGCCTAAAAGCATACCAACGGGAAACTTTTCGACTCTAAACATACCACCAGTGTTACAGAGTACAAAATAATAATATTTTATCGGTTAGTTAATTTGGTGGCAAGTTATCTGCGCTTCCTCATGTGTGACGCTATCTCTGCACTCGACTGATTAAGTAACCAGTATTTGTCACTGTTACGCTCCAGCAGACATGCTCCATTGAGCGGTAATGCGTTGTCATTCTGCCGGTAACGAAGTCTGCTGAGTCACCAGTGGTACCACAGCATGGGCTAAGACATGTGTCCGCAATATCCTTTCTTCCAGGAGTGCTCATACCGCAAGACATGTAGGAGAACTACTTCGAAATCTGGAAGGTAGAAGGCGAAGGTCCCAGGTTCTAGTCCTTGTGCAGCACACATTTTTAATCGGCTAGGATGTTTCAGATCAGAGAACACTTCACTGCAGGTTGAAAATTCCTTCTGAAACAATACTTGTCTTTATAGTACATCGCGGTTAATACTTATTTTACGACCTGCAGGGTAAGGGGAGGCTAAAGATCAGTAACCTATCAAAAAATTCTCACACACAGAAACGAAGAAATAGGTGCTGTAGAATTGTCATTGCAACGCTAAAACCAACATCAATTCCGTGGCTCCAGGCCTTATCCAATAAAAGCACCATCAAATATCTACAGCAGGCAGAGGACCGAGAAATGGAGTAAATCGTGCAACAGGTAAGTTCTCGCCATCCACATGCCAGACTTAAATCTAAAAAGCCTGCATGGGTTCTCAACAGTATCCACCACAATTTGCGAGAGTGCTCGGGAAATAATTTGAGACTGATTGCTGAACGAGGCCTGGAGAACCAGACTGATACAACCGTATAGTCTACTGGCACACAGGTGTCAAGAAACGTCTGGAGCCGCCCTAGTGTCATCAGAGTCAGGCATGTATTATGCAACTCATGTCTTTCAAATAAGGTATTGTACACCGCCCGGTACAATGGAGCAAACAGTAGAACACAACAGTAGTGAACCTCCAATGATAAGATTTCTAGGGACTTCATAAATGCTTGTCTGAAGACTGTAGCACAGTTGAGTTCCCTAACAGAGCTCTGATATTAATACCTGCAAATGTTCACTTGCTATAATTTAACACTAGTTTAATATTTTAACATGACTGCGTCCTATTTTTTTTTTTGTTTTGGTTTTAGGGCGCAGTCCTATTTTATCATTCTGTTTTGTGTGTCTTACGTACTTCTGCATTATCTAAATAAATAATAAACACTACAGTTGCAGTGGTTTCCCTAGCCCAAAAAAGTAATTTTTCAGAAAAACAATTTCAAAGCTCAGAAGTACAATTTTTTAAATAAAACTCAACTGGATAATAAAACGAGACGCATGACTGTAATTAGAAAAACGATTTATGAAGTTGGGACTCTTTAATGGAAACAAGAGTTCTTTCTGGGAAGAGTCGCCCAACACATTACTTTCCATATTCGTCATACACTGTAAGGTGACTTGCGGATTACAGATTTAAAAAGTTACAGTAACCTGACGAGACCGCTGTTGAAAATTGATTTACAGGTCTACTAAAGAGACTGCTTACACCACGCTTGTCCGCCCTATTCTGGAGTATTGCTGTGCGGTGTGGGATCCGCATCAGGTGGGACTGACGGATGACATCGAAAAAAGTACAAAGAAGGGCAGCTCGTTTTGTATTATCGCGAAATAGGGGGGATTGCGTCACAGACATGATACGTGAATTGGAGTGGCAATCATTAAAACAATGGCGTTTTCGTTGCGACGGGATCTTCTCATGAAATTTCAATCACCAGTTTTCTCCTCCGATTGCGAAAACATCGTGTTGGCACCCACATACATGGGGAGAAATGATCATCACAATAAAATAAGAGAAATCAGGGCTCGCACAGAAAAATTTAAGTGCTCGTTTTCCCCGCGTGCCGTTCGAGAGTGGAACGGTAGAGAGACAGCTTGAAGGTGGTTCATTGAACCCTCTGCCAGACACTTTATTGTGAATAGCAGAGTAATCACGTAGATGTACTTTCCGGGTGTCTTATACCACCACCTACACATCTCGTAGTTTAAACTGTTGCAAAGTACACTTTCGTACATCTCCATTGTAGTGTACAAATAGGCATGTTAGTGGATATTAATTCGGCGTGTATCAACCCTTCGCCTTTATGACCTCTAACTCTGCAGGGGTCACTGGAACGACGACGACATTGTAACTCATCCCAAAGGAGTTCCATTGCGTTCAGATTGGGACTTGGAGCATGCCAGTCCATTTCACGAAATGGACAAGAACAATTGCCTCACATATGCTGCTTGATGACAGGATCCATTATTATGCTGATACTATCAATCATTGGCTCCGCAATATTCCTGTACTTTATGTAGTACATAATGCTATAAAATGTGTTAATATCCATTCCCATTTAGCATTCTCTTAATAGCAGTAAGGGGACCACGCCCTATGCTCGAAAAAAAAAACAAAAAAAAAAAAGAACAAGTCATACCGTAACACCACATCCCCAGTACACGGCTGTTGGCACTGCACGTGTCAGGTAACGTTCTCCAGGCGTTAGCCAAACCCTTCCATCGGATTCCCTGAGGGCAGTTTGGTTGATCACTGCAAATCACTCGTTTCTAATCATCCAGTGTCCACTGACGCCGCTCATTGGATCACCTCAAGGGTTCCTTAGGAGTGACTACAGAAATGTGTTTTTAACTCCCTACGCGCAGTCTTTCTACTAGCTGAAATACTAGCAGCCTTTTTGAACTCACGAGTGGTTACTTACGTTGATTTCGATCGACTTTTTTTCCAACAGTCCTACGCAAAGTGAGACGGTCCCAACCCATCAGTGCATGAAGTCTGCCTGTCTGTCGTTAATTCAGATTTTCACTTACCAACCATACCAACAGTTGACTTGGGCAGCTTTAGAAAGGTTGAACTGCCTTGTTAAAAAGACTAACCACGTTAGAAGTCACTGCGCTCTCAGACACATTCTGTTGTTACTGCTTCTCTGCTGACAATACAACACTTCCTGCCTCCTTTTATACCAGCGGGTACGCTTCTCGTGACATCTGGCGGTCAATTTCGAATTACATATCGATGTCATCCTACCTTTGATCAGACATTGTACATCTAATACCACATGAGACGATGTTCAGGCAGATGCTGGAAGTCTTCTAGTATGGGGGATATGTGCATGGTACTATTAGTAAATAATGGGGGAGCCAGGAATAACAAAACTATCATCTGGTGAGCAAGATGTATGAAACAGGCGAAATATCCTCAGACTTCAAGAAGAATATAATAATTCCAGTCCCAAAGAAAGCAGGCTTTGCCGAACTATCAGTTTAATAAGCCACGGCTGCAAAATACTAACACGAATTCTTTACAGACGAATGGAAAAACTGGTAGAAGCCGACCTCGGGAAGATCAGTTTGGATTCCGTAGAAATGTTGGAACACGTGAGGCAATACTGACCCTACGACTTACCTTAGAAAATAGATTAAGGAAAGGCAAACATACGTTTCTCGCATTTGTAGACTTAGAGAAAGCTTTTGACAATGTTGACTGGAATACTCTCTTTCAAATTCTGTAGGTGGCAGGGGTAAAATACGGGGAGCGAAAGCCTATTTACAATTTGTAGAGAAACCAGATGGCAGTTATAAGAGTCGAGGGACATGAAAGGGAAGCAGTGGTTGGGAAGGGAGTGAGACAGTGTTGTAGCCTCTGCCCGTTGTTGTTCAATCTGTATATTGAGCAAGCAGTAAAGGAAACAAAAGAAAAATTCGGAGTAGGTATTAAAATTCATGGAGAAGAAATAAAAACTTTGAGGTTCGCCGATGACATTGTAATTCTGTCAGAGGCAGCTAAGGACTTGGAAGAGTAGTTGAACGGAATGGACAGTATCTTAAAAGGAGGATATAAGATGAACATCAACAAAAACAAAACGAGGATAATGGACTAATCGAATTAAATCTGATGCTCCGGGAATTAGATTAGGAAATGACACTTAAAGTAGTAAATGAGTTTTGCTATTTGGGAAGCAAAATAACTGATGGTGGTCGAAGTAGAGAGGATATAAAATGTAGACTGAAAATGACAAAGAAAGCGTTTCTCAAGAAGAGAAATTTGTTAACATCGAGTATAGATTCGAGTGTCAGGAAGTCGTTTCTGAAAGTATTTGTATGGAGTGTAGCCATGTATGGAAGTGGAAAGTGGACGATAAATAGTTTGGACAAGAAGAGAATAGAAGCTTTCGAAATGTGGTGCTACAGAAGAATGCTGAAGATCAGATGGGTAGATCACATAACTAATGAGGAAGTATTGAATAGGATTGGGGAGAGGAGAAGTTTGTGGCACAACTTGACTAGAAGAAGGGATCGGTTGGTAGGACATGTTCTGAGGCATCAAGGGATCACCAATTTAGCATTGGAGGGCAGTGTGGAGGGTAAAAATCGTAGAGGGAGACCAAGAGATGAATACACTAAACATATTCAGAAGGATGTAGGTTGCAGTAGGTACTGGGAGATGAAGCTTGCACAGGATAGAGTAGCATGGAGAGCTGCATCAAACCAGTCTCAGGACTGAAGACCACAACAACAACGATTAGTTTGCCACAGTTTCTCACTGACAAACGATACAGGTTCCTCCTATCTGACCATACACATCTTTATATTCGTCGAAAACCCATCACATGCAGCCTCCACCTTTACTGAGACAATGCACCTTCCTTTGGCTCTAAATTAGATAATTGTTTTGAAACACTCCACGGAGATGATTGTGCTTTCTTTTGTATTCCGTCGTAGAAAATCCCTCTTTTTCCTTGTACACTGTGCTTTTTGTGAGCAGTGTAAAATCTGGTTTAAATAATGTTTTCATTACTCTGTACTACTCACTTCTCGTACAGGTCTCTCTAATTTCAGCATTAAAGGCAGTATAAACTTATTTTATCCCTGCTGCATCTTGAACTCAGTGGCTGTTAATCAATTAAGCATTGTTAATGTAGAGCAAAACTTACCGCAAATACTATTGAAAAGCTATTTTATTTCAATGGTCAATTTCGGGCCTTCATGCTCATCTTCAGGCGGATACACTTGTTTAATAAGCGTTAGATTCGACAACAGCACGTCATCCGCGTTTTACAGTTCGTTCTAGTGAACGTGTTTTGTCTCGTTTTCTGCCTTGTACATTTGTGAGAGGACGCACTACCTGTTAAAGTGGAGGCAGTGCTCGTAACTAATACTGTACTACAACGAGAGTAACTATTCGAAGGTGAACATGACAGCCCAAAATCTTTCATGGCAATAAAATAATGCTTTCTTAAAGATACTTATGGCTGGATCTGCTCTCTACACAAACTTTTACATAGTATCCTCGTATTATTTAGGACATTGCAGTTTGTTGGTTTCAAGACCAAAGCACTCGTGTGGCTGCGGTCCAACAGGTAAGCTCATCGTGCTACCCAAACACATTGCAACTTGTGATTTTCCTCATTTTGAAGATAGAGGGAAAAATTGCTTGTATCATCGAGAGACCGACACCAGACCTTTGCTTTCTTAAAGGTATGTATAAGAACAGCTGGGTGGAATCAGAATTGTGAAATGGTTTCCACAACACTCCACATCAACGGGCCGCTGAAGCTGTCGTTCCAATGACAGCTACTCTGGTCCCCTCGCCAAGCAGGCAGGAAACAATTAGTAGCGAATAAAGGAGTCAGACGCATTAACTGATGTGTGACGACGGAGGACTTAATTTGGCACATCATGGGTATCACAAGGCTCAAGGTTGTAAGACTGTTGTCCGTATCTCGCGTTAGCTCCTATACGTGTGCATAAGTCTCTTAGAAAATACGCTCTACTATCATTAAAGAAGCGCCGCATAGATAACTGACAGTGCCGATGTAGCACTAGCTAGCGTGATTCTCTGAAGCCTTATTTTTATGAAATTACTGTAAATAGTACTGTTACAGGACGGCCTACATTAAAAACTATAAGCTCTCATGTAATAGCCATTTCATGATACAAATAAATATCTAAAAGAAGTGAAACACACTGTTTATGGAAGAGTTACTATTTCTGAATTTCTAAAGGAAAATGAACGTATATTTCCGTAAACATGTGTCATAGCGAGCTCGTGGAACTGCAGTTAGAGGCTTTGGTTCATACTACTCTGTATCAAGTATGCGTTCCAGAGCAACCTTATTCGCGAGTAAGAACAAGTACTACTTTCTAATTAGTTTGTGCGACGTCTGAATATGTGCAAGGGCGATTCAACACCATACATGCCTCTTATTCCCAGGGGTGATATCACTTCAGTTTTCCCGTAATACTGCTAATTAGCTAGCCACCTTTTATTTAAAAACTTTCTGTACAAACAGCAGTTTTTGCATTCGAAGAAGATGGGGAAGGAATTGTTCGTGGCTTAGTTACAGAGTCAGTGCAATACTAGAGAGCAGTGCGTTAGGGAGGCCGCGCAAAGGAGATGTGAATGACTTTACCAGACACTGAACATCACTCCTCCCGAATGATTCTAACAGACCATCACTTAACTGAGGAGGTCTTCATACTTAAACACTGTTAGCTGCAGCGAACAAGCATTTTTCCATGCAGAAAATAATAGCTGTACAGTATCAAGCCTGCGTTTGTCGTAATACGATGCGCTCAAGCTAATTTTAATCCATTTCAGAAACTTTAATCGCCTTGTTTACATTTATTACACTCTGAACAGGGCGATAAGAAACTAGTTACGTAACGCACGCTTGACCCATCGACGCTTTTACAGATTTTATGAAAGTCATGTTAGAAAACCCACCAACAGTTGCTAAATGAATTTACTGTGATACCTTTTTCATTCTTCCATATCATCTGGTGGTAAAATGTTGCCTTAGCATATGTATAATCAATCATTATTTCGATGATGACCTGTCTCAATTTTAATGTATGCGAAGTCAAACCGGCATCTAAACTTTTTTCCTTGTCACTTATGGGCAAAACTGCGGGTTGAACACATCGATGGACGTGAAAGCATTTAATGGTGAACACTGCAGCACTTATTAGATTTTAATGCTGATATTTGAAATAGCAACAAGTATCACGTACGTGTTGCTTTTCGACAGTTTCTGTCGTTTGAAGACAGTAAAGAAGTGTTTAGGTAGGTGTCGGCGTTTCAAATGGAGCTGTTTATAGGCAGCCACTATACACGTTCAACCCGCAGTTTTGTCCATATTTAAAAATGCGAAGATAGAAATTTTCAAGTAAGTTTGGCTATACCTTCATTTAACTTGTGACTGAATGGCTATTACAGAAACTGACTGAGTACGCGCGCGCGCACACACACACACACACACACACACACACACACACACACACACACACACACGTAATTTTTTGTGTCTTTACGATGACTTTTCAGATCACAACAGGCAGTACAATTTCCATAGCAAATGTCGCTATGTCTCACGTGAACTTCATAAAACACGCTGCAATTGTGAAACATCGCCTATCGAAAACACAGTTAACGGTGTCATCTATGGAAGACTGCAGACTTGTTGGGTAAATGCTAACTACTGTCAAATCATCAGACCAGGTAAAGATGCCTATATATCAGGATTTGAGAGTGAGAGTCTCAACCTATCGTAATCTAAATTCGCCCGTTACTTAGCTCACTATTCTTTATGAATAGCAAACTGGAAGGTAAACTCAGAAAACTTTTATATACTTACGAATATTTGGTGCATATTATGTACATATACCTTACATCGCCTATGAAAAATTCGGGGATGCCACTACATAATTCTTATCCACACCAGATATATTTGGAATCCACGTATGCGCTACTACGTGACAATGTTTGAACCCATACTCCCTCCAGCCCCTTCCACTAAAAGTGTTCAATGATAGCACCGTTCGCACTAAACAAATGCGCAGCTTCTATTTTTTATTTAATCGAAACAGTTCTGTTCCACTGTTGTAAAAGAACAGCTTGGTTTCAACTTACATCACCGACCAATGTCTCTTTTTTCCCCCTTCACTTTATGGTAGATATTGAACTAGACATTCCTAAACGTGCCGAGCCGGGTATTCTTCTTACCCGAGTTAAAGTTTCAACACTTTAGCCTAACATTATTCTATAAACGACATACTAGAACTTAGGCACAGTTTAAAAAGAAAACGCAGTAAAAACATGAGGAATGGCGATTTGCTAAAGAGTTGACATGTGTGAAAGAGTACGTCCTGCATAAATATTTTGACACAATATGAATTATTGTCTACTTGCCAGCTGCACTGACGTAGGCAAATGTTTGTAAACAAAGGTCCACGTGGGATCTGACACGGGTACAGAAAACGCTGCATAAAAGAAGATAATATTCACTGCTGAAAATGTTTCCACAAAGCTGAACTTAAAAATGGTTAAGCGTGTGTGAAGTAACATCAAATCAATGTCAAAACATACATATCTTAAGGACGAAGAGTGGGTGAATGCTTTTCAGTGGAAAGCTGCGACAGGTGCTCGTACAATTCGGAGACGTCTCGCAGCAGGTTGTGCAAGAGCAGTGCAAGTCAGTCACAGATGCAGCTGCAGTTAACTAACCTTTGCAGCTCCTCTGCTGCGAGATCTTCGCTGCCTGTTCCGCCATGTCACGGTGCTTTCGTCTTTCCGATGCTCACGCCGCACGAGCTGCCTCTAGACTGCGTGGGACCGGGGGGACGCGACCAAAGATATTCCACCGGCTGGCCTTGAGCAGCGATAACTAGCACTCGCTGGGCCGTGTCAACGCGCGGCAGAAGTAGTCAGTGACGGGGGAACACCCGAAATGTTGACATTACGTGGTAACGTGTGCACGTTGTGGAAACCCTGATCGAACTGCTTTGTTTGTGCGTGCCATGCAACACCAACTGACTCTCTTTAATGTGTGCTTCCTCATTTCCTCGCTCTGAGGCAACATGTGAAGCTTCGGTGCAATCAGTAATGGCGGTGGTGTACATTCGAATAGATCACTTTCAAAGCCTCTACCCTATAGAATGATCATTTAACTGTACTAAGTAAACGAGAGACCATAAACAGTAGGTGAAATACACGAGTAACATGTTCTTGACGTTGCCCCTACTGGCATGGAAGTACAAACCGACGCCACGGATAAAAATTATGTGCAACACCCAAGCACATTCGACAATTTTGTGAAGACTGCGACAGGTCTTGTATAAATTTCCCTTTTGTTTGAAACACATTTTCTTCTTCCTCTTTGCATTTTCCTGTTCTAACTTATTCCGGAGTGTATGTATTTTCTTAGTCTTCTTTCTGGAGGTAACCAATTTGCATAAATTTTCCCTTTCTCATCATCCTTTACATGAATGATGTCATCTTACGACACTTAATCTGTGTCTGTCTTACTTATCTCTACACGTGAGGTCTTATTTTGTGACAGAAGTGCAGCAATTACTGTACATTGGTTTTTTATACTTCCCTTGATAATTTTCAGCACCACTGACGAAAGTTGGGACGAAAAAAAAACATAAAAACTTTTAGCGTAAACATACACATACGAGTATGAAATTTTAAAGTAAAAACATCTAATGACGATACTGTCTTTGAAATACTTAATGCTAGCAGTGTGACACTTTAAAAAATCATGGTTCATACAGAATAGCCATTTATCATTAACTACAACATACCGTCGGCCTTCAACTACAAAGAGGAAGATGGATGTTTCGAAAAAACTAATACTCCTCTCAGTATACAGGGTAGTCGGAAACAGGCTGTAAGAATGTTGCAGGGGAGGTTGTGCGGGGACATAATTGTTAAGAAAAAAATTCTATACGTCGCGCCGTTTCCGATTTAATTAGCATGGACGTTAGCCAATCAGATCGTTGCACGCACTACATCAAGAATTTGCGCGCAAAAATGCGACAATGCACCGACATCTGTGGGCCCATGTGACACGACTTGTTCAAATGCTCATTACTAGTTGAAATGTGCCTTTTTCTGAAGTGATAAATTTAAGCTAGGGAGCATAAGCTACGTCTGTTCGGTTTGAGGAAACCAAAACGAAGAACACATTTGGTGACACGGACCCTGGCAGGGTGCTTGAATTTGTGATCTCGACGACATGGTTGACTCACTTCCGTGCTAACCGAATTGGAAACGTCGCAACGTATCGAATTGTTTCGTAGCAATTATTCTCAGCACAACCTGCCTGGCAACACCCTTGTAAACTTTCTACACTGTTTCTGACCATCCTGTATGTCTTTAAAATGCAATTTAAAGAGCCGCTCCAGATTAGCCGAGCGGTCTTAAGCGCCACAGTCGTGGACTGTGCGGCTGGTCCCGGCGCAGGTTCGAGTCCTCCCTCGGGCATGGGTGTGTGTGTTTGTCCGTAGGATACTTTAGGTTAAGTAGTGTGTAAGCTTAAGGACTGATGAGCTTAGCAGTAAAGTCCCATAAGGTTTCACACACATTTGAACAAAATGCAATTTAAAGAACACCTGCATGTCCTAAGCTTCAGTCTGAATAAATTTACTTTTTCAGTGCACTTATCCATAAAAGACGACCTTGGGAACAAGTACTATGTACTGTTCACATTGTAGACAAAGAAAATAAATTAATTCAAAAGGGACATTTTTATTCATTGATCTATATCATCACAAAGCCAGCTTAATGAACAGACAGAATGTACTGAACGTATACAGAAAAGGGCATCACGAATGGTCACAAGTTTATTTGATCCATGAAAAGTGTCACAGAGATGCTGAAGAAACTGAATTGGCAGACACTTGAAAAAAAAAAGGTTCAAATGGCTCTGAGCACTATGGGAGCTCATCAGTCCCCTAGAACTTAGATCTACTTAAACCTAACTAACCTAAGGACATCACACACATCCATGCCCGAGGCAGGATTCGAACCCGCGACAGTAGCGGTCGCACGATTTCAGACTGAAGCGCCTAGAACCGCTCGGTCACACCGGCCGGCGCAGACACTTGAAGACAGACGTAAATTAATCCGAGAAATCCTACTACAAAATTTTAAGAATCAGCTTTAAAGGACGACTACGAATAAATAACAAATCTACACGTATCGCCCCCATAGGGATCGCAAGGACAAGATTAGATTAATTACAGCACACACAGATGCATTTAAACAATCATTCTTCTCATGCTACATGCATGAATGGAACGCGAAGAAACCATAATTTGCGAACAATTGGACAATTAATCTCCAATCGGTCGCGAAATGGAAACCACAATGAAAAGCGAAAATGTTTCATTTGCAACAGTTTGCTACACCTCCCAGCTTGTTCTCTACGTTATCGCCGCTACGACTTAGACATTTGTCGTAACGTTGTACCAACTTTGCAATACCCTCGTCATAGAAGGTAGACACCTGTGCTTTCTTCCGCTTCTCTAAGCTGGTCTACAGTTCGTTGCCTATGCCAAAAAGTTGTCTCCATAAACAGCGGTTCATGTGAGCAGAGAGGAACATAAGAGCGAGTCAAGTCTGGGCCGTATGGTGGGTGATCAGACATTTCCCATCGAAAACGCTGCAGGGTCAACCTCACTGACCCAGCAGTGTGCAACCGAGAATTGTCACGAAGGAAATGCGTGACATCATGTGGGTTTGCATGAAATCGGACGACACGTCGCAGCGGAGACTCATGCTTGGCGGGAGACACTATTGTTCTAGACTTTTTATGTGCACGTTGTGTGCTCAGAACTGACAACAGCGGCGTGACGCGATCGACAGGTGTACTAGACACACTGCTCAACACACCCGTGCAAGTGTTCACCGGATTTTCACTCTCTTCCATTTCGCAACTTACTATGGGAATAGCCCTCGTATGCAGTACAACAGGCCTTACTCCATGTTATGCTTTTCACAGTGGTTTGCATACTATGGCTGCAGACGTAACTATTGAAAGCAGCACATTCATAACTAGTTTTCAGTGATTTAATATGAGTCATTATATTACCAGTTTCCTAACGTAACTAACATTCAGCGTTAAAAACATACACACACACACACACACACACACACACACACACACACACATACATACATACATACTGTACCTCTAAAATCATACTCCACAATTGATCAACGAGACAAGCCAACAGCGAGATATAGTGTATTTACAATAAATTAATTTACCTACGATCTACAATTTATTGTCTGTACTTACTGATATTGTACGAAAAAAATTATACTGTCTTTTAACTATCACAATCATCCATGTTCCAGGTAGGAAGCCTAGCACATCTCTCGTTTTGCTAGGAAAATAATGATAATTAATCTAAAGAGTTCTGTTACAGTATCAGTGTGAAAATGTCTCATTAGCAACATGAAACAACAAATAAAATGCTCTCGTTTTTTATGTGCATGTTGGTCTTGTAAATAAATGATACATCATTAAGACGATGTAAATAAAAAGTGACTTACCAAGGTCTGAAAATAACGTCACGTGTTAATACGGAAGTGTAAAGAAAATTCTTCAAAAGTCATCAACAAAGAAGGAAAATTCATGTGTGAGGAAGACACAATTTCTGAAATTGTGGAAAAGAATATTTCCAAAATCTATATGGACAGGATGAAATAAATATACAAGAAGTGAAACCATTACAGAGGAAATAGAAAGAGAAGATCTGTTAAATTTGGATGGAAAGAAAGCTGAGTTAGAAAAGAAAAATGGCAATGCTCTGGAGTAGATGACGTCACGGTGGAAATGATGATAGCCGCAAGACTTATCGTAATTCAGTGGCCGTATAAAATAATAAGACGAGATGGAGAAGTTCGACAAGGAACTCTGCTCTGAGCATTGCTTTTCAGGGGGAGGGGGAGGGGGAGGAAGGTAAGTCATAGCCCTCCATAGCTGTAACCCAGCTTTTTCAGCATTGATTCAAAGCGTCGTTGATCTACTAAGGAAACTCTTCGTTGGTGTCAATTGTTGCGGGTGAAGTTCGTCCTCACACAGAGAATGGGTTCTCTCCTGCTTCACTTCCTTTCTTCATTTTTAGATATTGCTCTTAGAACAGGATGTGGCGTTATTCCTGCGAAGTGGCAAGGTCATTCGACTGAAGCTACATGTTCTGATTATGGGTGTGTCACTCAGAGCAGTGTCCACCTGTTTAGCATGTGTTGAATTATGCCAGACAGGACGTGCATACTCTGTGCATACTAACGCAGTGCCACTGCGGTAGTTCGTATAGTTTGAGGTTGGTTACCCCCACTGTGATCTGGTCAGTTCCAGAGGAAGATTGTTCCTCGTGTAAACTTTCGACTTGCAGTTGATGCAGTGCTTCTTGAAAGTAAGAGGCCTATAAAGTGTTCCTCCTAGGTATTTTGGGGTCTCTCAGTGCCCAATTTCGGCATATGACCATACTTTCTTGATCCAGATTTTTTTTTTTTTTTTTGAGTCATCACTCTTCTGACTGGTTTGATGCGGCACGTCACGAATTCGTCTCCTATCCCAACCTCTGCGTCTCAGAATAGCAATTGCAACCTGCGTCCTCAATTATCCGCTGGATGTATTCCAATCTCCGTCTTCCTCTACAGTTTTTACCATCTACAGCTCCCTCTAGTATCATGGAAGTTGTTTCCTGGTGCCTTAACAGGTGCCCTATCATCCTGCCCCTTCTTCTTGTCAGTGGTTTTCATATAGTGCTTTTCCTCACCGATTCTGCGGAGCACCTCCTCATTCCTTACTTCATCAGTTCACCTAATTTTCAACATTCTGTAGAACCACATCTCAAAAGCTTCTATTCTCTTCTGTTCTGGTTTTCCCGCAGTCCAGGTCTCACTATCATACAATAACACTCCAACGTGCATTCTCAGAAATGTCTTCCTCACGTTAAGACCTACGTTCGATACTAGCAGGCCGGCCGGTATGGCCGAGCGGTTCTAGGCGCTTCAGTCTGGAACCGCGAGACCCGCTACGGTCGCAGGTTCGAATCCTGCCTCGGGCATGGATGTGTGTGATGTCCTTAGGTTAGTGAGGTTTAAGTAGTTCAAAGTTCTAGGGGACTGGTGACCTCAGATGTTAAGTGGCATAGTGCTCAGAGCCATTTGAACCATTATACTAGCAGACTTCTCTTGGACAGGAATGCCATTTTCACCAGTGCCAGTCTACTTTTGATATCTTCCTTGTTCCGCCCGTCATGGATTCTTTTGTTGCCTAGGTAGTAGAATTCCTTGACTTCATCTACATCCTAATCACCAATCCTGATGTTAAGTTTCTCGCTGTTCTCATTTCTGCTACTTCTCATTTCTTCCGACTTTCTTCGATTTACTTTCAGTTCATATTCTGTACTTATTAGACTGTTCAATTTATTCAACATATCCTGTAATTATTCTTCACATTCACTGAAGATATCAATGCCATCGCCTAATCCTATCATTGGTATCCTTTCACCTTGACTTTTAATTCCACTCTTGAACCTTTATTTTCGCCATTGCTTCTCAGATGTATAGATTGAACAGCAGAGGCGAAAGATTACACCCCTGTCGTACTCTCTTTTTAATTCGAGTACTTCGTTCTTGATCTTCCTCTTACTGTTCTCTCTTGTGCCTTGTACATGTAGTATATTACCCATGTTTCCTTACAGCTTACCCCTATTTTTCTCAGAATTTCGAAGATTTGTACCATTTGACATTACCGAACGCTTTTTCCAGGTCGACAAATCCAATGAACGTGTCTTGATTTATCTCCAGTCTTGCTTCCATTATCAACCGCAACGTCAGAACTGCCTCTCTGGGCCTTTACCTTTTCTAAAGCCAAACTGATCGTCATCTAATAGATCGCCAGTTTCCTTTCCATCCTCTGTCCTTGTCAGAAACTTGACTGCATGAGCTGTTAAGTTGATAGTGCGATAATTCTCACATTTGTCGGCTCTTGCTGTCTTCAGTATTGTGTGGATGATGTTTTTCCGATAGTCTGATGGTATGTCGCCAGATTCATGCAGTTGACACACCAATGTGACTAGGCGTTTTGTTGCACTTCCCAAATGATTTTAGAAATTCCTATGGAATCCTTGATCTTGTCTTCCACAGCTCTTTCAAATTCTGAATATAATGCTGGATCCCTTATCTCTTCTATATCGACTCCTGTTTCTTCTTCTATTACGTCATCAGATAAATCCTTTCTCTAGTAGAAGCCACAAGTGTACTCTTTCCACCTAACCGCTCTCTCCTCTGCATTTCACGTAGAATTTCCATTGCACTCTTAATGATGCCACCCTTGCTATTAATCTCATTGAAGACAGTTTTGACTTTTCAATATGTTGAACCAATCCTTTCGACAATAATTTCATGTTCGATTTCTTCACATTTTTCGTGGAGTCATTTCCCCTTAGGTTCCCTGTCTTTAAGATTTAATTCATTCCTATGTAACTCGTATTTCTGTATTCCCGAATATCCCTGTACATTCTTGTACTTCCATCTTCCATTGATCTGCTGAAATACTTAATTTGATTTCTACGGTTTCTCCGAAGTTGTCTTCCTTGTATCTAAGGTTTACTTTCCAACTTCTGCGACAGCCCTCTTTAGAGATGCCCATTCCTCTTCAACTGAACTGCCTACTGAGCTATTCATTATTGCAGAGTCTATAGTCTCAGAGCACTTCAAACGCATCTCTTCATTTCTTAGTACCTCCATATCCAAATTCTTTGCGTACTGATTCTTCCTGACTAATATCTTTAACTACAGCCTTCTCTTCAGCACTGCTAAATTGTAATCTGAGTCTATTTCTGCTACAAGGTACGCCTTACAATTCAGCATCTGATTTAGGAATTTCTGCCTGATCACGGCGTAGTCTAACTGAAATCTTCCCCTATCTCCCGACCGTTTCCAAGTGTATCTCCTCCTATTGTGATTCTTGAACAGAGTATTCACTATTACTAACTGGTATTTATTGCAGAACGAAATTAGTGTTTCTTCTCTCTCGTTTCTACTACCAAGCCCATATTGTCCCATAACCTTTTCTTCTACTACCTCCCCGACAACTGCATTCCAATCAACCATAACTATTAGATTTTCATCTTCCTTTACGTACTGAATTACTCGTTCAATATCCTCCTATACTTTCCATATCTCTTCTTCTTGTGATTTCGGCACGTATACCTGAAGTATTGTTGTCGGTGTTGGTCTGCTGTCGCTTCTGACGAGAATGGCTCTACCACAAAACTGTTCGCAGTAGGTCACTCTCTGTTCTACCTTCCTATTCATAGCTAAATCCGCTCCCATTATACTATTTTCTGCTACAGTTGATACCACCCTATACTCGCCTGACCAGAAATCCTTGTCTTCTTCCTTCCAATTCACTTGACTGACCCCTGTTATATCTAGATTGAGCCTTAGCATTCCCATTTTCAGATTTTCTATCTTCTCTACCACTTTCAAACTTCTGATATTCCACGCCCCGAGTCGTAGAACGTTATCCTTTCGTTGTTTATTCAATGTTCTTCTCACGGTCACCACCCCCTTGGCAGTCCCCTCCCGGAGACGCGAATGGAAGACTATTTCGGAATCTCTTGCCAATGGAGAGGTCATCATGACACTTTTTCAATTAAAGACCATATATTCGGTGATATACATTGTCTTTAATGCCTTCTGAATCCTCATACCGTTGATCATTGCTGATTCTTCCGCCGTTAGTGGCGGTTTCCCATCATGAGCAAGAGAGTGCCCTAAACCTCTCTGAGCTCCTCCGCACTCTTTGACGAGGCTGTTGGCTGAATGAGAGTGACTTATTATGCCGGAAGTGACTTATTATGCGGAAGTCTTAGGATACCATTGCTGATGATTTTTATTCAAAATTTAAGCAGTGGCGGGGTTCATACCCGGTAAAGAAAATATTTTGGTTACGAATAAAGACACTAACCTTAGACCACGGGTTACTGTTTCAGAAATACGCCGCACCTCCAGTCAAAATTCCCAGTGTCGTGAGTCCCTAAAACGCCCCACAAAAAAAAGCAAGCTTGAAGCATTCTAACCAATCAGAATCAGCAGCACAATCTAGGCAGTCTCATTGGCCACTTCTTGCTCCTCCTCACAGCGCTTGTGTAATGTCCTAACTTCTACCAGGATCTTATGAACTTTTTGTCCAATAGGTCTTGGAGACACCGACCGTCATACCCAAATTACCCCCCTTATAAGTCAAATATGAATGCTCTAGCCACAACCCATTTAGGATGATTAGGTAATAACTGACCAGTTAATCCTTCCCACAGAATACGATCCTGTATAGCCGCAGGAAGAGCACATAGGCGCGGCCAGGAAATGAGATGTTACAACAGGTTTGGGAGTCGAACGCAGACCTTTCCCTTTCGCAGGTGAGAGATATTGACAGATAGAAGTTGTATTGAGAGTCGTGAGTCGTTGGATAGCTCAATTGACAGTAGCATCGCCCATCATCTACAACCATCTGTGATCGATCTGCATCCTGCATGAAATTTTAATCTGCGAGGAAGTATCACAATAGTTTACATGTTGCTGCAGAGCGAAAAATCTTAACCAGTGCTCAGCAAGCAGCGCCTTGTGAAACCATTTCGTCCTGTCAGCAGAGCCGTCATCGTTTTGATCTTGCAAGTCTTGATATACGCAAAGAAACAACCTGAAAATTTTATGTTTTTATTACAAGAAAATGCATTTCAAAACAGTTCAAAATGGTTCAAATGGCACTGAGCACTATGGGACTAAACTGCTGAGGTCATCAGTCCCCTAGAACTTAGAACTACTTAAACCTAACTAACCTAAGGCCATCACACACATCCATGCCCGAGGCAGGATTCGAACCTGCGACCGTATCGGTAGCGCGGTTCCAGACTGTAGCGCCTAGAACCGCTCGGCCACCCAGGCTGGCTCAATACAGTTCCAAAAATGCAGTAGTTCCAGTGTAATTAGCGTGTTTCACTGTTAAAAATTTGTCTCTTTTACATTTTTGGACACCCCTGTGCAATGCTAAATAACCACTAGATTTCACTAAGGCAGACTCGCCAATATCAGAAGTAACAGCGGAATGGGTCGGTCACGAGAGCTTAGTTGACTTCAAACGTGAACTAGTCATTGGAAGTCACCCAAGTAACAAAACCGTCAGGGACATTTAATCCCTTCTATTGTGGCCCAAGTAGACTCTTGGCGATATGATTGCGAGCTGAAAACGCGAAGGAATTACCATAGCTAAAGCAAGGCTAGGCAGATCTCACGTACTGATAGAAAGGTACCGTCGAACATTGCGGAGACCGATTGTAAAAAATCACATGAAATCAACAGAAGGCATCACTCGGGAGCACCAAAGTTGCTAACAGCTGTCCAACTTGCGCAGCGTGACCGAGCGTAGGGAATTGGAGATAATGAGGTACAATGGTCGAGCAGCCCCTCATGACCCACACATTTAGTAGTCAGTGCTTAAGCGATGCTTGAGGTGGTGTAAGGCACGTCGGCGTGGATAGCAAGTGACTGGAAACGAGTGATTTGGAGTTTTGAATCAGGCCATGATTTTCATGGTTAGTGTGGTCCCCTTATTTTGCATAAGAAAGCGCTGAATGCGAAAGGATCTGAACACGTTTCACAGCACTGTGTACTGTGTACAGTAGAGGAACAGTTCGGAGATGATGACAGTATCAATGTGACAATGCACGCTGTCATAAAGCAGCAACTGTGAGGCAATGGTTTGTGGGCAATAATATTCCAGAAATGCGTCTGGCATGCCAGAATCCCGACCTGAATTCGGTGGAACATCTTTGGGATGAATTAGAGCTTTGGAATTTCTACAGACCCCAGAATCCGACATTCCTACTCTCACACCATTATTGATTATGAGTAGTTAGTATAGTGTAATTAAGTATACACGGTGGTTCACTGATTGTGACTGGGCCAAATATCTCACGAAATCAACGTCAAACGAAAAAACTACAAAGAACGAACTTGTCTAGCTTGAAGGGGGAAACCAGATGGCGCTGTGGCTGACCCGCTAGATGGCACTGCCATAGGTCAAACGGATATCAACTGCGTTTAGGAACCCCCATTCTTTATTACATATTCGTGTAGCACGTAAAGAAATATGAATGTTTTAGTTGGACCACTTTTTTCGCTTTGTAATAGATGACTCTGTAAAGTCACAAACATATGGCTCACTATTTTAGATTAATAGTTGGTAACAGGTAGGTTTTTTAAATTAAAATACAGAACGTAGGTACGTTTGAACATTTTATTTCGGTTGTTCCAATGTGATACATGTTCCTTTGTGAACTTATCATTTCTGAGAACGCATGCTGTTACAGCGTGATTACCTGTAATTACCACATTAATGCGATAAATGCTCAAAATGATGTCTGTCAAGCTCAATGCATTTGGCAATACTTGTAACGACATTCCTCTCAACAACGAGTAGTACGCCTTCAGTAATGTACGCACATGCATTGACAATGCGCTGACGCATGTTGTCAGGCGTTATCGGTGGATCACGATAGCAAATATCCTTCAACTTTCCACACACAAAGAAATCCGGGGACGTCAGATCCGGTGAACGTGCGGGCCAGGGTATGGTGCTTCGACGACCGATCCACCTGTCATGAAATATGCTATTCAATACCGCTTCAACCGCACGCGAGCCATGTGCCGGACATCCATCATGTTGGAAGTACATCGCCATTCTGTCATGCAGTGAAACATCTTGTAGTAACATCGGTAGAACATTGCGTAGGAAATCAGCATACATTGCGCCATTAAGATTGCCATCGATAAAACGGGGGCCAATTATCCTTCCTCCCATAATGAAGCACCATACATTAACCCACCAAGGTCGCTAATGTTCCACTTGTCGCAGCCATCATGGATTTTCCGTTGCCCAATAGTGCATATTATGCCAGTTTGCTTTACCGCTGCTGGTGAATGACGCTTCGTCGCTAAATAGAACGCGTGCAAAAACTGTGTCATCGTCCCGTAATTTCTCTTGTGCCCAGTGGCAGAACTGTAGACGACGTTCAAAGTCGTCGCCATGCAATTCATGGTGCATAGAAATATGGTACGGGTGCAATCGATGTTGACGTAGCTTTCTCAACACCGTCGTTTTTGAGATTCCCGATTCTCGCGCAATTTCTCTGCTACTGATGTGCGGATTAGCCGTGACAGCAGCTAAAACACCTACTTGGGCATCATCATTTGTTGCAGGTCGTGGTTGACGTTTCACATGTAGCTGAACATTTCCTGTTTCCTTAAATAACGTAACTATCCGGCGAACGGTCCGGACACGTGGATGATGTCGTCCAGGATACCGAGCAGCATACATAGCACACGCCCGTTTGCCTTTTTGCTCACAATAGCCATGCATCAACACGATATCGACCTTTCCCGCAATTGGTAAACGGTCCATTTTAACACAGGTAATGTATCACAAAGCAAATACCATCCGCAATGGCGGAATGTTACGTAATACCACGTACTTATACGTTTGTGACTATTACAGCGCCATCTATCACAAAGCGAAAAAAGTGGTCCAACTAACACATTCATATTTCTTTACGTACTAAAAGAATATGTAATGAAAATCGGTGTTCCTATTTTAAAAAACGCAGTTGATATCCGTTTGACCTATGCAGAGCCATCTAGCTGGCCAACCATAGCGCCATCTGATTTCCCCCTTCAAGCTAGACGAGTTTCGTTCATTGTAGTTTTTTCGTTTGATGCTTATTTCGTGAGGCATTTGGCCCCGTCACTATCAATGGACCACCCTGTATATAACTTTGAAGTGTTTATTCTTTATGAGTTAAGATCTTTGAATTTTTGTAGGGAAATGGAACTTGATTGTGTATAATTTGTTTAACTTAACAGTGTGCTTAAATAATGAAACTTTATTAAATACGTCTGTTTATGAAAACAAAATTGTTTATAAATATCTGGTTCATACTTAGGGAGTTGTTTTGTAAGGAAAGAAAAGACTTAGGGAACCCCCTCCACTACGGAAGGGGCTTGGTGCGCAAGGAAAGGTGGAAGTGGCGGTCACTCTGGGCTGCAAGAGAGAGAGCTTGTTAAAGTAGTCAGTAGCCAGCACTCACATAGTCAACCCCGTAGGTGCCACGTGAGGCGTTCTGTAACCAAATCTATAATGGAATGGCCTCGGATGTGGTTCCGTCTGTAAAAAAGGGTGCTCTCGTATTTGGATAAGCTCTTTAAATAGAGCTTGAAACCGCCAGAAGGAAACCTGAAAGCCACTACGTGCTTGGCACCAATATTGCGCAACTGCCTCATCAACTTTGGAAAACAGATATGTATGTCAGTATGAACCAGTGTGTACTTTTGCAATAATAATCAATGTTGCAAAAATACGTGTTTAATTTTTGAACTGACTTCTTCACGATACCAAGTAGGATCCTATCCTAACTGTGGTAATAACCGACTATCCTAACTATGAAGAAATGCTAATTTGTTTCTCTTTAAATGTGCCTAAGTTCAGTTTTAAATGCATTAAAGCATATGTAAGTTGTTAGTTAAATCATTTGTTTCACAGATAAAAAGAGAGGGTCATAATATTTAACTGATGAAAAGTTTTAATTTC
The DNA here is from genome assembly GCF_023864345.2 of Schistocerca serialis cubense. Lineage (NCBI taxonomy): Eukaryota > Metazoa > Arthropoda > Insecta > Orthoptera > Acrididae > Schistocerca > Schistocerca serialis. Next base: position 822,753,342 of record NC_064641.1, read on the forward strand.
CTGTGAACTGCTTTAATTTGAAAGTACCAAAGTTTTATTACTAATGAACATAAATGTGGTTAGTTGAAATCACTTGCTTCACTAGTGGTGTTATGAGGCACTTAAATTTGATCCTATCCGAAATTTAAATTTAATTTATTTCCAAAGCTTAATAAGAACATTGCTAGCGTAAATTGTTTTAAAGCATTGAGGGCTAAATAATTTAAAGTGGAGTTGCGGTTCAGCATTTTTGTGATGCAAAGTGTTTCTGAAATGAGAGAATAGTTACTTATAAAGAAAGGGACAGTTTAAGGGCCCCCACTTTGGTCTTTACTAGCAGGAGAAAGTCAATTTGAATCTGGGTTTTGCAGTGAATCTGAAAATTTGCCACTGTGGTATGAAAATGAAATGTGTTATTTCAGTGTCATATTATTGCGTTTGTGATGTGTATATGTATGTTAGTTAAACTTGAACTCTTGCCAGGTGCCACCTACACTCGTGTTGTTTTTTGTTGAGAACATTTTCTGTGCTGAATTAGTTAATGGTTGAGGTGGTGATTGTAGTTAACAGGGAGAAATTCTCTCTTACATTTCTGTGATCGCTAACTTATACTGTTGATAATTACTGCTACCCACTGTGTAGTTCGTCTGGCCGTTATAGGTGTTCGTTGCACTTTACTAAGAAAGAATGAATGCTTTTGAAAGAGTATACATAAATCCATTTGAATAATGTTTACACATTACTATGCCTAATTAGACTGGCGACCGTTTTTTGTTTCATTTATGTAAATTTTCTCTACTTTCATTATTTTCTAAATTATAGTCTTTCTGCTGTCTACTAATTGCCACCTTTACGAAGTTCACGTTCGAGTCCCTCTGTCCGTTAGTTTAATACATGGTCACACTTTTCAAAATTCTTCCCAGAGGGTAACGCTTGTTGCATGTTAAGGTCATATTTGGCACATTTAAAATTCCGCACTAGCGTTATACTAATTACTCTGCTTTCGGATCTTGAGGAAGAATGAGCTGCCATTCCTGCACAGGTATTTAGGCATCTCAATGAAAGATTCCCAGTAGATTTCAAGCTGCTAAAAAGGTGAAGGGTACACACCCCCCATAGTTATGTCCACTAATAGGTGTCCATACACCTATGATCAGATAATGTTTTATCGATCACACGGGACATTACTTTCGTAGTGTCCTGCACAGTGGCAAAGCTACAAAAGCTCTTACTTTACTTAGCAATTATGGTGCAGCAAACGGGGAGCGTATGAAACTGTGTAATTTTCAAGTAGAGATAACATCCTACCAATTTTTCACAATATATGAATTTTAATAAACATTATTATTATTATATGTCATACATTACAATGAGAACTTCACGTTATTTGATAGCAAAACATAAAATATATCTATATACTACCTCCGGAGACAGCACGAAAAAAGAGATCAACACAAATAAGCTGGGTTGTTTCCATCCGAATCTCCAGCAGCTGTCATGTTGCGCCAGTATTATGTCAGAGGCATAGGCACCGCTGTAAGCATTGCTGCCACTGAGTACTACGTCTATTCCCGAGTCACGTACCCACTGACTGCCGAGCTGATGTTCTTCCAATGGGTCGGTATTACGAATGCTGGCCAGCCGCTCTACAGCCAGTTCACATGGCCAAGCAGAGTGATGATCATTTCATTGCTGCGTCCAAGTAGCTAAACCTCTACTTACTGCCTCAGTGGAGTTTGTCTTCTACCTGTTCTGAATCTCATCGCCTCGCTGGGCCAATCTTCAACCCACCCTCGAGCACACTGCCTCACTGGACTATCTTCAACCCATCTTCAGCCTACTGCTCACCACCGACCACAGACTCACAGACTTTGTCTATCTAAGGACATTCCAGTGCAACGTCAGCCACTGATTTTCAGCCAAGAACATTCCAATGCTGTGTCAGTGATTGACCTTCAGCTTAAACCAAGTAGCGTGGGTTGATATAGAGAAACTTTTACAATATTCTGTTAAATATATTTAAGTACAGTTGTTCCTTGCTACCCAGGTACAGCAATCGAAGTGTGTTGCTTCTGTCACATACACTACTAAGAGAAAGAAGATAACTGGCTTAGGGATTACGTCCCAACTGTGACTAGTATCCAAATGAACAGACTTTTCATGTTTTCCCAGATTACCTGTTTCCTACTCATGCACTACTTACGACTGTTTTTGACTTTTTCCCTGCATGTGTGTGCTCTCAATGCCCACTGCCTCTTTTCGAAACGAAATCACAACCCTCAGGCATCTTGCCGCAGCTCCTGATTTGCGTACAGTACCGAGTACACAGCTTCGAACTTTTCTTACTGAATTTAACCCACGGAGATGCCACCTTTACCCCGTAATCGGCAGCGCAGCCTCTGCAACTTCAGGAATTCAGTGAAGAGTTGGAACTGTGGCTGTCTTCGTCACGTGGTTGAAACAGTACATTTTGGCTTATGTGGTTCAAGATGACACTCGACAATGAGCTTTTCTCCTCGCTTTCTCTGGTGCTAATACATATTACGATCTACAGTCCCATAACGTTGGTGCTGAAATTGCTCCTCTGTCCAATGTTCAATTATAGGTCGAAGCCAGCGCCTACTCAGACAAATTTCAAGCTCCTGGACAAACTCAATATTCGAAAGCCTCTTCCTTCACGCTACAGGGCTCGTGACCATCCATTCTACTTTCTCCAGACCGTAAACAATCCACATTATTCTCCAAGCCACTCCTCGAATCGCTGCCAGTCCTTCATTGTAAACAACAGCCATGTCTTGCACCGTCACTACCACTGTCATGGCCACCATTACCATTGTTCACCAGCGCATCACCCCCCAGCACCGTCACCACTGGCACTGACGCCTCCAGCAACAGTGGCACCTGCAAAATAGTCAGCACAACCGTCGCTGTCAGCATCGTTAGTGCCGGCTCAGCACTGTCGCCCCTGTCACTGTCACTGCTGCCACCGAAGCAGCCACCACCACCACCACCACCACCACCACCACTGGTACTGCCACCATCAGCACCACTGTCGCCAGCCCTGCCTCTACTGGCTCTGCCACCATTACCCCACCTAGGGTGCTCACCACTCTTTGGTAAGTAGGAGCTTGGCTGCCTTGGGGCCCCAGCCTTTGCAGCATTACTTCAATGCTTAGACAATCTCTTACCTCCTCTGCCTTTCTGTCGGAAAGTATTCTTGGTGCAGACCCTTCCTGAACTTGGTTCACGATTTTCGTTTTGATTTCTAGTTTTACTCCCATCTTCCATTGACGATTACATTGTCCCCATTATTGGGTTTGACCTGTTATCTTTTCCAGATTTTACAGAAGTCTGTGTCGTGCAGGGAAGGTCGCCCATTGTGGTATGTGCTCTGCCTCAGTGCCTTTCTGTACTTCCACCCATCTACCCTTCCAACCTGGCACCTGACCTTCCTGTTGTCATAGTGCACCCAAAACCCAGCACGGTAGCCATTCCCCTGTGGTGGGGGAGTTCATGAAGTACCTGCACGATGGTACCCCACGACCACACAGGGATCACAATGTCGGCGCCTGCGTTGCTCACTCCCCATGTATGCCATGGAGTATGTGCCTGTCAAGACCGGGGCACGGGAACTCCCAGGTAGCCGTTGCTGTGCTGTGGCTGGGTGGCGCCCATGGGGAGAACCTCATCTGAAGTGGGTAACGCCGTGACAGATAGTTCACACATGAAGTGACTTAAACTTTCTCCTGGTGGTGATCATACAGCCCCAGCAGTCTCTTCAAATGGAGAGGCGTCGTATGATGCAACAAAGTACGATCCAAACATGTTCCCTTCCCTGGCCATGTTGTAGGAAGAACAGAGGGCTAGACAGCAAGGAGAAAAATCGTCATCCAGTACCTGGTCTGTACCAGGACCGATGGGGACACCTTCTTGGCCGCAAAGCCTTTCTTTTTCGTGGAACACATTGAAGACAAATACAAGGAACATGGATTTTCTTGAATTACAGCGCCAACTATCAAGAATGAAACAAAAAATTCGTAAGACAAATTGTACGTAGTTTTTTTTATGTAGAATATCATTCTGCAATAAAAAATGGAGGTTCCCATTTGAAATTTTAACGTTGCCTTCGCCCCACCCCCAGGGGGTTGGGGTAGAGGGCTAATTTTAGCACCAGCAGATTTCCCCATCGGAAATGATCAACTTTGGATTCTACACATTTTTTCGTGGTTTCTCAGCTTACAATTTACACCCTGTATATGCGAAACACCCTTGAGAATTCTACATTGTAATGTCATGTAGGCATTTTGATTCCTGCAGAACTCCCAAAAACCATTGACAGCTAAGAATGGATATCACGTGTTTATAAGAGCACTGCATCAAGGGGGGAAAATTAATCAATCAACCAACAAGGGCAATCCCTTAAACACCACCAAAAAAAAAAAAAAAAAAAAAAAAAAAAAAAAAAAAAAAAAAAAAAAAAAAAAAAAAAACAAGGGCAATAACGGCTACAGCAAGCCCAGAGGCCAAGGCGACGTAGCTGTTCAGGCCCTGAATCGGCAGTTGAGAAGGTCAGCCAGCTACGCAACGAACATCTCGTGCCGGTTGATGTAACACAGGGCAATGAAACATGGGTGGTGGTATCCATTTATGGACAGTTTTGCGACAGGGTGGAACCATATGCAGCGTTTATGAAGGACATAACAACATACAATGAAAGATTCAAATGGTTCAAATGGCTCTGAGCACTATGGGACTTAACTTCTGAGGTCATCAGTCCCCTAGAACTTAGAACTACTTAAACGTAACTAACCTAAGGACATCACACACATCCATGCCCGACGCAGGATTCGAGCCTGCGACAGTAGCGGTCGCGCGGTTCCAGACTGTAGCGTCTAGAACCGCTCGGCCACTCCAGCCGGCTACAATGAAAGAGACTAACTGTAACTTCAGACATCAAGTCAGACAGGACAAACGAGGGAAGAATAGTAATTAACGACACATTGAAGAATGTGGACTGCACGTAGTAAGCAAGGAAGGAAAACTCCCAATACACACGGGACGCGACGGATCAACTAGCAATATACGGTGATGAGCCAAAACATTGTGACCACTGCCCACGTATGTAAGCTAAGCAGACACGACGAGGAATCACGCGAAGGAAGATATGGGCTGAAAATGGGAAAATCTATTGAGGCAAGCGAATTTGACAAAGGGGTAGATTATTATTATGCAGACCCCGTGAACATCTCGAAAAAGGTGAATCTGGCCGAATGTTCACGTGCTGCTGTCATGAGCTTGTACGAAACAAGGTAGGACAGTAAAACTACCACTAAGCGGTTCATGGTTGGACGTCCACGACTATTCACAAAACAAGGGTTTCGGAGGCTTGTCTGCTCTATAAATTGATAGATGGTGATCTATGGCCTCTCTGATGAAAGAGCACAATGCCGGTGTACGCAAGAGTGTTTCAGAGCATACTGCTCATCGTACATTGTTGAACCTGGAGTTTCGCATCAGACCACTCCTGTGTGTTGACATTTTGACCCAACGACACCGTCAATTACGATTGCAATGGGCGAGGGACCACCGGGATTCGACTGTCAGTCAAGGGAAAGTGTCGGCTCTTCGGGTGAATCACATTTTTGCTACACAAGGTCGATGGTAGTGTCCACAAACGCCGTCATCGAGGTGCACGGCGGCTCGAAACGTGCAGCACGCCGCGGACGCAGGCTGGTGGAAGCAGAAGTATGCTATGGGAGATGTTCTCCCGCGCTTGCCTGGGACCTGTGGTACGAATCGAAGATACGCTGATAGTTACGAACCACTGGCATCCGCTCATGCTTGATGTTTCCTAGACGGCGATGTCATCTTTCAGCAGTAATATTGTCCGTGTCTCGGAGCTACATTGATTTGTGGAGCATTATAGTGTAGTCATGTTGATGTGTTGGCGACCAAATTCGTCTGATGTAAATCCTACAGAACCTATCTGGGTCGCTATCCGGCGCTATTACCGCTTACGCAAATCAGCGGCCAGTATTTACGCGAATTACACGACCTGTTCGTAGACATCGAAGGTCACATATCTCCACAAACCTACCAACAAATTGTCGGGTCCTTCATACGCGGAATCAGTTATGTATTTCGTTCCAAAGGCGGACAAACATAACAAGTGGTCATAAAGTTTTGGCTCGTGATTGTAGATATAACTTTAATCTAACATTTAACGACACGCGATCACAATGTAATAATATTTCACACCACAAAGACTCAAGACACAACCTCAACCTGAGAACGAAAGGAAAACATTTATTAATAGGCACAGCGGACAGGGAAAAAAGAGAATGGAAGAAAACAACAAATTAACAGAAATTCCGAGACCTCAAACTATTTGAAACACTAAAAAGCGCAGCAGAAGGCAATTTCAACAGCTACCAAGAAAAGAACAAAATCGGTATGGAGTTTGGGACGCAACGAAGAAGACGTTTATACCAGAGAACCATTACAACTAGGGAACAACTAAGGTAAGCTGTATATAGAGTAGCGAAGGAAACTTTTACATCCACTCTCACAGAGACCAAGAAAAAACACTGGACACGGGCAATTTGTGGCTACACAAACACAAAAAAAACATCCGGGGATGACCATACAAAACACTGACTGAAAAAATGAAATCTCCATTCATTCTTGCAACGCTAAGGCACGGAGATAGATCCATGACACCAGGATGGAGGCAAATAGCAAATTACCTGCTGGACGAACTCCTTCGTGATGATGTCATGACCACAGACTAGGAACCACACAGCACACTACGAGAAAAGCTTGAGGAACCACACGACTACTTTTACCTGCCCGTTTGCTTAAGAGGAGGTTGCGTAAGCGATTGCAAGACTGAGAAAGGAAAAGGCAGCCAGGCCGGATGGGATCCACTCTGAGGTATTACAACAGGCATCGCCACAGGTCGTTCCAATATCAACCAGAGTATTAAATGCTGCACTAAGGCTGGTCAGAGTATCAATAGTTTGAAAGACAGCCAACTCAATAACAATCAAAAGAATTTGCGTGCAGTAATCCGTTAGTTCTAGAATCATACAGACCTATCTGTCTAATAAATACAGTAGCTACGGTCCAGGAGAGGCTCCTGTGCGACCTCTTGCACGCACACACAGCCCTTCACTGACTCAGCTCACATCAATATGCCTTCAATCGATGATGCCATAAACGGGGCTTTCACTACAGGGTGGTCCGTCCATTTATCGTGACCGGCCCAAGTATCTCAATAAGCGTCAAACGAAAAAACTACAAAGAACGAAACTTGTCTAGCTTGAAGGGGCAAACCAGATGGCGCTATGGTTGGCCCGCTAGATGGCACTGACATAGGTCAAACGGATATCAACTGCGTTTAGGAACCCCCATTTTTTATTACATATTCGTGTAGTACGTAAACAAATATAAATGTTTTAGTTGGACCACGTTTATCGCTTTGTGATAGATGGCGTTGTAATTGTCACAAACATATGGCTCACAATTTTAGACGAACAGTTGGTAACGAGTAGGTTCTTTAAATTAAAATAGGGAACGTAGGTACGTTTGAACATTTTATTTCGGTTGTTCCAATGTGATACATGTACCTTTGTGAACTTATCATTTCTGAGAACGCATACTGTTACAGCGTGATTACCTGTAAATACTACATTAATGCAATAAATGCTCAAAATGTCCGTCAACCTCAATGCATTTGGCAATATGTAAGGACATTCTTCTCAACAGCAAGTAGTTGCCTTCACTAATGTTCGCACATGCATTGACAATGCGCTGACGCATGTTGTCAGGCGTTGATCCGGTGAGCGTGCGGGCCATGGTATATAGTGCTTCGACGACCAATCCATCTGTCATGAAATATGCTATTCAATACCGTTTCAACCGCACGCGAGCTATGTGCCGGACATCCATCATGTTGGAAGGACATCGCCATTCTGTCATGCAGTGAAACATCTTGTAGTAACATCGGCAGAACATTACGTAGGAAATCAGCATAAATTGCACCATTTAGATTGCCATCGATAAAATGGGGGCTAATTATCCTTCCTCCCATAATGCCGCACCATACATTAACCTGCCAAGGTTGCTGATGTTCCACTTGTCGCAGCCATTGTGGATTTTCCGTTGGCCAATAGTGCATATTATGCCGGTTTACGTTACCGCTGTTGGTGAATGACACTTCGTCGCTAAATAGAACCCGTGCAAAAAATCTGTCATCGTCCCGTAATTTCTCATGTGCCCAGTGGCAGAACTGTACACGACGTTCAAAGTCGTCGCCATCCAATTCCTGGTGCATAGAAATATGGTACGGGTGCAATCGATGTTGATGTAGCATTCTCAACACCGACGTTTTTGAGATTCCCGATTCTCGCGCACTTTGTCTGCTACTGATGTGCGGATTAGCCGCGACAGCAGCTAAAACACCTACTTGGGCATAATCATTTGTTGCAGGTCGTGGTTGATGTTTCGCATGTGGCTGAACACTTCCTGTTTCCAGCATACATAGCACACGCCCGTTGGGCATTTTGATCACAATAGCCATACACCAACACGATATCGACCTGTTCCGCAATTGGTAAACGGTCCATTTTAACACGGGTAATGATCACGAAGCAAATACCGTCCGCACTGGCGGAATGTTACGTGATACCACGTACTTATACGTTTGTGAGTATTACAGCGCCATCTATCATAAAGCGAAAAATGTGGTCCAAATAAAACATTCATATTTCTTTACGTACTACACGAATACGTGATAACAAATTGGGGTTCCTATTTAAAAAAAAAAAACAACACAGTTGATATCCGTTTGACCTATGGCAGTGCCATCTAGCGGGCCAACCATATCGCCATCTGGTTTCCCCCTTCACGCTAGACGAGTTTCGTTCTTTGTAGTATTTTCGTTTGATGCTTATTTCGTGGGATATTTGGTCCGGTCCTATCAATGGGCTACCCTGTATATTCTCAGGAACCACATATAAACATGCAGTTGTAGTAACCATAAACATTGTAGGCGCCTTTGACATTCTCTGGTGACCTACAATGTTCGCGAAGCTTAAAGAACTGGAGTTACCTGAAGCTCTATACCACAGTTCCCTTGAATAATGTAGGGGCAGGGGCGTACAATGGTGCTCGGGCAACTGTAGAGTTATTAAGAAAATAACCAAGGGTTGTCCGCAAGGATAGATCTGATGGTCCATTTTCTAGGATATCTCCAATGAACCCTCCTCCATGTACTGGAAAGAGACACTAGAGAGTGTGGAGTACTGGCACACGTATTAGTTCTCGTATCGGCTGCCAAAAGAGACCAGATAGAAGAGAAAGCAAGTAGAACAGACAGTTAAACAATGGTGCAATCGAATGAAGGGTAGAGCCACGGGTCATAACACATCTGAAATGTAACGTCCACTGTTCAAATTGCTGTAAATGCGAACAAGAGGTGACCGAAGCGTGTAACCAATGGCACTCCATACCATCACGCCGGGTGATACGCCAGTATGGCGATGACGAATACACCCTTCCAATGTGCGTTCACCACGATGTCGCCAAACACGGATGCGACCATCATGATGCTGTAAACAGAACCTGGATTCATCCGAAAAATGACGTTTTGCCATTCGTGCACCCAGGATCGTCGTTGAATACATCATCGCAGGCGTCCCTGTCAGCTTCAAGCGTAACCGCAGCTTCAAGGGTAACCGCAGCCATGGTCTCCGAGCTGATAGTCCATGCTGCTGCAAACGTCGTCGAACTGTTCGTGCAAATGGTTGTTGTCTTGGAAAAGTCCCCATCTGTTGACTCAGGGATCGAGACGTGGCTGCACGATCCGTTACAGCCATGCGGATAAGATGCTTGTCACGTCGACTGCTAGTGATACGAGGCCGTTGGGATCCAGCACGGCGTTCCGTATTACCCTCCTGAACCCACCGATTCCATATTCTGCTAACAGTCATTGGATCTCGACCAACGCGAGCAGCAATGTCGCGATACGATAAACCGCAATCGCGATAGGCTACAATCAGACTTTTATCAAAGTCGGAAACGTGATGGTACGCATTTCTCCTCCCTACACGAGGCATCACAAGAACGTTTCACCAGGCAACGCCGGTGAACTGCTGTTTGTGTATGAGAAATCGGTTGGAAACTTTCCTCATGTCAGCACGTTGTAGGTGTCGCCACCGGCGCCAACCTTGTGTGAATGCTCTGAAAAGCTAATCATTTGCATATCACAGCATCTTCTTCCTGTCGGTTAAATTTCGCGTCTGTAGCACATCATCATGGTGTAGCAATTTTAATGGTCAGTAGTGTAAATACACTGCCGGAAAAAGTGAGTACGCATGGAAAGACAACGTTGATTTTGGTTCGATGACGGCATATGCCACCTAGGGGATAGTAGATGTACGATATTTTTGTCAACGTCGTCCGCCAACAGATTGCGTAGCAGCATAGCTACTTGAGCGCCACCTGTGTCTACCTATTAATAGAGAATTCTCACAGCCAGAAGAAGGCTCATTGTGGTACAAGCGTGCGAATCAAGCAGGCTACTATGTAGTGCAGGCGCAGTTGTGCTACCTACAGCCAACTGGACGAATTTGAAATGGTCAAATTATGGCCTTCCGAATGGGGCGATGGTTCTTTAGGAGAATTGCCAAACAGGTTGGACGTGCTGCGTCAGCTGTGTAACTATGCTTGTACCAGTGGTCACGTGAACATTCTCACACCCGTAGACGAAGTTCTGGACGTCCCAGCAGCACAGATGCCTGCCAGGATCGTCGTATCTTAAGGGTAGCAGTGGCAGATCGTACAGCTGCCACAGTGTACAGATAAGAGGGCTCGTGAGCCCAGATGTATCAGCATGAACTGTTGTGAACCGGTTATTAGCAGCGGCACTACGGGCATGCACAACTCTAGTCCGTCTTCCACTCACGGTACGACACTGACGTGTACGGTTCGAGTGGTGGCGTCAGAGGGTCACTTAGAAGATAAAGGCGATTATAGCAAATTCTGCTGCACGCGGTTACGATGCAGACCTGGTGAGCGCTGTCTCGTAGAGTGCATTCGTCCAAGACGTACTGACGCCACCCCAGGCGTTGTGGTTTGGGTTGCGATAAGCTACAACTCTCGTTCACCTTTGGTGTATTTGGAGGCGACGCTGGCCAGCTCTCGGTACCTGCAGAATGTTGTTAGACCTGTCTATCGAAAGCCCACTCACGCTGATTTGTATTTGCATTCTTCAAGTTACATCACCCATTCCAGACCATGAGTGTACTTAAAACCCTTGAACACAGGGCACACACAGTGTCGGATGCAGAGAATTTGCCTAAGGGACTGGCACATTTGAGGACGGTGTTCAGAGACAATGGGTACTCGACCCGGCAAATTAACAGGGCCTTCTCAACTAGAGCCAGGAACCAGGAAGTGGATAAAGAGGAGGACGCGTCCGCCAAGTCCCTAGCTTTTCTTCCCTTTGTCGGAAATATCTCCTTCAAGACAGCAAGGATTCTTAATCATTTTAATGTGAAAGTGATTTTTTGTCCGCCTTCTTTCGGATTTGCTGGGATCGGTGAAGGATGATTTGTTACTGCGGAAGGCGGGAATTTACAAAATACCTCGTCAATGTGGTATGGCCTATATAGGACAGACAACGCGTACAGTGGAAGAGCGTTGTACAGAACATCAACGTTGCACTCGCCTACTGCAACCCAGTAAGTCTGCAGTTACGGAACATTGTATTTCTAACGGACATTCAATGGAATACGACAAACCTTCGATTTTGGCCACTGCAACAATTTTTTGGGACTCCATTATCAAAGAATCAGTTGAAATACGCATTGCGGGAAATCTAATGAACCGTGACAGTTGTTACCAATTGAATAACGCGTGGAATCTCGTCATCTCCAAAATTTGCTCGAGACGAAGACGCCAGAAGACTTCGATAGCTGCGTCCAGCGACAATACCGGACGGCAGCTGAGTACTGCAGTTCCACCAGCGAGGGCACTGTCGCTGGGCGGTGTGGCCCTTCTGCCTTCGCAATTGCAACGCATGCGCGGCCGTACCATCAGCGCACTATATAAGCTGGAGCGGAGAACGTCTTCATCAGTCCTCGTTCCGCTCACCTGAAGATGGCTGGCAGTTGTCCAGCCGAAATATCGTGCAATGAAGTTTACGACGACCGGCTGCAAGCCCGAAATCTTTTTGAACTGTTGTTAGACCTATTGTTTTGCCGTTCTAGCAACAGGAGGTGATGTGTTGTTTCAACAGGATAATGCTCGCCCACACACTGTCCCTAACACTCAAAGTGCTCTGCAGGACGAGCAGCAACTTCCCTAGCAAGAACAGATGATATTGCTCTTCTGCATGTACATTGAAATTTGTTGTTTAACTAGATCTATGTTACCGATGGATCAAGTAGTGTGTTTACTAAAAAAAAAAAAAAAATGAAACACGAGGCTGGCTACAGCCTGACGCGTTTCAGTATATAGACAGACAAATTATTATAATCTCAGAAAAATTGGATAATATATCCAAGAAAAAGAGCTTCACAAACTGAGCAAGACAGTAACACGTTGGCCCACCTCTGGCCCCTTATGCAACAAGTGGTTATTCGGCTTGGCATTGATTGAGAGAGTTGTTGGATGTCCTCCTGAGGAATATTGTGTCAAATTCTGTCCGATTCGGATATTAGACCGTCTAAATCCTGAGACAGTTGGAGGGCTCTGTCCATAATGCTCCAAATGTACTCAGTTGAGCAGACTTCCGTCAACTGTGCTGGCCAAGGTACTGTTTGGCAAGCATGAAGACAAACAGTAGAAACTCTCGTCATATGTAGATGCGGCAATTTCTTGCTAAATTTAAGCCCAGATTGGCTTGCCATGAACGACAATAGAACGGAGCGTACAATATCGTCGACGTACCGCAGTGCCGCTAGGGTGCCAAGGGTCACAACCAATGGAGTCCTGCTGCGAAAAGAAACGACATCCTAGTCCAGTCGAGCATGTGTGGGATATGATGGGACGAGAAGTGACACGGGTGACTCGTCACCGAACAAATCTTACAGAAGTACATGAACAGGTCGAGGAGGCGTGGCATAACGTATTCTCGGACAGTATTCGCCATCTGTACGATCGACTGGATGCCAGAGTCGGCACCCGAACTGCCTCCCGTGGAGGCTACACCACGTACTAAAATGGGTGTTGCAGCAGGCGTCGATACCTGGTACCTCAGAACTGCTTGTGCTGTTCATCCGTAAATATAATCAATTCATGTACTCCATATGCACTATTACAACAATAATTCCTGAGTGAATTGAAAACCTCTAAAAGGGTGGAATAATTTTTTACCGGCAGTGTGGTTTTATAATAATTAAAATAGGAAGTACATTTAACAAACAAGGCATGTAACATATCCAAAACAAGAACAAATTAAAATTTAACATCGGTATTATAAAAATTAAGAATACACTACTGGTCATTAAAATTGCTACACCACGAAGATGACGTGCTACAGACGCGAAATTTAACCCACAGGAAGAAGATGCTGTGATAGGCAAATGATTAGCTTTTCAGAGCATTCGCACAAGGTTGGCGCCGGTGGCGACACCTACAACGTGCTGACATGAGGAGAGTTTCCAACCGATTTCTCATACACAAACAGCTGTTGACCGGCGTTGTCTAGTGAAACGTTGTTGTGATGCCTCGTGTAGGGAGGAGGAATGCGTACCATCACGTTTCCGAATTTGATAAAGGTAGGATTGTAGCCTGTCGCGATTGCGGTTTATCGTATCGCGACATTGCTGCTCGCGTTGGTCGAGATCCAATGACTGTTAGCAGAATATGGAATCGGTGGGTTCAGGAGGGTAATACGGAACGCCGTGCTGGATCCCAACGGCCTCGTATCACTAGCAGTCGAGATGACAGGCATCTTATCTGCATGCCTGTAACGAATCGTGCAGCCACGTTTCGATCCCTGAGTCAACAGATGGGGACGTTTGCAAGACAACACTCATCTGCACGAACAGTTCGACGACGTTTACAGCAGCATGGATTACCAGCTCGGAGACCATGGCTGCGGTTACCCTTGACGCTGCATAACAGACCGGAGCGCCTGCGATGGTGTACTCAACGACGAACCTGGGTGCGCGAATGGCAAAACGTCATTTTTTCGAATGAATCCTGGTTCTGTTTACAGCATCATGATGGTCGCATCCGTGTTTGGCGACATCGTGGTGAACGCACATTGGAAGGGTGTATTCGTCATCGCCATACTGGCGTATCACCCGGCGTGTTGGTATGGGGTGCCATTGGTTACACGTCTCGGTCACCTCTTGTTCACATTTACAGCACTTTGAACAGTGGACGTTACATTTCAGATGCGTTACGACCCGTGGCTCTACCCTTCATTCGATCCCTGCGAAACCCTACATTTCAGCAGTATAATGCACGACTGCATGTTGCAGGTCCTGTACAGGCCTTTCTGGATACAGAAAATGTTCGTCTGCTGCCCTGGCCAGAACATTCTCCAGATCTGTCACCAATTGAAAACGTCTGGTCAATGGTGGCCGAGCAACTGGCTCGTCACAATACGCCAGTCACTACTATAGATGAACTGTGGTATCGTGTAGAAGTTGCATGGGCAACTGTACCTGTACACGCCACCCAAGCTCTGTTTGACTCAATGCCCAGGCGTATCAAGGCCGTTATTACGGCCAGAGGTGGTTGTTCTGGGTACTGGTTTCGCAGGATCTATGCGCCCAAATTGCGGGAAAATGTAATCACATGTCCGTTCTACTATAACATACCGCATTTGTTCAATGAATACCAGTTCATCATATGCATTTCTTCTTGGTGTTGCAATTTTAATGGCCAGTAGTGTATAATCGTTTCATGTACACCATATGGACTATTGCAAAAATAATTCTTGAGTAAATTGGAAACATCTAAAAGGGTGGACTAATTTTTACCGGCAGTTTAGTTCTATAATAATTAAAAAAGGAAGTACATTTGAAAAACAAGGTATGTAACATATGCAAAACAAGAACAAATTAAAATTTATCGTCGGTATTATAAAAATTAAGTCTATTAAAAGCAATCGGAAGTCACTGGCTTGAGGAACTGTACTCACTGCCCCCCTCCCCGAACCCCCCCTCCCCCCCTCCCGCCGCCGAGGCCGGACGCTTAATGTGATGGGATAAACCTATCCTCTCTATTCTATACTATCTTTTAATTTTCTTCTTAAAGGTCAAATACACTCATGCTCACAAATTAAGGATAAGTGCAGACTGGGATGTCTCACAACGTGGCACTACACAAAACTGGCGCTAATAGCATAGGCACATAAAGAAATACGGAACACACACGACAGAGACCTGTAAGTCCACTGTATTGGTGATAAGTTGAGAAAACCGTCCCTAAACACATGTGCTACAAAACACCACTGTTTCCTTCGCATGCACCCCGACATCAATATGGGATATGATCACCATGCACACCTACACAGGCCGCACAACGGGTTGACATACTCTGGATCAGGTGGTCGAGCAGCTGCTGAGGTATAGCCTCCCACCAGTGCCTGTCGGAGCTCCTGAAGTGTCCTAGGGGTTTGAAGACTTGCAGCGATACGTCGACCGAGAGCATCCCAGACATTCTCGATGGGGTTTAGGTCTGGAGAACAGGCATTCGACTCCATTCGCCTGATATGTTCTGTTTCAAGATACTCCTCCACGATGGCAGCTCAGTGGGGCCGTGCGTTATCATCCATCAGGAGTAAGGTGGGACCCACTGCACCCCTGAAAAGGCGGACATACTGGTGCAAAATGATGTCCCGATACACCTGACCTGTTACAGTTCCTCTGTCAAAGACATGCAGAGGTGTACGTGAACCAGTCACAATCCCACCCCACATCATCAAACCACGACCTCCATAAAGGTCCCTTTCAAGGACATTATGGGGTTGGTATCTGGTTCCTGGTTCACGCCAGATGAAAACCCGGCGAGAATCACTGTTCAGATTATACCTGGACTCGTCCGTGAACATAATCTGGGACCACTGTTCGAATGACCATGTACTGTGTTCTTGACACCAGGCTTTACGGGATCAGGAGTCAGTGGAATTCACCTTGCAGGTCTCTGGGCGAATAAACCACGTCTGTTCAGTCGTCTGTAGACTGTGTGTCTGGAGATAACTGTTCCAGTGGCGGGCAGGAATCCTGCACGTGTGCGGTGCACACGTGTTCTGCGTGCACACAGGGACAAGCTGGCCACCCGCTTACCTCCCCTCCCCACCATACCTTCTGTCCACTCCTTCCTCTGTAATGCGTTTTGTTTTTCTAGCTTGCTTTATTGAATGATGGAATAAGGTTAGCAGGAGTGCTTGAAATAAATCGTGGTTTGAAAGAGTACCTATTAACTACGATACATTTTATTTAATTATTACAGGTGGAGTTTACAATACGTTTAATATCTGGAACAAAATTTCTGCATACAGACAAACGCAAACAGTTACGTAAATTTTCATCACTTATGTTTGCTCTTAAGCGAGGCTTATTAATTCAGCAAATGGTTTTCCAGCTCTCACTATATTAAGAGCAATTTTATAGCTTGCACGTACCGCTGAGCTATTATTGTTGTCGTCCTGAAAAATTGAAAACAGTGCTACATAAAATGGTAAATCAGTTAGATGAGAGACATGACGAGAGAAAGTCGCAAATCTCTCGTGACAACGGCAACTAGGACAGATGCATCTAATATCGTCAGGTCGCTCTTCTTAAGCTCAGTCAATTTCCCCATCCGCTCAGAATCCGACAATAAATTGTACTCGTCCTTGTGAAATTTATTATAATGGCCTTCAATTCTAAACTTCCGCTGACCAGCGAGAATACTGGCACATATTAAACATTTCGAATTTTCACGTCTTTGCACAAAGAAAAAATGATTCTCCCATTACTTTTTAAAAGATAGCAAATCTCCACGTCTCCGTTTCCTTGATTCACTCTGCATTTTCCGGTTCTTGAAATACAACGTTCACTACATAGTGGTCGCTTCGTATCAACGTCCGCGGCTTAGCCTTGTACTACACTGCCGCAAACTGCCGGCTGTCGCCACTGCCCCATTCGGCGATTGCACGCGAGCAGCACACGTGCAGCGCTGTGCGCTCACGAGCCGCGTGCAACGTTTGCCCGCCCCTGCACTAGACGCAGACAGCTGGGGTACACTGATTCCGTCCTGGGGGGGGATATGGGGTGGCGGCAGGAAGGGAATCTGGCCACCCCTTTAAATTAACCATGCCAAATCCGTTGTAACCACGCCGACCCTGCGAACATTGCGGGACGAAGGCGCAAGTGAAAGAAAGTTAGCGCAGGCAAAAATATGGTGTTAACAGGGGCGGCGTGCTTCTTTGAAAAAGTTAGCTATGCTCCGGAAAGATCGCACTTGCGTGCTGAGTTCAGCGGACTCACCCTACCCTCGCCAGTTCTCGTATGTGAATACTGAGGTTTCTCCGAACGACAGATCACCCACGCAAATTGTGTGTCCCGTGTGATAACTTCACAGTATTGTGCAGTAGCCATGCGGCGCCTCCACAGGCGAGTCTTTTGCCTAGTGCTGACGGGTCACTGAGGCCTTGAACATAAAAATTGAGGAGACAAAGTGGTGGGTAATTTTTGGTGGGACGCGTTTTGACAGTTCAGAACATCGAATCTTTCGGAATGGAGATGTGCCACAGGGCGGCACTCGCCAGCTGCTGGAAAGAGTAGTTCGTATAAGTCAGCACTTGGAATCTTCTACGAAATCTATGCCGAACCTTCCAGAACAAAATTGTTGGGGGGGGGGGGGGTCTCGGATTGGCCAGAATGGCAGTTTTGGCGGGCTCACACTGAGAAGGAGCACGAGAAAAGCATCAGACACTTATCTGTCGGGAACCACAGTAGAGACTTCGTCGTCGAGAAGCAAAGAACACTTGGCCATTGAGAGGTGTAGAGAACAGAATTCTTCACCACGGGAGAAGCATCATATTTAAGAGCAGACGGACTGTGACATGCCAGCGTCCTTCCCCAACGGTTACCTGACCGTGCCTCATCTCCTTCAAATGATGTAAGGGTCGCTGCAAAAGCGTACGAAATTCGGACGGAATGATAGGCACGTTGGTTCATATTAGTCAGTCAATCGCTGTGTGGCAACGTTCCAGTCATGATTTTACTCTTCGGGACTCTGTTTCTCTTTACTCACTAACATTCCGACACAGTCATCCCCAACACTTCAGTTTCGCGAGTAGCAGCCGATTAACACGATTTCTTGTTCGTTCGGTCTATTTTATGAGAACTTTCCAATCCTTTCTAAAGATCCACGATTATCACATGTTCATGCACTGGAGCGCCAAAGAAACTGGTATAGGCATGCGTATTCATACACAGAGATGTGTAAACTGGCGGAATACGGCACTGCGGTCTGCAACGACTGTATAAGACAACAAGTGACTGGTGCAGTTGTGATATCGGTTAGTGCTAATACAATTGCAGATTACCAAGATTTAAGTCAATTTGAACGTAGTGTTATAGTCGGCGTACGAGCGATGAGACACAGCATCTCCGAGGTAGCGATGAATTGGGGATTTTCCCGTGCGACCATTTCATGAGTGTATTGTGAAATCAGGAATCCGGTAAAACATCAAATCTCCGACATCGCTGCGGCTGGAAAAACATCCTGCAACAACGGAGTCAACTGAAGAGAATAGTACACGTGACACAAGTGCAACTCTTCCGCAAATTGCTGCAGATTTCAATGCTGGGCCATCAACAAGTGTCAGCGTGTGAACCATTCTGCGAAACATCTCCGATATAGGATTTCGGAGCCGAAGGCCCACTTGTGTACGATTGATGACTGTACGACACAAAGCTTTACGCCTCGCCTGGGGCCATCAACATAGAACTGGACTGTTGATGACTGGAACCATATTGCCTGGTCGTACGAGTCTCGTTTCAAATTGCATCGAACGGACAGATGTGTACAGTTACGGAGACAACCTCATGAATCCATATACTCTGAATGTCAGCAAGGGACTGTTCAAGTTGGTGGAGGGTCTGTAACGGCGTGGGGCGTATGCAGTTGGAGTGATATGGGACCCCTGAAACGTCTAGATACGACTCTGACAGCTGACACGTATGTAAGTATCCGTGTGATGGACTGCATCCATTTTTGTCCATTGTGCATTCCGACGGACTTGGGCAATTCCAGCAGGACAAAACGACACCCCACAAGGCCACAATTGCTACAGAATGGCTACAGGAAAACTCTTTGGAGTTTAAACACTTCCTCTGCCCACAAAACTCCCCAGATATGAACATTATTGAGCATATCTGGGATGCCTTACAACGAGCTGTTCAGAAGAGATCTCCACCCCTCGTACTCTTACGGACTTATGGACAGTCCTGCAGGAATCACGGTGTCAGTTCCCTCCATCATTGCTTCAGACATTAGTCGAGTCCATGCCACGACGTGATGCGGAACTTCTGCGTGCTCGCGGGGGAGGTGGGGGGGGAGGGCGGGGGAGGGGGGGGGGTTCCACGATATTATGCAGGTGTACCAGTTTCTATGGTTCTTCAGTGTATATGTTGTTGTTGTGGTCTTCAGTCCCGAGTCTGGTTTGATGCAACTCTCCATGCTACTCTATCCTGTGCAAGCTTCTTCATCTCCCACTACCTACTGCAACCTACATCCTTCTGAATCTGCTTAGTGTATTCATCTCTTGGTCTCCCTCTACGATTTTTACCCTCCACGCTGCCCTCCAATACTAAATTGGTGATCCTTTGCTGCCTTAGAACATGTCCTACCAACCGATCCCTTCTTCTAGTCAAGTTGTGCCACAAACTCCTCTTCTCCCCAATCCTATTCAACACCTCCTCATTAGTTGTGTGATCTACCCATCTAATCTTCAACATTCTTCTGTAGCAGCACATTTCGAAAGCTTCTATTCTCTTCTTGTCCATACTAATTATCGTCCACGTTTCACTTCCATACATGGCTACACTCGATACAAATACTTTCAGAAACGACTTCCTGACACTTAAATCTATACTCGATGTTAACAAATTTCTCTTCTTCAGAAACGCTTTCCTTGCCATTGCCAGTCTACATTTTATATCCTCTCTACTTCGACCATCATCAGTTATTTTGCTCCCCAAATGGCAAAACTCCTTTACTACTTTAAGTGTCTCATTTCCTAATCTAATTCCCTCAGCATCACCCGACTTAATTCGACTACATTCCATTATCCACGTTTTGTTTTTGTTGATGTTCATCTTATATCCTCCTTTCAAGACACTATCGATTCCGTTCAACTGCTCTTCCAAGTCCTTTGCTGTATATGTATATGCACTAATTCTTCCGTGTTTGATCATTTTTTTCTGAGCAGTCACAGAATTCACAAGCAATAAATGTATGTGATTCGAACCATCGTTTCATTACAGTAGCTGATGGGCCCCACCACCGCTTAGTAATTATCAGTGTTTATCCGGGCACACAAACAATTCCAGTCGAAATGTTAGGGCCAACCCCGTCATTCCGTTTCCGGGCGCGCAGTTCCTCTTTCATTTGGACGATAACGAGTGACTAGCACCTTGAGAGAGGATACTCAGCGTCAGTGGCAAAACAGATTGACCGGAGACTCAACGCAGTGGCACCTTGCATTAAATAATGGCGACCCTTGGCCTGGATCTTATCGTTAGCTTAACCTTCTGATCAAGTCAGATAGATAAATATACGTAATTCTTGACAGTAAAGTTCCCAGATGGCGATTATATTCGGAAATAGCGATTTTGAGTATAATTTAAATTTTCTATGTTAAAGGCATACTAACCTTACGACTTATCTTAGAAGAAAGATTAAGAAACGGCAAACCTACGTTTCTAGCATTCGTAGAGTTAGAGAAAGCTTTTGACAATGTTAACTGGAATACTCTCTTTCAAATTCTGAAGGTGGCAGGGGTAAAATACAGGGAGCGAAAGGCTATTTCAATTTGTACAGAAACCAGATGGCAGTTATAAGAGTCGAGGGGCATGAAAGGGAAGCGGTGGTTGGGAAAGGAGTGAGACAGGGTTGTAGCCTCTCCCCGATGTTATTCAATCTGTATATTGAGCAAGCAGTAAAGGAAACAAAAGAAAAATTCGGAGTAGGTATTAAAATTCATGGAGAAAAAGTAAAAACCTTGAGGTTCGCCGATGACATTGTAATTCTGTCAGAGACAGCAAAGGACTTGGAAGAGCAGTTGAATGGAATGGACAGTGTCTTGAAAGGAGGGTATAAGATGAACATCAACAAAAACAAAACGAGGATAATGGAATGTAGTCAAATTAAATCGGGTGATGCTGAGGAAATTAGATTAGGAAATGAGACACTTAAAGTAGTAAAGGAGTTTAGCTATTTAGGGAGTAAAATAACTGATGATGGTCGAAGTAGAGAGGATATAAAATGTAGACTGGCAATGGTAAGGAAAGCGTTTCTGAAGAAGAGAAATTTGTTAACATCGAGTATAGATTTGAGTGTCAGGAAGTCGTTTCTGAAAGTATTTGTATGGAGTGTACCCATGTATGGAAGTGAAACATGGACGATAACTAGTTTGGACAAGAAGAGAATAGAAGCTTTCGAAATGTGCTGCTACAGAAGAATGCTGAAGATAAGATGGGTAGATCACATAACTAATGAGGAGGTATTGAATAGGATAGGGGAGAAGAGGAGTTTGTGGCACAACTTGACTAGAAGAAGGGATCGGTCGGTAGGACATGTTTTGAGGCATCAAGGAATCACAAATTTAGCATTGGAGGGCAGCGTGGAGGGTAAAAATCGTAGAGGGAGACCAAGAGATGAATACACTAAGCAGATTCAGAAGGATGTAGGTTGCAGTAAGTACTGGGAGATGAAGAAGCTTGCACAGGATAGAGTAGCAAGGAGAGCTGCATCAAACCAGTCTCAGGACTGAAGACCACAACAACAACATGTTAAATCAGGGGACAATGATTAAAATCATGGCTTGTTTTTAAAAGTGGCGATTATTAAATATAAATTGCTGTGTGCATTTTTCCAGGTTGTGTTCTTTGCAGCTGTGACTTCTGACGTTGCTTTATTGTTGTTTGGCGTTGTTGGTTTGTGGATTTTGGAGGGGTCTCTTCCCGTGTTTTGTGTGTTACTATATATGGAGAAGTCGAGTGTGTTTATAGGGATAAGAAAACGCAAAATTATCAGAAACTGCAAATGGAGCCTATTGATGAAAGGTTAGCTGAGATTTATAGAGAACATAGGTGTAATACCAGAGAGGCAGATGGTGGCTTGTACGTTATTCGGTGCTTACATTGTAACCTCACAGGGCATCGGGCGCCATGCCAGCATTGTTCATCAGATCTTTGGTCAGTATGCAGGCGGTATGGACACCACATGGGAGCTTGTGGAAAGTGCGCATGGCTGAACATGAGAAGGAAAAGGTAAGTTATACGAATAATTGCAAGAGAACGGGAAAGCGATTAGGTAATAGGGAAGTAAGAGCTACGTGAATCTCATGGATAAAATTGTGTACCAGGGGTTTCAAATGTCATGATATATGCGGTTGCAGATAATTCAAGTAACGAAATCTGAGTAATTAACGATTTTCACAGTGGGGAGACCGCTGTTCGGTCAATGAGAAACAAAGAGTCATGGTTCTCTTTGTTCCTCTCTGGAGTACTCCGCGTTATGCAACAAGTTTTTGGGTTTCACTACCGAGGATTATCCTGTGCTAATCCTTGGGTACGTGCTATACGAACTTTGTGTGAGGGAAGAGCTTACTGACAATCGAAAGGAGGCATGTGGTATAGGTAAATCAGTGCCTCAATTACGTGAAGATAGGAATCCGTCGACGCAGGCTGTGGCGAAAGGTAGCTTCAGTGATTTCGACAACCCGAAATGGGCATACGAAGAGACAGACATACGAAGATATAGACGCAGAATGAAATTGTAGAGCTCCAGGTGGAGTGTGGTATATGAATGAGTTGTGTGCCAGTGATAGAACTTTATTAGCAAAATCCGTTTCCGAGAGCGTTGCTTTGGTCCCACCAGTAAACTCCATAATACCAGTAGGCACAACGGAACTCGAAGAGGCTTTGGTGGACGAACGCAAGAATGAGATAGACGCGGTATCATAGAAAACGAATGTGAATGTGCACGTTTAGGACGTTGCGAGATGTGTAAGGGAGAATTCTGTGAACCTGATAGGGCTGTATGTAGGCGTAACCGGCGCGACATCCGCCCTCTTTGAGGAACTGCGAGCTCAATGTGACGAGATGATGGTCGCCAAACGTGAAGCCCTGACAGTGACACAAGCAGCGAATGAACGGCTAACGAATATGAGCAGCCAGCTTCAAAACCTGACGGAGTGTGCGTCGAGGGATGCGGCAAAGACGACAGAGATTATACTGTAAAGAGCAGACCCTTTGGTGACACAAACGGATCATAGAACGCAAGAAACAAGCCAATGGTTAAAGATCTACGTAGCGAGTCGGATCGGCTTTGGTAGACATGGAGGAACAATTAGCAGTCGCGGCTCCGACTTGTAACAACTTCCCTTGTTGTAACAACAGACTGGTAAGTTTTAAAGTCACAAGTCGTACAAGAGACGTAAGTTGAAGGTTTAGCCACACGTTTACAAACCTTAGAAGCGAGTGTGGACCAATGGTCCGTGGATACGGAGAGGCGAATATCCGAGGCGGTAGATCGACTGAAAGAAAACAACATTGACGTGATGGCAGAAATAATTAAGGAGATACGAGAATTTCGGCGTAATGAGTCAGAGACAGCTAGTAGTCAATAGGCTGCCTGAAGGACTTGTGATAATGAACACTAACTTTACCTTCCACAAATTCCAAACATTTTGAAATAGTGGCAAGGAAATCCACCCAGTCCCCTAGATTTGCCATTTCCCTGACCTGCTGTCCCCTACTTGGCCTGTGAGGCAATATTTGAATTTTATCTGGAAGTACCTTGATGCTGATGCCGTATCAAACATGCATGGGACGAGATTAAGCTGCGCATCGTTCTCGGAATTCTAACTAGCATTCTTGACTTGGTACTGGCCACGAGAAATGCAGGAGCGAGTGGAACATAATGTCATTATGAGACCTATGTTTAATGAGTCGGGGTGTGATAATTCCGTGATGTTCTTGGATGAGATGCTGAGGAACAATGAGTTTCTTGATGTCCACTTGAGCGGCTCTGATCTCCTGCGAGTTTGTTATACGAAATTACCAAGCGCATATCAAGAAGTCCTAGTGGGGCGTTGTGAAGGCAATTTGGAAACCTTCCGGGAAAATATGAACGAGTCGTGGGTCGTCCGAAGTCACGAGGAAGGAAGAAATAATGGACGAAAGAATCTGTCTCGTTCAGCACATGGGTACGGAAGGTACGTGAGACAACTAGCTTACGTCATTATGCCTACGGTAAAGATAGTCGAAAGGGAGTGAGTATATGATGATGGCGACGCGAATTCGGTCCACCGTAGTAAGGAAAAGAATCGAACGCATAGGAGCTGCATGCGCTCCGAATTCTCGCGACGCAGTATTCAACAGAATAGTTGCAATGGAAGTAAGCTGTATTGAGATTGTGTTGATGGAGGTGGTGAGAAACAGTTGGCGAGAAAGGTTCGTCCAGAGTACTATAGGAGTATAGAAAAATGATGCTGTAGTTATAAGTTAACAGTTGGTAAACATGTGTTTGTTGTAGTGTATGGTGTATTAGTTAATATGTACTTGATGGTCTTAATCATTTCCTTGTTTCTTCTCTCTTTTCTCGAGAACACCTGTCCTTCCCTGTCCTTAGATGTAAGGTATAATTGGACGGTCTTGTTCAACCAGTGTTGTTGAAGTTTAATCCATCAAATCACATAAATCCCGGGGTGCGCATCATTTGAGCAACGTGAAACCCTTCAGAGAGGAATGCCACAGGTTTAAGCGACGAGCATCGGTAAAACTAATTCTATGGGTAAAAATGGATGTGATAGTGAGGACAATTTGATTTTAGGGCAATTTGCCACCGTCGGTTTCAGAGCTTCGTAAGTGTTATGAGTAGTGAGTGTTGTAGGGCGTAGGAAGTGAAGCTGTGCCAAGAAAATGGCGAATTTCGTTTGAGTCTACTGTTTGTTGCTGTTGTGTGGGTTAAGGCTGTTGAGGTTCACCCCCGGTGTTGATTTAGTTTTTGATGTTACGGGGCACGCAGACGTACGTACATAATGAATATGAGATACTGGTTACGCCGTGCGTGCAGTTATTAACCCTAGCATTACCAACGGGGGGGCCTCGTAGGCCCACTGACTCAGTTTTTCTATGTTGTATCCACACCCTTTGATATATGAACTTGAAAGCAAAGGTAATTGTTCGTTATTGAATGTACTATTGAGTCATTACAGAATTTCGGAATAAAAATGTAATTAAAATTCATTTACTTGATTTAATTCTCTGTGGGCCTTAGAAGCCCACCCGTTGGTAATAGCAAGGAAATATTTACGAGGTTGAGTCTCTCGTTTCAAATTCTTACCATGAAACGAATTTTGGCATTGTTGCCTTCAGACATATTATTATGAAGCGGACCATTGTTATTTTCAGTGTTTCTGCTGCTGTTGAACCAGCAACATGAGTAGACATCGTTTACGTGATAGTTCCATTGAAAGAGTGCTAGAAGAAGTTTTGAACGAATCAAATTTAGAGGAAAGTGAAGTGGATGATGATGTGGAAGAAATTAGAACTGATTCATCGTCTGAGAATGAAGATGAGGTTGAAGCCAATCCACCAGATGATAATGATACGGAATGTGATAAATTCATTGCAAAAAGTGGACGAGAGTATATTACGAAGCCATCTCGACAATATCGGCGTTCTGTACAAAATATAGTGCGAGAAAGAATGGGGCTAGGACAACAAGGAAGAATTGCGTCTCCGAAAGAGGCTATAGAGCTCTTTTTTACACCTCAAATTATGAATCTAATAAAACTACACTCAAATGAAGAGGCTTCTCGACTAGGTATTCAGCACACAGATGAAGATGAGTTATTTTGTTATATAGGACTCTTGCTAATCATGGGTTCAAATCATGACAATAAGATACCTGTCCAAGATTTATGGTCTTTGCTTCAGGGCCGACAAGTGTACTATGGATCAATGAGTCGGACCCGATTTTTCGAATTGACTAAAATATTGAGGTTTGATGATAAGAACACAAGAGAAATTCGTCGCCAGACTGAGAAGTTTGCTCCAATGAGGGAAATTTTTGAAAGCTTCAATTCTTCACTTCCATTGTATTTCATTCCTGGTCTACATACAACAGTGGATGAGATGTTGTCTTTGTTCCGTGGTCGCTGTCCATTCAAGGTGTTTCTAAAAGAAAAACCTGGAAAATACGGCATTCTAATTCGAATGCTGTCTGATTCTGAGACTAGACATGTGATCAGCATGGATATCTATACAGGCAAATCAGGAAATACACAGCATTCAAATGGACCGATGGAAATTGTAAAGAGACTAATAAAACCTATTGAAAAATCAGGCCGTAATGTTACCACAGATCGGTACTATACTTCAGTGGAGCTTGCTGAGACTCTATGGAATGATTTTCACCTCACACTTGTTGGCACCCTACAGTCTAACAGACGACACATACCTGAAGAGCTGAAGACTACAACTGGCCGCAGTTTACACTCTTCCATCTTTGCTTATACTGACCCTCAGACACAGAGGCCACCAGTTACTCTTGCATCAACGCTAGTCCGCGAGAAGCCAAAACGACTGCTGTTGATGCTTTCAACTTATCACTCAGAAGGGGTGTTGAATGAAGACTCAAAAAAGACTAACATAAATCTTTTTTATAATTCTACAAAGGGAGGCGTGGACACCATAGACCAGATGGCAAGACACTACAGCACAAAGAGAGGAACAAGAAGATGGCCTTTGTCCCTCTTCTACACACTCATTGACATAGCAGCAATAAATGCATATTCACTCTTCCTCCTCAACTTTCCGAATTGGAAAAAGAATTTGCTAAACCGCAGAAGAGTTTTTATCACTAACTTAGGTCTCGAACTAATAAGATCTCAAGTAGATAAACGGGCACAAAATTTGTATGGACTTCAGAAGCCAGTAATAATGGCAATGGAAAGCATCACACAACGGAAGCTCAGCTGCTCTGTAGAACCATCATCCTCAACAGCAGAACCAGGAACACGTGGACGGTGCCACCTATGCTGCCAAGAAGCTGCATCTAAAAAGATCAAGTACAACAAGCTGGGAAAGTCAACTGTTACCTGCTCTCAGTGCCACAAACACGTCTGTGGGAAACACTGCAGGAAGACAGTGTTGTGTGAAAAATGCGTTGCAGAATGAGACAGTAAATTTTGTTTGCTTCATGTAGTGTATCGAATTAAAAAAGTCGTTTTTATAAGAAAACACTATTTTGAAACATTATTCCAAAAAATATATAAACTGAATCTCGTGATTTGTTCATTTTATTCCTATTATAATAACATCTTTTATTATCCAGTATACAAAAACAATGTCTAAGCATTTTGAATTGTTATTAGAGGTATCAGAAGTAAATAAACTTGATTTTTGATAAAATAAATTGTGGTATTCTTTATGGGCCTTTGAGGCCCCCCGTTGGTATTACATGTAACAAAAAATACGTTGGTAATGCTAGGGTTAACCCCTGTGTGAGAGACTGCTCACAAATCAGTCCTGCGACCGGTTCTAGAATATTGCTCAAGTGTGTGGGATCTGTACGAAACAGGATTAACACGGGTTATCGACCATATACGGAAAACGGAAGCACGAATGGTAGCAGGTTTCTTTGATACGTGGCAGTGTCACAGAGATAATAAAGGAACTGAACTGGAAGACGCTTGAAGATAGACGTAAAGTAGCCCGAGAAAGTCTATCAACAAAGTTTCAAGAACCAGCTTTAAATGATGACTCTAGGAATATATTACTGCAGGTGAACATCTGGCAAAGGAAATTGGAGATTAGCTATAGGAGCCGTAGAGTCTCCCGTGTTTTCCACGAAATCAGGAAGAGGTTCTTTGTGCAAAATGTGAATCGTGGCATAGGCACTTATTAGGGAGCAGTGCAAATACAGTAGGAAGAATGTTTGTTTCTTTAATCGGGCCTCCTAAGTCTACGTGTGTGGTGTAGATCTGTGCAAACTGCTTGCTGCATCTCTTAAATGTTCCATCCATAAAAAAATGGGAACATGTTTTTAAACTTTCTTTTCCTTTACTTCCACTAAAAATCAATATTCTACCTCTAATCTATTGTATTCCAGAAGAAAACTACTGCCATCTCCCATTTTTAATAGATCTTCATGAAGATCGATTTCATAAGAGTTCTTAGGCTCTAGTTGGTTCCCTCACTCTTGACTCCATCGACGACGCATGGTTCTCTTCATAAATTCTGAATAAGGCATCACTGTAACAAAGTGATAAACTTTATTATGTAGATTTCCCATTTCATCTCCGATAACTGTGTAGTTTCTTCTCGAGACCTTCTCTTCGCTCTTTCCACTTTCAGAGCTGCATCGTCAGATGGTCCACAGAGCTGTTCTAATACGCTCAACACTTCTCCGTTTCTCGAAAGCAGCTTTCCCTTCCAATGATCCGCTTTTCGGCGTAAGCACATCCATGTAACAACACCTTATTTAGATTCCCTCTGTTTAAGATACGCATAACCGTTGTAATGAGCAGGGGGCCTGCCATTGTTCGTTATAATAACTTCCATACTGATGGTCACGTTAGGAACTTCGAAAGCAAACCGGGCGGTCGGGTGAGCAGGAAGAGGAGGAGGAGGAAGGGGGGGGGGGGGGGAGACAAGGGACCGACAAAGGACCGAACCCTTTGGAGCAGGTAAAACCGTGGCAAATGTCCGGCGTGGCAAATGTCCGTACACCGTATGGCCCGCCTCCCAAGCATCTAAGACGCATGAATATAAGTCAGGAGACTGCTCGTCCACGTGGATATTAGAACCCACTCAACACATTGCCCTATACTGTCACCGGTACGGGAATTTAAGACACAAATTACACACGAGGTACTTCATAATAATATAAAAGATGAATATCTATGGACTGACTTCAGCATATATTTTTAAGACACTGTGTTCGTGTGGACGATGGTTGATATCCCCTTTTGGTCATTCAGATTTGGCTTTTCCGCGATTTCGCTAAATCGCTGAAGTCAAAATCCGAAACGATTCCTTCGAAAGGAAACAGCTGACTGCCTTCCCCAATCCAAGCTGTACTCTGTCTCTGATGACGCAATCCTCGACGGGACGACGAACCCTAATCTTCCTTCTTTCAACATACTTGCTGATAAAATATGAGCTGCATTGCACGAAGCATACAGACTAATGTGCACAGACAGAGTATCACAAAAAAGAACTTACAATATTGATAGTAACACAGGCAGCGATTGCAGCTTGTAAATATAAGAACTCCACGTGACTATTATTGAGGAATGATTTAGACAAGTTCGAATCCTGCCTCGGGCATGGATGTGTGTGATGTCCTTAGGTTAGTTAGGTTTAATTAGTTCTAAGTTCTAGGCGACTGATGACCTCAGAAGTTAAGTCGCATAGTGCTCGTAGCCATTCGAACCATTTTTTTGATTTAGACAAGACGTAAAACGTGTCACTTAAATCTAAAAAATAAAAAGTGTGAGGTCATCCGCATGAGTATTAAAAGGAATCTGTTAAATTTCGGTTACACAATAAATCACTCAAATTTAAAGGCTGTCAACTGAGCTAAATACCTAGGGACTACAATCACAAAAAGCTTAATTTGGAACGATCAGATGAAAAATATTGTGGGGCAGGCGAACCAAAGAACTTATAAAATGCAACGTATCTACTAAAGAGAGTGGCTGCATTACGGTTTTTTGTCCTATTCTGGAGTATTTCCGCATGGGGTGCTTACCAGACAGGATTGACGTAGGACATCGAAAAAGTTTTTGTGTCATCGCGAAAAAGGGAAAAGAGTATCACGCATATGATACTCTAGTTCGGGTACCATTCATTAAAACAAGGACTTTTCTCGTTGTAGCGTGATGTTTTCACGAAATATGAGTCATCAACTTCCTCCTACGAATGCCAAAATATTTTTTTGACCATCACCTACATAGGAGAAATGATCATCGCAATAAAATAAGAGTTCGCATGGTAAGATTTAATTATTCGTTTTTCCCACGTGCTATTCGAGAGTGGAATGTTGCGAAATAGTCTGAAAGTGGTTCGATAAACTCTTTGCCAGTCATTTAAGTGTGAATTGCAGCGAAATGTTGTAGATGTGGGTCGGCACTGGTAGCGGGACTATCCAACACTGTGCCTTACTTTCAAAGCTAACTGTAGCTAAATAGTCCAATGGTGCCGTAAAAACAAAGTTACACTAAACCAATTAAAACTCAAATGTGCAACAGCTTCGCACTCGGTAGAAACACAGAATGGTATAAGACAGTTAAACACCTCGAAGTGTTCGACGGTAGAGCACTCTGTTTTAACCGTAACGCCAGGAAAGTAGTGAAAAATATTTAAAATGCCAAAGGCGTTAGCGCCTTTCTTACAGACGGAAACGAAACATAGACTTTATAAAGCAGCAGTACTGCCGGTGATGTTCTACTGCTTGTCTCCGTACTTGCCAAACCTTACCTTAGCCGGATCTCTCCCCAATTGAGAACGTATGGAGCATCATGGGCAGGAGCCTCCAACCATCTCGGGATTTTTACTATCTAACGCGTCCATTGAATAGAATGTGGCACGATATCAGAAAGACACCCAACAACTCTCTCAGTCAATGCCAAGCCGAATAACTGCTTGCATAAAGACCAGAAGCGGACCATAGCGTTATTAACTTGCTGAATTTATGAAGCTCCTTCTCTTGAATAAATCATCTAGTTTTTCTGAAATTGTAATGATTTGTTTATCTGTTTATGTGAACAACATCTACCAATGTCCGTCCCATTAGGCATTAGGACAATTCCTTCGTGGTGCGTCATATATTGTTGTTGTTGTGGTCTTCAGTCCTGAGACTGGTTTGGTGCAGCTCTCCATGCTACTCTATCTTGTGCAAGCTTCTTCATCTCCCAGTACCTACCGCAACCTACATCCTTCTGAATCTGCTTAGTGTATTCATCACTTGGTCTCCCTCTACGATTTTTACCCTCCACGGTGCCCTCCAATGCTAAATTTGTGATCCCTTGATGTCTCAAAACATGTCCTACCAACCGATCCCTTCTTCTAGTCAAGTTGTGCCACAAACTTCTCTTCTCCCCAATCCTATTCAATACCTCCTCATTAGTTACGTGATCTACCCACTGTATCTTCAGCATTCTTCTGTAGCACCACATTTCGAAAGCTTCTATTCTCTTCTTGTCCAAACTAGTTATCGTCCATGTTTCACTTCCATACAAACACTTTCAGAAACGACTTCCTGACACTTAAATCTATACTCGATGTTAACAAATTTCTCTTCTTCAGAAACGCTTTCCTTGCCATTGCCAGTCTACATATTATATCCTCTCTAGTTCGACCATCATCAGTTATTTTACTCCCTAAATAGCAAAACTCCTTTGCTACTTTAAGTGTCTCATTTCCTAATCTAATTCCCTCAGCATCACCCGACTTAATTTGACTACATTCCATTATCCTCGTTTTGCTTTTGTTGATGTTCATCTTATATCCTCCTTTCAAGACACTGTCCATTCCGTTCAACTGCTCTTCCAAGTCCTTTGCTGTCTCTGACAGAATTACAATGTCATCGGCGATCCTCAAAGTTTTTACTTCTTCTCCATGAATTTTAATACCTACTCCGAATTTTTCTTTTGTTTCCTTTACTGCTTGCTCAATATACAGATTGAATAACATCGGGGAGAGGCTACAACCCTGTCTCACTCCTTTCCCAACCACTGCTTCCCTTTCATGCCCCTCGACTCTTATAACTGCCATCTGGTTTCTGTACAAATTGTAAATAGCCTTTCGCTCCCTGTATTTGACCCCTGCCACCTTCAGAATTTGAAAGAGAGTATTCCAGTTAACATTGTCAAAAGCTTTCTCTAAGTCTACAAATGCTAGAAACGTAGGTTTGCCTTTTCTTAATCTTTCTTCTAAGATAAGTCGTAAGGTCAGTATTGCCTCACGTGTTCCAACATTTCTACGGAATCCAAACTGATCTTCCCCGAGGTCGGCTTCTACGAGGTTTTCCATTCATCATATATATATATATATATATATATATATATATAGAGGGATATATATATATATATATAGAGAGAGAGAGAGAGAGAGAGAGAGACCCATTATTACACTGTTGATGGATTAAAAAGAAAAAAATTCAGCATTGGAACAATCGTTTTACGTCATGTCTATAATGCTGCATATTTCGTTACTGTATGTGAGACGGTGAAAAGCGTTATCTTTACATATTTCGGGGCAGCGCAGCGTTATCCAGCAGACGTAGATAAAGACGTCCCCAGCAGAATTCAGCCGCCACAGCAATACAGACAACGATAACGAATTCATTTTTTCAGCGTTAAACCCACAAAAACAGTGATTACAGTATGCATTTTGCGTTGTCAAAAACGTGAATAAACCGAAAGCATTTCTCCGAATCCGGGACGCCTGACGTGGCCGCCCGCAGCAACCGAAAGTGATAAGAACGGGAGGTCGCTATCTGGGATGCCAGGCCCAGAAATAAATGCGAGGGGAGCTACTGATATGACCGCTACGGTCCGACAAAAAGAGCTCAGGGGGATGTGTCACACAAAATGGAGGAACTGGAAATAGAAACAGAAACTCGGCTGGCTGCAAAAGAGGTTGACAGTCTTAATTCCTGGGATTACAACTTGATAATAAATTCAGTTGGGAGGAGCACACCACAGAACTGCAGAAACGCCATAACAAATCTGTATTTGTAATTTGAGTGTTAGCTGACATAGGCGACGTAAAAATGAAAAAGCTTGCATACTTTGCCTACTTTCATTCCATAATGTCATATGGTATAATATTTTGGGGTAACTCTTCAAGTCAAACTTTTCAGAGTCCAAAAGCGTGTAATACGTATTATTTGTGGAGTAAATTCACCTGTCCTGTAGAAACCTCTTCAAAGAACTGGGTATACTAACTACTGCCTCTCAGTATATTTACTCCTTAATGAAAATTGTCCTAAATAATATATCTCTTTTTTCCAACAAAGAGCTTAGTACATACATACAATACCAGGAACAAAAATGATCTGCACAAGGACTTAAAATCACTTACTTTAGTTCAAAAAGGGACCCACTAATCACGAACACTCATCTTCAATAATTTGCCAGCAAACATAAAAAATGTAGTTACAAATTGTTGTGTACATAGTTCCGCGTAGTCTGCGCGTACACAACTTTCCCACTAGAGCGCGCCCCGCTAAGCACAACAGCGCAGGCGCAGCGCTCGTCCGTCTCCGCACTACGAGATGGGGCAGTCTTAGAGACGGGCCGAATTCTGCTTCCGCCGATCCGCCTATTAATATGTCACGCAGCCAATGAGATTGCTGCTAACGTAGAACCTTTTCTCCTCGCAGATCACACTCGCGCAGTGATACCTGAACGTTCGAGGTATTATAACAAGTGTATAGACCTCCGATTAGTCAGTCTGCATTTGTCTGTACCAGTCTATAGTCAAGTTTCAGTCTGCGCCTAATAAGATTACCATATCCCTGTACATAGCCATGAAGAGAAATGTATAGACACTTTGTCAAGTATCAGAGATACGTGAGAACAAGATTAACGTACCAAGACCAAAGGAACTTCAGATTGTCAATGGTAAACAGCATCCAGAATCAAGTTACGTAATGTCTATGATTTTTATTATTTTAATAAATATGTGTGAAAATTAATCAAGTTCTGTTTAAAGTTGGTCACCGTCAATCTGCTACTCTAAGCGTGCAAGTGGCATTTCTATCGTCTGACCTAACGGCAGAAGATAAACACGCCACGAATAAGACCACGAGACATGTTGCTGACACTCGCCTACTTCGTTAGAGCGACAAGTCAAATAATCTGATGGTGTGTGTACCGAAGGTCTTACAGTACGCACACCACACAAATAAAGATCAGTTTAAAAGGAGCCTGAAAGACTTACTAGTGGCCAACTCCTTCTACTCCATTGACGAATTTTTTAACAGAAACTAACCATGTATTGTATATAGTCATACTATTAGTATCGTTATTTCAGCTTAAAAATAAAAATAATAATAATAATATTGACATGTTCCACATCCACGAGGATCTCCTCAGCCGGATCTATGGAGGAAAAACTAATCTAATCTAGGATGTAGGAGACTTAATAATACTCCAGGGAAACGTGCCTTTCTACAAAGCTGACCCCCTTCACAACAAAAAAATGGTTCAAATGGCTCTGAGCACTATGGGACTCAACATCTGAGGTCATCAGTCCCCTAGAACTTAGAACTACTTAAACCTAACTAACCCAAGGACATCACACATATCCATGCCCAAGGCAGGATTCGAACCTGCGACCGTAGCAGTCGCGCGGTTCCGGACTGAAGCGCCTAGAACCGCTCGGCCACCGCGGCCGGCACCCCCTTCACAACACTGGCATGAAGATCATATACATCTACACCCACCCATACATTCCGAAAATCGCTGTATAGTGCACGGTGGAGGGTACATCGCATCAATATTATAGATTACCTTTTCTATTTGATTCGCGTATTGAACCCGGAAAAAATTACTGTCTACATGTCTCTGTACATGCCATAACAACTTTTATCTTATTCTCATGATCACTTCGCGAGAAATATGATGGTGGCAGGATAATAGTCGAATGGTCTTCTCCGAACGCAAGTTCTCCAGATTTATCTAATACGGTACCGCGAGAACTACGTCGTATATACAGGAAGTAACAGGTCTAAGTGCAATAATTTTATTCGTGGTACCTTAATATGCACGCACATCAGTGTGTTGGTCGCTTTTTCTCTCTGTGCGTCGAACAGTCTACGCACAAACAGGTGAAAACTTTAGGACCTGACGTTTTCTGAATGGTCGTACTGCACCTGTACGGACTTTAAGCGTTTTGCGTCCATGTGTCCTCACTTCAACACCTGACCTGCTGTCCAGGGGAGAATAAGGATTAATGACTCATTCTAGGCACATGTGCTTGGAGGTACTAACAAACGTAAAAACATGTGACTGCTAATGACTAATTATCAGTCTGCAAACGACGTAAATACTCATGTTAAAATGTCCTCGCCGGCTGAAGTGGCCGAGCGGTTCTAGGCGCTACAGTCTGGAACCGCGCGACCACTACGATCGCAGGTTCGAATCCTGCCTCGGGCATGGATGTGTGTGATGTCCTTAGTTAGGTTTTGTAGTTCTACGTTCTAGGGGACTGATGACCTCAGAAGTTGAGTCCCATAGTGCTCAGAGCCATTTTTTAAAATGTCCTCAGTCACCAATAGAAATATTTGCAGTTATACCCGTAACACCCTGTCTTTCCAGTGTTTGTCTTTTAAGTTCAAAAATGGTTCAAATGGCTCTGAGCACTATGGGACTTAACATATGAGGTCATCAGTCCCCTAGAACTTAGAACTACTTAAACCTAACCTAAGGACATCACACACATCCATGCCCGAGGCAGGATTCGAACCTGCGACCGTAGCGGTCGCGCGGTTCCAGACTGAAGCGCCTAGAACCGCTCGGCCACACCGGCCGGCAAAGGACTCTCCGCTACCAAGAGCGCGCAGACACGACTTTTCACGTGCCACCATGTCAAATGTGCAATAGTGGAAACGTCAATTCGCAGAACATCTCCTTCGTCAGAAACAAGTGATGTGGGCAACAACTTGTTGAATGCAGGAGCCGCCGTCAACTACTGGGAAGTGTAACAGCGAATAAATGCCAGCAGGACAGTAAATACTCACTGCTTTAGAGCTGCGCAACAGTAACGGGATGCAGCCACATCGCCTCGTACAAAAAACATCATTCTATGTGTGTGCACCTCTGCTTAGTCTGCGTGTCTCAGGCAAAAGATATTCAAGGCGACAGTAAAGCTGCTCTTGGACGATGTAAGCATGGAAAACAGATAGCTGGGCTTGCCATTCGGCGTACACTGTCAATGGCAGTGTGTACGTCGAGATGTACATGTTGGGACGTGCCAATGATAATGTACGAGTACGTCGAGACATACACATTGGCTCATGCCAACTACAGTGTGTGAGTACATCGAAGATCACACGTTGGCTCATGCTGATGGTAGTGAGCGATTGCATCGAGGTGTACACGACATCTACATCTACATCCATACTCCGCAAGCCACATGACTGTGTGTGGCGGAGGGTACTTTGAGTACCTCTATCGGTTCTCCCTTCTATTCCAGTCTCGTATTGTTCGAGGAAAGAAAGATTGTCGGTATGCCTCTGTGTGGGCTCTAAGCTATCTGATTTTATCCTCATGGTCTCTTCGCGAGATATACGTATGAGGGAGCAATATACTGCTTGACTCCTCGGTGGAGGTATGTACTCGAAACTTCAACAAATGCCCGTACCGAGCTACTGAGCGTTTCTCTTGCAGAGTCTTCCACTGGAGTTTATCTATCATCTCCGTAACGCTTTCGCGATTACTAAATGATCCTGTAACGATGCGCGCTGCTCTCCGCTGGATCTTCTCTATCTCTTCTATAGCCCTATCTGGTACGGCTCCCACACCAGTGAGCAGTATTCAAGCAGTGGGCGAACTAGTGTACTATAACCTACTTCCTTTGTTTTAGAACTACATTTCCTTAGGATTCTTCCAATGAATATCAGTCTGGCACCTGCTTTACCGACGATCAACTTTATATGGTCATTCCATTTTAAATCACTCCTAATGCCTACTCCGACATAATTTAAGGGACTAACTGCTTCCAGTTGCTGACCTGCTATACTGTAGCTAAATGATGGAGGATCTTTCTTTCTATGTATTCGCAGCACATTACACTTGTCTACATTGAGATTCAATTGCCATTCCCTGCACCATGCGTCAATACGTTGCAGATCCTCCCCCATTTCAGAACAATTTTCCATTGTTACAACCTCTCGATATACTACAGCATCATCAACTTTCGATGTTATCCACAAGGTCATTTATATATATTGTGCCGGCCGTGGTGGCCGTGCGGTTCTAGGCGCTCCAGTCCAGAGCCGCGCTGCTGCTACGGTCGCAGGTTCGAATCCTGCCTCGGGCATAGATGTGTGTGATGTCCTTAGGTTAGTTAGGTTTAAGTAGTTCTAAGTTCGAGGGGACTGATGACCACAGCAGTTGAGTCCCATAGTGCTCAGAACCATTTGAACCACCAGCCATATATATTGTGAATAGCAACGGTCCTACGACACTCCCCTGCGGCACACCTGAAATCACTCTTACTTCGGAAGACTTCTCTCCATTCGGAATGACATGCTGTGTTCTATTATCTAGGAACTCTTCAATCCAATCACACAATTGGGCTCATAGTCCATATGCTCTTATATTGTTCATTAAACGACTGTAGGGGGCTGTATCAAACGCCTTGCGGAAGTCAAGAAACACGGCATCTACCTGTGAACCCGTGTCTATGGCCCTCTGAGTCTCGTGGACGAATAGCGCGAGCTGGGTGTCACACGATCGTCTTTTTCGAAACCAAAGCTGATTCCTACGGAGTGAATTTCTAATCTCCAGAAAAGTCATTATACTCGAACGTAATACGTATTCCAAAATTCTACAACTGATCGACGTTAGAGATATAGATCTATAGTTCTGCACATCTGTTCGACGTCCCTTCTTGAGAACCCGGATGACCTGTGCCTTTTCCAATCTTTTGGAACGCTACGCCCTTCTAGAGACCTACGGTACACCACTGCAAGAAGAGGGGCAAATTGCTTCGCATACTCTCTGTAAAATCGAACTAGTATCCCATCAGGTCCAGCGGCCTTTCCTCTTTTGAGCGATTGTAATTGTTTTTCTATCCCTCGGTCATTTAGTTCGATACCTACCATTTTGTCATATGTGCGATAATCTATAGAAGGAACTACAGTGCAGAGACACATGTCTATGGCAGTATGAGAGTACATAGAGATATAATTGTTGGCTTAAGCCGATGGCAGTGTGCGAGAATGTCAAGACGTACACATTGGCACGTGCTGGCGGCAATGTGCGAGTACGTCGAGAACCACATGAGGTGGTGCATCGCACGTGTCAGTCAGGCATGTTCAAGCAGGCAGTGGAGGTAATCCCGTCAAGAGGCTACTTACATCAGAAGAAAAGGGGCCTACGCGTCTACCGTCGTATCTTATCGACCAACGATATACGTAACTCCTGCTCAGTAATGTGTATCCGTTTACTATCCAACAGCATATCATAAGCGAATCTGTAAATTTGACATGACAGTCAACTCCTCATTGCTTCTGAAGAGTTCATTAGAAAAATAACGCTTATTTTTTGTGGTTTCGGAACATTCTGGTAGCTGTGGGCAAGAGCCAACATTTGCATTAATCGAATTTTGCAGAATCAGCCCTTGTTCTGAGTTATTGCAGCTCAGAGATAGGGCGATTCTACAGCAAGATTCCTTGTCAAAAGCTTTTTGAGAATAACGTTTTTTGCCACTTTGCAAGAGCTATTTTTGTGAGAAAGTTCACGACAACTGTAACACCCCAAGAAACCGGAAAACCCAAATAAGGATGTCATGGTTCAAATGGCTCTGAGCACTATGGGACTTAACATCTATGGTCATCAGTCCCCTAGAACTTAGAACTACTTAAACCTAACTAACCTAAGGACAGCACACAACACCCAGCCATCACGAGGCAGAGAAAATCCCTGACCCCGCCGGGAATCGAACCCGGGAACCCGGGCGTGGGAAGCGAGAACGCTACCGCACGACCACGAGCTGCGGACAAGAATGTCATGATAATTTAAAGTAGGGAACAGTATTATCCTGACAGGTACGACAACTTTGACTATAATATAACACCATAAACTTTTGATGAACACCAATTTCAATAATTACTGAGTATGTCATGATATAAAGGTAGAAAGAAAGAAAGGTTGTTTTTAATTAGCTATCAAACATCTCAGTAATAACTGAGAAACAGAACGACGAAAGTTAAGTTCACAGTAATACGTCGGTCAGAGATAACATTTATTGTGAAAGAGGGTTGTAAACGCGGCGAAAAGGAAATTCAATGCGTCTACAATGCTCGATCATGGAAATGTTAGTCGCTTGCTAGCTTGTTTGCAATCAAGTAGTGAGAGAGCACCGTTTGTTATAGTACTACAAACGGAACGCTACGAAATTGTTTCTATTAAAAAAAAGTACTATTGCGTGATAGAGATACGCGGACTTTGTTCTCAGTTATTCTGACTTGAGAACTTGAACTGAAGTGATATTCTGATAGTGTACGACGAGATAATGAACTTTAATTATTGGAGATATTATTGTTGGACTCAACCTTCATCAAAGTGAACAGTTACAACGAAGAATGAACATCGTATCGAAGACTGCAATACCTGATGAGTAGGAAACATTAATATGACTACACGAAGATAATACAAATATGCCGATTGTAAAAGTTGTCGTAATTGTCACGATCACCGAAATGAAAAGAATCGTAATTGATCTGATCCATCGGTGTGCGTGTGGTGAGATGATTGTAAACTAACTGCTAAGAAGGAACAATACAAATTGTTCGTCAGTAATGGAAATCTCACGTGTAGGTTCCATCATTAATTGAACTGTGTGATAGTTGATGATCAAAGTTAATTAACTGTGAACATTTTAAGTGAAAGAGTGACTTGATGAACATTGAGCATTGAGAGGAATGTTTTGCCGAAATAATAATACGACGCACAAAAGCGTCGTGCCGTAGTGA
Source organism: Schistocerca serialis cubense (assembly GCF_023864345.2). Classification (NCBI taxonomy): domain Eukaryota; kingdom Metazoa; phylum Arthropoda; class Insecta; order Orthoptera; family Acrididae; genus Schistocerca; species Schistocerca serialis. Next base: position 822,793,278 of record NC_064641.1, read on the forward strand.
ACAATTCTGCCTAGCAAGGTAACAACAGCTACTGATACTGAACCGCAAATGAATTTTTCCTCGCTTCATTGGTGTGAAACGACGCCGGTGATTAATGTTTCACTCAATACTGCAATAACTAACCAACCGGGCATAGCAAATCATCACAGAACCACAACAGACAATTAAAATTAGCAGTTCGCATCACTGAGAAGACTGTGCGGACTCGCAAACGGACTTACATACATTACGCTAGGAACAATTTTCTTTAGAGATTTTCTGGTGCTGTTCCTCGTTATCCGACGGGGACAATCATCACTGCGCGTCGCGTCTCCAATCCACCGACCGAGCTGTAGCAGTAGCGGCTCAACATCAACAGCGACAACAAAAGGGGAGAGGGGACGTCACACAACGAAATCTATATATTTATTGTAGGGGGCTTCCAGTCAAGTTCTTGTTTATGTTAATGTTCAATGTCTGTGATTCTGTAATGAATTACGAAGACAGTGTCCAGAAAGGTGAAGGAAGAAAGGAAAACGAACAAAAAAATAAATCTGGTGGTCAGGGAACACGTCAACTACACCGGAAGAGGTCTTCTTGTTAAACCCTTTGGCGACGACTGCAGGTGAACACTGTTTCCGTTCTTTCTTTTTCTCCGCCAGAAATGTTTAGCACCCCTTCTTTACAAGATCGTATGTAGGTGAACTGTTACCTGCTCGCATTGGTTGCTGACGCAAAAGACTGTAATGCTTTCAGCCAACGACAGGTCTAAAAGATAGAGTCAAAAAATTTTCAAGACTGCCATTCGACTGGTCTTATCACTGTTGACAATTCGGGAACACCGAAGGCCGCGTAAGACAGTGCACGGTGAGGGAAAAATAGGGGACGACGAGATCCGGGCGGTCGCAGAGAGTGGGCTTACTGGTAGTTGGGAGCTCCAATGTCAGGCGCGTAATGGGGCCCCTTAGGGATATGGCAGCAAGAGAGGGGAAGAAAACCAATGTGCACTCCGTGTGCATACCGGGGGGGGAGTCATTCCAGAAGTGGAAAGGGTCCTTCCGGATGCCATGAAGGGTATAGGGTGCACCCATCTGCAGGTGGTTGCTCATGTCGGCACCAATGATGTGTGTCGCTATGGATCGAAGGAAATCCTCTCTGGCTATCTGATTTGGTGAAGACTGCCAGTCTCGCTAGCGGGATGAAAGCAGAGCTCACCATCTGCAGCATCGTCGACAGAACTGACTGCGGACCTTTGGTACAGTGCCGAGTGGAGGGTCTGAATCAGAGGCTGAGACGGTTCTGCGACCGTGTGGACTGCAGATTCCTCGACTTGCGCCATAGGGTGGTGGGGTTTCGGGTTCCGTTGGATAGGTCAGGAGTCCACTACACGCAGCAGGCGGCTACACGGGTAGCAGTGGTTGTGTGGCGTGGACTGGGCGGTTTTTTAGGTTAGATGGCCTCGGGCAAGTACAGAAAGGGCAACAGCCTCAAAGGGTGCGGGGCAAAGTCAGGACATGCGGGGACCAAGCAGCAATCAGTATTGTAATTGTAAACTGTCGAAGCTGCATTGGTAAAGTACCGGAACTTCAAGCGCTGATAGAAAGCACCGAAGCTGAAATCGTTATAGGCACGGAAAGCTGGCTGAAGCCAGAGATAGATTCTGCCGAAATTTTTACAACGGCACAGACGCTGTTTAGAAAGGATAGATTGCATGCAACCGGTGGTGGCGTGTTTGTCGCTGTTAGTAGTAGTTTATCCTGTAGTGAAGTAGAAGTGGATAGTTCCTGTGAATTATTATGGGTGGAGGTTACACTCAACAACCGAGCTAGGTTAATAATTGGCACCTTTTACCGACCTCCCGACCCAGCAGCATTAGTGGCAGAACAACTGAGAGAAAATCTGGAATACATTTCACATAAATTTTCTCAGCACGTTATAGTCTTAGGTGGAGATTTCAATTTACCATATATAGACTGGGACGCTCAGATGTTTAGGACGGGTGGTAGGGACAGAACATCAAGTGACATTATACTGAGTGCGCTATCCGAAAATTACCTCGAGCAATTGAACAGAGAACCGACTCGTGGAGATGACATCTTGGACCTACTGATTACAAACAGACCCGAACTTTTCGACTCTGTAAGCGCAGAACAGGGAATCAGTGATCATAAGGCCGTTGCAGCATCCCTGAATATGGAAGTAAATAGGAATATAAAAAAAGGGAGGAAGGTTTATCTGTTTAGCAAGAGTAATAGAAGGCAGATTTCAAACTACCTAACAGATCAAAACGAAAATTTCTGTTCTGACACTGACAATGTTGAGTGTTTATGGAAAAAGTTCAAGGCAATCGTAAAATGCGTTTTAGACAGGTACGTGCCGAGTAAAACTGTGAGGGACGGGAAAAACCCACCGTGGTTCAACAACAAAGTTAGGAAACTACTGCGAAAGCAAAGAGAGCTTCACTGCAAGTTTAAACGTAGCCAAAACCTCTCAGACAAACAGAAGCTAAACGATGTCAAAGTTAGCGTAAGGAGGGCTATGCGTGAAGCGTTCAGTGAATTCGAAAGTAAAATTCTATGTACCGACTTGACAGAAAATCCTAGGAAGTTCTGGTCTTAACGTTAAATCAGTAAGTGGCTCGAAACAGCATATCCAGACACTCCCGTGATGACTGGGTGTTTTGTGATGTCTTTAGGTTAGTTAGGTTTAAGTAGTTCTAAGTTCTAACGGACTGATGACCATAGATGTTAAGTCCCATAGTGCTCAGAGCCATTTGAACCATTTTGAACCAGACACTCCGGGATGATGATGGCATTGAAACAGAGGATGGCACGAGTAAAGCTGAAATACTAAACTCCTTTTTCCAAAGCTGTTTCACAGAGGAGGACCACACTGCAGTTCCTTCTCTAAATCCTCGCACAAACGAAAAAATGGCTGACATCGAAATAAGTGTCCAAGGAATAGAAAAGCAACTGGAATCACTCAACAGAGGAAAGTCCACTGGACCTGAAGGGATACCAATTCGATTCTACACAGAGTACGAGAAAGAACTTGCCCCCCTTCTAACAACCGTGTACCGCAAGTCTCTAGAGTAACGGAGGGTTCCAAATGATTGGCAAAGAGCACAGGTAGGCCCAGTTTTCAAGAAGGGTCGTCGAGCAGATGCGCAAAACTATAGACCTATATCTCTGAAGTCGATCAGTTGAAGAATTTTAAAACATGATTTTTGCTCGCGTATCATGTCGTTCCTGGAAACCCAGAATCTACTATGTAGGAATCAACATGGATTCCGGAAACAGCGGCCGTGTGAGACCCAAATCGCTTTATTTGTTCATAAGACCCAGAAAATATTAGATTCAGGCTCCCAGGTAGATGCCATTTTCCTTGACTTTCGGAAGGCGTTCGATACAGTTCCGCACTGTCGCCTGATAAACAAAGTAAGAGCCTACGGAATATCAGACCAGCTGTGTGGTTGGATTGAAGAGTTTTTAGCAAACAGAACACAGCATCTTGTTCTCAATGGAGAGACGTCTACAGACGTTAAAGTAACCTCTGGCATGCCATATGGTTCATATGGCTCTGAGCACTATGGGACTTAACTTCTGAGGTCGTCAGTCCCCTAGAACTACTTAAACCTAACTAGCCTAAGGACATCACACACATCCATGCCCGAGGCAGGATTCGAAACTGCGACCGTAGCGGTCGCGCGGTTCCAGACTGTAGCGCCTAGAACCGCTCGGCGACCCCGGCCGGCGGCATGCCACAGGGCAGTGTTATGGGACCATTGCTTTTCACAATATATATAAATGTCCTAGTAGATAGTGTCAGAAGTTCCATGCGGCTTTTCGCGGATGATGCTGTAGTATACAGAGAAGTTGCAGCATTAGAAAATTGTAGCGAAATGCAGGAAGATCTGCAACGGATAGGCACTTGGTGCAGGGAGTGGCAACTGACCCTTAACATAGACAATTGTAATGTATTGCGAATACATAGAAAGAAGGATCCTTTATTGTATGATTATATGACAGCGGAACAAACACTGGTAGCAGTTACTTCTGTAAAATATCTTGGAGTATGCGTACGAAACGATTTGAAGTGGAATGATCATATAAAATTAATTGTTAGTAAGACGGGTACCAGGTTGAGATTTATTGGGAGAGCCCTTAGAAAATGTAGTCCATCAACAAAGGAGGTTTCTATCAAAACGCTCGTTCGACATATACTTGAGTATTGCTCATCAGTGTGGGATCCGTACCAGATCGGGTTGACGGAGGAGATAGAGAAGATCCAAAGAAGGGTGCCGCGCGTTTCGTCACAGGGTTATTTGGTAAGCGTGATAGCGTTACGGAGATGTTTAGCAAACTCAAGTGGCAGACTCTGGAAGAGAGGCGCTCTGCATCGCGGTGTAGCTTGCTGTCCAGGTTTCGAGAGGGTGCGTTTCTAGATGAGGTATCGAATATATTGCTTCCCCCTACTTATACCTCCCGAGGAGATCATGAATGTAAAATTAGAGAGATTCGAGCGCGCACGGAGGCTTTACGGCACTCGTTCTTCCTGCGAAACTTACGCGACTGGAACAGAAAAGGGAGGTAATGACAATGACACGTAAAGTGCCCTCCACCACACACCGTTGGGTGGCTTGCGGAGTATAAATGTAGATGTGGATGTAGACTTTTGATGCTACTATACAGAGCTTCATGTCCGTAAGGCTTACATGGCTTTGCAAGAAATCTCTAGAGATTGACTCCTCACTGTACAGCAGCGTCTGAACTCGAACAACGTTTGTGTAAAGCAGAGGTCACCAAACTTTTTTCACAGCGGGCGGGATAACTGACAAAGTGAAGAGCGTGGGCCGCACCATCGTTCTATACTATATTTACATTCACTAATTTAAAGCTGAAAACGGCGCGTTTAAGGGATACAGCAGTCAGGAGATCTATTATTCTAAAACGATATTTAAGATCTCTTTTTGCTCTAAAAATAATGATCAAATTTAAATTGTACCACAACGTCTCGTGCTCCATACTTCGTGTGAAGCACGTTTAAGTAGCATGGCGCGGACCGGGTGGACTGAAGTCGCAGCCGGATACGATCCGCGGGCCGTAGTTTGCCGACCCATGCTCTAAAGGATATGACAGAAAAACAGGCCTCGTGCAGTTCCTCTGCCACTCAGATATCTTAATGAACATGACACCTACTTACACAAAAGTGGAAATCAGTATAAAGGCATGAATATTTGTAGGAAAATTAACATTATCGCTTGGAATAGGTGCGCACAGCCTATATACAATAAAACACACATCAAAAAAGTTTTGCATCACCTCGGTTCCGAGAGTTCCGGAACGTGTACAGAAAAATTGGAATAGAGGTCAACATAAACATCATTTCCGCCCTTTTTATTGCTCATGAAAACCACACATTGCATGTTGCACCACCATAGAGCGAGACCTTCAGAGGTGGTGGTCCAGATTGCTGTACACACCGGTACCCCTAATATCCAGCAGCACGTCCTCTTACATTAATGCATGCCTATATTCGTCGTGGTATACTATCCACAAGTTCATCAAGGCACTGTTGGTCCAGATTGTCATACTCCTCAACGGCGATTCGGCATAGATGCCTCAGAGTGGTTAGTGGGTCACGTCGACCATAAACAGCCCTTTTCAGCCTATCCCAGAGATGTTCGATAGGGTTAATGTTTGGAGAACAGACTCTAGTCGAGCGATGTCGTTATTCTGAAGGAAGTCATTCACGAGATAGGCACGATGGGGGCGCGAACTGTCGTTCATGAAGACGAATGGCTCTCCAATATGCTGCCGATATGGTTGCACTATCGGCCGGAGGATGACCTTCACGTATCGTATAGCTGTTGCGGCGTCTTCCATGACCACCAGCGGCGTACATCGGCCCCACATAATGGTATCCCAAAATAGCAGGGAACCTCCACGTTGCTGCACTTGCTGGACAGTGTGTCTAAGGCGTTTTGCCTGACCGGATTGTCTGCAAAGAAGATTGTCTGGTTGAAGGCATATGCGACACTCATCGGTGACGAGAACATGATGCCAATCCTGAACGGTCCATTCGGCATGTTGTTGGGCGCACCTGTACCGCGCTGCATGGTGTCGTGGTTGCAAAGATGGACCTCGCCATGGACGTCGGGAGTGAAGTTGGGCATCATGCAGACTATTGCGCGCAGTTTGAGTCGTAACACGACGTCCTGTGGCTGCACGAAAAGCATTATTCAACATGGTGGCGTTGCTGTCAGGGTTCCTCTGAGCCATAATCCTTAGGTAGCGGACATCCACTGCAGTAGTAGCCCCTGGGCGGCCTGAGCGAGGCATGTCATCGACAATTCCTGTCTCTCTGTATCTCCTCCATGTCCGAACAGCATCGCTATGGTTCATTCCGAAACGGCTGGACACTTCCCTTGTTGAGAGCCCTTCCTAGCACAAAGTAACAATGCGGACCCGATCGAACCGCGGTATTGACCGTCTAGGAATTGTTGAATACAGACAACACGAACCGTGTACCTCCTTACTGGTGGGATGACTGGAACTGATCGTCTGTCGGACCCCGTCCGTCTAATAGGCACTGCTCATGCATGGTTGTTTACATCTTAGGGCGGATTTAGAGACATCTCTGAACAGTCAAAGGGACTGTGTCCGTGATACAGCATCCTCAGTCAATGTGTATCTTCAGGAGTTCTGGGAACCGGGGAGATGCAAAGCTTTTTTTGATGTTTGTAGTATGAGATCCAGTATAGTGAGAAATGCAGTCAAATGGCATCACATTTGGTGTCAAGAGTACAGTGCCTGACAAAACATCAACGATACAGGTAGTAGAAGGTGGAAATCGGTATAAAGCCAGTCAGCTGTATGCGGTGTTAACATGCGCGTCAGTGTGCCATTCCTGCAGACAGACACTATTCGTGACAATGCATATTGTGTTCATAAACAATGAGTGTGAAAATGCCACGCAGAAAACAGTTTCCGTGTGAGAAAAAGGAAAATCGGTGCCTAGAAGAAAATGGGACTTTCTAATCGTCAAGTCGACAAGAAATTGAACCATTCAAGTACAGTGATTTATAATTTCGTTAGATTGGGCAGAACTGAAAATATGGGCAAAGTAGAAAATTATATCAGGCATCGAAACGGTTACTCTTCAGTAAAGCGAGGGCCACAAACTGTTGTTCTTCTCAACTTGCTGCTGGTTTACAGCTGCCAGTAACTGCCAGATGTGAACGACAACTTTTGTCTGATGACAAACGTATTGCGTTCAAGAAACGGCTGCAGAAATCTACTCCAACACATGACCATAAACAGGCTAGAGTGGAGTTTGCTGAAAAACTTATATCAGGGTTGGTTGGTTGATTTGTGGGAGGGGACCAAACTGCGGGGTCATCGGTCCCATCGAATTTGGGAAGGATGGGGATAGAAGTCGGCCGTGCCCTTTCAAAGGAACCACCCAGGCATTTGCCCGAAGCGATTTAAGGAAGCCACAGAAAACCTAAAACAGGGGGGCCGGTTTCGGGTTTGAACCGTCGTACTTCCGAATGTGAGTCCAGTATGCTAACCGTTGTGCCACCTCGCTCGGTCATATATTATGGGCTCAGTGATGAGATGAAGTTTGATTTAGACGGTCCGGATTGATTTCATCATGATTGTCGTGATCTGAGAACACAGCAGCAGGTAAGAATGAGGATAAATTTTGGTAGTGGAAGTATTATGATTTGGGAGCCTTCTGCACTAACGCTAAACACGCATTGCTTGGGTGAACACTAGGAGATGCTATAGACAGAACGGAATAGAACGTATGAGGATCTAGGGGACGGAAGTCTAATGTATCAACCAGATAATTCATATGTGCATGTTTCTTCAACAAGAAAAAATTGGTTTGAAGATATTGATATCGATTTCTTGCCCTGGCCTGCACGTAGCCTGGATTTGAGCCCCGTGGAAAACATTTGGAGGGGTACTCGCAAAGCCTGTTCATCGCAATTGTAGGCAGTTTGAGTTCATATGTGAGCTGAGAAGAGGAATACGAGAAGAATGGACGACAATTTCACCGCAAGAACTACAAACCCTAATAACATCAATTTTGAAGAGAATTTTTGAGGTAATTATGGAGAACGGGGATTGGACAAAGTACTAACAATGCAATAACACAACAAGACAGTGAGTGCCTTTATACAAATTTCCGTCCATGAAACGCAAACGACTCATTTTGTTACTCATGATATGCAAGAAATTATCTAATTCCATCATGACTGTTTATCTTGTATGTACCTATTCCTTCCAAAATAAATTTGATACCTGTGTGCTTCAGACACTGTATATTACTTTCGTAGAAGCCTTGCCTTTATAATGATTTCTACTACCGTGTATTCTGGTGAACAGCCTGAAGACGATGAACAGAATAATTTTCCTCGTCCCCATGATACATCTTTTGTTCTATTCCACGTCACTACACACAATGTCATTAAAGTAAATTGCTCTGTGAAATTTATGTACGAGGTAGATAAAGTAACATGACATATTAATAACTTGTTGGAAATGAATTGAACCGCGGGAGCATGTTACAAGAGGTCTACCAGTCGTACACAGAAAGCTATACATCACACAGCATAACGTTAGCGTGACAATAGCGTCAAACGGGGACGGCCGCACAAGACGAGGCATTTGAAGGAACGGGAAAAGACATATTGTGTCAATCAGCAACCAGTTACGGTGAATTGTAGTCGTGTCCGAGTTCCTTGTCGTTTAAATGGAACACCGACCAGAAAACATATTTTCCTATGTACTTTATTTCCCTTTTGGGCTACATTGATACCTGTTTCCTTAAAAATTTAATATATGTCACCACATTAAATGTATGTAAATCCCCTGCTACATGTGTCATCGGAACATCAGATGACACGAAGAAAAACTTCAAGGAGCACTAATTAACGTATACAGAGCTAAATACCGGTATCGCAAAAGCTTAAGCGATGTCATGAGAACATGCAACGCATGTACTTGCAAGAAAAATTAGCTATTGCAGCGAGGTGCTAATACATGTTACGGACGCTGTAAAAAAAAGGCATTAGTTCTGGTTTGGACTGTGGGTGGTCCAGTGGCTCGCACGTAGCTATTCGAACGGTCCATCCGTGAACCGATGAGGCAAAAGGCTAAGCTATGTCATAACAACATGCAACGCACGTACTTCGAAGAAAAATTTTCTATTGCAGCGAGGTGATAAGACATGTTACGGACGCTGTAAAAAAAAGGCATTAGTTCCGGTTAGGACTGTGGGTGGTCCAGTGGCTCGCACGGAAGCTTTTCGAACGGTCCATCCGTGTTTTGGGTATCGCTAGAACGCGTGTTATCGCGAAGCAAACGTGCCCTCTACGTGAGCGGACCACACCGAATTGTTTTGTACGGTGCGCAATAACTTTTTACGGAGTTGGTACAGTATTCCGCACCGTTTATCTCTTCGAAGCGCTCTTCCCAGATCTACTGTGACAACACGTAGGTGTCTCTGTCGCAACTTTCACATGCCCTCACGTGCTCTTCGTCGCAGTTTTAATCATTGATCGTGTTCACACAGCTTCAAATACACTATTGGCCATTACAATTGCTACACCAAGAAGAAATGCAGATGATAAGCGGGTATTCATTGGACAAATATATTATACTAGAACTGACATGTTATTACATTTTCGCGCAATTTGGGTGCATAGATCCTGAGAAATCACTACCCAAAACAACCACCTCTGGCCGTAATAACGGCCTTGATACGCCTGGGCATTGAGTCAAACAGAGCTTGGGTGGCGTGTACAGGTGCAGCTGCCCGTGCAGCTTCAACACGATACCACAGTTCATCAAGAGTAGTGACAGGCGTATTGTGACGAGCCAGTTGCACAGCCACCATTGACCAGACGTTTTCAGTTGGTAAGAGATCTGCAGAATGTGCTGGCCAGAGCAGCAGTCGAACATTTTCTGTATCCAGAAAGACCCTTACAGGACCTGCAACATACGGTCGTGAATTATCCTGCTGAAATGTAGGGTGTTGCAGGGATCGAATGAAGGGTAGAGCCACGGGTCGTAACACACCTGAAGTGTAACGTCCACTGTTCAAAGTGCCGTCAATGCGAACAAGAGGTGACCGAGACGTGTAACCCATGGCACCCCATACCATCACACCGGGTGATACGCCAGTATGGACATGACCAATACACGCTGTAAACAGAACCTGGACTCAACCGAAAAAAATCACGTTTTTCCATTCGTGCACCCAGGTTCGTCGTTTAGTATACCATCGCAGGCGCTCCTGTCCGTGATGCAGCGTCAAGGGTAACCGCAGCCAGCTGATAGTCCATGCTGCTGCAAACGTCGTCGAACTGTTCATGCAGATGGTTGTTGTCTTGCAAACGTCCCCATCTGTTAACTAAGGGATCGGGACGTGGCTGCCCAATCCGTTATAGCCATGCGGATAAGATGCCTGTCATCTCGACTGCTAGTGATACGTGGCCGTTGAGGCACGGCGCTCCGTATTACCCTCCTGAACCCAGCGATTCCATATTCTGCTAACAGTCATTGGATCTCGAGCGACGTGAGCAGCAATTTCGCGATACGATAAACCGCAATCGCGATAGGCTGTAATTCGACCTTACACGAGGCATCACAACAACGTTTCACCAGGCAACGCCGGTCAACTGCTGTTTGTGTATGAGAAATCCGTTGGAAACTTTCGTCATGTCAGCACGTTGTAGGTGTCGCCACCGGCGCCAACATTGTGTGAATCCTCTGAAAAGCTAATCATTTGCATATCACAGTATCTTCTTCCTGTCGGTTAAATTTCGTGTCTGTAGCACGTCATCTTTGTGGCAATGTTAATGGCCAGTAGTGTATCTATGTACATCAATGGTTCAGTTACGAGCAGACTTCGTCGGGAGAGTAGGAAATTCAAAACTGAAAAGGTGTCGTGCCAGGATATTCAGTACTACCAAAATTATTATCAGAAGTCAAGGATGACGTTCTCAAAACCTGATAGTGGAAAAACGACAAAGGAATACGTGGCAATAGTACCTGTTTGCCAGCAGTGCGAAAGAACGAGAAAATACAGCGAAGATGGAAGAACCTCATTCGAACGAACAATTTCTCTGTATAACTGTTAGTCACATTAAAGATAAGAAGAAGAAGAAGAAGAGGAGGATGAAGAAGAAGTAAAGTTTTAGTATTTATAACAGCCCACGACAAGGATGGGTGGGCAAGAAACGAAATAAAAAAAAAGAAAAAGGAAAAATGGCATGGTAGACTACTCTGTTGACCATTAAAACTGCTACACCTTGAGGAAGTCGATTATCGTTTCAGCACATTGGTAAAAGGAAGGTATTGAAATACCATCTACATTCTGAATATAAGGAAAGAGGGTATGTCGGTTGTTTGTGAGAAGATGGAATTATGCCTTGCACAAGAAAGTGTATTCGACAGTAACAGTATCGTGGCCTATCGAGACTGGGCTTTATCGTTCTGCGACGTTGCTGTCACGCAGGTCGAGATCCCACGTCTATAATGCGAATATGGCCTTGATGGGTTGAGGAGGGCCGTAGCCAAGGCCATGCCGGATTTCACGGCTCTATTAGCTTAGTGGGACGTCTGTTTCTTGAATTATCGCAAAGATCCTACAGATGATAGCATTTCGCAGGAATGGGCAATCCATTTCTATCCAGAGTCCTACTAATGGATCGTACTGCGGCCCTCACATTTTCTCGCCATCTGCTTCACCTTTTCATACTGTCGTATGCACTTTCGTCAGGTAGCTTCAACGTGCTTATAAAATTGCTGTACAGAGAGCAGAGGATCGCCGATTTTTTTTTTTCTCAAACAACGACGTGATTTTTCACCAACTTGGGACTCCGACACACGCTGAAGTCAGGGTTTTCTTGAAACTTTCATCTCTAAAGTTACAGTTAACACACATGCAAGGTTTGTCTGGAAATTAATACCACTGTAAGTCATAAAATGAATTAATTGATCAAAACGGTGCACTAGACTAAAACTGACATGTGATAACATTTTCACGCAATTTGGGTGCATAGATCCTGAGAAATCAGTACCTAGAACAACCACCTCTGGCCGTAATAACGGCCTTGATACGCCTGGGCATTGAGTCAAACAGAGCTTGGGTGGCGTGTACAGGTGCAGCTGCCCGTGCAGCTTCAACACGATACCACAGTTCATCAAGAGTAGTGACTGGCGTATTGTGACGAGCCAGTTGCACGGCCACCATTGACCAAACGTTTCCAATTGGTGAGAGATCTGGAGAGTGTGTTGGCCAGGGCAGCAGTCGAACATTTTCTGTATCCAGAAAGGCCCGTATACGACCTGCAACATTTTGTCGTGCATTATCCTGCTGAAATGTCGGGATCGAATCAATGGTAGAGCCACGGGTCATAACACATCTGAAATGTAACGTCCACTGTTCAAAGTGCCGCCAATGCGAACAAGAGGTGACCGAGACGTGGAACGAAAGGCACCCCATACCATCACGTCGGGTGATACACCAGTATGGCGACGACGAATACACGCTTCCAATGTGCGTTCACCGCGATGTCACCAAACACGGATGCGACCATCATGATGCTGTAAACAGAACGTGGATTCATCCGAAAAAATGACGTTTTGCTATTCGTGCCCCCTGGTTCGTCGTTGAGTACACCATCGCAGGCGCTCCTGTCTGTGATGCAGCGTCAAGGGTAACCGCAGCCATGGTCTCATAGCTGATAGTCCATGCTGCTGCAAACGTCGTCGAACTGTTCGTGCAGATGGTTGTTGTCTTGCAAACGTCCCGATCTGTTGACTTAGGGATCGAGACGTGGCTGCACGATCCGTTACAGCCATGCGGATAAGATGCCTGTCATCTCGACTGCTAGTGATACGAGGCCGTTGGGATCCAGCACGGCGTTCCGTATTACCCTCTTGAACCCACCGATTCCATATTCTGCTAACAGTCATTTAATCTCGACCAACTCGAGCAGCGATGTCGCGATACGATAAACCGCAATCGCGATAGGCTACAAACCTGACCTTTATCAAAGTCGGAAACGTGATGGTACGCATTTCTTCTCCTTACACGAGGCATCACAACGTTTCATCAGGCAACGGCGGTCGCCTGCTGTTTGTGTATGAGAAATCAGTTGGAAACGTTCCTCATGTCAGCACGTTGTAGGTGTCGCCACCGGCGCCAACCTTGTGTGAATCCTCTGAAAAGCTAATCATTTGCATATCACAGCATCTTCTTCCTGTGGGTTATATTTCGCGTCTTTAGCACGTCATCTTCGTGGTGTAGCAATTTTAATGGCCACTAGTGTAGTATCGTTTACACAAAGGACAGAGAGAACTTGGAATATGAGAGTAGCGTTACAGACACCTACACTATGTGATCAAAAGTATCCGGACACCTATTCGTGTACACCGATACTGGGTGTGACTATCCTTCCTCGTTATGGCGGCTTGAATTCCGCTGAGGACACTATCACAGAGGTGTGTGAATGTCTGTGGAGGAATGGCGAAGTCGTCGTCCCAGCTCATTCCAAAGGTGTTGCGTTGGGTTCAGGTTGGGGCCCTGGGCAGGAGAGTCCATTACAGGAATTTCACTGTCCACACTGCAATGCTGTATAGATGTGTCTTTATGACAGGGTGCATTGTCATGCCAATATAAATTATTTCCGAGATGTAAAATGTGTTCATATCCTTCCACATTTAGCGTTTTCTCAATCACAATAAAGGTACCACACACTAAACTATAAAACAGCCCTGTACCATAACACAATCTCCTCCGTACTTCTTGTTGGCACTACACGTGATGGCAAGTAACGTTCTATCGGACTGCCCCCGGATACGTTATGATTCATCACTCCAAATCGATAGTTTCCAGTCATCCACGGTTCAGTGCCTACTTTCTTGGCACCACCTCAAACGTCGCATAGCACTGACTGCATAAATGTGTGGTTTATGAGGAGCTGCTCGTCCATTGTAATCGATTCTTTGTCACCCCCCACGGCCGGCCAGTGTGGCCGAGTGGTTCTAGGCGCTTCAGTCTGAAACCGCGCGACCGCTACGGTCGCAGGTTCGAATCCTGCCTCGGGCATGGATGTGTTTGATGTCCTTATGGTAGTTAGGTTTAAGTAGTTCTAAGTTCTAGGGGACTGATGACCTCAGATGTTAAGTCCCATAGTGCTCAGAGCCATTTGAACCATTTTGTCACCCCCCATTCAGTCATTTACAACCCCCCTCTCCCCCGCAATGTTCGACGGTCGCTACCCGTCAGACCGTAATGTCAGCCTGGTCTTAGTGAGTGCAGCTGTGGTTCTTCCTTCGCGTTTCCTCATCACAATCGCAAACAGACCACTTGGGCAGGTTTAGAAGGCTTGAAACGTCCCTGCTGGATTTATTACTCAGATGACATCCAGTAGCTAGTCCATGTTCGGAGTCACTAAGTCATTCTGCTGTTGCTGCTTCTTTCATGATAACAATCATATACAACCGTCCTCTCGTCGAAAGTTCCGTACCCAAAGACTGGAAAGTTGCACAGGCCACACGGATATTCGAGAAAGGTAGTAGGAATAATCCACTACTAACAGGCCTATATCGTTAACATCGATATGCAGCAGGATTTTGGAATATATATTGTGTCTGAACATTATGAATTACCTCGAAGATGGTTCAAATGGCTCTAAGCACTATGGGGCTTAACATCTGAGGTCATCAGCCCCCTAGACTTAGAACTACTTAAACCTAACTAACCTAAGGACATCACACACATCCGTGCCCGAGGCAGGATTCGAACATGCGACCGTAGCAGCAGCACGGTTCTGGACTGAAGCGCCTAGAACCGCTCAGCCACAGTGGCCGGCTTACTTCGAGGAAAACGGTCTATTGACACACAGTGAACATGGCTTTAGAAAACATCGTTCTGTGAAACAAAACTAGACACGAGATTTCAGATCGATTCCGTATTTCTGGATTTCCGGAAGGGTTTTGACACTGTACCACACAAGCGCCTCGTAGTGAAATTGCGTGCTTATGGGATATCGTCTCAGTTATGTGACTCGATTTGTGACTTCCTGTCAGAGAGGTCACAGTGCGTCGTAATTGACGGAAAGTCATCGAGTAAAACAGAAGTGGTATCTGGCGTTCCACAAGGTAGTTCTATAGGCCCTTTGCTGTTCCTTATCTATATAAACGATTTGGGACACAATCTTAGCAGCCGTCTTCGGTTGTTTGCAGACGACGCTCTCATTTACCGACTAATAAAGTCATCAGAAGATCAAAACAAACGGCAAAACGATTTAGAAAAGATATGTGAATGGTGCGAAAAGTGGCAGTTGGCCCTAAATAACGAAAAGTGTGAGGTCATCCACATGAGTGCTAAAAGGAACTCGTTAAACTTTGGTTACACGATTAATCAGTCTAATCTAAAAGCCGTAAATTCAACCAAATACGTAGGTATTACAATTACGAACAACTTAAATTGGAAGGAACACGTAGAAAATGTTGTGGGGAAGACTAACCAAAGACTGCTTTTTATTGGCAGGACACTTAGAAAATGTAACAGACCTACTAAGGAGACTGCCTACACTACACTTGGCTGTCCTCTTTTAGAATACTGCTGCGCGGTGTGGGATCCTTACCAGACAGGACTGACGGAGTACATCGAAAAAGTTCAAAGTAAGGCAGCACGTTTTGTATTACCGCGAAATATGGGAGAGAGTGTCACAGAAATGACACAGGTTTTGGGCTGGACATCATTAAAAGAAAGGCGTTTTTCGTTCCGGCGGAATCTTCTCGCGAAATTCCAATCACCAACTTTCTCCTCGGAATGCGAAAATATTTTGTTGACACTGACCTACATAGGGAGGAGCGATCACCACGATAAAATAAGGGAAATCAGAGCTCGTACGGAAAGATATAGGTGTTCGTTCTTCCCGCGCGCTATACGAGATTGGAATAATAGAGAATTCTGAAGGTGGTTCGATGAACCCTCTGCCAGGGACTTGAGTGTAATTTGCAGAGTATCCATGTAGATGCAGATGTAGAACACAGTAGTTCCCGCCTCCTTTTATATTTGACAGTTCGCCTCTCATGACACCTAGTGGCCAATAAGGCGTTAGATAGTGTGTGGATACTTTTGATCAGCTAATGTACGTGTTTTCATACGAGGGCAAATCAGAAAGTCTTTGCCCCTTTTTTTAACCAAATTACGGCCGAAAATGTGAAGTCAACATACCCATTCCCAGCGTTGGACTTTTCTTGGTTCGTGCTGGCCTTATTCCCAGCGTTGGACCTTTCTTGGTTCGTGCTGGCCTTATCTACCTGTAGCTCCACCGCACGGCGCTGCTGTCAGTTGTTAAAGATGGCGGTTGTGCTTCACACGTCCACAGCGTTAGAGCAACGAAGTGTGATTTGTTTACTATGGAGCAAGGGACGAAAGCCCGTCGAGATCTACAGGGAAATGCAGCCCACATATGGGGAGAAGTGTCTCACTTTGAGAATTGTGAGGTGTTGGTGTCGTGAGCTGGACAAAGACCCTGAAGTCTTGCATGACAATGAACGGTCGGCCAGGCCGCGTTCGTTGCTGACTGACCACATTTCCCGTGTAGATGAGATGGTGAAAGCAGATAGGCGTGTGCACGTCACGGCCATTTCCCAGGAGCCCGGTATATCGTATGGCAGTGCTTACGACATCCCTCACGGGTCCTTAGGATAACGGAAGGTTTCATGCCGGTGGGTACCTAAGCAGATGAATGGCGTGACGAAAGGCACTAAATCATCTCGAACGGTACTCCAAGGAGGGTGAAAGTTTCCTGGACGGCATTGTTGCTGGCGATGAAATGTGGATACTGCATTTCACGCCAGAATCCAAGCGGCAGAGCATGATGTGGAAACATGTGGGTTCGCCTAAGACAAAAAAAGTTCCGTTCAGCACCCTGTGTTGGGAAAGTGATGTTTACGGCCTTCTGGGGTAGCCATGAACCGCTCCTGCTGGATTTCATGCCAAAAGGTGCAACCATCAATGCTGACAGTTATTGTTCCACACTGTCACGTCTCAGGGCTGCCATCAGGCGAAGGCGCCGACGGATTCTCGATGTGGACAACGTGATTCCGCTCCACGACAACGCGAGACCACACGTGGCAATCAGAACTGCCGAAAAGCTCCGTGCATTTCACTGGATGATTCTGTACCACCCACAATACAGTCTAGACCTCACCTCTAGTGATTTCCAGGTTTCTGACCGCTGAAGAAGATCCTGGCAGGACGGCGATTCCAAAGTCCGACGGTGGTTCCATAGTCAGCCGGACGAATTCCACTGCAGGGGCACCTCAAATATCGTGCTGCGATGGGCCAAATGTGTGTGCCAGTGTGGGGACTATGTTGCAAAACAGTGTAAGGCACGTAGAATAGGGTGCTTATTCGTCATTACCTGCAGGTACCTTGCGTTGGCTGATAATAATAGGGGTAAAGACTTTTTGATTTGGTCTCATAAAACGAAACAAAGGAAACATTTAGAAAAGGAATTAAATTTCAGGGACAGGAAATAAAAGCTTTGAGGTTTGCAGATGACTGTTATTCTGTCAGGGCCCTCAGAGGTTTTGAAAAATTAGTTGAACACAACAGAGAATATCTTGAATAAGATAGAAATCAGCAAAGGCACAAGAAGGGTAATGGAATGTAGTCGATTTACATCAGGCGATACTGAGGAAATTAAAAGAGACAGTGAAAGTAGCAGAGACCAAAATAAGCGACGATGGTTGAAGTAAGATGAAGACTGGCAATATCTAGAAAATCATTTCTGAAAAAGGGATATTCATTTCTCGAACGGTCTGGAATGTAACCTTGTGTGGTAGTGTACGTGAGCAATAAACAATTCAGAAAATAAGAGAATAGGAGCTTTTGAAAAGTATGAAATGCAACTGTCGCACACTGTCATAATCATAATCCACCAGAGACGGTTTTCTTTTATATTTTATTTACCGCCACCGGTTTCGAGCCCTGGTCCAGTCTCAATCGATTCGGTATAAGATATAACATGGTTTTTTCAGTTATTATCTAATTTTCCTTTGTAACATTTGTGCTTGCACTAGCGTGGAAAAGCTACATCAAACCAGTTTTCAGACTGAAGAACACAACAACATTCTGTTCATTGCCTCAATAAAATAACATCAAACACTATAAATTGTTGTTATGTGAGAGGTTTTTATATGTGATTGTTTTTCAAGCAACTGTCTCACGTGCCCAAAAAGTTTCTATTTTAATGTGGTGCTGCAGCGTATATGCGACCCAGAGCGAGTCCGATGCGGGTATATATGCACCGACAAACAATCAAAAATTAATTACATAACTTTAATTTTTCGAGATGCTAATTAAAAATCAACGACAAACCCACTTGTGTGTGTGTGTGTGTGTGTGTGTGTGTGTGTGTGTGTGTGTGTGTGTGTGTGTGTGTGTGTGTAAAACAGAAAGAGAGACAGAGAAAGAAACGAGGTCCGAGAGACTGAGGAGTATTACGCTTTACAATGACTTTATGCCATTGTGAGATGTAATACGTCACCCTTTTAAACGCTAGCTCGTTTCGGTTGCCATGTAACTGATTTTTCTTAGTATTCTGATATCAGGAAAATTTTGCCACAGTCCGTGCTTTCATCCAAGTTCAGAACGGTTTCTCATAACACTCTTCTGCACACGAGACACTATAATAATGTCGTAAGGAAACAGCTATTGAATATAAAGGGCGATCAAAAAGTTCCCGTACATTTCCACCAACTCAGCATAGCCTGTTCTAGTCCTTAGCTCACGAGGTGTGGTCCCTCAGACGGCGCGAAAATGTTCGAATACTCTCTCTAAGTCCAGCTCTGGCGGAATGCCAGTGCACTTCCCTTAAATCGCCAACCCTATAATATTTTGCTTTTGATAGCCTTATCGCCTTCTTTGTTTTATTGCTGACACATAGTATTGACACGTTTTAGGGTCTCCCAGGCCGTGCCTCGTGAACTATGTATTTGTTTTCTTCGGTATGGTATAAAATGTGTTTGCAGCAACGCATTAGTTCTAACGATCGTAAGCTTGATGAAATATTTAGTCGGTGGATGGAGGAAGATTTCAGTGGTATAGATAAAGGAATAGACGAAAAAGACGACGATTTCACAATAGCCAGTGCTTACAATTGTGCTAGTAGAGGATTGTCCAGAGGAATAACTTCAAGACACTTGTGATGGGGACCTTTCTGGTTCTCCAATGAAATACCTAAACTATTAATTAAAATCAAATGTGTTTTGAGTGATGATAAAAAAAATACATCCCTTCAATAAATTTCAAAACTTCATTCCTATCGAGGTCAATTTTTAGGTAGAAGTTTAAACCCAGGAATTTAGTTTTATATGAAAGTTAACTTACTATAGACATACTATAATTTTGCAGAATGTGTTTTTCTGTAACTGCACAAAAGTATGTGATTTTGTGTAATAAGAATACGACACGGTGGTTACTTGGCGCAGTCGTTTCCATGGTGGTCAAACAACTCTGAATAGCGAACAACAAAGTGGCAGTCCATCTTTCCGAGAAGAACCGAGATTCCCAAAAGAAGCGAAGGCGCATGCGTACCACAATCGATGAGACACTGGAAAGAGAGAAAATTAGTCACGGATCAGTCCTCAGCACCCTGATCGACATTCTGAACGTGATAAAATGTTCCGCAGCTGCTTACAAGCTTCAAACAGTTCGCCGAACCGAGGCAGCAGCAGAAATGTTGCAGCTGTGTGAGGTCAATCCAGATGACTTCCTGAGGCGCCTAGCCACTGTGGGCTAGCGCTGGGTGTTGTCATTACGACCCGAGGCAAAATGGCAAGGCAAGCAGTGGGAACATGTGGACTCATCGCTGCCAAAACAGGCCGTGGCCCACGAGTATCCGACTACGATATGCTGAGGATTTTTTGTGATAAGAGATTATCCTTGTAAGAGGCGTACCGTCACAGGAACATATAACCGAACTCTCCTGACGAGTCTGAGGTAGACTATCATGAAGAAGCGTCGCTGGAACCTGTCATGGGGCTGTTTCTCTCCACAACAACGCCCTACTTCATATTGCAAGAACACAGTCTCTGAACAATCAAATATTTCCTCACTGCCTGTAATTTCCTGACACTGTAGCCTGTGATTCCTTCCTGTTTCCTAGGATGAAGGAGCCGTTGGGCAGGCAGCCAGGATACAGGGCGATAACTAGCTCAATATCAAGGCCACACTGGGCGCCGAAATGTGCTGAATGTGAATTTTTAGCGAAGATATAGGGAAAAATTGATTTCTCGTTTGCCAGGTACGAGGCTTGAGCATCTTTCATCAAATCACAAGTCTCGTCTTCAGTGGATGTTTGCAAAACAACGGATTAACTGAGACAGTAGTCGTAAAATCAAAATAAAATATTAAAACAAAAAAGTTAAGGAGAAACATCATGAACATAGAGTGTCAAACATAGAGTGTCAAAGCGCTTCGTCTGAACAGGCACGGCACAAATGGGTTCTCTGAGGAGCTGGCTTGTTGGATCCGGTGTGCGGACATTTGCCACGATGGACATTTGTCACGATTTTACCTGCTCCGAAGGGTTGGGTCCCTTGTCTCCCCCTCCCCCTCCTCCTCCTCCTCCTCATCGCTTACTGAGCCTTTCCAGTGGTTTACTTAACATAGAACCAGAATCTCTTTGGATTTCCCGCCACATTTCTAGAGGGAGTTTCGTTGTGGAAACTATTAAATGCATCTCACATTGAAATCCGCACCAAATTTCAAGCCTCAGTAAAACTTCGACAATCTTGGAGATTTTGCGTTCGTCTAAGTTATACGTGCCATTTTCGGTGCACCTGCAGCAGCTTTCTGTCGTGTTTTGTGTACCATGGGGGATCAGTTCCGTCTCTTATTAATTTATTTGGTATGAATCTCTCGAGTGCTGTTGATACTATTTCTTTGAACTTAAGCCACATATGGTCTTCACTTACATAGTTTGGAAGGGTTGGAGACTGTCTCTTAGAAAGACGTCAACCGAATTTTTAACTGCCTTTATAAATAGATATATTTCGCGTTTACTTTTGGTGAATTTCTTTGTTACGGAATTGAGCCTCGCTACGACTGTGTGCTCACTCATCCCTGTATCCGTCGTGATGCTGAGGATTATTTGTGGCTAACAGGTCAAGTGTGTTTTCGTAACCATTTACAATTTGAATGACCTCGTGAACTAATTGTTCAAACTAATTTTTAAAAAAGCATTTAGAACAATTACGGAAGTTGTTTTCTATCTACAATAGGGTCTGAAAATGTATTTTTGTCAACATAGGGAAGGTAGATTTAAGTCACTGCCAACTATAATTGTATGAGTAGGATACCTATTTGTGATGAGACTCAAGTTTTCTTTGAACTGTTCAGTAACTCTTTCATCTGAGATCGGGGGTCGGTAAAAGGAGCCAGTTATTAATTTATTCCGGTTGTCGAATATAACCTTTGCCCATACTAAGTCACAGGAATATCTGCTTCAATGTCGCTTTGAGCTGGAACACACATTACATTATTTTTCCTTAAGTTGTGCTTCTTGTTTCTGTTGTAGTGCAGATCATTACAATTACGGCTTTTCCCTCCAAAACCTAGGTGACCCTGTAAATACCAGAGCTAAACAATGTAGAACAACAACGTACGTTACAAGCATAGCATTCTGTATTACTTCATTTCCTTATTTCTAACATATTAAAATTGTAGGTCGACTTTAGATGACATGTCAATCATAGATGTTCTTATCTCTATTTTGTGAACGTATTTTCAGTCATGTTCTGAACATTGGCTGGCTACACTTAATTAACTAATGTTTCGCCGCAAGGGATATCGCATTTTAGAGAGTAAATTAATGTGGAGTATGTCGTTCTTCTTTTCACACATTCACATACCCATTTCTTCTTTCGTTATTGTATTTTGGGCATGCAGTTGTAGTAATTAAAGTAGGCACAAATGCAGTGATCAAATAGAAATGATTAGTGTACATTCGCATTCTCTTTACATCGTTCCTTTCTTGTTGCTCCCATGGCGATAGACTGTTTCTATCGCAATCAGTAAGCGTGAAAGGAAGCTACCGTACAGACAGAGGGATCTATGTTTATACTTGGCAGAACTAATTAAATACTGTCATAATCATCGGTATTGCTTTCGTTTCCCAAAAGTTATAAATATTTCGATTTCGGAAAAGAAGCTCTGTATTTGGCCAAGATGTCGAAGGAGAAGGTCCCCTACGTACTGGTTGTATCGAGTAAGATGTGGAGACGGCGGTTTCAAAGTGGACAGAAGAAGTACGAGGAAGGGCGTCCCTTACCTGAGGGATCGCTATCTGGCGAAGAGCCAAGTGTGGCAAATGTCCGGCGTGGCAAATGTCCGGCATTCGTTGGATCCCACCAAAGTCTTGAATGGGTGGACGGCAGTGCAGTGTTGGCTGTTGGAGGGGGAACGGCCACCGGTTCGCATTAGGGTGGTTCGTGTTTAGTTTTGTTACCTTCAGGGTATGTAAGCGAAGTGAACAGCGTCAGATGCTTTTCTGTATTCATTTTGTACCTTGGGGTGGAGTGTAAAATGGTGCAAATGGCTGCCGGCCGAAGTGGCCGCGCGGTTCTGGCGCTGCAGTCTGGAACCGCGAGACCGCTACGGTCGCAGGTTCGAATCCTGCCTCGGGCATGGATGTGTGTGATGTCCTTAGGTTAGTTAGGTTTAACTAGTTCTAAGTTCTAGGGGACTAATGACCTCAGCAGTTGAGTCCCATAGTGCTCAGCCATTTGAACCATTTTTGCAAATGGCTCTGAGCACTATGGGACTTAACATCTGTGGTCATCAGTCCCCTAGAACTTAGAACTACTTAAACATAACTAACCTAAGGACATCACACACATCCATGCCCGAGGCAGGATTCGAACCCGCGACCGTAGCGGTCAAGCGGTTCCAAACTGAAGCGCCTAGAACCGCACGGCCACACCGGCCGGCGGGTGGAGTGTGGGACAGCGGATGGTCAGTGTGTTTATAACGCTTTGACATGCAGCAGGCCGCTCTATTGACAAAAACTGAATCTACAACCAACTTTCCATTCAGCCACAGCAGCGGATAAAAGTCAAACTTGGCATCCAAAGACCTGATCATGAGTGATGTACCTACTACACACATCAAAAGGGCTTCATTGTGAGTCTCCATTTGGCCGACTGGTCGAGTCATGCAAATTCCAGATTGTAGGCATTCGGATGTAACTGTTTTCAGATGCTGGACTGCATGGGAACGTGGGGCAGGCGCACTCGTCATCAATTTTCCTTCGACCACGTCTGACCACCACAAGGGAGGATCGCCATATAGTGCACCAAGCACCTCGTATCCCCTTCACAACTGCGTCTACCATCCGTAGCCGTCCTCCGTCGATCTGCTGTCGTCGACTTCTCTGACGTAATATATTGATGTTTCCCGACCTTTCGTTATGTCTACACATCAGATGGAGCAGCAACCAACATCTTCACTGTAACGGTGACTAAATTTCGGGTTTTCATAATCATAATTAATGTTGACTTTTTTCCCAGTCGATCACCCTTCATTTGATGCTGCGTTACCGAAGACAAGTTAGTTAATAATGTCTTTGGATGTTAATTAATATTTCAGGTTCCTATTTCTGACGTTACTACTTCTCCGCACTGTTTCCGATTTTGTATTATTTCCGTCCAATTGGAAATGGAATGTTAAATAGCTTTTAAGTCACAATTTACGCTTCGTAATATTTCATAGTCAAACCCTCTGTCATCCAGAGATATAGTTTGCAGCTTGCCTATGATTATCGTTGACTAATACACACGTTATTGTAGAAATCACTTTAGATTTTAATGAACAACATTTCATAATAATTAAATGATTATGAATGATTGCGTTTTGTATATAGAGAAAAGGAGAGTTGATACTGCAATTAATCTCAGCAATTACGGCAGCTAAAATGTCCGTGATTTTGATAGTTCGTCACTCAAAGATATTATAGCAAGGACTATGGTCCAGTACTATACTTCGTTACAGTCATTCAAACTTCGTACTCTTTTACTTTCACAAATCTAAGTGTCCAGTTCCGTTCTTATATTCAATTTAACGTTCCTTCGTACAGTCCACACGTCCTATTATTGGTTATTCGGCATGTAATAGAGTTTAATACTGAGCGCTACTTTTTCTCGCGCACACAATTGCTCAGATATTCTTAGTCCGTAACCTCACGGCAAAGATCTACGTTTCAACCTAAGTCTGTCCCGTATAAATTAACCATGGTAACTTTTTTGCAGTTTAACAGAAGTGCCCTGATCCATTTCGTAGCGTATCACACGGAAATGCCAGCAATATCGCACGCTGCAGCTACGTAGACTTATTCGGAACGCAGAAAACAAGACAAGAGAACTAACAGTACCCGCGCATCGTTTGTATAGTAGAATTTAGAAACAAACGTAGCCGCGTTGAACCCTCCTTGATTTTCCTGAGGCGCTATTTTGATGCGGGCGTTATTCTGATGAGAGATTATATATCGATAATTTTAATTAAAACTTTTTCAGTGCTATTAATTATTTCCGATATTATCGGTCACCTCTCCCCTATTTGAGAATGAGCCTGATAATATTGTTCTCAATTAAAAGAGCGGTTATACATCCAAGACAATGTAATGGATTCCCGAAATATTCTTTGTTATCCCGCATTATTCGTCGCAAACTGGTTGCAACCAGACTAGGAAATTACTGTTCCAGGTGCACTACAAAACAAACAGATGCTTTTGGACTGGCATCGTGATCAGGAAGTATGGCCTGCTGATGAATGGCGTCGCATTATCTACGGCGACAATGATACAAGAAATATGCGTATGGCTAGGGCCTACCGTCAATTAAGACTGGTCACCTGTTGCAAGTCTTATTAGTTGACGCCACTTCGGCGACTTGCGGGTCGATGAGGATGAAATGATGATGAAGGCAACACAACACACAGGTTTCAATCGGAGATATTCTCGACCCAGCCGGCAATCGAACCCGTGTCTCTCGCATAGCATTTTAACGCGCTCACCACTCAGCTATGGAGGCGGACTGAACAACGACGAATCGGGGTTCTGCACCATTCCGGATGACTATCGTCCGCGAGTATGGCGGCTATCTAGTGAGAGGTCTCATTCGTCCAATGTTTTGTAGCGGCATAGTTGCGAGCGGTCATCACAAATGCAGCCTAAAGAATAAAAGTGAGGCCGCTTGAAAAGAACAAGACGACATATCCAGTCTTGATCAGTCTGCTTTACTAGATGATTTTATTTCGATTGCTACGCACTGTGACCTTTCTGGCAGGAAATCTCGAAGTCAGTCGCACAACTGAAGCGATACTCCATAGACACGTAATTTGATTACAAGTTTCTTCCGAGGAACGGCGACAAAACCCAACCACTGTCGATACTATTCATTACATCGTGCTTGTGTTTCACAAGAACGATATTTTCTGAATCCGTAGTGGTCATCTGTCAATAGATCGTTACCTTCGAAGTAAATCATAATGTTCGAACACAGCATATGTTCCAAAATCCTACTGCGTGTAGGCGTCAGTGATAAGACTCTGTAATTCGTCGCATTACTCCTATTTTCTTTCTCGAGCATTGGTGTGAGCTGTGCAACTTTTCAGTCTTTTGGTACGCGTCTTTCGTCGATCGAGCGGTTTTATACGATTGCTAAATATGGGACTATTGCATCAGCATACTCTAGAGGGAAACTAACTGGAACAGAAGACTTACCATTATTTAGTGATCTACGGTGCTTCGAGGATATCTACTTCTAAGTTAATCATACTGGCAGCTATTCTGTTAGTCTCTAGTTCGATAGCTCAAACTGATGGCACACAATGACGGCTAAAATCGAGAAAGAGTTTTCGATTTCTCCTGCAAAGAGTGAGCCTCGCCTATGGGACCAGCAGAACAGAGGCTACCATAACCAGGATGTTAAACCTGAACTGTGGCAGTCTCTAAGGGAGCAATTATTTGTAAAATGAAAATTTTAATTACACTATTTGTAATGCTGGACTTCAAATTGCTTTAACTTTTCATTAAACTGCTACTACAATAACTTTTTCATATATCTCTTATTAAGGAGAACGTTCTTTTCCAGAGAAGCCAACAGAAAAAATTATTCTGTCGGCCATGGTATCCCATGGCACAACTGTAACTGCTTCCCAGTCGGGTCTTAACTTGGGCCGTTGTAGACATTCATGGCAGATGATGGACGGCGACATTGGTTCCTGTAATTACATCGTTGTTGTTGTTGTGGTCTTCAGTCCTGAGACTGGTTTGATGCAGCTCTCCATGCTACTCTATCCTGTGCAAGCTTTTTCATCTCCCAGTACCTACTGCAACCTACATCCTTCTGAATCTGCTTAGTGTATTCATCTCTTGGTCTCCCTCTACGATTTTTACCTTCCACGCTGCCCTCCAATACTAAATTGATGATCCCTTGATGCCTCAGAACATGTCCTACCAACCGATCCCTTCTTCTGGTCAGGTTGTGCCACAAACTTCTCTTCTCCCCAATCCTATTCAATACTTCCTCATTAGTTATGTGATCTACCCATCTAATCTTCAGCATTCTTCTGTAGCACCACATTTCGAAAGCTTCTATTCTCTTCTTGTCCAAACTAGTTATCGTCCATGTTTCACTTCCATACATGGCTACACTCCATACGAATACTTTCAGAAATGACTTCCTGACACTTAAATCAATACTGGATGTTAACAAATTTCTCTTCTTCAGAAACGCTTTCCTTGCCATTGCCAGCCTACATTTTATATCCTCTCTACTTCGGCCATCATCAGTTATTTTGCTCCCCAAATAGCAAAACTCCTTTACTACTTTAAGTGCCTCATTTCCTAATCTAATTCCCTCAGCATCCCCCGACTTAATTAGACTACATTCCATTATCCTTGTTTTGCTTTTGTTGATGTTCATCTTATATCCTCCTTTCAAGACACTGTCCATTCCATTCAACTGCTCTTCCAAGTCCTTTGCTGTCTCTGACAGAATTACAATGTCATCGGCGAACCTCAAAGTTTTTATTTCGTCTCCATGAATTTTAATACTACTCCGAATTTTTCTTTTGTTTCCTTTACTGCTTGCTCAATATACAGATTGAACAACATTGGGGAGAGGCTACAACCCTGTCTTACTCCCTTCCCAACCACTGCTTCCCTTTCATGTCCCTCGACTCTTATAACTGCCATCTGGTTTCTGTACAAATTGTAAATAGCCTTTCGCTCCCTGTATTTTACCCCTGCCACCTATAGAATTTGAAAGAGAGTATTCCAGTCAACATTGTCAAAAGCTTTCTCTAAGTCTACAAATGCTAGAAACGTAGGTTTGCCTTTCCTTAATCTTTCTTCTAAGATTAGTCGTAAGGTGCGTATTGCATCACGTGTTCCAGTGTTTCTACGGAATCCAAACTGATCTTCCCCGAGGTTGGCTTCTACTGGTTTTTCCATTCGTCTGTAAAGAATTCGTGTTAGTATTTTGCAGCTGTGACTTATTAAGCTGATAGTTCGGTAATTTTCACATCTGTCAACACCTGCTTTCTTTGGGATTGGAATTATTATATTCTTCTTGAAGTCTGAGGGTATTTCGCCTGTTTCATACATCTTGCTCACCAGATGGAAGAGTTTTGTCAGGACTGGCTCTCCCATGGCCGTCAGTAGTTCCAATGGAATATTGTCTACTCCGGGGGCCTTGTTTCGACTCAGGTCTTTCAGTGCTCTGTCAAACTCTTCACGCAGTACCATATCTCCCATTTCATCTTCATCTACATCCTCTTCCATTTCCATAATATTGTCCTCAAGTACATCGCTCTTGTATAGACCCTCTATATACTCCTTCCACCTTTCTGCTTTCCCTTCTTTGCTTAGAACTGGGTTTCCATCTGAGCTCTTGATATTCATACAAGTCGTTCTCTTATCTCCAAAGGTCTCTTTAATTTTCCTGTAGGCAGTATCGGAAGGAATACCGATCCAGTGTAGGTCTAGCCATAGGTGGTACTGTCACGATTCTCCTGCTGAAAACTCTACTCCAGATTAACTTTGCCGAGATATGTAAAAATCTCGATTACGTCCGAACGGATAATACAGTTCTTCTATAAACGATTAACTCGTTTTCAAAGTTTCCTATTTTCCAAAGTATTACATGTACAAATATGATGCATGAATACAACCCTAAACTCACTCTGCATTGTGCACGCCAGCTGGACTTACGAATGCAGTGATTTGACAAAATGGCAACAACGCAAGAAGAGAGTAATTGATTGTTGAAATACGCTAGATGTTAATGCGTTGCAACATTGGAGTGTGCATTCAGAACGATTTATGGAAAAGAACCGCCATAAAAACAAAGCATTGTGCATTGGCACCGACAGTCTAAGGACACTGGCTGTCTGTGTTAACAGAAAAGTACCGTTTGACCAAGTATGCCAGATACAACCGTGGAGAGGCTGAGGGAATTTTCGTACGCATACCAAGAAAGCCAATTGGCCGCGCAAGCCACGAACTTGGAATACCGCAACACACTGGGTGCATGAGTTTGCAAGATTTTACACATCGAACCGTTCTGTCTACATCTCGTGCAACAGTTGAAACCAGAAGACTGTGGTCGGCGCCATCACAAAGGAGGAAGCATTTGACAAATATTTCCCCTCCAAGCTTATAGTCAGCGACGAAGCAACTTTCCATTTATTTGGAAATGTTAACCGCAATACTGTGAGAGTAAGGGACTGCCTCATGAAATTGCGTCGCGTGAAGGAGATTCGCTGGAGGTTAATGTTTTCTGTGAAGTCGCAGACGAAGCTGTAGGGGACGTTTTTCTTCAGTGAGAATACTGTGACGAATACCTCTTATTACGGTATGTTGCAGTTGTGTTTGTTTCCACAGCTGACTGCTGATTACGAGAATTTAATCTTTCAACAAAAAGGCACACCCAGTCATTGCAGCATCGATGCAAGTCGCCGTGGAGTGGTGAAATGGCTATGACTTCTTGCGCCGCCCCCCCTCCCTCCCTCCCCAGGGCGTCAGACCTTCCACCTTGTCACTTTTTCCTTTAGGGGCACATTAAGAATCTCGTTCACGCATTCCAACTCCCAAGAACACTGAGTAGCTCACATAATTCCTATGATGACAATTATCAGGTTGTTGATGCATAAATTAAGAACGCTCTTGACCTCCGCTTTGAAGTGTGTCGTGTGACCAGAGGTGCACTCATAGAACGTAGACCCAGTGCAAAATGCAAACTTGGTGAGGTTACAGTTCTATTCATATATCAGTTACATTTATACATATAAGACGTTGGAAAACATAGAGTTTTGAAAACGAATGAATCATTTATACTAGCCCCGTATTTCATGTCCTGTAGTTTGTTTAGCAGCCTTGGGAGAGTCAGCCCTGACAAAACTGTATCATCTGGTGAGCAAGATGTATGTGACAGGCGACATACCCTCAGACTTCAAGAAGAATACAATAATTCCAATTCCGAAGAAATCAGGCGTTGACAGATGTGAAAATTACCTAACTATCAGTTTCATAAATATTAACGTGAATTCCTTACAGACGAGTGGAAAAACTGGTAGAAGCCGACTGCGGGGAAGAACAGTTTGGATTCCGTAGAATATAGGAACACGTGAGGCAATACTGACCATACGACTCATCTTAGAAGATAGATTAAGGAGAGGCAAACCTACGTTTCTAGCATTTGTAGACTTAGAGAAAGCTTTTGACAATGTTGACTGGAATACTCTCTTTCAAATTCTGAAGGTGGCAGGGGTAAAATACAAGGAGCGAAAGGCTATTTACAATTTGCACAGAAACTAGATGGCAGATATAAGAGTAGAGGGGCATGAAAGAGAAGCAGTGGTTGGGAAGGGAGTGAGACAAGGTTGTAGCCTATCCCCAATTTTATTCAATCTGTATATTGAGCAAGCAGTAAAGGAAACAAAAGAAAAATTCGGAGTAGGTATTAAAATCCACGAAGAAGAAATAAAAACTTTGAGGTTCGCCGATGACATTGTAATTCTATCAGAGACAGCAAAAGATCTGGAAGAGCAGTTGAATGGAATGGACAGTGTCTTGGAAGGAGGATACAAGATGAACATCAACAAAAATCAAAACGAGGATAATGGAATGTAGTCGAATTAAGTAGGGCGATGCTGAGGGAATTAGCCTAGGAAATGAGACATTTAAAGTAGTAGACGAGTTTTGCTATTTAGGGAGCAAAATAACTGATAATGGGCGAAGTAGAGAGGATATAAAATGTAGACTGTCAATGGCAAGGAAAGCGTTTCTGAAGAAGAGAAATTTGTTAACATCGAGTATAGATTTAAATGTCAGGAAGTCCTTTGTGAAAGCATTTGTATGGAGTGTAGTCATGTATGGAAGTGAAAAGTGGACGATAAATAGTTTGGACAAGAAGAGAATAGAAGCTTTCGAAATGTGGTGCTACAGAAGAATGCTGAAGATTAGATGGGCAGATCACATAACTAATAAGGAGGTATTGAATAGAATTAGGGAGAAGAGAAATTTGTGGCATGACTAGAAGAAGGGATCGGTTGGTAGGACATGTTCTGAGACATCAAGGGATCACCAATTTAGTATTGGAAGGCAGCGTGGTGGGTAAAAATCGTAGAGAGAGACCAAGAGATGAATACACTAAGTAGATTAGAAGGATGTAGGTTCCAGTAGGTACGAGGAGATGAAGAAGCTTGCACAGGATAGAGTAGCGTGGAGACTGCATCAAACCAGTCTCTGGACTGAAGACCACAACAACAACAACAGTTTGTTTATTATACGAATGTTTAAAGATAGTCTTCTAAATGCAACTGGAGTTAAACTGATAACTTTAGTAGCCAGTCAGAAGTCGATCAAAACAACTGATTGTTGTCACTGTACAGACCGCTTTCTAAGTCTATAAAAAAATGTTCAAATGTGTATGAAATCCTGCTAAGGTCAGCAGTCCCTAAGCTTACACACTACTTAAATTATCCTAAGGACAAACACACACACCCATGCTCGAGGGAGGACTCGAACCTCCGCCGGGACCAGCCGCACAGTCCACAACTGCAGCGCCCTAGACCGCTCGGCTAATCCCACGCGGCTCTAAGTCTATAAATGGCGATCGTATCGAAATATTGAAAATGAGAAATTGCCAGTGGCGTGTAGCGTGCTGTAGACTGCTGTGACGAACACTTTGACTTTCAAGAAAATGTGTACCTAACTTTCAAAACCATTCTCATTAACAAAGGAACAGTGCTCAGTTTGAGATTTCTCGTAAGTGGCTTGCCTTTACGGACTTCGTGTTGAAGAAGATTGTATGTTAAGAGAATGTGTGCAGTTACACATCTTTCTTAAGGAAGAGGATGAGCGCTTTTTAGAGGACGTGGTGGAGGAGGAGGAAGAGGAGGAGGGGGAGATTAGTGTTCAACGTCGACAACGAGATCATTAGAGACGGAGCAGAAGCTCGTTTAGGGAAGGATTGGAAAGGAAATCGGCCGCGCTCTTTCACAGGAACCATCCCGGCATTTTCCTGAAGCGATCTAGGAAAATCACGGAAAACCTAAATCAGGATGGCTGGAAGCGGGTTTGAACCGTCATCCTCCCGAATGCGAGTCCAGTGTCTTTTCAAAGCAAACATCTGGTGAGGAGTGAATAGTGCACTTCCACAGTCGTGCGAACTGTGACAATCTTTTTAAAATTGCCTGCTGCTGTGTTCCATTTTGATACAACTCCCAAAGAATTTTTAGCCTCATGAGGAACTCTTAGCAAGCTGAGGGAAACCATTTGTCAAATTTGTCAAAGGCGACGTTAGAAATTCCGTTATTGGTGAAGATGAACTGCCGCTTTGCGTGCTTGTAATTTCGCCGTTTTATCGAGAGGGAAGAAAAGTCAATGAGGCAAAATGCAGTGATTTGCTTTAATTCAAACTTGCTTACGCTGTCTTATTCGTGTCTTATAAATTTAGAGAGCAACGAATAAATCGGTAACTGTAGAATAATTATTTTTTCATTTAGCTCTAAAAGTTTGCCTGGAATGTAACGTCACCACTGACTCTCCTACTGGTTGGAACAACCCAGGTTGGTTGGTTAGGGTTGTTAGCTTCCCACCGCGACCAACCCTGGTTTCTTCCGAGCTCCTGGAAAGTCAGGACGGGTGCCTACATGAACCTCTGTCTAGGGGTCCTGTTGCACCTGCGACACAGCGTTCACTCGAACAATGGGAAAGAATCAAATACTGCGCAGAACTTCGGAGTACCGAATACGAGAAGTTTAAAACGATTGAGTAGGCATTTGGGAATAAATTTCTTTCAAAACGGCAGGTGTGTCACTGCCACACCGCATTTTGGAAGCCTGGTATGCCGTCGACGAGGAAGCACACAACGGCTGCCCTTCATTGCCGGAAGATGAAGATAATGTCTCATGTGTATGAACTTTTCATCACAAACCACAAAGGAGTGTGTGTCAAATAGACCCTGGATAAACCCAAAACAGGCTGGAAAAAAGGTAACTCACATCGTCGTTTTCTTGAAGATCCATCAAGACAATGTGACCAGTCACACTGCCTTCTTGGTGAGAGACTATCTGGTCAAAAACGTCGTGATTCTGCGCCATCCCACCTACACTCCCGACATGGCTTCCGCAGAGTATTTCTTGTTTCCCCGGCCAAGGACATCCTAGAAAGGACATCGTTTCGAGACCACTGACGTGAAAGCTGCTCGTACGCATGCCCTGAAGGACATTCCAGTGCAGGCCTTCCTCTTGCAAATCTCGCTGGCAAAAATGCCTTGAGCCGGGAGGACCCTTTTTCGAAGAATTTTAATCTAGTGCACCGTTTTGATCAATAAATTCATTTTATGATTTACAGTGGTATTACTTACCAGACAAACCTTGCATATGTGTTAACTGTAATTTAGAGATGAAAGTTTCAAGAAAACTCTGACTTCAGCCTGTGTAGGAGTGCTAAGTTGGTGAAAAATACCGTCGTTGTTTGGAATAAACAAATCGGCGGTCGTAAGCTCTCTGTACAGTAATTTTAAAAGCACGTTGAAGCTACCTGACGAAAGTGGATACGACAGTATGAAAAGGTGAAGCAAATGGCGAGAAAATGTGAGGGCCGCAGTACGATCCATTAGTAGGACTCTGGATAGAAATGGATTGCCCATTCCTGCGAAATGCTATCATCTGTAGGATCTTTGCGATAATTCAAAATACAGACGTCTCACTAAGCTAATAGAGCCGTGAAATCCGGCATGGCCTTGGATACGGCCCTCCTCAACCCATCAAGGTCATATTCGCATTATAGACGTGGGATCTCGACGTGCGTGACAGCAACGTCGCAGAACGATAAAGCGCAATCTCGATAAGCCACGATACTGTTACTGTCAAATACACTTTCTTGTGCAAGGCATAATTCCATCTTCTCACAAACAACCGACATACCCTCTTTCCTTATATTCAGAACGTAGATGGTATTTCAATACCTTCCTTTTACCAATGTGCTGAAACGATAATCGACTTCCTCAAGGTGTAGCAGTTTTAATGGTCAACAGAGTAGTCAACCATGCCATTTTTCCTTTTTGTTTTTTTTTTATTTCGTTTCCTGCCCACCCATCCTTGTCGTGGGCTGTTATAAATACTAAAACTTTACTTCTTCTTCTTCCTCTTCTTCTTCTTATCTTTAATGTGACTAACTGTAGATTGCGTAAAACAGTTATACAGAGAAATTGTTCTTTCGAATGAGGTTCTTCCATCTTCGCCGTATTTTCTCGTTCTTTCGCGCTGCTGGCAAACAGGTACTATTGCCACGTATTCCGTTGTCGTTTTTCCACTATCAGGTTTTGAGAACGTCATCCTTGAGTTCTGATAATAATTTTGGTAGTACTGAATATCCTGGCACGACACCTTTTCAGTTTTGAATTTCCTACTCTCCCGATGAAGTCTGCTCGAAACTGAACCATTGATGTACATAGATACACTACTGACCATTAACATTGCCGCAAAGATGACGTGCTACAGACACGAAATTTAACCGATAGGAAGAAGATACTGTGATATGCAAATGATTAGCTTTTCAGAGCATTCACACAAGGTTGGCCCGGTGGTGACACCTACAACGTACTGACATGACGAAAGTTTCCAACGGATTTCTCATACACAAACAGCAGTTGACCGGCGTTGACTGGTGAAACGTTGTTGTGATGCCTCTTGTAAGGTCGGATTGTAGCCTATCGCGATTGCGGTTTATCGTATCGCGACATTGCTGCTCGAGTTGGTCGAGATCCGATGACTGTTAGCAGAATATGGAATCGCTGGGTTCAGGAGGGTAATACGGAACGCCGTGCCTCAACGGCCTCGTATCACTAGCAGTCGAGATGACAGGCATCTTATCCGCATTGCATAACGGATCGTGCAGCCACGTGTCGATCCCTTAGTCAACAGATGGGGACGTTTGCAAGACAACAACCATCTGCACGAACAGTTCGACGACATTTGCAGCAGCATGGACTATCAGCTGGCTGCGGTTACCCTTGACGCTGCATCACGGACAGGAGCGCCTGCGATGGTATACTCAACGACGAACCTGGGTGCACGAATGGCAAAACGTGATTTTTTTCGGATGAATCCAGGTTCTGTTTACAGCGTGTATTCGTCATGTCCATACTGGCGTATCACCCGGCGTGATGGAATGGGGTGCCATTGGTTACACGTCTCGATCACCTCTTGTTCGCATTGACGGCACTTTGTACAGTGTAAGTAATGCAACACATCTTTTTCTGAAAGCAAGCTGGCTACATTCGGCATTCCAGTATACCATATTATTCCTCTTTTGGCCACAAAATCCTAATTTTCAATGTAATCTCCATTCAATTTTATGGCACCACGCCACCTTACTGGGAGGGCCCGCAAGACTGCATGGTACTGTTCTACTGATCGACCTCTGAGCCAGTTTCTTGTTGCGTCCGTGACCTCCCCATCATCCACGTACTCCTTCCCACGGAGTGCGTCCTTCATTGGGCCAAACAGATGGAAGTCGAAAGGTGCGAGAATCCAGGCTGTATGGTGGATGAGGAAGAACATCCAACGAGAATGAGATTTCCACTCTGCAGCGGAGTGTGCGCTGATATGAAACTTCCTGGCAGATTAAAACTGTGTGCCAGACCGAGACTCGAACTCGGGACCTTTGCCTTTCGCGGGCAGGTGCTCTACCAACTGAGCTACCCAAGCACGACTCACGCCCCGTCCTCACAGCTTTACTTCTTCCAGTATCTCGTTTCCTACCTTCCAAACATTACAGAAGCTCTCCTGCGAAACTTACAGAACTAGCAATCCTGAAAGAAAGGATATTGCGGAGACATGGCTTAGCCACAGCCTGGGGGATGTTTCCAGAATGAGATTTTCAGTCTGCAGCGGAGTGTGCGCTGATATGAAACTTCTCGGTCAGTTTTAATCTGCCAGGAAGTTTCAACAGCCAACGAAGTTTTCTAACTCCTCTCGGATGTACAGACTTCTGTAACACCTTGCGTTGTCATGGAGAAAGAGAAGTTCGTTTGCATTTTTGTGTCGACGAACAAGCTGGTCGTTTTTTCAGTTTCCTGAGGGCAGCGCAATGCATTTGTCCCAGAAGACCGTCGCCATGACTTTACCGACCGAGAGAGTGACATAGCAATTTTTTTCGGAGAAGAGGTACTGTGGCGCCATTCCATGGATTACCATCTTGTTTCCGGTTCGAAGTGATGAACCCGTGTTGCATTGCCTATGCCGATGCCCGACAAAAATTGTCAAATTGTCACGGTCAGACTCGTGACGCGCAAGCGACCCCGCACAGATGTCTCTTCGTTGCACTTTATTGTCTTCTGTTAACCGGCGAGAAACCCAGCAAGCACGCGTCTTTAATTATGCCAACTGGTGGAGAATGTGTCAGCACTACCAACAGAGACATCCAGTTGAGCAGCAAGGTCTTCGATTGTGATCCGTCCATCACCTCGAATGAGAGTGTCCTCACGTTCCAAAACGGCAGTAGTCACAACTGTGTGTGGTCGGCCGGCAGGCGGAAAATCAGTGAAGTTTGGGCGACCTTGCTGCGATGATGACAAACGCCTCGCCCAACGACACACCGTGCCTTTGTTCACTGTCGGATCTCTAAAACGTTCTGCAAGCGCCTATGAATATCTGCGATGCTCCAGTTTTCCTTCAAAGGAAATGCAATGACAGCCTTCTGTTTGGAACGCACCTCCGTTGCAGGAACCATTTTGATGGCTACGTATATCACCCCCATCTGTGGGAACTATAGTGTCTCACGTCCGTCGGCCGTCGTAATTTAATACATTATTTATGGGTAACGTTAATTGTTGCCGACTTACGTGGTGGGCCTTAATGAAACTGATATTTCATTTATTTGTGATTTACAATTAAATGCTTTCGTGAAGTACTCCATTTTTAACAATTTAATCTTCAGTATAAATTATTTTTTACGTTAATGAACGTTAGACTCACTGAATCTTAAAGCATGAGCATATAAGTTGAACAATGGAATAAACTTTCCATATAAATTTCCTTGGCTAGTCAGTTCATTTTAAAGCAAAAAATCTTTAGTTAACCATTGCATTCTAGTCGGAGTCCTGGCCCTGGCTCTCGGCTGTTGTACTAAGAATCTTAAAGCTACGTATTTACTGCAGCGTCGAGCGGCTGTGAAGAAAAATGTATATTATGTTAATAGCGGACGAGTTTTTCGCTTCTGCTAAATTTTGTAAGTTAATATCGCCACGTAATGGCGTCGTTGGCTGCATCGGCCGTTGCGATTGTTGCGCTGTAAATTACTCGAATTCAGGTTAATTTAAGGAAGGCGGGCATGAAATCGGGGTCACCTCTTACAAATTAAAAGTGAACAATGATATTAAATCAATATATTATCTGCTTAATTAGGACAAACATGCTTACATTGGCCAGCACTCGTAAGATGTCCGTCTACACGCAACGAAGACAAGAGAAGAAGCGAAGACGACTAAAAAAATTAATAAAAGAGCGTATCTTGTCGTCTCTTTAGATCATTTTGTTATATTTCTTTGCGCTCGTAACTTACACAGAGAAATTATTATAATACGGAGAAAAATGTATAGTATTCAATTTTTAAATGTCTCTTCTTTATAAATACTGTTTTGTTAAGTCTTTTCTTATTATTTCGCTGGGGACGCTGTAAGTGGCTGAACCGGGAATATTCCACGATGTCCCATTACAAATTCCGCATTTTTTCATCCGAAATTGACCGAGAAAAAAAAAGTGTTGCATTACTTATTTAATGCCCCTTACCATAACTAACTTGGATTGAATCAATATTTGGTTTCTCAACAGCTGTTAGTACAGGCTCTGTTGAAACTGAGTCGAAAGTTTTTTTTTCCTTTCCTACTTTTTCTAATCTCAGAATTCCAAACAAAGCAGTAATTCATACATACCGAACCTTCTTGTAACATCATTCATCCTTGAAAATAGTTCATTGTGCTATGCTACTTCTAAAGCCAGATTTGTCTTATGCATGATTAAAATTAAGTGCTTTCTGTAATTTATACAGAAAGTTGTGATTTTCTTTGTAGCTACGTTACGAAGAGGAGGCTGCTAAATCTATTACTTTTTATATCTGATCTCCTTGTTTATCAGTAATTCTTTTGTAAGCAATGACCAATAAAATGAGAAAAGGTAAAGAATTATACGAAGGCCTCCCGAGAGAAAAAATCGATTTCACAATTAATTTAACTTGGCTCCTCGAGTCATGTATTTGTATTGGTTGCTCATGCATGTGCGCAGCAGTAGATTTATCACGAAAAGTCCTCAAACGGTGGATGATAATGTTACTGTTACGGTGTTGTTGGTCGACTAAGGCAAACATTCGTTAAGACACTCTGTGGCGATAACAATGCAACTGGCGGAAGAACGACAAGAGTTGCGTCCTCCTCTCCGTTTCAGACGTATACCAGCAAATGAGTGCAGTACATTTAAGTGCCGCTCACATACATCTTAATAGTTGCAATATAACGTAGAAACAGAAGTCAATAAGGAGCAGATACATTCGAAGACAGCTACCCCTGGTGTCTTCTAACCTTATGACCAATACAAACACAAAGATAAAAGCACGTCATAAAAATGAAAAAAAGTCTTCCCCAGAAACGGATACACATTAGTCAAATCAGTATTTTCTTATACAAACTTTGCTGCCCAGCTGTCTACTTCTCACATTCCATGCGTGAAGGAACTACCGTTGACATCGGATGATGCCATGCCTAACAGTGTGTCAGTCGTACAATTAACATTTCACAACATACAAGCAATGCTTGTGAAGTGAAGTGGATTTTTTGCATAAAAATCAACTCATTAAAGTATAAAACTGTAATTTTAAAACGATATGTTCCTTAGCTTTTGTTCCCCTTATTCTAACCGCGATGCGCTTCGCTCTTTAGCCGACCTCATTACTAAAATACACAAGTACAGCTTCTAAAAATATAACAAAACTTACAATATTGTTGCCTTCCTTAAAATATAGTCGGTTGAGGATAGTCTTTATAAAACCGCAGCACTTCATTTTATTGAAGGTACAAGAAAGCAACAATAGATGAGGAGGGTTGGTGGTGGAAGAGTGTTCGGGAATAAGTTTTGGATGGAAGAATTGAGGAGGAGGATCCAAAAACATTTGGAAAGAGAGGATGGGGTGTGTGTCAGATGGGGGAGGGGGGAGGGGCGCAGGGAAAGAGAAGCTCTCACATCGTGAGAGAGTATTTCGCTGAAGTTTTAAGAACGTGCAGATCTCTGAGGCAAGCTAGGGGGAGGCAAGTGGCCAGAGGTTCTATGAGCTAGGATACACAGAGCGTATAACGGTGGGGCGTTGTCTTGGTAAAAATGCGTCAGAGTACGAGGGTTAATGATCAGGGACAGGCAGATTGATATCAACTTTAAGGGAACTGTGTGAGAGGGGAGAGAGGCGATAAATAGCGGAGGGGAGGCATACATCTACATCTACATCTACATCTATACTCCGCGAGCCACCTTACGGTGTGTGGCGGAGGGTACTTATTGTACCACTATCTGATCCCCCCTTCCCTGTTCCATTCACGAATTGTGCGTGGGAAGAACGACTGCTTGTAAGTCTCCGTATTTGCTCTAATTTCTCGGATCTTTTCGTTGTGATCATTACGCGAGATATATGTGGGCGGTAGTAATATGTTGCCCATCTCTTCCCGGAATGTGCTCTCTCGTAATTTCGATAATAAACCTCTCCGTATTGCGTAACGCCTTTCTTGAAGTGTCCGCCAATGGAGCTTGTTCAGCATCTCCGTAACGCTCTCGCGCTGACTAAATGTCCCCATGACGAATCGCGCTGCTTTTCGCTGGATCATGTCTGTCTCTTCTATTAATCCAACCTGGTAAGGGTCCCATACTGATGAGCAATACTCAAGAATCGGACGAACAAGCGTTTTGTAAGCTACTTCTTTCGTCGATGAGTCACATTTTCTTAGAATTCTTCCTATGAATCTCAACCTGGCGCCTGCTTTTCCCACTATTTGTTTTATGTGATCATTCCACTTCAGATCGCTCCGGATAGTAACTCCTAAGTATTTTACGGTCGTTACCGCTTCCAATGATTTACCACCTATGGCATAATCGTACTGGAATGGATTTCTGCCCCTATGTATGCGCATTATATTACATTTATCTACGTTTAGGGAAAGCTGCCAGCTGTCGCACCATGCATTAATCCTCTGCAGGTCCTCCTGGAGTACGTACGAGTCTTCTGATGTTGCTACTTTCTTGTAGACAACCGTGTCATCTGCAAATAGCCTCACGGAGCTACCGATTATAAAGGCACATTTGCATGCCGAGCGTGAGTTTCCTCGGAAACGCGAGATATTAATTAAATAAATAATCAGTGACAAATAAATAAAGCCTATGGCACACAACTGCAGCGCTGTGTCGCTGATAAAACAAAAGCACATTTTCGTTACTCGTATGTTTGATTAAAAAAAAAGGAGAGCTCTGGTTGAAGTGGTGCGAGAAGCACGTATTTTAGTTTATTGTCTGGCACACCGCCATATTTCATGTTATAGAAAATTACTGCGAGTTGCAACCATACTAGGCACTCGATTCTGAAAAGAATTTATATTTATAAAAGTAAGTAGGATTGTGAACAGTAGGCTTATTCATTGAATATATATGATTTAACTAACTGTGTAATTTTTTTGTTTAGTAGACAATCCCCTCTGTACGACGTTTTGGCATGGCTGGCAAATTATTGTAATATTGAGATTTAGTTTATGAGTCCGCACCTACCGCAGCAGTCTTTGGAAACGATTTAATTACGAAGTCCGATTATTTCAGTTTTATTTCACGGTCAACTACGAGTAACATTGCCTTTACGAAAAAGCCATTGTCAAGCGTCTGATACCGAATAATCAAAACCTGACGACTCATAGGAGAGCCAATCATACAGATAAAAATAATTAATATTTTATTTTATTTTATTAATTTTATATTGGCGACTGCGTGTCGGACTTGTTATTTTGTCATTTGTTACATTGTTCTCTTTGTTTCATGTGAAAAATCAACCTTCTGGACCTGGACTTGACTATATGAGAAATAAAAAAAAATCAGAAGATATTTGCCAATTATAAAATTTTGCGGGAAGACGCAAAGAAGCTTCCAGCAAAATAAGGTAAGACGCAGCATCTTTGCATTAGCAGGCTTGACCAGACGTATAATTCAGTGTATTAGCTTTTCAGTAAAATTCTGTAGTGTTTCTTTTCCGCATAACAGTTTCAGTGATAAATTCCATTCCCAGTATTTTTCCTTAAACAATAACGTATGCAACAATACCAATACACGAGTGTACAATATGGCCGACTTCTGTACGATATCATGTAACATGGCCAGCAGCCATTACCAATAATCTCAATTCAGTTTATATTTTTAAATTAACAGACAGCCATTGTTGCTACGACCGATTCATGCTCAACTGCATTTTATTTTAAAACCAGTGTCAAACATTAATTTCTTGAAATATATATCACGTGTGGCATGGTAATAACTAGAAAACAATACGCAAAAATGGAACAGCAAAGACGTACTATTCAGACGCAATCCGACTCGGACGAGAGACAAATGTTAGAAAATGACTTTACGACAGCAACCGGTAGTGACGATTCATCAAACATTGAGGCAAGTGTTGACGAAAATTTTGACAATAGGCCTTCCACCACAAAAATTTCAAAGTCTCAATCAGAGCCCATGTTAATGCATGACGTCACGTCTAATGACGCGGCGGGGGCAGAGACCTTGCAAACAGTAAACATTGCCAACATGTTACAAGTGCTAATGAAACAGAACGCGGAAAACATGGCAACCTTAAAGACACAAAATGACGAAATTAAATCTGACCTCATAGCAATCAAGGCATGTAATGACACTTTGTGTAAACGTGTGGAACTTATAGACGCCACACTGACCAAACAGATGACTGAACTCAGTACGAAATTTTCCAAGCTTAATACGAGACAAGAAAAGACTACAAATGACGTAGCACTTTTACAGACACAATTAAAAAACCTTAATGTCACGTGTGAAGCTCTTACTGAACAAATTCAAACATATCCTTCAGTACACGACAACCTTGAAAAACGAATTACTGACGTGCAGAATAAATTTGACGATGTTGAACAACACCTGACTGACATCTTACAATCTGATGCCACAGCTCATTTTCAAAATATTAATAAAGAATTTCATGATTGGGTAGAGAACAAAGACAAACATTTTGATAGATGCATACGTGAAAATTTACTAACAATTGTGCACGACTCCGTAGCGGAATACATCACTAATAACAAACAGCTGATTAGTGACGCAGTACAATCCGTCACTGCACCCATGAGACAATTCACCGATCAACCACAGTCTGAATGTAACGAAAATATCAGTCAAAATGTACAGTTCAGAAATCAATATACATTCGAGTATGACGCACACATACCGCATACAACATACACACAAGAACAAAACACACCACGACAACAACACATACCACAACGTGCAAACACAAACACAAGCTATTATCATGGTAAACCACAGCAACATTATCGTAATTACTCGCCAGCTGAGCATTGCAGCAATTACAGTGGTACAAATCCATATCATAATGCAAAGGAAGAAGAAAGCTTAATGAAACACAGGCAATTTCAGATTTTTATCCCAGAAAATCGAACCATTCATCCGGTGATTTTTCTCAAATCTTTTAGTAACGCATTTCCACGCACTTGGAGTGACCGGAAAAAGATTTCATATATTGTCGGTTACATC
Source organism: Schistocerca serialis cubense (assembly GCF_023864345.2). Classification (NCBI taxonomy): domain Eukaryota; kingdom Metazoa; phylum Arthropoda; class Insecta; order Orthoptera; family Acrididae; genus Schistocerca; species Schistocerca serialis. The sequence goes on from NC_064641.1 coordinate 822,835,692, forward strand.
CAAGGCGATGCAGCTGTCTGGGCATACAGTCAAGCTGACGTATGTACCACGTACAGTGAGTTTGAGCGTGCTTTTCTGAACAAATTCTGGTCGCAATCCGTCCAGGAGCGACTCAGAAGACAAATTTTAGAACCTGAAACTTTTAACAGTAAAAATGGTAACTTACGCAGATATTTTGAAAAATACTTGAACATGGGACATTTTTTAGACGAACCAGTCGCAACACGTGATATACTCCGAGCGTTGAAGGCCAAATTGCCTTTCAACATTAAGGAAAAACTTCTACATATCCCGGATGACGATTCAGATTATTTTTTAACAGCTTTAGATTCGGTTGACATGTTACTTGAAGATCAGCGCTTCGCGCGGCAAAACAGCAGCCACAATGTTTACACTAGTGGTATGCAAAACATGCAGGCTTGCCAACACAATTCTGGCGCGCCCACAGTTGGATACGCGGTACAGCAAAAACAGCAAACTCACATGCCGTCTCAATACGGAAATCAAAATCAACACGCGTATTCCAATACAAACAACAATTACAACAGTAATAACACTTCATGCGGCAATCCATACAAAAGGCACCGCGGTAATCACAACAACGGTAACAACGGAAACAAATGTAACAACAAAAACACAAACAGAAATAGAAATAATAATAACTACGAGCCAAGACAGCATCAAGGCTGGACTCGTAGCGATCAATACTTCCATTCAAACACTGCTTTACCACAGCAGCCACTAGGACAAAATTGGAGCATACCTTACGACCGACAGGTAAGTTATAATGCGCAACAGCAACAACAACCGCAAAAGTTTGGAGATCATAATAGGCAATATCCGAATGTGAATATAATAGAAATGACACCCGATGCACAACCCCAATCTGTGTCAGTACCTAGTACAAATGATAATGCAACAAACTAGAAACAGTCACTACTTTGCCCCAGGTCGTGGCTGAAGAATTCTTGGGGGGCGACTTCAATGTTAATCAGTTATTTGACACCACAATTGAACAACAAAATATTGATGTGCCTAATAATTCTAAACAAAAGCTACCTGTTTTATTTATAAGATACAACCACAATAACAATATATCAGATGAACTTTTACAAGACAGTACACAATGTCGTTTAAACACAAATGAAATTGTTTTAGCATCTACTACTGGTGTAGTAGGTGGGATTCCAACTACTATTATCCTAGATACAGGTGCAGCTGTGAGCGTTTTATCTTTTAATTTTTATAAAAAGATGTGTGAATTGGAACCTGTGCCTGAGTTTCCTGCCCAAAACTGTAAAATAACTACTGCACTAGGTAATAAGTCATGTAGGGTTACGAAGCAAGTTTTTGTAAACGTTAAAATAGGTAATGGAACCGTACAATGGCCATTCCTGGTTGTACAAAACCTTGTGACAAATTGCATATTAGGAATAGATATTATGAGCGAGAAGGACTGCATTATAGACTTCTCCAAAGGTAAATGTATTTTAAATGATAAAGGCAGTGTAATTATTATTGATTTGGACAGGAGAACTCTGAAGCATGACAAACACTGTACTGGGTACAAGGTTCAGTTAGTACTTGACAAAGACATTCAAGACATGCGAACACGCTCATCTGACGCAGAGCTAATGGACTTGAAAACATTGCTTGATCATAAGATAAGTGAAGCTACAGCTCTCAGTGTACATGAACGTATAAAACTACAGGAAGTGTTATCCAAATATTTACAAGTTTTTACCAAACGATTAGGTGTTATCAACACGTATGTGTACAAGATTGAAGTTAAGCCTCACAAGATCTTCTACCATAAGACATATAACGTACCGTTATCTCAACGACCTGCTGTGTGGCAAGAACTAAAACAAATTACAACATAGATTATAAGTAGTATAGAAATTTTCATTTCAGCGGTTCCAGTGACGCAGTTGAAGACAGAAGAACTTTTCTTTCAACGCCGCGGCACCACCGAGAAGACTGAATATTAAAGTAAAATTTATGATTACGTAGCAGTGAATGATATATACACTCCTGGAAATGGAAAAAAGAACACATTGACACCGATGTGTCAGACCCACCATACTTGCTCCGGACACTGCGAGAGGGCTGTACAAGCAATGATCACACGCACGGCACAGCGGACACACCAGGAACCGTGGTGTTGGCCGTCGAATGGCGCTAGCTGCGCAGCATTTGTGCACCGCCACCGTCAGTGTCAGCCAGTTTGCCGTCGCATACGGAGCTCCATCGCAGTCTTTAACACTGGTAGCATGCCGCGACAGCGTGGACGTGAACCGTATGTGCAGTTGACGGACTTTGAGCGAGGGCGTATAGTGGGCATGCGGGAGGCCGGCTGGACGTACCGCCGAATTGCTCAACACGTGGTGCGTGAGGTCTCCACAGTACATCGATGTTGTCGCCAGTGGTCGGCGGAAGGTGCACGTGCCCGTCGACCTGGGACCGGACCGCAGCGACGCACGGATGCACGCCAAGACCGTAGGATCCTACGCAGTGCCGTAGGGGACCGCACCGCCACTCCCCAGCAAATTAGGGACACTGTTGCTCCTGGGGTATCGGCGAGGACCATTCGCAACCGTCTCTATGAAGCTGGGCTACGGTCCCGCACACCGTTAGGCCGTCTTCCGCTCACGACCCAACATCGTGCAGCCCGCCTCCAGTGGTGTTGCGACAGGCGTGAATGGAGGGAGGAATGGAGACGTGTCGTCTTCAGCGATGAGAGTCGCTTCTGCCTTGGTGCCAATGATGGTCGTATGCGTGTTTGGCGCCGTGCAGGTGAGCGCCACAATCAGGACTGCATACGACCGAGGCACACAGGGCCAACACCCGGCATCATGGTGTGGGGAGCGATCTTCTACACTGGCCGTACACCACTGGTGATCGTCGAGGGGACACTGAATAGTGCACGGTACATCCAAACCGTCATCGAACCCATCGTTCTACCATTCCTAGACCGGCAAGGGAACTTGCTGTTCCAACAGGACAATGCACGTCCGCATGTATCCCGTGCCACCCAACGTGCTCTAGAAGGTGTACGTCAACTACCCTGGCCAGCAAGATCTCCGGATCTGTCCCCCATTGAGCATGTTTGGGACTGGATGAAGCGTCGTCTCACGCGGTCTGCACGTCCAGCACGAACGCTGGTCCAACTGAGGCGCCAGGTGGAAATGGCATGGCAAGCCGTTCCACAGGACTACATCCAGCATCTCTACGATCGTCTCCATGGGAGAATAGCAGCCTGCATTGCTGCGAAAGGTGGATATACACTGTACTAGTGCCGACATTGTGCATGCTCTGTTGCCTGTGTCTATGTGCCTGTGGTTCTGTCAGTGTGATCATGTGATGTATCTGACCCCAGGAATGTGTCAATAAAGTTTCCCCTTCCTGGGACAATGAATTCATGGTGTTCTTATTTCAATTTCCAGGAGTGTAAATTTTTCACGGAACATTTGTGACTGTAGGTACCACTGACCTGGTATGACACCTGACGAACCGACAGACGTCATCTGTGAAGCGATCTTTTACTTCGAGAAATAGATTAGACGCACATCTCTCAACACGAAAAGCATCTATCAGTAGTCAAGGCCACACAGACACTCTACACACACGCACAAAACGCGAGGAATCGAACATTTTCTCTCTCTTACTATTTTGAATATTTATTGAGTAGCGAAAACGCCTGGTCTTGCCTACTGATGTAATGAATGTTGTGTCTAACCTATCTTAATTTCAGATGACATCACAAAAAACATCCATAATATCCCAGCAAAACCGCTAAAGAGGATGTAAATATCTGCAATTCATGTAATCAAATGTGACACAATGTAATAACCTATAGCGATGTAATGATGATGTAAACATGTTTATGTGCAACTGTATTATGTTTATGCTAAGAAAATATGTGACGTGTATATGTATGATTACTTATGTTTTTTTTTTTAAACTGATGTATAATGTAACTGTTACTGTGTGAAAATTTGAACGATAACGAGTGCCAAAATGCGAAAAACTTTAAAAAAAAAAAAAATGCGTAGTGAACCACTGTTCACGGACATTAACGTACATTACTAAGTCTGCAACTACGCAGAAACCTATGTGAAAGAAACCGTTAATGACATTCATGATGCATCGTACCTTTGTAAACGCGATGAACGATTTCTTCGATGAGTAACTACGAACATTTAGGTGAGCTATATTTAAAAAAAAAAAAAAAACTGAATATGTGAAGTGCATAATTCGTGCATCGTCTAGTGACATTACTACAGTACCCAACTTCAAGATGTTAACTGGATTAAATGGACACAAAGTGCCTGTCCAGAAAACAACACGACGGGTGGAAGAATTTTGGTTGGAACTTCAGGGAATGAAATGTTCTCGAAATGTGACGGACACTCTTACCTGGACTGTCCAAGGATCGACGCCAGCTATGTGCCGTCCGAGGTTCTGCAACCAAGCTTCCACGGAATGTAAAAAAAAACGAACTGCACGTGGACCAATTACTCGATGGGTCACGTCTGATCTGTAATAAACAATGCTTTTTGTCACAACGAACTGCATCACAACGACTATAATGGAAATAGGAAATGGACATGCTTATGTATCAATCACGTTGTTATACAGCGATGTTACTGTGATCAAAAAAACTTTACCACGACGACACTAACCTGTGAAACTGTACTGTGCAGTAGATGAATATAAACTGTAATAACGACGCGATGTGTATAGGTCAACGCACCTGAAACAACAGAACATTTTTCGTTGAAGCATTTCATTGCAATGCTATGTAACTAAGAACATTCAACAATCTAAAGTTGTATTGTATTATAACAAATATTGTAATTTTAAAACTAAGTTACCTGTCATAGAATGTAGTCTTCATATGTAATCTTGGTGGAATATTTTCTTTGTGCAACGACTAAGAAATGCGCGCGCACACGAACAATATGAACTGCAATACTGTGCCGCGTGATCTAAATTTACGAAATAACGGCAGTGCCGTAGTTACACAGACGCTTCTGCGCATGCGCGCACTCTGTTTTGCCAACATAAGAACTTTTTCGGCGCACGCGCGTCATTCAAATTTTGCATATAATATACAGTATAATGTAAGTCATGTAAATAGTTGTAGATAACTTAGATTTTCTTGTGCCTTTAGGTGAATTGCTCGCCTGCAGGTGTGTCCTTTCGCCTCGCAATTCAGGGGGCAATATAAAGGCACATTTGCATGCCGAGCGTGAGTTTCCTCGGAAACGCGAGATATTAATTAAATAAATAATCAGTGACAAATAAATAAAGCCTATGGCACACAACTGCAGCGCTGTGTCGCTGATAAAACAAAAGCACATTTTCGTTACTCGTATGTTTGATTAAAAAAAAGGAGAGCTCTGGTTGAAGTGGTGCGAGAAGCACGTATTTTAGTTTATTGTCTGGCACACCGCCATATTTCATGTTATAGAAAATTACTGCGAGTTGCAACCATACTAGGCACTCGATTCTGAAAAGAATTTATATTTATAAAAGTAAGTAGGATTGTGAACAGTAGGCTTATTCATTGAATATATATGATTTAACTAACTGTGTAATTTTTTTGTTTAGTAGACAATCCCCTCTGTACGATGTTTTGGCATGGCTGGCAAATTATTGTAATATTGAGATTTAGTTTATGAGTCCGCACCTACCGCAGCAGTCTTTGGAAACGATTTAATTACGAAGTCCGATTATTTCAGTTTTATTTCACGGTCAACTACGAGTAACATTGCCTTTACGAAAAAGCCATTGTCAAGCGTCTGATACCGAATAATCAAAACCTGACGACTCATAGGAGAGCCAATCATACAGATAAAAATAATTAATATTTTATTTTATTTTATTAATTTTATACGATGTTGTCAACTAAGTCATTTATGTATATTGTAAACAATAAAGGTCCTATCACGCTTCCCTGCGGTACTCCCGAAATTACCTCTACATCTGCAGATTTTGAACCGTTAAGAATGACATGTTGTGTTCTTTCTTCTAGGAAATCCTGAATCCAATCACAAACCTGGTCCGATATTCCGTAAGCTCGTATTTTTTTCACTAAACGTAAGTGCGGAACCGTATCAAATGCCTTCCTGAAGTCCAGGAATACGGCATCAATCTGCTCGCCAGTGTCTACGGCACTGTGAATTTCTTGGGCAAATAGGGCGAGCTGAGTTTCACATGATCTCTGTTTGCGGAATCCATGTTGGTTATGATGAAGGAGATTTGTATTATCTAAGAACGTCATAATACGAGAACACAAAACATGTTCCATTATTCTACAACAGATTGACGTAAGCGAAATAGGCCTATAATTATTCGCATCTGATTTATGACCCTTCTTGAAAATGGGAACGACCTGCGCGTTCTTCCAGTCGCTAGGTACTTTACGTTCTTCCAGCGATCTACGATAAATTGCTGATAGAAAGGGGGCAAGTTCTTTAGCATAATCACTGTAGAATCTTAAGGGTATCTCGTCTGGTCCGGATGCTTTTCCGCTACTAAGTGATAGCAGTTGTTTTTCAATTCCGATATCGTTTATTTCAATATTTTCCATTTTGGCGTCCGTGCGACGGCTGAAGTCAGGGACCGTGTTACGATTTTCCGCAGTGAAACATTTTCGGAACACTGAATTCAGTATTTCTGCCTTTCTTCGGTCGTCCTCTGTTTCGGTGCCATCGTGGTCAACGAGTGACTGAATAGGGGATTTAGATCCGCTTACCGATTTTACATATGACCAAAACTTTTTAGGGTTCTTGTTTAGATTGTTTGCCAATGTTTTATGTTCGAATTCGTTGAATGCTTCTCTCATTGCTCTCTTTACGCTCTTTTTCGCTTCGTTCAGCTTTTCCTTATCAGCTATGATTCGACTACTCTTAAACCTATGATGAAGCTTTCTTTGTTTCCGTAGTACCTTTCGTACATGATTGTTATACCACGGTGGATCTTTCCCCTCGCTTTGGACCTTAGTCGGTACGAACTTATCTAAGGCGTACTGGACGATGTTTCTGAATTTTTTCCATTTTTGTTCCACATCCTCTTCCTCAGAAATGAACGTTTGATGGTGGTCACTCAGATATTCTGCGATTTGTGCCCTATCACTCTTGTTAAGCAAATATATTTTCCTTCCTTTCTTGGCATTTCTTATTACACTTGTAGTCATTGATGCAACCACTGACTTATGATCACTGATACCCTCTTCTACATTCACGGAGTCGAAAAGTTCCGGTCTATTTGTTGCTATGAGGTCTAAAACGTTAGCTTCACGAGTTGGTTCTCTAACTATCTGCTCGAAGTAATTCTCGGACAAGGCAGTCAGGATAATGTCACAATAGTCTCTGTCCCTGGCTCCAGTTCTGATTGTGTGACTATCCCATTCTATACCTGGTAGATTGAAGCATAGCATTCGAGGATTTATAGGAAATGGGAAAATTTTGGTGGAGGTCAAATGCAAAAGAGGAAAATTTTGGTTGAGCACAAATGCAAGCGACAGTTAAATAAGAGAGGACTGGACGAATTAAGACATTGGTAGTGGGGAGTATGGTGGAGATAAGCAATTCGCATGTCTGGTCGACTAGTACGTTTAGTCTATTGTGGGTTTTTTGTTGAGAAGTTATTAGTTGTGGAACCATGTTAGATTGCGCTAGAGTGCAAATCTGAGGCAGTTGAGTATGTTAGGTAATCGGATGCGACGGTTACAGATGGTGCAGTAGAAGACAGGGAGGCGAATACTGCAGTTGGTTCGTCCTGTCAGTATTACCTGCGTCTTGCAAGAGTCGATATTGAGGAACCACTTATTGCACTAGCAGGCAAACTAACTGATATGCAGTTGAAAGGATCGTTGGTTTTTCTGGAGGTTGGCTTATATGGCAAGAAAATCGGTGTCGCCCGCGTGCTGGAGGAAGGAGAGAGGAATATGAGTTTAGGCACTGTAGAGGATATATATTAGGGCAAAACCCCAAGGTACGCCTGCTGTGGGGTGGGAAGCCTCTGTAGCATCTATGAGAAGGATGCAATTACACTACTGGCCATTAAAATTGCTGCACCAAGAAGAAATGCAGATGACATACGGGTATTCATTGGACAAATATATTATACTAGAACTGACATGTGGTTACATTTTCACGCAATTTGGGTGCATAGAGCCTGAGAAATCAGTACCTAGAACAGCCACCTCTGGCCGTAATAACGGCCTTGATACGCCTGGGCATTGAGTCAAACAGAGCTTGGATGGCGTGTACAGGTACAACTGCCCATGCAACTTCAACACGATACCACAGTTCATCAAGAGTAGTGACTGGAGCATTGTGACGAGCCAGTTGCTTGGCCACCATTGACCAGACGTTTTCAATTGGTGAGAGATCTGAAGAATGTTCTGGCCAGGGCAGCAGTCGAACATTTTCTGTATCCAGAAAGGCCCGTACAGGACCTGAAATGCGGTCGTTCGTTATCCTGCTGAAATGTAGGGTTTCGCAGGGATCGAATCAAGGGTAGAGCCATGGGTCGTAACACATCTGAAATGTAACGTCCACTGTTCAAAGTGCCGTCAATGCGAACAAGAGATGACCGAGACGTGTAACCAATAGCACCCCATACCATCACGCCGGGTGATACGCCAGTATGGCGATGACGAATACACGCATGTGCGTTCACCGCGATGTCACCAAACACAGATGCGACCATCATGATGCTGTAAACAGAACCTGGATTCACCCGAAAAAATGACGTTTTGCCATTCGTGCACCCGGGTTCGTCGTTGAGTACACCATCGCAGGCGCTCCTGTCTGTGATGCAGTTTCAAGGGTAACCGCAGCCATGGTCTCCGAGCTGATAGTCCATGCTGCTGCAAACGTTGTCGAACTGTTCGTGCAGATGGTGATGTCTTGCAAACGTCCTCACCTGTTGACTCAGGGATCGAGACGTGGCTGCACGATCCGTTACAGCCTTGCGGATAAGATGCCTGTCATCTCGGCTGCTAGTGATACGAGGCCGTTGGGGTCCCGCACGGCGTTCCGTATTACCCTCCTGAACTCGCCGATCGATATTCTCCTAACGGTCATTGGATCTCGACCAACGCGAGCAGCAATGTCGATACGATAAACCGCAATCGCGATAGGCTACAATCCGGCCTTTATCAAAGTCGGAAACGTGATGGTACTCATTTCTTCTCCTTACACGAGGCATCACAACAACGTTTCACCAGGAATCGCCGGTCAACTGCTGTTTGTGTATGAGAAATCGGTTGGAAACTTTCCTCATGTCAGCACGTTGTAGGTGTCGCCACCGGCGCCAACCTTGTGTGAATGCTTTGAAAAGCTAATCATTTGCATATCACAGCATCTTCTTCCTGTGGGTTAAATTTCGCGTCCGTAGCACCCCATCTTCGTGGTGTAGCAATTTTAATGGCCAGTAGCTTATACTGTCTAAAAGATTAAGTATTTTAGTTGTGACAGAAGTAAGGAAAGTCAATATCTGTATCTAAGTCTACAAGGTGATCAACAGATGTGGAGGCACACTTCTAAAACGAAAACAGGCGGATAAACAGAAATTAAATCAAGTAGTACGAGATCAGAGAAGAGGAAAATTTGTTACGCTACGTTACCAACATGGTGGCCATTCTGGAATTCTCTATCTTGGACACAAGCCGTAATTATCAAATGGAAATTGGATCATGGGGAATATCAAACAGGTAGAGAATTCCCAGACGAGAAAAGAATAAAAGAATGGTGTCTTTCATTTAAGCACAGCTTCATTCATTTTCAAGTTATTGCGCAGTTTTTACAGAACAAGGCCGATACTGTTAAGACATAAAGGCGACAGGATGTACTCAGTGCGTTTTCCAGCACTTTGAAAGTTCGTTCCCATACTTCATAGACTTTAACCGCGTGCCAGAATGCGAGCACAAACATAAGCAATCCGTTCCATGAGGTATGAAAGGCTACTGGTATTCACTACATACACAGCTGCATTCACATATTCCCAGCGATAAAAATCTAATGGACTTCAAACTGTAAAAACGTGCAGCCACTCCACGAGACCTCTATTGCCCATCGTGTCTAAGAATATGAATTACAGGATGTGCTTGTAATGAGGTGGAGTACAAAAAAGCTGAAAGAAAGCTGGTAATGTACCGTCTTCAGACAGCAGTGACGGCAGATAACTGTTAGCGTAGTATCAATAAAGAAGACCGTAACAATAAGAGAACCACATATTCCACACTGAACCACCATTTCCAATGCGCCAGCTGCCTTCGACGTCCCGACAAAGTGAGGGATGACATCCGACCAATACCTTAATTCTATTTTTTCACTTCTGCGTTCACGCGTTCGTAAACAGTGTAGCTAAATGGAAAGCAAAGGTCTTCGTCCAGCTTGAGTGTCACCCACTATGGACAATGAACGCTACAGTTTGCGTCTTCCTCAGTGAAATGTTGCAACATTTGCATTTTGTTAGGGTACTATTTACGTGCGACCAGAATTCTCATCATAGATGTACTGCTAACCCTAGTTTCCTGGGTGATACTGTGGGTACGGTGCTCTGGACACTTCGAGAACCGGGGGAATGTTACGGTATATTGATAATTTTTACTTTTTTGACCGTCTGACTACAACTGAATGAAACACAGTTTTCTTGCCATGCGCGTTTCGCGTTTATTCTCTGCAAGGCATCTTCAGTGGCCTGGAATATGTACATATTTTTACTACTTAGTTTACATTTTTGGGCAATGTGCCTATAGGTTATAAACAGTTCCGATGGCTGGTTTTTGCTATGATGTAGCAATATTTTAAATTCTACTTACAGGTTGTATGAAAAAAGAAATGAGTACAATCATACAAACAGCTAGGAACAATTTGTAAGACACACTTGTAGTACACAGGATCAATCAAAAAATAAAAACACAAATACGAAACAAACACAACACTTCCAGAATGCAAGATAACTCACAAGTTGCAAACTCACAAGCACATTCAATGAACACACACAATGACAACATCACACAGAAGAGGACCAGGTGGTACATCATAGTGTATACACATAAATTAACACACAGTGCTGCCAACATACTGAAGAGACAAAGCTTGCACGTAGCACATAAGACTGGGCAAACCCTCCAATCACACCTAATCCAACCAACTAACAAGAGGGATAAATTCCAGGGATCAGGAATATATAAACTTGTATGTCAAAGTTGAGATGCAGGATGACATGCAGGAATTTTAAAATATGGTACAAAGAATATTTTAGGTGTTGGAAGTACGAAATAAACCATTCCACATTTGCAGAACATTTAAAACACCATAACCACCATCCTACAAACATGAAACCAGAAATAAAAATAATGAGAATAAACAACCATACCTCATACAAATGCAAGAAAACTTCCACATTCAGAAAGCCATCGCTGAAAACAAACATGTGATAAATGAGCAAACACACAACAGGACAGACTCCCTACTACACTTAATAAAAGAAATGACACGATAAAAATCGCTTCTCTCACACAAATAACCACAAAATTAAAAAAAATAATAAAAAAAGAAATAAAAGAAAAAGCACACAAAAATAAATATATTTCACACCAAGACTCACACACATGCATACACAAACAGTTCGCAGATACTTCAAAAATTACTCTCGAAAGTTGGCAATAAGATTTGATCTTTGGCAAGAACATCAGATAGTCGGTAACACAAACCAAAACACTGCATTAAAACAAGTGTTAAGTTCCTAGTGCTGTGAATTGTGGAGAAAACCCCAAGTGGCAATTACAAGAAGAGGAACGACACCAAAAATGGAACAAAAAAATCTTATGTAGAAAATCGTCCACACAACCTGTAAGTATAATTTAAAATGTTTATAACCTATATGTACACTGCCCCAAAATGTAAACTAAATAGTAAACATATGTACATCTTCCCGGCCACTGAAGATGCCTTTCAGAGAATAAAGCCGAAACGCATCTGGCACGCACATTGTGATGCACTCAGTCGTAGTCAGACGGCCCAAAAAGGAAAAATTACCAATATACCGTAATATTATACGCAGTTGAGGAAGACAGGACTACAAAAGTTGAAGCGGTGAATGTTATTTCCTCCGTAGCCGTTTTCGTTTGTTCAGTATTCGGACTGTCTGTGATACAGCCAATTTCATGGAACATCGCGAGAAGTTTCACACCCGCGCTGTGGGTAATGGATGGTCTGTCTGGGTGACGAAGGTTGAAATCCTCTGCTCTCTTGTATCCTGAAATCAGGACGATCTTATTGCTTTCGGCTTGTATTAAGAGCATTCACATCAGCCGGAGAGAAGAAACATCGGTCGTAGCTCGATAATGATTGACGCTGTGTTCACATGAGACAGCATTGTTTTTCTCATGTAATTGTCTATCTGTTTGACATGTCGTATGACCCCTTACCATTCGTAAATTACAGGTTGTATCCGAGATGGTGGCTTCTATATTGGCTGCCATGTTTATAATATAGCCTGACATGTTTTGACCCTCTCCCATCTCATACTTTATTTATTTATTTACATGTCAAGTTCCATAGGACCAAATTGAGGAGCAAATCTCCAAGGTCATGGAACGTGTCAGTACATGAACTTACGACATAAAAGTAATAACAGATAAAAATAAATGTTCATGAACCTGAAAGAAATTCAGTCCATAAGTTTAAGCAAACGTTATCAGCAGTACAATGAGAATCAGCTTAATTTTTCAAGGAACTCCTCGACAGAATAGAAGGAGTGACCCATGAGGAAACTCTTCAGTTTCGATTTGAAAGCGCGTGGATTACTGCTAAGATTTTTGAATTCGAGTGGCAGCTTATTGAAAATGGATGCAGCAGTATACTGCACACCTTTTTGCACAAGAGTTAAGGAAGTCCGATCCAAATGGAGGTTTGATTTCTGAGTATTAACCGAGTGAAAGCTGCTTATTGTAGGAAATAAACTAATATTGGTAACAAGAAACGACAATAAGAAATATACATATCGAGAGGCCAATGTCAAAATACCCAGACTCGTGAACAGAGGTCTACAAGAGGTTCGTGAACTCACACCACTTATTGCGCGAACCGCCCGTTTCTGAGCCAAAAATATCCTTCTAGAATGGGAAGAGTTACCTCAAAACATAACACCATACGACATTAGTGAATGAAAATAAGCAAAGTAGACTAATTTACGTGTCAAAGTATCACTCACTTTCGATACCGTTCGAATAGTGAAAATGGCAGTATTAAGTCTTTGAACAAGATCCTGAACATGGGCTTTCCACGACAGCTTACTATCTATCTGAACACCTAGGAATTTGAACTGTTCAGTTTCACTAATCATATGCCCGTTCTGTGAGATTAAAACGTCAGGTTTTGTTGAATTGTGTGTTAGAAACTGTAAAAACTGAGTCTTACTGTGATTTAACGTTAGTTTATTTTCTACAAGCCATGAACTGAGGTCATGTACTGCACTACTTGAAACCGAGTCAATGTTGCACACAACATCCTGTACTACCAAGCTAGTGTCATCAGCAAACAGAAATATTTTAGAGTTACCCATAATACTAGAGGGCATATCATTTATATAAATAAGGAACAGGAGCGGCCCCAACACTGATCCCTGGGGCACCCCCCACTTGACAGTACCCCACTCAGATCCCACATCACAACCGTTATCAACACTGTGAATAATGACCTTTTGCTGCCTGCTGCTAAAGTAAGAGGTTAACCAATTGTGAGCTACTCCCCGATCCCGTAATGATCCAACTTCTGGAGCAATATTGTGAGATCAACACAGTCAAATACCTTTGTTAAATCAAAAAATACGCCAAGCGTTCGAAACTTTTTGTTTAGCCCATCCAGTACCTCACAGAGAAAAGAGAATATAGCGTTTTCAGTTGTCAAACGACTTCTAAAGCCGAACTGTACATTTGATAGCAAATCGTGTGATATAAAATGATCAATTAACCTTATATACACAGCCTTTTCGATAACTTTTGCAAACACTGATGGCATAGAAATAGGTCCTAAAATTACCTACATTATCCCTTTCTCCCTTTTTATAAAGCGGCTTTACTACTGAGTATTTTAATCGCTCAGGAAACTGACCATTCCTAAAGGAAAAATTACAAATATGGCTAAATACAGGGCTAACATGTGCAGAACAGTACTTTAATATTCAACTAGACACTCCATCATAACCATGAGAGTCCTTAGTCTTCAGTGATTTAATTATTTACTCAATCTCCCTCTTGTCTGTATCACAGAGGAGTATTTCAGACGTTAATCTCGGAAAGGCATTTGCTAAGAAATTTATATGATTTCCTGTAGAAACTAAATTTTTATTTAATTCACCAGCAATGCTCAGAAAATGGTTATTAAATACTGTACATACGTCTGATTTATCAGTAACAGAAATATTATTACTGCGAACTGACTTTATATCATCAACCCTGTGCTGCTGACCAGACACTTCCTTCACAACTGACCATATGGCTTTAATTTTATCCTGAGAATTAGCTATTCTATTTCCATACTACATACTTTTTGCCTTGCTAATAACATTTTTAAGCGCCTTACAATACTGTTTGTAATGGGCTACCGTAGTTTGATTGTGACTACTTCTAACATTTTGATATAATTCCCACTTTGTTCTACGTGATGTCATTATCCACTAGTCAGCCAGCCGGGCTGTCCATTACTGTTAGTACCCCGTTTAGAATGTTCTAATGGAAAGCAACTCTCAAAGAGCATTAGAAATGTGTTATGGAAAGCATTGTATTTATCATCTATATTATTGGCACTTAAACATCTTGCCACTCTTGTTCCTTGACAAGTTTTGAAAAACTCTCTATTGCTGTTGGATTAACTTTCCTACGTAGTTTGTAATTAAATACTGTGTTGGTTTGAGTACAAAAACCTTTTAATGTTAAAATTTGTGCATCATGGTCTGAAAGGCCATTGACCCTTTTACTAACAGAATGCCCATCTAGTAATGAAGAATGAATAAAAATATTGTCTATGACTGTGCTACTGTTCCCCTGCACCCTAGATGGAAAAAACACAGTTTGCATCAGATCATATGGATTTAGGAGATCTACCTACATCCTTTTTCTTGCACAATCATGTACAAAATTAATATTGAAGTCACCACATATAACTACTTTCTGGTACTTCTTACAAAGTGAATCAGGAACCCTCTCTAGCTTAAGCAAAAATGCTCTGAAGTCGGAGTTAGGGGACCTATAAACAACAGCAATTAGAAGTTTCGTTTCACTAAATTCAACTAATGCGGCACAACTTTCAAATATCTGTTCAGTGCAGTGTCGTGATACGTCTATGTACTCAAATGAAATACTGTTTTTTTACGTACACCCCACAAGGAACTCCTTGAGAAACAGCCAGCTAATCTGTAGCCTGGTAAAGGAACTTTAATTCCTGCTTATCAGCCTATTTTTGTTTTATAAGAGTACTTCCACACCTATGGACCACTCTATATATCTATATCCGTATCTATAGTCCACGAATCACCTTGTGATGTGTGGCAGAGAGTACATTACCTAATTCCCCATTCCCTGTTCCATTCACGAATAGTACGTGGAATCAAAGACTGTCGATAAACCTCCGTATGAGTTCCACCTTCTCCCTCTTCTTCACCATTTCGTAAGACGTATGTCTTCTAGGTACATACTTCTCGCAACTCAAACAACATACCTTTCAGTGATGCACAATGCCTCTCTTCTAGCTTCTGTCACTGTAGTTAATTGAGCGCCTCAGTAAAGCTTTCGCGTCAAATAAACGATCCCGTAACGAACGCACGGCTCTTCATCGCATCTTCTCTATCTTTTCTATTAATCATATTTGGTAAAGGTGCCACACAGATGAGCATTAAAGGAGAGTAAAAATCAAGTATGTTGGTTAAATCAGGTACCTCCAAATCTCAGTGACCAGTGATCCCAATGGTCTGATAACGCTCGGAGCTAATAGCAGCCGCCGTTTTGGGGAACTCTAGACGACTCTCGTTAGTGGCAGCATCGTTTTGAAGAAAAACATTACCTGATACGAAATAGGTAAGTATTTAAGTCGGTTAAGCCGGCCGGAGTGGCCGAACGGTTCCAGGCGCTTCAGTCTGCAACCGTGCAACCGCTCCGGTCGCAGGTTCGAATCCTGCCTCGGGCATGGATGTGTGTGATGTCCTTAGGTTAGTTAGGTTTAAGTAGTTCT
This sequence comes from Schistocerca serialis cubense, assembly GCF_023864345.2. Classification (NCBI taxonomy): domain Eukaryota; kingdom Metazoa; phylum Arthropoda; class Insecta; order Orthoptera; family Acrididae; genus Schistocerca; species Schistocerca serialis. The sequence goes on from NC_064641.1 coordinate 822,851,945, forward strand.
AAGTTCTAGGGGACTGATGACCTCAGCAGTTAAGTCCCATAGTGCTCAGAGCCATTTGAACCATTTTTTAAAAATCGGTTAAGCACGTTTCTCACTGTATTTCAATGTTAGTATGATGAACATAGCGTGAATTATAACTTAACAATGTCATGATTTGTTAGATTTTGCATTGTCTGGAAAAAGCAGATGGGACAAAACCGAGCCACCCTGACAAAGCACCACAATGGGAAGCATCAGAACATGACGCACTTCAAGATAAGGCCCCTCATCTAGTGGGTTCCAGTACAAAGTTTCCTAGTCATCTACAACTGAAAACTATTCAGAATTGCAAGATGAATTGGCAACTGTTCTGGGACTTAATAAATGACATCGGGCGAATTTGTTGTGGTTGCTGGAACTTCTGAAGTGCTATCGTCGTTCTCTGTGTCACCAAGCTTCTAATGCCTCCTCCAGAGACTGACTTGGTAGGAAGTACAATTATAATCACTAATAAGTATAGAGGGCAAAATAGTAATACTGATCTCTTTTCCATATAACATGATTTGGAGCCTTAAGATAAACCAGGAAAGAGAAAGAAGCAAAGAAACACTCAAAACGAAGTCTTTGTATTGGGAAGAACCACAAGTGTTATGCCATAAAGTAAGCTAAGTAGCCTAAAACAACAGTTGGAAAGAATAGACTGGCTCAAAAACTAATGGAAAAGAGAAGATTCTTCACATTAGGCGAAGAAGAGTCACATAAAGCCTGCATATTTTCTAGTACGCTGCATTGAGACTCATTATCGAAGGAGGGGCGGATGCAGTGTCTGTCTTTCCGTAGCTAGACTCATGATCAATGTCCCAAAGGGAAAAAATCAACTAATTCGTCTGTGATTTCTGTTATTAATAAAGTGCGTTTTTATTTTTTACTTTTTTTATTAGAACTAGTTGCTGAGAACTTCGCCTATACTAGTTTAATATTTTGACGATTGGAAGTTCTTTGTCAGAGGCCACTTTTGGTACTTAAAATAGATTTATGGAATCCTTTGATAGTATTTTTAGGGATTTTTATATGTTTTACATTACATTGCATTAATACTTGCTCCATACATCATGGATACATTTCGTAATGATAAGGAACGTGTCACTTAAACATAAGTTTTCTTTACACAATATAATCAATTAATTTTTTTACAGTTACTATTTCATACCTAAAAATTCATCTATTGAGCAGAAGAAGTTGTCATTCAGAAATTCTTTTAATTTTTTTTTAAATGTTGGTTGGCTATCTGTCAGACTTTTAATGCTATTTGGCAAATGACCAATGATTTTTTGGCTGCATAATTCACCTCTTTTTGTCCCATAAGTGAATGTATGTACTGTGAAGGTACTGTAAATATCCCAAGTTCCTTTAATAATTGTCTGTGTGGAGATCTTGGGTGGGCTCCAGCTATTATTCTGATTACATGCTTTTGTGCAATGAGTTCTTTTTCTCTTAAACATGAATTACCACAAAATATAATGCCATACGAAATCAGTGAATGAAAATAGGTATAGCAGGCTAATTTATTGATATGTATATCACCAAAATTTGCAACAATCCTAATAGCAGAACCTAACCATTTCAGCAGGTCGTCAATGTGTTTCTTCCAATTCAATTTCTCATCGATGCACACACCCAAAAATTTTTAATATTCTGCCTTAGCAACAGACTTCTGTTCAAAGTCTTTATTTATCAATGGTGTTATGCCGTTTACTGTACAGAATTGTATATACTGTGTTTTCTCAAAATTCAGTGAGAGTACATTTGCAGATAACCACTTAATAATTTTCTGAAAGACATTATTTACAATTTCCTCAGCTGATTCTTGTTTGTTCAGTGTGATTTCTACATTTGTATCAACAGGAAAAAGAACTAGCTCTGCACCTTCATGAATATAAAGTGCCAAGTCGTTAATATATGCATATTTAGTAATAGAATAAAATTTTTTTCTTGTTGACATGTTTTTTACATTCCTTTGCAATTTACCCAATGAATGGGGAAAAACTGAGTATTTTGTACCCAACGAAGTTATTGTTTTCTAAGCTGAAATGGTTTGTTTTTAGCTGAAACTGGACTAGTATCATGTTGAAAATATAAGAGATCTGAATAACCTTAATTTACCAACTTATTGATCAGTGAAAACAATATGAATTAAAACCTAAGGTGTCCAATTTTGCCCAACTTTCCCCTATTCAAGAAATGGTAGAATGTTGGCTTTGTAAGCCACTTATTTCTTGTATGGATTATATTTCGATAATACAGTTCTAATGAATCTCAGCTTGTCATCTGTTTTCCAATATAGTGAGAATTTATATAATTCATTACCTAACAAATTAGATTCTACTTGAATTTTAAGTGACCTGTCAAAAGCCATTGACTGTGTGAATCATAGGATTCTCTTAAGTAAATTATAATATTATGCTATTAGTAGCAGTGCTGCAAAATGGTTTCTAGTCTTACTTAACTGATAGGAAGCAAAATACCTGCGTAGTAAGCAATCAGTCTTCATCTGATTGGAAATTAATTACAAGTGGTGTTCCTCACGGTTCCATCTTGGATCCATTGCTTTTCCTCTATTGCTTTTTTCCTCTGTTCAAAAAATGGTAGAATGATGGTTTTGTAAGCCACTTATTTCTTGTATAGATTATATTTCGATAATATAGTTCTAATGAATCTCAGCTAGTCATCTGTTTTCCAATATAGAGAAGGCTAATTACACCCACAGTGAGAATTTATGTAATTCATTAGCCAACAAATTAGATTCTACTGGAATTTTAAGTGACCTGTCAAAAGCCTTTGACTGTGTGAATCATAGCATTCTCTTTGTCTCTCATCTGTTACATTGCCAGATGCTATGTTTGTTTTGTTTGCAGATAATACTAGCATTGCAATAAACAGCAAGTCAAGTACAGATTTAGAAATGGATGATAATCAAATTTTCGCTGAAATTAATAAATTGTTTAAAGCTAATTCACTGCCATTAAACTTTGAAAAGATCAATTATATGCCATTCAGAACCTGTAAGAGATTTCCTTCCAGCATGTGTATAGCATGTGAAGACAAAGAGACATAAGAGATTGACAGTGTTAAATTTCTGGGATTACAATTCAATAATAAATTCAATTAAGAAGATCATATCACAAAATTGCTGAAGTGCCTAAACAAGTCTGTATTTGAAGTGTGAATGATTACAGGTGTAGGATGCATAAATATATAAAAAAAATCTTTGCATACTTCGTTTCATTCTGTTACATGGGATCATATTTTGGGGTAACTCGTGAAATGGAGCAAAAGTTTTTAGAGTGAAAAAGCATGTAATAAGACACATTTGTAGTGTACATTCAAGAACATAATGGAGAAACCTAGGCAAAGAACTGGATATTCTACTCACTGCTTCTCAGTATATTTATTGCTTAATGAAATTTGTTGCAAATAACTTCTCTATCTCCAACCAATAGCATACTACATATTTTTAATACTAGGAATGAGAACACTCTACATAAAGACCTAAAATCACTTATCTTGATTGGAATTGAGGTCCAATATTCAGGAACTCTCATTTCCAATAAAATTAACAGGAAACTTTAAAAATTTGGTTTCAGATAAACCACAGTTTACACAGAGTTTGGAAGAGTTTTTGTGGACAACACCTTCTAGTCTACAGATGAGTATCTTAAAAGAGATTGTAAGACTGGCTCAAGTAAAAATGTCTATTGGATTTCAGTTTTGACAGCACCTTGTCACAACAGTCAAGGTGAGGTATTTTGTATATGACAAATTTACTAAATCTGCGTAACTATGTTCATTCTGACAGTGTACTAATTCTGTAAATATCAGCATTTCCACTTTACTGTAATTTTTTACATGTCTTAACCATCTCCTGACAAATGATGAAGGAAGTGTGGATTATATTCAAATGTCGCATGTTTTTTATGTTACACTTTCTGACATGCTCCACAACCACGAGAATCATTTTTGGGTCTGTAGAACGAATCGAATCTAATCCAATACAACAATATGTTTTATGTCAGTACCCCACTTTAGATCTGAGTGGTTACTCCCAGATATAGTACGGTTTCCAGTGATTTGTCGTCTACAGCACAATCGAACAACATTCCTCAATATTTTTGGATGCATTCCAATTTCTGTCTTCCCCTCTCCAGCACTCTCAAGTACAATGGAAGTTATTCCTTGACGTCTTAATATATGTCACTTTGTATTTCCTTAGTCAGTGTTTTCCATATGTTCCACTCCTTGCCTCTGCGAAGGACTTCATCATTCGTTATCAGTCCACCAACTTTCAATATTCTTCTAAAGCATCAAACGCTTAGCTTCTTTTCTTTTCAGGTTTCCCACAGTTCATGACTCACTTCTAAGCAATACGTTGTTAAAAATTCAGAAATTTCTTCCTGAAATTAAGGCCAATGTTTGATATTATAAGACTTTTTTTTGGCTTGAATGCCTTCTCCGTTCGTCGCAGTCTGCTTTTTATGGCCTTCTTGCCTTCTCCATCGTATTTTATTTTGCTGCCAAGCAAGCAGAATTCCTTCGCTTCATCTGCTTCGTAGTTCACTATTTTGATGTTATGTTCATTGCCAATGTCATTTCGTTTATCTTCGGTTTACTCTCAGTCCATAGTGTGTGCCCATTAAACAGTCCATTCCGTCCAAGAGGTCCTGCAGTTCTTCCTAACTGTATCTAACAAGCTTCAATATGTCAGATGCACTTTTAACCTCCACACGGCGTTTTTGATGAACATAGAATCCACTCAGGGAGCAACGTTAAACTTCAGGTATTTATTAAAGAAGCGAGATTCTTCTTTATCCAGTCGTCAGTCATATTCGCCAATTTACCATAAAAATTTTTCGTCATGGAGAAAATTTTACGTACTTGTCTAAAGAAGATTTCTTCATGCATAATGTCCAGCACAGCTACCATTTTCTGTAAGCCAGCACAGAATTGAAAAGGTGTTATACTTTGTTCGCTTTAAGTTCAATCTCAATGTTAATAAACGTCTGTTCAACGGTTCATCGTCAGGAGCAGTGCTCCTGCACCCTAAGAAGTGTGGGAGAAAATTAATGAGACTGATTTTTTTTTATCTACTAGAGTTTTCTAAACAACATTATTATCCTCCTGTAGTTCCCTTCGGCATCTATACACCGGCGGAGTCGTTCTCAGTCTTCGTTGCTGCGCTGAAAGGCGTCACGTGGTAGGCCCTTTAATATGTCTGTCACATTCTTTTGAATGATCTCCAGAGTCCCAAAATGACTTTCTTTTTAAGATTTTTTTCAAGTTCGGGAATAGAACAAAGTCACAAGCACTCATTTCAGCTGAATAGGGGGCGGGGAGAGGGGGGGGGGGGGTGGCTGTGGAACAACAGGAATGCCTTTTGAGACCAAAAATTCCAATATGGAAGTGACCATGTGACATGAGGCGTTATCATGATGCAGCATCCACTTGTCTGCAATGTCTGATTCAGCCGTTTGCTGAGCCTTTCAAGGAATTCTTTGTAAAACACTTGGTTAACAGTTTGTCCTGGAGGAACAAATTCTTAATGCATGATACACTTACTGTCAAAAAAGCAAATCAGCATTGTTTTGATCTTTGATTTGCTCATTCGAGCCTTTTTCGGTCGAAGAGTTGTCTCAGGGTGCCACTCTTCACTTTGCGCTTTGTCTCATGATCGTAGTGATAAATACAGGATTCATCACCTGTGATCACACGAAAGAACGATTCGTTGCCATTGGCAGTCCTCTCAACAAGATCAACGCACACATTTCTTTCGTTGTCCACCTTCCCAGTTGTGAGGTTTTTCAGGACCATTTTGGCACAAACTTTTCGCATGTGGTAATCTTCAGTCAAAATTTGATATACTCGGACTCTGAAAGTGTTTAACACATCCTTGTTAAACGTCGGTCTGATATCACAAGACCAAGCACATGTTTTTGCAGTTGCTCTCCCCGAGCGAAGTTCACGTGCAACATGATCTCGGGTCTCCAAAAATGCTCTTGATAAGTAATGTTTCCCATTGACCTGTTTCAACTTTTCATAGATCATCCTCATGGATGCCCCAAGTTTAACACAAAATTTGATTGCATAACGCTGCTCTAAATTACGCTGTTTCATTTTCGTAACGCACAACGAAAACACAAATTCACTGATGGCGCTCTCAAAAATCACGTGATGGCCGTACGGTGCTGAAACTCCGAGTTAGCATCGGGAAGAGATGAATACGCACCTATACAATTAGAACACACAGTGTTGCCAGATCGTTCGTCATATTGTCAGCCTCACTATCTTTCCCACAAACCTCGATATGTTGCCATTGGTAATGGACCCTACTTGTTTTGCCATTCTAAGGAGTCTTACGGACTGAAGGTTGTTATTGTCTTCATCATAGCCATGTTAAATGTTGGACTCACTTAGTTGTAGTTCTAAATCGCACTGGAGAGTAGCTTTCTCTGTTCTGCCAGTCGTGCTTATGAAATCTTCTCTTTCGTACATGCTGTGGAAATGTGTGGAGTTGATTCGTGTACTATAGTGAATCACAGACACCGAAAACCGTCAAAATGCAGTGATTGCGCTTACTATTTTCGAGACGTTTTTAGAAAAAAAGGACGTTAATCGCAACCAATACGGCAGATTTCAGAAATATCTTTTACTGGAAGTTCTGTGTCGAGAGTATTTGGTACGCGGAAAGAAAAACAGAAGACAGGTAAACTGTCTACTTCTGGACAGACGAAAAGACGACAGTCGTGTGCGCTAAGGAAATATGACGGCTTTATGAAGAGTGCTGTGTGGTCAAAGGTACGTGCGTGATAACTGGTTGGCTTCAGGGATGTTATTGTTGATCGGTTGGGAGCTCGTCAGTGTGGCAGACTACAGCTTCATTAGCTCATTTGACTCCTCGAGTTCTGATATCGAAGGAGCTGAAAGATTCTTGGCTGCAGTATTTGACTGTAAGGTGAAATTTCGCTAAGACGCTTTTTTTTTTTAATATTTGCATTGACCATCTAGGATGACGTAACAGTTTTAATTCGTTTGGTTTCTTTGTTTCCTATTTTTCAAGTACCATTCATCCCATCCTAACGTTGCCTTGTCTTTTTTCTGTCCATGTTGCTCCCATTTTTTTATTTTTTCGGCCTTGAAAGCTTTATAAATTTTGTACTTCATTCTTAAAATCTACATCTACATGATTACTCTGCAACTCACAATTAAGTACCTGGCAGAGGGTTCATCGAACCAAGTTATTTCTCTACCGTTTCACTTTCGAACAGCGCGCGGGAAAAACGTGCGTACTCTGACTTCTCTTATTTTATTTTAATAATCATTTCTCTCTAAGTAGGTGGGCGTGAACAAAATATTTTCACACTCTGAGGGAAAGTTGGTGATTAAAATTTTGTGCGAAGGTCGCGCAGCTGCGAAAACCGTCTTTGTTTTGTTGCTTGGTATCCCAATTCGTGTATCATATTCGTGTCACTCGCTCCCTTATTTAGCGACATTACAAAACGAGATCCATTTCTTCGAACTTTTTCGATTCCTCCAATCAGTCCTACCTGATGCGGAACCCATAACATCACAGCAGTACTCCAGAAGAGGCCGGACAAGCATACTGTAAGCATTCTGTTGAGTCGACCTGCTGCATTTTCTAAGTGTTCTGCCAACAAATCGCAGTCTTAGGTTTGCTTTCCCCACATTATTTATGTGATCGTTCCAATTTAAGTTATTCGTAATTGTAATCCCTAAATATTTAGGTGAGCTTATAGCCTTTATATATGTGTGATCAATCGTGGAAGCGAAATTCAGCGGAATCCTTTTAGTACACATGTGGATGACTTTACACTTTTCATTATTTAGAGTCAAATTCCACTTTTTGCACTATATAGATATCGTGTCTGTCATTTTGCAATTTTTTTTGATCATCCGATGACTTTATAAGACGATAAATGACAGCATCATCTGCAAACAATCTAATAGGGTTGCTTAGATTGTCTCCTAAATCGTTTATGTAGATTAGGAACAACAGAGGGCCTTTGAACACTTCCTTGGGGAACGCCAGAAATTACTTCTGCTGTACTCAATGACTTTCCTTCAGTTATTACTAACTGTGACCTTTCTGAGAGAAAATCATGAATCCAGAATCACAAGTGAGACGGCACTCCATAGGCACACAGTTTAGTTAGAACAAGCTTGTGAGCAACGTGGTCAAAGCATTCTGAACTATAAAAATATGGAATCAATTTGACGTCCCTTGTCGACTGCACTAATTACTTCGTAAGAAAATGGTTTATTCCTATTTCCGTTTTTTTTGGTATCTTTTCTTTCTAGTTGCTTTCTTTTCTCTGTAATCAGTGCTGCTATCGACTTCTTTTTCCAGAAATACAGAAATATTTGTTTCGTTAGCCTGTTCTCGTTCATTCGGTAGAAATGTCCAAAGAAGATTAACATTCTTTGTATCCATTACTTTTCTGATAATCCGTCTCTAAAGTACCAGCATTTTGTCCAGCTCACAGTTTGTCGTTAATCATTCATATGAACATAGGCAAGATACATTAATAGCGTAAACTGTTCGTTCCTAGCCCATTACAGTAACAACACAGCCAACCACAATCCACTCCGCCACGCTTTATGCCAACTCACTACCAAAGACTGTCCGATGTCAGGGTTGATTTTTTCACAGAAGTCACATTGGTCGACCCTGTAACATTAATTTTGTACATTTGAAAATTAGAAATTCATTTGTTGGTTTAATATATAACTTTTATTGACATTAATAATTATTATTATGTTATTTTCTTTAAGTTGGACGTACATATACATGAATGACTAGTTTTTCCGAAAGTGTGTATTTTTGTATAAAAAGTGTACCGGATATTTTGATAACTATTCAATAGAATAAAGAAATGGAAATAATGAATTAAAACAATAGAAAGTATCATTAAAGGGAAAGCCACGAATCACGTGAATATCGACAAAAAGTGGTATCTAGCGATTCACTAACAGTGAGACCCAGTATGGTTCAAATGGCGCTGATAACTCTGGGAGCTTCTGAGGTCATCAGGAAGCTGTTTCTGTTATTTCGCACTGTGTGGAGTTGACAGTTACAGTTTTCCTCATTTATAGATGAAATCGAGCATTGATTTTAACAAAAAAACGATTTAGCGCCTAGAACCGCTCGGCCACCCCGGCTGGCAGACCAGTATGGACAGAGTCAAAATACAAGAGAGGAAGTTACCGTAAGGATTGTTACAAGTTATAATTGTAACACCGAAACAATATGTTCGCAGACCATTACTCAGAGTTTAGCCTATAGAGCGCCTAGTCGGCTCCGTTAATGAGCTGAAACTGTTATGTAAAGTAAGATGGGATGACATAAAGAGCACCATAAAAACCAGATTTAATATTTATTGTATAATGCATGAATTAGTACCCAGATATGTTAAACTTAATGTAAATACTAATCCGATCATGGCCCAGAACATAAAACGTCTGACATGGCCTGGGTACAAAGTGAAATTAGAGAGGATTTGAAGATGAAAACCAAACGTAATACGGAAGCGTTCAAATTACAACAGCAGTTAAGTCACTTACTCTCTTCAAACCTCCTACGTCCACCACAACATGCTAAGTACGCTAGACTTCTGCACGGAATTTTTAGCGTATACCTTGAAAATAACGGTAACAATCGTGGGACAGGAGTACATTCATCACATGGTGTTAAAATAGCAATTCCTATGGTTCTTCGTCGTTTGTTGGAATGTTGAACAGTTATCCATAGCATGTACGTCTTTCGAACGTTCATTCCAGAGGTGGGTGAAGCGGTTATTTTGCGGTAATATCGTGGCCAGGGTATTGTACGATAGAGTTGTTTTTTTATGCAAATTGTTATAGATAAAACTTAAACGACAAATTTACTGAAATACATGTCAATGTTCAGTTAACAAGCTGGAACATGTGATAAGACGATTCAATCAACTGTTGTTTTGTCCAGTGGCACCAGCACGGTTTGAAGATAACTGGGCTCTACTAAATATTTGGGCCTAGGTCTGATTGCCGCCACGCTGATAGGTACGGTACATCCCCGTCAGCTAATAACAGGCAGCCGTGAGGCAACAGGACGCGGAAGACAAACGAATGTTGCACAACAGCGACCATCTGCGCCAGTACATTGGAGGGATGGGAAAAACCGACCGATTAAAACCGATAACGGTATTTCAGTTTTGAATAACCGGTATTTTTCGATATTTGTTCGGTCCCAGTTACAATAGATGTTTTTTTATTTTTTACTAATAATCGACAAAAAACCGAAATATTAAGTAGCCTTACCAGCAGCGCAAAAATTTTTCCTTTTTAAATAAACTTTTCTTTCAAAAAGGAACAATTTTTATTCGCAGAACCTGCACTGTATTGAAATATTGCTTTATTATAGAAAATGGGAACAGTGCCAACAGAAAGGAGCAAAAAAACACGAGGTAGAAGAATAGGTACAGCCATAGGCCACAGATATATAGACTGCGCATGACGCCTTTGCGCTGAAACCAACAAAAATGGTTCAAATGGCTCTAAGCAGTATGAGACCGCTCGGCCACAGCGGCCGGCTTAAACCAACATCTAAGTCACGTGATTCGGGCCAGGAAGCTGTTATTACGCGCTGTGTGGAGTGGAGTTGACAGTTACAGTTTTCCTCATTTATAGCTGAAGTCGAGCATTGATTTTAACAATAAAACGATTTACCTTAATGCTGTTACACATGGTAATCGTTTTTGCATATGGCCAGGTGAAACGTACCGACAGTTCTGTTTACAAGCAACAGAACTACAGTTCTTCAGTCAATACTTGTTTTTGTTACACTGTGAGTCCTTCAGTTCACCGCTTCCATGGGAGCAGAAGACGAAACGATAACCACGGCATTAATATTAAGAATTTAGGAGAAATTAGGCTAACTGTAGATCGGTCAATGAGACACTCCCGTAGTTTGCTTTTTGAAAACTCCAGCATCACCGACACGCCCATTAGTCCCTACATCAACATGCAAGAATTTGTAGGTAGCATCTACCTTGGCAAATAAAATGATACTTTTAAAGGATTTGTAACAGCATTAAGGCGAATTGTTTTATTGTTAAAATCAATGGTTGGTTTAAAATATAAACGAAGAAAACTGTAACCGTCAACTCCACTTCACATAGCTCGCACTGATGGAAACTCGGCTTCCTGCAACGAATCACGTGACTTAGGCCGGTATTACACTATCAAATTTCTTTGTCGATATTGATATGTCAGATATTTATGTCAAAGAAATTTGATGGTGTAACAAGGAACTTTGTCAAATAAATATGACCAAATCTAGGGCCTTGCTGTAGATTTGATCATAAAAGTAGCTTGTCTTCTGTTCACTGTAATGTGACATGTTACCACATGCAGCGTTCTGTCATCTGTAGTGTGTTTTTAAACATGGCCGCTAAACTCAATTGGTGTGTACCGTCAACTACAAAATTAATTGATATATATGAAGCTGATGAGGCGCTTTACAACGTGAGGCACCCTGAGTACAAAAATAGATTAAGAATATTGGAGAGTTACAAAAAAATTGCGGAGGTCATTAGCTGTGAGATACGGCCGGGTTGCACAGCTGGAGATATAAAAAAGAAAATTAATGCCCTCCGCTCAAGCTGCTCCTTCGAGAAAGCAAAAGTACGTATCGACATACTTATTTCATTTTATTTAGGCAAGTAATGTTTACATGACATACAAATGGGTTACATACACTCCTGGAAATTGAAATAAGAACACCGTGAATTCATTGTCCCAGGAAGGGGAAACTTTATTGACACATTCCTGGGGTCAGATACATCACATGATCACACTGACAGAACCACAGGCACATAGACACAGGCAACAGAGCATGCACAATGTCGGCACTAGTACAGTGTATATCCACCTTTCGCAGCAATGCAGGCTGCTATTCTCCCATGGAGACGATCGTAGAGATGCTGGATGTAGTCCTGTGGAACGGCTTGCCATGCCATTTCCACCTGGTGCCTCAGTTGGACCAGCGTTCGTGCTGGACGTGCAGACCGCGTGAGACGACGTTTCATCCAGTCCCAAACATGCTCAATGGTGGACAGATCCGGAGATCTTGCTGGCCAGGGTAGTTGACTTACACCTTCTAGATCACATTGGGTGGCACGGGATACATGCGGACGTGCATTGTCCTGTTGGAACAGCAGGTTCCCTTGCCGGTCTAGGAATGGTAGAACGATGGGTTCGATGACGGTTTGGATGTACCGTGCACTATTCAGTGTCCCCTCGAAGATCACCAGTGGTGTACGGCCAGTGTAGGAGATCGCTCCCCACACCATGATGCCGGGTGTTGGCCCTGTGTGCCTCGGTCGTATGCAGTCCTGATTGTGGCGCTCACCTGCATGGCGCCAAACACGCATACGACCATCATTGGCACCAAGGCAGAAGCGACTCTCATCGCTGAAGACGACACGTCTCCATTCGTCCCTCCATTCACGCCTGTCGCAACACCACTGGAGGCGGGCTGCACGATGTTGGGGCGTGAGCGGAAGACGGCCTAACGGTGTGCGGGACCGTAGCCCAGCTTCATGGAGACGGTTGCGAATGGTCCTCGCCGATACCCCAGGAGCAACAGTGTCCCTAATTTGCTGGGAAGTGGCGGTGCGGTCCCCTACGGCACTGCGTAGGATCCTACGGTCTTGGCGTGCATCCGTGCGTCGCTGCGGTCCGGTCCCAGGTCGACGGGCACGTGCACCTTCCGCCGACCACTGGCGACAACATCGATGTACTGTGGAGACCTCACGCCCCACGTGTTGAGTAATTCGGCGGTACGTCCACCCGGCCTCCCGCATGCCCACTATACGCCCTCGCTCAAAGTCCGTCAACTGCACATACGGTTCACGTCCACGCTGTCGCGGCATGCTACCAGTGTTAAAGACTGCGATGGAGCTCCGTATGCCACGGCAAACTGGCTGACACTGACGGCGGCGGTGCACAAATGCTGCGCAGCTAGCGCCATTCGACGGCCAACACCGCGGTTCCTGGGGTGTCCACTGTGCCGTGCGTGTGATCATTGCTTGTGCAGCCCTCTCGCAGTGTCCGGAGCAAGTATGGTGGGTCTGACACACCGGTGTCAATGTGTTCTTTTTTCCATTTCCAGGAGTGTAATTTTGTTCACTATAGGTACTTGAAGCATACAATAATGTTTACATAACATACAAATAGTTTACATTACTTTCATTATTATTACTGCAGGTGCTAAAAGCAAAAGTGGAGCCAGTGCACAGGCTGTTTATTTTCCGCAAGTGTACTGGTGCCACTTGCTTAAATTCCACTTCCAGGCCACAAGGCGGACGAAAGTGTGAGTAACGTAGAGGGAACCGGAAGTGCCAGTGAACGTGGAACACCCACGTTCGAAGAAATGTTTGAGGTAGGTGCATTTGTTTACATTTCACATTACGAAATATGATTGTCTTACCAGGGCACTTTTCCAGCACCACTGTAAAATGGTTTAAAGCATTCTCTAACAGCTCTCCCGTGTACTGGACGTCCAGAAGCAGTTTGGTGAGCTATTGTTTCCATTCGCTGTAGGTCCTCGGTGTTTTGAGACTCAAGATAAGTGTAGTTTCCTACTAAGGCAGACACTGCTTCCTGACGAGTGTACATGTGTTTTCTTCTCTCAGTTAACAAGTTGTGCAGTGTACAGGCAGTCAGTGTAATTGTGGTAACTTTATCTGGAGACAGATTAACGGCAGTAAGAAAAATCCTGAGACGATTGGCAAGAATGTCAAAGCTGCTTTCGACTAATCTTCTTCCACGTGACAGTCTGTAATTGAAAACCTCTTCTTCCTTAGTGATTCCTTTTAAGGGGTACGGCTTCATAATATTGTAACTCAGAGGAAAAGAATCATCTGCCAGTACAATCACTGTGTTCCCAAGCATCCTGCCTTCAGGAATGTTCAGAATAGATCGGTCGATGAGACACTCCCGTAGTTTGCTTTCTGAAAACTCCAGCATCACTGACACGCCCATTAGTTCCTATATCAACATACGAGAATTTGTAGGTAGCATCTACCATGGCAAATAAAATGATACTGTTAAAGGATTTACAATTTTTGAAGTGAGATCCATTAACTTGTGGGCATTTAATACGAATACGCTTTCCGTCCATTGCTCCTACAGTGTTATAACAGTTCCACCTGTCCTCGAAATCATTTGCGATTTCCTCCCACTCTTCTCTCCTTGTGGGTACTCATAAATACGATTTATCTATGTGTAAGGTAGCATGTAACTAATGGGTTTCATTTCTATTTTATAACATGAAATGCAGGCTCATTACTCCTCCCAAGAAGAGACTGATGTCGCGTGTAGTGAGCCACAGCCACATCTCCAACCCTAGCGTCATGAGCAGCCTCCCACAAAGAGAAGGAAAGGTATAACTGACGTTATTGTGGAAGCCACCAGTACGTTGACGCCTGTGGCTAATATGACCAGAAATCAGCTCCAGCCTTTCCGAGAAGACCGATATAATGCCCTTGCCACCCACATCGCAGATGAACTGCGTGCGATGGAGGATGTTGGTGGTAAATCATGTACATATCCAGTCTTCTTTATCTATTTTCGTATTCAGGATGCCTCATGTTGTAAAGCGCCTCATGAGCTTCATACATTCTATTAATTTTGTAGTTTTCGGACACAAAATGTAATTCTGACTTGTTTCTAAAATAAAGACAGTTCTTAAGGCTCATAAAAAGTTTTGAACATTTATTTACCTTCATATATTGGTCCTTTAGTGCTTTATAATTTGCTTCACACGTTTCAGGTATTATTTTCCTTAATGTGCACTGTGGTATTCGAGTGCTGTACTGTAAGCTAGAGGAATAGGAGTGTACTGTGAACCTGTCTTCTGCAGATATTGCAATTCTTAAGTGAGTATTGTGCTTTGTGATATGAGGATACACTACACTGAGCATCCATTCTTAAGTAATTTATGTACGACTTGACGTCCTCCACTACAAGCTCACGTAACAAGTTTTATTGAATGCTTTTACCGTCTCGTCGTAAAACCCACGGCTTCACCCAGATACGTTTCCTTTTTTTCCCCGGCTTCTCTTCCAAATGTGCACACAGTGCAATCGTGGTAAATGCTACTGCTGCGGTTAATTACAAGTTGTTGTTGTCAGCCATCTTGAACTTTGACGAAAAATATGATGACAGTATAATACTCCTTTTTAGCGTCACATCAAAGATCTTTGTCAAATAAATTTGACGAATATTGATCATTTCTCTGATTAAATCTTTGTCAAAGAAATATGATAGTGTAATATGAATGATATGAAGAAATATGATGGACATAAAGTGTATTGAAGACTTATTTACCTTCAGATATTGCTCCATTAGTGCTTTAAAATTTGCTTCACACGTTTCAGGTATTATTTTGGTTAATGTGCACTGTGGTGTTAGAGTGCTGTACTGTAAGCTAGATGTTGCCTTAGATGTTGGTACCATACCTCAGCATGGCCGATACAAAGCCGTGCGCAGTCTATATTCTTTGTGGTCTATGGGTACAGCACTGCTGAGACAATAAATCCCTGCTGCCGTGTGTTGGCCTAAGGAACGCGTGTACGTGCAGTGTGCAAGATTTGTCCCCACCTGGTCTGTACGGTATTTCCTCCCACCGTCGCTGGACATCCGTTGTACTGCAGAATGGCACCAACCCTAGTCTGGAAATATTTTTACGAAGTGACATAGCAATGAAGTACAATGCTTTATTTGCTTCAAAAGATTAAAGATCTGTCTGCCACTTCTATGAAATAATAAAAG
This sequence comes from Schistocerca serialis cubense, assembly GCF_023864345.2. NCBI lineage: Eukaryota > Metazoa > Arthropoda > Insecta > Orthoptera > Acrididae > Schistocerca > Schistocerca serialis. The sequence goes on from NC_064641.1 coordinate 822,867,809, forward strand.
AGGAAGAAATTATGTTAACAGCAATAAATTAAATATCAACAACATTTCATAGATAGTATACAGCAAAAAGAGAAAGTAGTTGACATAATATACATTTATCTGCCTGTAGCTTGAAAACGAACAAATTAACACGACAAATGGAGTTCTTCAACCACACTTTTCACCCTTTAGCACTGACTATTCGTCAAGCCCCAAGGACGTAGCCAAAGGCATATTATAGGGCGTATCACCTAAATGAAGTTCCACGCGACCTCATTGCCGTGTAGTCTAATTGAAAGGTATTTTGATTTTCAGTCATGCTACGAAAAGGGTTACGCACTACTGATAGTCAACTAGCCATGTTAGCTGTCGTCAAACCCTAATTTAACCAAGACTAACTACTGTAAATTGTTGGCCTTACCTGAGATAAGTTTTTGTTTTACTAATCAGCTCAGTTCATACTCGTAGTTTAATTTAATGTACAGGTTGACAATTATTGAACTATATGAAAAAAATGTAAATTACAGTCATTACAGATATTCGGATTTAGGTTACGACATGTTCGATATGCCTGCCATCACTGGCAATGACGTGGTGCAGACGAATAGCGGGATTCTGCATAATCTGCTGAATCCGGAGAATATGGCGGCCAATCGATGCCCATGCCAATGGCCTCCGGATACCCCAGAGCCAGAACGCGGTCTCCAAAGTGCTCCTCCAGGACATCAAACACTCTCCTGTTTCGATGGGGTCGAGCTCCGTCTTGTATGAACAGTATCTTGTAGAAATCGGGGTCACTTTGGATGAAATCATCTTCCAAAAACTTCACGTACCGTTCCGTAGTCACGGTGCCATCAAGGGATATCGCAGCGATTAATCCCTGACTAGACATTGCACACGACAGAGTCACCTTTTGCGGATTCTCATTCCCCCGAATGCGCCAGTTTTGCTTATTGACCAACCCATCCAAATCAAAGTGGGCTTCGTCGCTAAGCCAAGCCATACAATTCTCATCGTGCCCCGCCGCCAGCCGTGCAGTTTGATCGTCCTAACGCAAACGTTCAGAAGTTACGACGATTTTATTTCATATAGGTCAATAATTGTCACCCTGTAATTCTTGCCGTTTATTGTTTTGCGCTATGTTCTGTTCAGATAATTTCTAATTGAGGATGAGTTTGTAACAAGTAAGAAGAGGAAAACCGATCTGGGTCATCCTTTCAAAATCAATTAAGTTCTTGTAAGGCTACACTACTGGCCATCAAAATTACTACACCAACAAGAAATGCAGATGATAAACGGGTATTCATTGGACAAATATATTATACTAGAGCTGACATGTAATTACATTTTCACGCAATTTGGCTGCATAGATACCGAGAAATCAGTACCCAGAACAACCATATCTAGCCGTAATAACGGCCTTGATACGCCTGGGCGTTGAGCCAAACAGAGCTTGGATGGCGTGTACAGGTACAGCTGCCCATGCAGCTTCAACACGATACCACAGTTCATCTAGTGTAGTGACTGGCGTATTGTGACGAACCAGTTGCTCGGCCACCATTGACCAGACGTTTTCAATTGGTGAGAGAATTGGAGAATGTGCTGGACAGGGCAGCAGTCGAACATTTTCTGTATCCAGAAACGCCCGTACAGAACTTGCAATGCGGTCGTGCATTATCCTGCTGAAATGTAGGGTTTCGCAGGGATCGAATGAAGGGTAGAGCCACGGGTCGTAACACATCTGAAATGTAACGTCAACTGTTCAATGTGCCGTCAATGCGAATAAGAAGTGACTGAGACGTGTAACAAATAGCACCCCATACCATCACGCCGGGTGATACGCCAGTATGGTGATGACGAATACACGCTTCCAATGTGCGTTCACCGCGATGTCACCAAACACGGATGCGACCATCATGACGGTGTAAACAGAACCTGGATTCATCCGAAAAAATGACGTTTTGCCATTCGTGCACCCAGGTTCGTCGTTGAGTACACACCGCAGGCGCTCCTGTCTGTGATGCAGCGTCAAGGGTAACCGCAGCCACTGTCTCCGAGCTGATAGTCCATGCTCCTGCATACGTTGTCGAACTGTTCGTGCAGATGGTTGTTGTCTTGCAAACGTCCCCATCTGTTGACTCAGGGATCGAGACGTGGATGCACGATTAGTTACAGCCATGCGGGTAAGATGCCTGTCATCTCCACTGCTAGTCATACGAGGCCGTTGGGATCCAGCACGGCGTTCCGTATTACCCTCCTGAAGCCACCGATTCCATATTCTGCTAACAGTCATCGGATCTCGACCAACGCTAGCAGCAATGTCGCGATACGATGAACCGAAATCGCGATAGGCTACAATCCGACCTTTATCAAAGTCGGAAACGTGATGGTACGCATTTCACCAAATCGGTTTGAAACTTTCCTCATGTCAGCACGTTGTAGGTGTCGCCACCGGCGCCAAACTTGTGTGAATGCTGTGAAAAGCTAATCATTTGCATATCACAGCATCTTCTTCCTGTCGGTTAAATTTCGCGTCTGTAGCACGTCATCTTCGTGGTGTAACAATTTTAATGTCCAGTAGTGTATAATAACTGAAGCCATGAATTTCACGCAAATTAAATCTTAAAATATGCATGGATTTGTACACTATCAAATGACCAGACATGCACATTTAAAGGAAAAGCATGGAATATCAAAATTCCTTCTTTTGTTGTGACGCGTTTTATTTTAAAACAATGTACAACAACTAGTTTTTCCAAATTCTCCACCTACCGAGGTGAATCTGCGCGTAGAGACTCTCAGCTAGCACTCCCTGGATTCGGGAGGCGGGATGATTCGAATCTAGCCGTCGGCAACTTTGAAAATGCGTTTATGTGGTTTGGATTTTCGGTTTAGACGAGGCCGGTGTTGGTCCCTTACTATTGGCCATAGCCAATTCCTTCCTTTCCTGACAGATTTTTATTCTCTTCAAGATGCAGCCTCGCTGCATAAATGAAAAGAGCTGCATCGAAGGCGAACAGGGTGTGTCTCCGGAGACTTCGAGCACTAAAGGGCACGCCATAAATCGGTACACATGCAATAGCGTGCGCTACCTAATACGTTTGAAAACACCCCTCAAAAAACCGAGATTCTTCCGTGGCTCATACCTCATGTTCTATTGGTGGTAGAATGGTGTGGTCATGCGTTTTGGATAGGCCTTGGACAAGGGCCATATGTATATCCAACAGAGGGGTCGTGTTCGTCTCACTATCCTACAGTGCAGAGTTAAATTATGAATAATACACACTTAAGCCTGCTTATACTAACGGAGCACATCGTTTGGTTCTTTTTGCATTTGATGTGGTCTAAGGTGTGCCTTAAGGTGCTTATGTGGGCATCATTAGTTCATGGGCGGTTCCTTAGAAAACCCAAAGAGGAGTTCTTTACCATTTTTTGTACCAAAACCGAGCCGGGAATTCGAAGACGACTAGGCACAGCAAATGGCTGGAATTTTCATGATACGTTCCTAAGATCTCGATCTCTAACAACCTTGATAATTTTATTGCCATCTGTGTTCGCTTTCGAGTTACGGAGGTTCAAAGTTAAGTACGCACGTAAAATACGGTGCGAGGCGAAATCCAAATAATAAATAACAGCGGCAAATTGCTCAAATTTTACGTTTATATTGTCGAGGCAATTTATCTAGAAGTTCCATCTTCTCATTTTAAAAAATCTTTATCTTTTATCGAGAAACGCCTCAAAAACATGGCTTTTGAGTACCAAAACCAAGCTACAGATTCCAAGACGGCTATGCTCAGCAAAACTTTTACTTCCTAATATCCCGATCTCATACAATGTCAAAAAATCTGTTGATATGTTTATAAATTTCTGAGATACAGAGGTTCAAAATTACGTACTGTGAGAGTGGGGTTGATCTGAGATTCTCTTATTCTGCGCAACGGATTAATCTGAGATGTACCCTTTTCCCTGTGGCTCCTGCAAGATGCATTTTCCACCCCCACACTACTACAGAAGTCAGACAGACGCTCCTAACGTTCTAAAGAGAAATGCCTGAAAAACTTTCAGCAATAAATATCTTCTGGAGTCGTCCGCTGTAAGGAAATGACACAAAAATTCACAAAATTTCTTATGTAACTAGTGGGATACTTGGGTACTGGAGTAGTGCTAGTTAGTGTAAGAAAAACATGAAACTAACGAAAGTTATTTTTTATTTTGCAAAAATTCTGAGAAATCACAATGGCACTTTTAGTTATGAATTGAACAAGTTATATCCTGGTTCTTTTCGGAATGTGAAGTTACCTCTCAAGGATAGGATTCGCTAATGAAATTTCTATACAAAGTTTAAGATGGTTGTTGACTTGGCAGAATGGCTGAGAGGCGCGCCTATTCAACTTGAATAATTATCCTTTAGAATGTTGCTAGATACGGTTGAGGCTGTCGCGTTTGAAATGCAGTGAAGTGTACTGTTGTGGCGGAAATGTGGGGCTCGCAATAGCTGTAGCACACAATACTGTAAGCTGTGATGACTGCTGTCTGCGCCGCTCGCTGCTGACAAATAAGATAACTCTCGTTCTATCTAGATTGACCTTCACCAATCAAACGCTCCCTACGCCTTGATGAAGTCAAGGATTCCTATTTGCCCCTAGTCTAACTATTGGCGTGGTACACCGGTCAGGTCTACCGCGATGCCACTCAAAAATTCGCTCGCAGGTGTTTAACTATAACTCTGTCCGGTTCACACCGCACAATAAGTGTATCGGCCAACACAGTGAACAATGCTTAATCTCAAGGACTCAATATAGAGTCGCACTTCGATTCGCTCTCAACAGAGGTGGTCTCCCAGTGAAGTACTGAGGAGGGACTTGTTCGTCGCTCCAAGAGCGACAACAGAACGGCGCCTCTCCACGCCAGACGTGAAGGGGTATATCTTTCGGTCCCTTCCATTACTCCTTCAGCTCAAGGCGTCAGAAATATCGTCTGCCAATCAGCATTGCTCTTCTAAAACGGGAGAATGACATTTCGTTTAAGGCGACCAATCCGGAAACCTGTAGTATCAGCGTTTGGCGTTTGCTGTCTCCCTGTGAAAATCTCTGAAACCGCGTGCTATGTGTAAAGAATGCGGAATTTGCTTTTAAGCCGAACACGGGGTCGTTCCTCCTTTCCCTCAGGCGAACACTGTCCACTCCACGGGCGGCCACCGATCGACGTAGACGGGTTGGGACTTGCCTCCTGGCGTGCGGTTGCCTCTCTCGGACTAAAAGTTCCTGTGACCGTCGTGTCTGGAATGTGTGTGTGTACGCCAGCCTCAAGTATTTCAACCACGGTGCGCACTTGCTATTTATTAGTTATTTGCATATTGTTTACATGAATTCATACAACACTGACTTTATCTTATCGAGTTAGGGTTCGAATGAAGCGTCTTGATGTGCAGAATATGATTGTGAGGGCGGAATACGTAAGCAATGAAGGTCAGGAGACCACAGCATCTTACAGTACTTGTAGACGTAAAATCCAGTGTGAGTCGAAAACGTATTTCATAAAGTGATGTAGCACGGAGCCATACACTATGTGGTTAAAAGTATCCAGACACCCCCAAAAACATACGTTCTTCATATTAGGTGCATTGTGCTGCCACCTACTGACAGGTACTCCATATCAGCGACCTCAGTAGTCATTAGACATCGTGAGAGAGCAGAATGGGTTGTCTGCGGGACTCCCAGACTTCGAACGTGGTCAGGTGATTGGGTGTCACTTATGTCATACGTTTGTACATGAGATTTCCACACTCCTAAACATCCCTAGATCTACTGCTTCCGATGTGATAGTGAAGTGAAGGGACACATACAGAACAAAAGTGTACAGGCCGACCTCGTCTGTTGACTGGCAGAGACCGCTGACTGTTGAAGAGGGTCGTAATGTATAATAGGCAGACATCTATCCAGACCATTACACAGGAATACCAAACTGCATCAGGATCCACTCCAAGTACTTTGATAGTTAGGCAGGAGGTGAGAAAACTTGGACTTCATGGTCGAGCGGTTGCTCATAAGCCACACATCACGCTGGTAAATGCCAAACAACTCCACGCTTGGTGTAAGGAGCGTAAACATTGGACAATTGAACAGTGGAAAAACATTGTGTGGAGTGATGAATCACGGTACACAATGTGGCGATCCGATGGCACGGTGTGGGTATGGCGAATGCCCGAAGAACGTCATCTGCCAGCGTGTGTAGCGCCAACAGTAAAATTCGGAGGCGGTGGTGTTATGGTGTGGTCGTGTTTTTCATGGAGGGAGCTTACACCCCTTGTCTTCTTGTGTGGCACTATCACAGCACAGGCCTACACTGACGTTTTAAGCACCTTCTTGCTTCCCACTGTTGAAGAGCAATTCAGGGATGGCGATTGCATCTTTCAGCACGATAGGGCACCTGTTCATAATGGACGGCCTTTGGTGGAGTGGTTACACGATAATAACATCCCTTTAATGAACTGGCCTGCACAGAGTGCTGATCTGAATCCTATAGAACACCTATGGGATGTTTTGTAACGCCGAATCCTGCCTCGGGCGCGGGTGTGTGTGATGTCCTTAGGTTAGTTAGGTTTAAGTAGTTCTAAGTTCTAGGGGACTGATGACCACAGCTGTTAAGTCCCATAGTGCTCAGAGCCATTAGAACCATTTTTTTTTTTTTTGGAACGCCGACTTCGTGCGAGGCGTCACCGATCGACATCGATACCTCTCCTTAGTGCAGTACTCCATGAAGAATGGGCTGCCATTCCTCAAAAAACCTTCTAGCACCTGATTGAGCGTATGCCTGCGAGAGTGGGAGCTGTCATCAAGGCTAAGGGTGGGCCAACACCATATTGATTTCCTGCATTACCGTTGGAGGGCGCCCCGAACTTATAAGTAATTTTCAACCAGGTGCCCAGATACTTTTGATCACATACTGCTTGCTGTAAAGTGTCTCTGTTATCATCAGAATAGGTCTGGGAACAGCATGCTGTAGTACTGAAGCACATGCAAAATTTTTATGCACGTCGGTTTCGCATAAGTAAACCATCAAAATTTTACTGACACGTACAGTTCTTTTCACGAGTGACTTGCCCTGCTGTAGCAGGGAAAAGAAGGAAACCCGTGGAAAAATGTTCCTATCCAAGCGCGGAAACAGCCAATACGCTCGTGTGCAAAAGATTCTAACTAAGAAGTTGGGGCAACAGCTGCTTCATTCTACCATAAGAAGAAGAAGACAGTGTCAGGGGAGAGAGACGGAGAAGTAATAAATATTGGACGATAGTAAACAATGGCTGTGCTACAGAAAGAGCCAAGAAGACAATGGCAGTGTGAGAGAACGAGAGGAACACAGTGGCAGTGGAACGTAGTTCACAGTGACAGAAATGTGATGCGAAACAGAGAAGACAGTGCCACTGTGAGAGGAATACAGAGACTGAGAAAGTGGAAATAAGTGAGAGACAGTGGTAGTGAGAGACAGAGTCTGTGACAGTGTCAACGAGGAAGAGAGTGATAACAATATTGAGAAAAGACAGTGGTAGTGGGCAGGAATAAATAAGATAGTAGAGGTAAGAGAGAACAAGAAGGAGACAGAGACGATACTAGTAGGTCAGAACGAAAGAGACTATGGTCTGAGAAAGGAGACAGTGACAGTTAAAGAGACACAAAGAGATAATGAAAATGACTGGGGCTGAATATGTGAGTGAGACTGGGCAAGTGGGATCGGTTTGTGTGATGTATAGCGATGGACTGGTGGGTGTGAGCGAGTTAAAGAGGGAGTGAGAGGTGAGTTGCATTTTAAAAAGAGCGTCGGATATGTTCGCATTCTAAAATGTTTGGGAATACTTTCAAAGAGGCTGATGATGGATAATGAAGTATCTGGTACCCCAGTCAGTCTTTTAAACAGGAGAATATTCACCTTTTGTTCTCCGATAGGAACTTCCTTCCGCTGGTAAATAATAATCCAAATTCTCCTGTTTAGGCTGATGCGCTTATCTGCAGAAAATGATCTTTCTCCGTTGCTAGAAGTGGCAGATAAATACTTAAATGAGGAAATTTGGCACAGTGCAAGACTGGATAATTCCAGATCCTTTGCTCTAGCTTCTCTGTCGAACACAACAATATCAGATCTGTTTCTTATCCCAACAAACCAGTTGGCAATAATCATGGGGTCCCAAGAAATTCACGTCCGTTGACCCGTGATCACTTCCTCAGCTCCAATCGAAACTGAAAGAAGAAGAATGTAAAATAACATTGAAGGCTGAGGGGAGACTATAGCAGGTTTGCCAAAACACAGTACTCCAAAGTAACGAAATTATATCTCCGCTTAGTGAAAGCTCTGAGATAAATACCGAAGAGAATGGTCTGTCGTTCTTGATTGAAACTTCATATTTTATGAATTAAAATTGAGAAAATACGCTATTATGTACGATTGTGTAATATTATGCACTAAGGCAGGGAAAGGTGCAGGACTGAAGTGCAAATTTTTGTCATATTACGTATAAAAAGTTAAAATACGCAATATGTATGAATTTATGTCCTGTAAGGTCAAAATTCGCAAACATTCACGACGAAACCCTGAGGCTTGCAATGACGTGGCACAAATGGTACTGATTCATCCAAAATGATTGAAATTTTATCCGACCCGCATGGGTAGCCTCGCCCGTTAGCACAACGTTTCTGGGATTCGAGGGATGACACTGAACCGTATGTTAGAGGACTGAGCTTTGTTTTGATAGCAAAGAGGGAATACATTATATTAGAATTATAATTCGTTTGGCAGTAAAGTAAAGCTGTCATATTGCCAAATAAATTAATTGTGCATTTGGGTATTTCTTACATACTGTAGAGAGTATATGTCACACTCTTTCAAGAAACTCTTTTCTTGCTTAGTTCTAGAGACCATATACTGTTTGTCTGAAGGTATCCCAAAAGAAAATTGTGTACATAAAATTTAAAAATTAAACAAATATATTTTCGGAATGAACGAAAAACACGAGCCCTTTTAAGGTCCTCTTTAACTCATCTGACTCCCTCCTCCCCTTTGACAAAATCCTAACTACGTATTTGAATGCCCAAACAATGGTGTGATCCCCACTTACAACATGATTTTTGAGTAGAGTCTTAATCAATTAGCACCAGTGGGAGAATACTGATGATTTTTTGTATTATACAACCACATATCACTTTTGGAGAAAAGCGGCAAACGGTGGACAGACTAAGTTTTGTTTTACACTGAAGAACCAAAGAAACTGGTTCTCCTGCCTAATATCGCGTAGGGCCCCTGCGAGCACGCAGAAGCGCCGCAACACTCTGTGACATGGACTCAACTAATGTCTACAGAAGAGCTGGAGTGAATTGATAATATGAACTCTGTAGGCCTGTCCATAAATCCGTTAAAGTACGAAGGGATGGAGATCTCTTCTGAACCGCAAGTTGCAAGGCATCCCAGATATGCTCAATAATGTTCGTGTCTGGAGACTTTGGTGGCCAGCGTAAATGTTTAAACTCAAAAGTGTGTTCCTGGAGCCATTCTGTAGCAATTCTGAACGCGTAAGTTGTCGCCCTGTCTTGTTGGAATTGCCCATATCTGTCGGAATGCACAATGGATATGAATGGATGTAGGTGACCAGACAGGATGGTTATGTACAGTCGTGCTCAAAAGTATCCGAACGACCTGACTTGCATTTCGCCTGATTGGCATGCAACTCACATAAGGCACCTGTCTAGTAGGTCCTCTAATCGCTCCTTGGTACAGTCATTTGACTATTGAAAATGGTTCCAAAAAGTCACCACTAGAAAACACTGCTCTGTATCGCAATAACTCAAGATGTAAAGTAATACCATGATACTAGAAATATCAGGGAACACCTTATCACAGATAAGACTGTCCTTAAGACTTGTGAGCTCACATTTATTGCAATAAATAACATACCTGAAATGTTACCACTCTCATTATTACGTCAGATAGGTAATGCACGTAATAAGTTCGTCGTATTCATGATTTCCTCTTCAAAGTAACATTCCGCACTTGTTATTTAACACAAAATGACATTAAAAATTTAAGTTATTCACGAACAGCTAGTTGAAAATATGTATGAACTTCAAATGGCACGACGAACCGTCTCGTTATGCGTATGGATTCAAACCCAGGTGATGCGGGCTAAGATTTCGTGACTGACGGAAACTAACAGTCATTCCTGACTAAGCATACACAGAGTGATATACCTCGATTTTAGACATTATCAGTTAGCAAATATCAACTTTAAATTATATAACGGAAACATTTTTAACGGACGCGAATTCCTACCCAGCATCTATTGTCCCTGTTAACGAACTTCGAGAGATGTTAAATATTACTTCTTCACAAGTAACTTGCTTGAAATACCGTGAGGTAAAGCTTTGGGTTGCACTGGGATTCGAACCCAGAACCTAATCGGATTGTTATCGAAGCACAATCAACTGTGACTTACCGGATTTTCTCGGCGGTAACTAGATGTTTTAACTGAAATGACGAGACGAAACATTAATATTTTACTTCCCAGGACTCCAACCCGGCACCTATCACTGTTATATTCTAGAGAAAACTAACGTTAAATACGGGTTTGTTACACCAGCAGCGACATGTGAGCATGTTTGAACTAGAAATAATATGACGAAGAGTTCAGTGCTGACTGGGAATCGAACCTCACACACATCGTTTCTACACACAAACAGACGTCAACTACCGAATTTTTCTCCACCAGCAGCTCTGAATAACATCCTTGAGCTAACAGTGATCTCGCAAATAGTTAGATGACTCACTGTGAGTCAAAAACGTCAGATATCGTTAGTGTTACAACGAAAGAAAATGCATTAAAAATCAAAACTATTATCCACCAGCAGATAGGTGTTCTCCTGGTAGAGCTTGATAATTCATAATGAAAATCCTATTGCCGGGCCAGGTTTCGAACCCATTCACGTGCAATATGTGGAGATGTTGAGGAATCTGGAGTTTTGAACAAACAACAAATTGTAGTCGACGTGTATTGTCACGAAGGGATCGAATTCCGTGTTAAGGGCGATCTGAGTTGCAGTCCCAGTTCAGAACCGATGTTATAGGCATACAGAAGCTCAAAGAAAAGATGGAATAAGTGTCCTGTGACCCTACGTAGCGTTTGTTTCGTCACTAGAAATAAATAACTAGTATAAGAAAGGTTACTGGTGAAGCAGTTCCTACATGTCGCCACTCCTGACTTTATTGTGGTTCAACTTAACGTCTACTTGGTACAGAAGGAATATCATGTTTAATGTGAATTTCAGACCACAATGTTACTATACCTTCTTCACTTGCCGTAGCCAGAAGAGAATAGCAACTGTCTCTCCCTATCAAAAATCATGGGCAGAAGATGGAATCGAACCCAGACCATAAGTATATGAACCTATCATCAATCCAACAGACCACCAAATCCTCCTCTCTGTCACTCATTTTTCTATCATAACACTGATGCGCCACACTGGATGAGACTTCTGACACACAGGCTCCCTGTAGTGGTTTGCAGCATGTTCAGTCCATTCATTTACTTGGTTGACTGAATCGCCATGAACTATCTGCCTCGGCTGCCCAGTGCAAACATTCGACTCTGTTTTGTAATCACCGAAATAAAATCACGTAACTGCCACCTACACAGAACTGCCGACAGTGTAGGATGTAGAAATTTAAATAGGAACTGTTCCTGTCCACTTGAGCTATTCTACTGCCCTATCTGTTTGTTGAAACCGTAGTGCAGTGCAAAAGAAAAGCTGTAACTGTCTGTCTCCCAACAGTCTAGATCCGGCCGTATGGATTATCTCACAGCACTGTGGAATTTATACAGGCATTGTTGTTAATTTCTGCTTGTGCCGTAACTACGTGTTAGCTGATAGCGTGATGGGATGCGTTGCGCTTTGTAGATAAGGTGTCGTGAGTTCGTATACATTCAGTGCTACATTTTTTTTAAACGCAATTCTGCTGTCTGCTGCAGTTATCAATCAAATGGAACTTTGAACATAATTCCCTTCACTTCCCAACCCAAAATAGTCGCATGTGGAAAAAGGGCTAACTTCTGCAACATTCTGTTCTTTTCAGGTTTAATAGGCGGACAGGCAGCAGATGCATCTCGAAGCTTTTGTATTATGTATGGGGAGAGTGCATCGTGCGAAAATAGTCAGAAAAGTATTTTCTACATTAGCTGTCGTCTGGTAGTGGCATTTTATTCTTCTTCAATCTTGTTTGACAGCATTAACTCAGAACAAGTATTCTAAATGCATGAAATCAATAAACTGCAAGTGCTTTGTCAGACTGTTATAGTTAACATCAGAGAATTTGCATATATCGTTGATGATTAATTTCTCTGTCATGTTTATTATTGCTTTAACAACACTAAAAAAAACCTTACGAAAATTGTGCACTGTATTATAAGAAATGAAATAAAACTACCCATGATAACCTTACGACGAAAGTCAGTTTTAATAAAACTGAGTATCTGCACACAAGCGTGCCTCTATCGGCACGAATTTGTAAAATACAACTCACTTACATTTCGATTGGGTCTGTGTTTAATTGGTATGCTGTGTCATGCTCAACAGGTATGCAAATGTGACATTTCATAAATAAAGTTATGTATTCCTAGAAACCCAAAATTTGCTTGTCAGCAGCGGAAAGAGGCGTTACCTGTTGTGCAGCATTGTAAGTTTTTCACCATTGCACTATGAGCTGAAAGTATTTTCTTGCGATTTGCTTATCAGTTCATTTCCTTCATACTTATCGCCCTGGCACGTGAGTCGTAAGTGAAGAACAATATTGAATTTCGTTTCGTTGACGGACGATTCGAATTTCTTCATAGACGCTTGTATTGTGAAGCAGCTTGGCAGTCAGAAAGCCGAGATCTATGACCATTAACACAACTTACTGAGTCGAGCTGCCAAGAGGATTTGATGTGTGAAGGTTTTCTTCTCATTTCGTTACAGAATTTCTTCTGGGAATTCGCAGCTCCAGAAAATAAACCACGGAAAAAAGTTTGAACACGCTGGCCCCTACAGTGGTCAGCACTGACGACTACTTGAACCGTTGCAACACGAGACACGGGCGGTACCACGTGGCTGCGGACACACTGCTGCCAACACGCCCCTCTCATCTTGGTATTAGTTGCTCAGCCTCATAACGCATCGTGAACGCTTATAAAAGGTGTCACTTATGTGAAGAATAGCATTTCGTTAGCCAAAAAATTGAATTTTCTCAGTTTCGTAGTTTACATGAGGATTATATAGCACCAGTCATTCAAATGGAAAGGGAATATCAAGTGAATTTAGCGAGTCAAAAAATGGTTCAAATGGCTCTGAGCACTATGGGACTCAACATCTGAGGTCATCAGTCCCCTAGAACTTAGAACTACTTAAACCTAACTAACCTAAGGACATCACACACATCCATGGCCGAGGCAGGACTCGAACCTGCGACCGTAGAGGTCGCGCGGTTCCCGACTGAAACGCCTAGAACCGATCGGCCACTACGGCCGGCTTCAGCGAGTCAATTCAGTACTATACGCGGAAGTGATTGCACTGTCACAGTGTTGCCAAATGTTTGTGACGATGTTGCCAGTTCTCAGCTGTGTTAGGAACAGCTCTGTAGCGTTATAGGAGGAGAATCTCGTGCTCGTGTCATAGGAGGATAGGGACAGGAGGCGCGGGGTTTGGTTAATACGCAGCGTTTTCTCCTAACAGTTGTGTCAAACATTCAGGTGTGTAATCTTCGATCACGATTACAGTTTCCCAAAAAATATATACGAATAAAACACTTACCTTGTTACTTTGTGACGAAAGATTATTTCAGTACAATAAAAAGTCTTTGGAAATCAACTTTGCCCACCTGTCACGAAATGTAAGATAACAAACACTTTGCACCTCGAAATCGATTGCGTCTATGTGCAGTTTTGTGATCAAACAAGTAGAATTTCATGAACTGCACTAGAATGTAGAAACATTTTGGTGCGAATGGAAGCTGTAAGAAACACAGTTAACTAATTGTTCTTTACCACGTAATAATCAATTCGTTTGAAAATTCGGAACAGAAGAAATTAAAAATTATGCCCACTGAGACAGAAACTAAAGTTCAGATGTGGGCACTGTGCAGCTATGCGCTTTTTCATCTTCAGATCTATACAAATAATGTATACTAACCAGCGTTTTCATTGCTTTCGTAATGTTTCTCTCTTGTTGAGTCTTCTAATGATGAACTGCATCCACACCCCTGACTTTGATTGTTTCTTTGTATCCTTCCATCTACTATCTTTGTGTGTTATTGTTCGGTGTCCAAAAACAAAATATTATGCCTGCTCCCACGAGGTCGCAAGAAGGCTAACGAATTATATTCAAAATACAGTGAGACGCCAGTTTGTCTGTCGTCATGGTGTTAAGTCGACAGAAATAGTTGCTTGTTATTGCCTGCATCACAAAACAATGAATACTGATGCTTTATAACAGACAAAGCCACTACAACGGTAAACGTATATATGGAACTCAAGTTACTCAGCCGGCCGGGGTGGCCGTGCTGTTCTAGGCGCTACAGTCTGGAACCGCGTGACCGCTACGGTCGCGGGTTCGAATCCTGCCTCGGGCATGGATGCGTGTGATGTCCTTAGGTTAGTTAGGTTTAAGTAGTTCTAAGTTCTAGGGGACTGATGACCTCAGAAGTTAAGTCCCTGCTCAGAGTCATTTGAACCATTTTTGAAAGCTGTTGTGAGGTGGCGAATAACGATAACAATGGTAGTAATAACAAATCAATAATCAAGGGTGTTTACTGCATTACAGACGATTGACAAAATAACCAAGAATGGCTGAGTGTTTAATTGGCGCACTGCAGAGGTGTTCTTACCACTTTGTTACTGAATTCTGTTCTGGTTGTTTGCAGAGAGAAAAGAAAGAACCCTGTAGCCATACATATCGCTAGTACAACAATATAATACCTATCCTTGCTTTACATCACGAGACGAACATGGGGTCACTGAGCTGATATTTGAAATACATTTCTGTTTTCTCTCTCTGTCTCTCTCTCTCTCTCTCTCTCTCTCTCTCTCTCTCTCTCTCTCTTCATTTTTCTTTTTATTTTTTGAGGAAAGCATCGAGAAGCGCGAATAATAAGCAAGTAGGCATATAACCTGTTTACAGTTATTTTCATTGGGATGAGTAATGCAAAAATACAACTTTCAAGTGTATTATTGCGTAATTTCAGTTATTGACAGTCTATTCGTGAGCTTGCTCGCATTCAGTGGGGTGAAACCTATCACAAAAGCAAGCAAAACACAATTATTTCTTGCACCGTGCGCAGTACACAAACTAAATCTCGCTGCACTGACGTGTTGTCAGATATATTGCACGGAAAACATATCTGATTCATGTTGCTAAATACAGCTCTATCAGATATCAATTTGGATGCGTACCAAGTGTATAAAAGTATATCTTGAAATACACAGAAAGGCACATAGAGGTATTCGACTGAAACATAGCCATGACCAAGATTGTAACTGGGGTCGACAGCATCGTCGTCTACCCCCTTGACGACTGGAACGGTGACAGTGTTCGGCCTGTTACTTACGTTTACTGGTATCAAAGCTACAGCACGAAAACACAAAAATGTTAATAACCCGAAGATCATTAATTTTGAAACCCATAGAAAGTAAAGCAGCCATCAGTCGAAAGAGTGGTTTGATCACCACGGTGCTTTAATAGGCACGGTCTTGTTGGAGGTGGTATGCCGTTGCTTTCCTCCGACATTTGAGTTGACTTACCTAGTCAGTTTATAGGGGAACCTACAGTTTAACGTGGCTTTCGGACCACAGTGCAACTCGACATTTTTCACATCAAAAAACACTGCCCGAGTGCAAACAAATGTAAAATGGCGCATAAAAATCGCATGAATGAAGAGGGATCGAACCTGAGACCTTTGTATAGGTAGTCTTGCTGTTTATCACCTTGCCACCATTCAGCCAACACAGTGGTTTCTGTGTGGCATTGAAATTAGGATCTCTTGTTTGTGCCTGCGTTGGCACTTGCGTGCCCCTTAGGAGACCTTACCTTTGTGATTACCCTCGTATACGTGTGTGTAAACGCCTTGCAATGCCCACTAAAGGAAGACATGGATATACAGTCTAGCTTCAATATTACAAATACGCCTCAATTTGTGGCTGAACGCAGACTTAGGTAGATAATCATTCTGAATAAGTACTGTACCCATTGGTGTTAAACTCGTTTACAACCAATGATTCCAACAGTTACAGGAACACTACTTGTGATACCTCTCAGACAAAATACTTACGCAGTGCAGTCAGACGAAAAGATCAACCTGATACTGTGGGAAGTTTGTTTTACAACCTTCGTACCTGGATAAAGAGCTTTTCCTATTTGAGATATCTGTGAACGTTGCTGCATAAGACGATTTAAGAAGAAACTAAATTCCTTCAGCTACGCCAATGTTCAAAGAAATCGTCTTAATGGCACTAAATTGTGGTTTGTGAATCGTTTACCGGCCGTATTCTGCCGCGTTTCGCTCGTTGGAAGGCAAAAAGCTTACTGACAAATTTCACAGAAGGAAAACGGGGACGAAATGTCTCCCACTGGAAGGTCATGTTGTTTTATTTAAATGATTACAAAACCAGGTAAAACGAACAGTGAGGTTGTCAGTATAAGCACATTGCTGTTGTCAATATGATGTTGCACCGTCCAGTGCCTGTAATGATAAAGGGCCCGTTTAGGTCAGGCATATTGTATACAGAAGTGGAAGAGAGAGCACCACTAAATGTTACAATCTGTATGCATTGGATACACACAGAAATTACTGTTACAGTGTACTTACGGAGCCCAATGAGTGAATTGCATATTTTCCGGTGAGAAAGAGCACTGGCAAGCAGTCTTCGCTACGTTAGGTCACTTATACTAGTGTCACTCTGAGCTAGAATTTATGATTAGCGGTTAAGTGTAAAGACAATGAGTCGGATGCGAGTTTTGCAACTGTGAAATACTTTCCTATATTATAGAAGCGAATATTAAATTTGAACTAATATTGCGAAAATTATGGACTTGGATAGCTTAGAACGAAAATCTTTCTGTTTATTGCAAAGGAAAACAATCGATTTTCTAAAACATTCTCTGTCATACTCAACTTGAAACAGGTCACGTCGACCAAATCATATGGAAGAACTGACAGCGACGTATATCGGAAGGCAGTAAGATCCCTTGGCTTTTGGTTTTGCAGTATTCGACAGCCATTTCTAGGCACAAGTAAATGAAGAAAGGCAGCGCGTTTTTGTTATCAGGTAACGTCTTCATCAATTGCTTTAGTTTTAATGTGATCTACGAGTAATTGCTGATGTTTGATATTAACATGAAAAGGATTCCGTAGACAGGGAAAGAACCTGTTCTTGGGCAACTACTTCTATAATGACCAAAACGCTTTAATGATCTTCAAGCACATGTGTTTCAGCAGCGGTATGAAGAAAATGATAGTAATAATGACGGTAATAATCGAATAATCCGGTAACTTCACACTTCACAGTGGATTTTCTCGAACTAAGAAATTTCCTGAATTAGTGAAAATTTCAAAATGGCTTCACATCGAGGCAATGATGCCTAGAAGAGTCTTTACATCCCGCTGACATGAGAATAGCATTATCTCCACTTCAGAAGCTTCTTCTACTTAACCATTTAATAGACTCGCATTTTTTCCACCGTGGCTAATTTTGTAAGCTAAGCACATCATCCGTTACAGCACACTTCTGGGGCTGGGAAACTATCACAAGTGCAATGTGTGGGTTCAGGCATTTACTTTTAAGAGGCACAAACAGATTTACAATACCTCTGCTAACCTCAAGAGAAAGATGTTATAATCCAGAATCCGCATTAAACATCACGTTCCTTCATTCTCAACTGGGCAGTGCCGATTTACGATGGGAAATGTCATAGGTGGAGGTCATGGTAAACAGAAATACTGTCGCCAGTAAACTTACATTAGAAAATTTTATTTTATTTGATGAACCAATAGCCATTTAAGGGAACAGGGCTCTTATTTTACTTGTACTTGATTAAACTAGAGATGTTGAAAAATTTGGTGCTGGACTGTGATTCGAATTCGCGCCTCCTCTTTCGGGGATTTGAATCTCTCGGAACAGTATAGTTCAATCATTTCGTTCCTTTTCCCAAAACTGCAATCTTCTCTAGGTCTCCTCCAAATGTAAGTATGTGGGTCTGATTCCTGGTCCAGTATAAAAATATTCATAATTTCATTTCAAGCCCTACTACGTGCACACCGGCCTGCTAGTGAAAATTAACGTGCATTTTTAATGTCTGTTCATGTGTTGCCAACAATTTCTGGTCAAACATGCACACATCTTACTGTTGTTGAGTAAGCAATTGATACTTAATCTATATTCGTGGACGATACAGATGCGAGTGCGGTTCGATTGTCGCTCAGGCACAAAAATTTGTATCCTTATTTTAGATTCAAACACCTAGCAGCTGGTAAGAAAAACCGATACGTAACATTTGATTTTACTTAGTTAACAATCCGATTATGTGTTGGGTTCGTATCTCCGTCACAGAGCTTCACATCATGCGCTTCATCTTTAAATGGATACACACTTGTTACTTCTGAATTGAGAAGTATCAGAAATCTTTCGTAGTTACTTAACAGGGATGAAAGGGTCTTGATAGGTGTCCCGGTTTATTACAGAAACTGTCGTCTTTTATTTTTAAGTTTAGATTTGGTTACTGATATTGCCGAAAATTTCGGTAATTCATGACTCTTCGTGACTAGTCAGCAATATGATATGATTAGATTAGATTAGATTAATACTTGTTCCGTAGATCACGAATACGACATTTCGTAATGACATGGAACGTGTCATTTTAATGAAAGATTTCTTTACACACCAGTATTCAATTTCTTTACAACTAGTTTTTACCCTCTCTCTCATTCTTTTTTATTTTTATCTGTCTCTCTCTCTCGCTCTCCTCTCTCTCTCTCTCTCTCTCTCTCTCTCTCTCTCTCTCTCTCACACACACACACACTCACTCACACTCACACTCACACACACACACATTCTCTTTTTATTTTTATTTGTTTGTTGTGCTCGACTATCGGCGAGGCACGAAAACGTACATGAACGAGTTTCTTAGTTTTGAGTACAGTTACGAAAGAAATATTAAAACAACTATGAGAGTTACTGATTTATGATGCTTAGTAAGCAGTCAGTTCTGATTATTATTAATAACTATGCTCCAGTCCCTAAACCTAGTTACAGAAATGCGAATCAGACGCATTACGTATTCCAGGCCGTAGCAGCCGCGTCTAAAGACGCCTGCTATGGTCACTTCCCAGCCCGCTGTAGGATCACATCGGTTCGTCGTCTTCCTGCTGGTACTGTAACTGAGATTTGGCAACAAGGCAAGGTATGTTCTATGTTCAGCAACACTGTGATCGACGAGTTACTTCCTGGTGTGCACGGAATTAAGCCTCAAAATTCACTTGGTTTTTCCTGTCATTTCCATTGAATAATCTGAGTTATTATCGCTTGAAGTGTAACAGAAGATTGTAAATTTACGGTTTTCTACCAAGGAAAGTAGTTGCACATGGAAATCACAACTAATCTCGTCCTTTAAATAGCGGTTTACGAGTTCTAGCTCATATTGAGCTTCTAAGGGGAATACAAGGCACAAATCTCTTCGCTAGCTCTGTGGTGATGTGCTGGTCTGTAGACAAAAACCTGTTATAGTTCGCGGTTCGGGTCTCTCTGACTATAACGTTTTTATCCCTTCTGTGAAGGAGCTACAAGCAGTCAGATCAAACATAGTTAAGCAAATCGCAAGAAAATACTTTCAGCTCATAGTGCAATGGTGAAAAACTTACAATGCTGCACAACAGGTAACGCCTCTTTCCGCTGCTGACAAGCAAATTTTGGGTTTCTAGGAATACATAACTTTATTTATGAAATGTCACATTTGCATACCTGTTGAGCATGACACAGCATACCAATTAAACACAGACCCAATCGAAATGTAAGTGAGTTGTATTTTACAAATTCGTGCCGATATTGGCACGCTTGTGTACAGATACTCAGTTTTATTAAAACAGACTTTCGTCGTAAAGTTATCATGGGTAGTTTTATTTCATTTCTTATAATACAGTGCACAATTTTCGTAAGGTTTCTTTTAGTGTTGTTAAAACAATAATAAACATGACAGAGAAATTAATCATCAACGATATATGTGAATTCTCTGATGTTATCTGTAACAGTCTGACAATGCACTTGGAGTTTATTTATTACATGAATGTAGAACACTTGTTCTGAGTTAATGCTGTCAAACAAGATTGAAGAAGAATAAAATGCCTTTACCAGACGACAGCTAATGTAGAAAATACTTTTCTGGCAATTTGGCACGATGCGCTCTCCCCATACATAATACAAAAGCTTCGAGATGCATCTGCTGCCTGTCCATCTATTAAACCTGAAAAGAACAAAATGTCGCAGAATTTAGCCCTTTTTCCACATGCGACTATTTTAGGTTGAGAAGTGAAGGGAATTATGTTCAAAGTTCCATTAAATTGATAACTTCAGCAGACATCAGATTTGCATTTTAAAAAATTTAGCAGCGAATGTAATAAAATTCGCAACGTCTCATCCACAGTGCGTAACGCTTACCGTTACGCTACTCCCTGTCACGTAGCGACAGCTGCTCCAGAAGTCAACAACAATTCATCCAGAAATTCCGCATTCCACAGTGCTGTGAGATAATACATATGGCCGAATCTAGACTTCTGAGAGACAGAAAGTCACAGCTTTTCTTTTGCACTGCACGACGGTTTCAACAAACAGATAGGGCAGTAGAATAGCTCAAGTGGACAGGAACAGTTCCTATTTAAATTTCTGCATCCTACACTGTCGGCAGTTCTGTGTAGGTGGCAGTTACGTGATTTTATTTCGGTGATTACAAAACAGAGTCGAATGTTTGCACTGGGTAGCCGAGGCAGATAGTTCATGGCGATTCGGTCAACCAAGTAAATGAATGTACTGAACATGCTGCAAACCACTACAGGGAGCCTGTGTGTCAGAAGACTCATCCAGTGTGGCGCATCCGTGTTATGATAGAAAAATGAGTGACAGAGGAGAGGATTTGGTGGTCTGTGCCGTGCGGAGCGGCTGTTGCGGTGTCTACATCGTCGCTGCGAGCGGCCGGCGCTGTGTGGTAAGTGCGCGCTTTCTGCGTTAGTCATAGTCCACGATCACATTTCTAGAATGACATAATGGAACAGACAACGCGACGCGTTACTTTGAAGTTGATTTTCGATCCGAACTACTCCCGCCCAAAATCTTGCGAAGTTGAGGCATTTATCGAAGAAACTTTTCAGATCAAAGTGGATGAATTGATTGGAATTCACCTGTCGATTGTCAGTCCGACTGTGTTCCTTAAGTTATCCAGTTCTGACAAGTGCGACCAAATTGTAGAAGCATGTGGTGGGATGGCAAAATTCAAACATTCAGACGGACACATAGGGCAGGTCACGGTTTTGCGTGCCGGAATGGGAATAAGAACGATTCGAATCTTTGAGCTCCCCTTTGAAATAACGTCCGAGGAGATTAACAACAAACTGAGAGACTATGGCGCCATTATCAGCAATGTCGCCGAAAAATGGTCTAGCTTGCATAAGTATCCAGTATTAAATGGAGTCAGGCAAGTTAAGATTGACATGCTGAAACATATCCCATCGTATCTCTGGATTGGTGGATATCGAGCGATCATCATTTACGATGGCCAGCCGAGAACCTGCTCGGGTTGTGGTTCGACCCAACACGTCCGCGCGCAGTGTGTTCAACGGCGTGTGACGCAACTGCCGACTGGGGAACGAGACCCGCCTAGTCAGATGGCCACGCTACCCGTGACGTAAGCCGCCGCAGTTCGCAGTGACGTCGCCGCAGACATATGTTTCGACAGGGCGGTAGTTGCTTATGCCGACATTCCCGACGGTAACGTAGCCATGGATACTAGCAGCACAGAAGCTACAGGTCCAGCACACTCACAAGACGAGGAAACTGACAGGCGTGAAGAACAAGACCAGGCTAAGACGGCAGAAGAAGGCATGTGCAAACCACTCGAAGAAGTTGGGCAACACAAAGAGGACACGGTTGAAACATCGGAGGATAATGACCAGCAGCCTACAACTGTTTCACCAAAGAAACGGAAGAAACGTCGAATAGCCCGTCAGGGAGCAGCAGAAATCGCGCCAATCCTGCGTGAAAAGGCGAAACAGATAGGGCAAGGACTGGCGGAGACGACACAGGCAACTCCTCTGGAAGATCGAACAACAAAAAAGAAGACCCGAAATGAGGACACTGAACCTGACCGTGGAATCCACATTCCAGACGGTACAGCTAGTTTGAAGGACCCTCCACCTGTACCAAAAACGGACACGCGGGAAGTTACGTGCACGCGAGATTGGGCGGATGACATGGAGGAGCAAAGCCATGATGCAGAGATGGCTGACATACCACAACATTCAAGACGGACAGCACCCGACCGTCGACAAGATGTGTCCACCCGGCAACAAACCACCATCAGAGACGCTCGTGCAGCAGATGATGATGCCGATTTCTTGTAAGTAGAGCAAA
The DNA here is from genome assembly GCF_023864345.2 of Schistocerca serialis cubense. NCBI lineage: Eukaryota > Metazoa > Arthropoda > Insecta > Orthoptera > Acrididae > Schistocerca > Schistocerca serialis. Next base: position 822,890,469 of record NC_064641.1, read on the forward strand.
CATCCACTTCACCTGGCAAATAGTATCCCACCTGACGCGGATAGTCGACATGACGTCCTTGCAAGCGTACAGAATTGCGTCCTTGAATATAAATAAAATTAGCAGCACCCTCAATCTGAGAAATCTCCAAGATTTTCTGTACGCCGCTGATGTTGACATCTTAATGCTGCAAGAAGTAACGGCTATCCGTTTGGACGAGATCACTGGTTACAACGCCGTCATCAATCCTGGCAATGATAATAGCCTCGGCACAGCGATTATGACTAAAGAGGGGATCCTACTTACAGACGTGGCGAAACTGCCGAACAGTGGAGGTCTCGCTGTCACGATAAACAACACCAGGTTTATCAACATATATGCCCCGTCAGGAACCGGAAACAAGCGCCGCAGGGCCGAATTTTTCAAGGAGGACATCGCCCTCCTTTTCGCGGTGCGATTTGAACAAATAATATTTGCGGGTGACTTTAATTGCGTGCTGAGTCCCAAAGATCAGACGCCAAATTTTAACAAATCTCTGGATCTGGAGAAAATCGTCAGAGACTTCCATCTGTTTGATACTTGGGAACTAAAACATGGTGATAAGCTAGGTTTCACCTATATCACCAGCCATTCTGCCAGTCGTATCGACAGGATTTACGCAACATCCAATTTAAGGAGACACGTTTTACAGTCCGAGCTATGGCCCACTATTTTCTCTGATCATATCGCGTACATATGTACGATAAATTTAGAGAAACAAGGAACTTACAGGGCGAGAGGTTAGTGGAAGCTAAACGTTGCTCATCTTTCGGATCCTGGATGTCACGCCGCCTTCCACACCACTTGGGCAGAATGTGAAAGGAAGTTCCACTTGTACGGTACGGCGCTGAATTGGTGGCTAAACTGCGCGAAGCCCGCAATAATAAAGACAATAAAAACTTACTCCCGTGAAAAAGCCGCCTGGCGGAAGCCGACATTAGACTTTTACTTCAGCTGTGTGAGAGACTTGTGCGTTCGGGATGCTACAGTCATAATAAATTATGGGCAAATCAACAGAATAAAAGCAAAATTGCTCACCCTGCAGAGACACCATCTCGAAGGCTGTAAAATACGAACGCGTTTGCAGAACGATACACGAGAAGAAACAACATCGATGTACCACATCCTCCAAGAGAACAAAAGACAAAAACGGAAAATTCTGACGGAACTCAAAACTTCAGACGGGAGACTCTTGACAGCTCAAGCTGCAATACGAGACGAGATCCATAGACACTTTTGTAAGTAGGCTGTTTATGTTTTCTTATTGGCAACGTTACGTAGCGCTCTGTATGAAAATCACTGGCTGTGCTGTGTGTAGTCTGTGGCTAGTTTGCATTGTTGTCTGCCATTGTAGTGTTGGGCAGCGGCAGCTGGATGTGAACAGCGCGTAGCGTTGCGCAGTTGGAGGTGAGCCGCCAGCAGTGGTGGATGTGGGGAGAGAGATGGCGGAGTTTTGAAATTTGTAAGACTGGATGTCATGAACTGCTATGTATATTATGAGTTTTCAACACTATTAAGGTAAATACATTGTTTGTTCTCTATTAAAATCTTTCATTTGCTAACTATGCCTATCAGTAGTTAGTGCCTTCCGTAGTTTGAATCTTTTATTTAGCTGGCAGTAGTGGCGCTCGCTGTATTGCAGTAGTTAGAGTAACGAAGATTTTTGTGAGATAAGTGATTTGTGAAAGGTGTAGGTTAATGTTAGTCAGGGCCATTCTTTTGTAGGGATTATTGAAAGTCAGATTGCGTTGCGCTAAAAATATTGTGTGGCAGTTTAAGCACAGTCTTGTATAATTGTTCAAAGGGGACGTTTCAACTTTAGTGAATTGCTGGCCAATACACAGACAGATGAAACAGCGCAGCAAGCTCTCACTGCTAGGACGACACAGCGACTCACTCCAGAAGAAGCTGATGTGCTGGCAGCAAGAATAACGGACGACGACGTCGAAGATGCCATCTCGAGGAGTCCAAAGAATAAATCACCTGGACCAGATGGGCTACCCGCTGAATTTTATCAAACTTTTCGCGAACAGATAATTGCTAAATTGACACTCGTCTGCAATGAAATACTAAATGCCGACACTGACCTTCCGAAGGAATTCTGTGAAGGTACAGTGAACTTAGTCCCCAAAACACCAGGAGGCAAAACCGTGGAGAATCTTCGACCCATAACACTTCTCAATAGTGATTATAAAATCTTCGCCCGTATCATGATGCAAAGGTTTAATTCAGTTATTCGTACAGTGACAGGAGCTTACCAGACAAGTGTGGGAAAGGATAGAACGATATTTCAGACCTTATGCGATGTCGCTTGACTTTGAAAAAGCTTTTGATAAAGTTAATCATTCGTACTTGTTCCGGTGTATGACATCCATCCACTTCCCACAGAAAATTATAGCCTCCGTGAAAAGCATACTGACGAATAGCACGTCAAGAATCAGTGTCAACGGACAACTCAGTCACCCGATCAATATTGGCTCAAATGGCTCTGAGCACTATGCGACTTAACTTCTGAGGTCATCAGTCGCCTAGAACTTAGAACTAATTAAACCTAACTAACCTAAGGACTTAACACACATCTATGCCCGAGGCAGGATTCGAACCTGCGACCGGAGCGGTCGCTCGGCTCCAGACTGTAGCGCCTAGAACCGATCAATATTCAGAGTTCGGTAAGACAAGGTCGTCCCATGTCCATGACGCTTTTCGCGATTGCGCTTGAACCTCTCTTAGTATCCCTGACTCGGCAACTCCGTGTACTACATATACACGGCCAGAAAATCATATGTCAAGCCTACGCGGACGATGTAGGGGTACTTGTGACTGGCGAAAGCGAGGTGGAAACAGTACTTGAAGTTGTGGCGAACTGGCGTCAGGAGCTAAACTCAACCGCAATAAACCTGGTATTATGAATCTTGGTCGGGGTATAGAGATCAGAGCCGCTGGACGTATCAACACTGCGGAAAAAATTAAATGCCTTGGAATAGAATATACGAGTAATATCCGCCGCACGGCCGCTCTCAATTATAGAAAATTACTTGCCACATTACGAGCAAGCATAAAACAACACAGCTTGCGTAATTTAAATGCAATACAAAAAGTGCAAGTAGCCAATACCTATATAACCTCCAAAGTAAACTATGTTGCTCAAGTGCTGCCTCTGCCACGAACCATAGCACACCAAATGCAAGCAGCGCTTGGTTATTTTGTCAGCAGAGGTCAGATATTTAAGGTTTCATATGATACCTTGACGCTACCGACACGCAATGGAGGGCTACATCTGACAGACATCTACCTTAAAGCGCAAGCGCTATACGTTAGCAAAACTTATAAACAGTGGCAACGATCACCGCGGACCTTAGTGGCTCATCTCTTACGTGAAATCACCCCAGTCAGCAGAGATCCACCAATCGATGTGCATCACATCTCTCACGAGCTGTACCACTACAAACATTTTCTTGTGGAATACAGCTAAGTACGCCATCGAATACCGGACAAGGACATATATCAGGTTAAGGAGGTTTACAACACCTTGCTGGAAGGAAAATTGCGCAATCGAATAGAAAACAAGTTTCGACATTATAACTGGAAAAAACATATGGGAAAACGTATGTGACCCCCATCTACCATCCAATGTGCGATCGACGTGGCACCTCGCCGTCAATAGAAAAATCCCCAAAAACTCTAAATTGCACGCGATACGTCTGGCACACACACCAAACTGTCCCAGCTGCAATGTCGTCGACACTGCAGAACATCGCTTCGTCTGTGACGATGTGAAAGACGTGTGGAATCTCTTCAGGCAAAAACTAGCACATGTGCTCCGCACGTCACCTAACACGATTACACCGACACACGTCCTTCTGCCTGATGACGTGCCATATCCTAACACTAAAAGAAGGTCAGCTAACTGGCTCAAAGGACTGACAGTCCATTACATCTCAACGGCTGTGACGAAGAGTGAAGCAGATTATTGGATGTACCTGATGACAGAACATCAAAAGCTCGAACGACAAAAGAAATACAAAGAAAATTACGCAGATTTCTTGAACCGAACATTGTCTTACCGACAGAGCTGAAGAACGGTCAAACGATATTTTGTTCACTCTCAGGACTCCTTTTTTTTTCTTTATGAAATTATCTATTAAGTTTCTCATCCATTTGACGCCAACAAGGTGGCTATTTCGTTTACCCTTTGCCCTCGTGTAGCAGCACTAATAGGTTGCTGACGCAAACATGAGACGCCAGCAAACTGAAGTACGCCTGGCTCTCCTATGAAAATGGAAGAATGTGGAGGACCTATTTTCTTTCCACAACCCCAAAAGAAGAGATTTTGTTTACTTGCACACATTTACTTCGTTGGTCAACTATCTCTTATGGAACAAACATAGCACAGAAGCTACCCGAAGAAGGCACACATGGCGAGCGGAAGGACAGACTGTAGGGGACGAAGCAGGCCCGTGAAAAAAAAATGAAAAAAAAGAAAAAAAAAGTTGGATTATTGATAGGTTCATATACTTATGGTCTGGGTTCGATTCCATCTTCTGCCCATGATTTTTGATAGGGAGAGACAGTTGCTATTCTCTTCTGGCTACGGCAAGTGAAGAAGGTATAGTAACAATATGGTCTGAAATTCACATTAAACATGATATTCCTTCTGTACCAAGTAGACGTTAGGTTGAACCACAATAAAGTCAGGAGTGGCGACATGTAGGAACTGTATCACCAGTAACCTTTCTTATACTAGTTATTCATTTCTAGTGACGAAACAAACGCTATGTAGGGTCACAGGACACTTATTCCATCTTTTATTTGAGCTTCTGTATGCCTATAAAATCGGTTCTGAACTGGGACTGCAACTCAGACCGCCCTTAACACGGAATTTGATCCCTTCGTGACAATACAGGTCGACTACAATTTGTTGTTTGTTCAAAACTGCAGATTCCTCAACATCTCCACATATTGCACGTGAATGGGTTCGAAACCTGGCCCGGCAATAGGATTTTCATTACGAATTATCAAGCTCTACCAGGAGAACACCTATCTGCTGGTGGATAATAGTTTTGATTTTTAATGCATTTTCTATCGTTGTAACACTAACGATATCTGACGTTTTTGACTCCCAGTGAGTCATCTATTTGCGAGATCACTGTAAGCTCAAGGATGTTATTCAGAGCTGCTGGTACAGAAAAAAACGGGAGCTGACGTCTGTTTGTGTGTAGAAACGATGTGTGCGGGGTTCGATTCCCAGTCAGCACTGAACTCTTCGTCATATTATTTCTAGTTCAAACTTGCTCACGTGTCGCTGCTGGAGTAACAAACCCATACCTAACGTTAGTTTTCTCTAGAATATAACAGCTATAGGTGCCGAGTTGGAGTCCTGGGAAGGAAAATATTAATGTTTCGTCTCGTCATTTCAGTTCAAACATCTAGCTACCGCCGAGGAAATCCGGTAAGTCACAGTTGATTGTGCTTCGATAACAATCTGATTAGGTTCCGGGTTCGAATCCCAGTGCAACACAAAGCTTTACTTCACGGTATTTCAAGCAAGTTACTTGTGAAGAAGTAATATTTAACATCTCTCGAAGTTCGTTAACAGGGACAATAGATGCTGGTTAGGAATTCGCGTCCGTTAAAAATGTTTCCGTTATGTAATTTAAAGTTGATATTTGCTAAATGATAATGTTAAAATCGAGGTATATCACTCTGTGTACGCTTAGTCAGGAATGACTGTTAGTTTCCGTCAGTCACGAAATCTTAGCCTGCATCACCTGGGTTTGAATCCATATGCATAACGAGACGGTTCGTCGTGTCATTTGAAGTTCATACATATTCTCAACTAGCTGTTCGTGAATAACTTAAATTTTTAATGTCATTTTGTGTTAAATAACAAGTGCGGAATGTTACTTTGAAGAGGAAATCATGAATACGACGAACTTATTACGTGCATTGCCTATCTGACGTAATAATGAGAGTGGTAACATTTCAGGTATGTTATTTATTGCAATAAATGTGAGCTCACAAGCCTTAAGGACAGTATTATCTGTGATAAGGTGTTCCCTGATATTTCTAGTATCATGGTATTACTTTACATCTTGAGTTATTGCGATACAGAGCAGTGTTTTCTAGTGGTGACTTTTTGGAACCATTTTCAATAGTCAAACGACTGTACCAAGGAGCGATTAGAGGACCTGCTAGACAGCTGCCTTATGTGGGTTGCATGCCAATCAGGCGAAATGCAATTCAGGTCGTTCGGATACTTTTGAGCATGACTGTACGCGTCACCTGTCAGAATCGTACCTAGACGTATCATGAGTCTCATACCAGTCCAACTACACACGCCCCACACCATTGCAAAGCCTCCACCAGCTTGAACAGTCCCCTGCTGACATGCAGGGTCCATGGATTCACGAGGTTGTCTCCATACCGTATACGTCCATCCGCTCGATACAATTTGAAACGAGACTCGTCCGAGCAGGTAACATGTTACCAGTGATCAACAGTCCAATGTCGATGTTGAGTCCAATGTCGATGTTGACGGGCACAGGCGAGGCTTAAAGATTTATGTCGTGCAATTATCAAGGGTATATGAGTGGGCATTCGGCTCCGAAAGCCTCTATCGATGATGTTTCGTTGAATGGGTCGCACGCTGACACTTGTTGATGGCTCAGCAATGAAATCTGCAGCAATTTTGCGAACGGGTTGCACTTCTGTCACGTTGAACGATTCTCTTCAGTCGTCGTTGGTCCCGTTCTTCCAGGATCTTTTTCCGGCCGCAGCGATGTCGGATATTTCATGTTTTACCGGATTCCTGATATTCATTGTGCACTCGTGAAATGGTCCTAAGGGAAAATCCCCACTTCATCGCTACCTCGGAGATGCTGTGACCCATCGCTCGTGCGAGACTGTAGCACCACGTTCAAACTCACTTAAATCTTGATAACCTGCCCTTGTAGCAGCAGTAACCGATCTAACAACTGCGCCAGACACTAGTTGTACTAAATAGGCTTTACCGACCGTAGCGCCGTATTCTGCCTATTTACATCTATCTGTGTTTGAATACGCATGCGTAATACCAGTTTATTTGGCGCTTCAATGTATATGGTCCACTGAATTCAATATTTTGATTGCATGTATCATGAAATTGAATGAGTTAAAAATTTTCAATCTTTGTTCCATTTCTACGATTATTACAGGAAATAATACAAATAAAAAACTGAAAATTGGTTGTATCAGAGATCGATTTTTTACTGGTTTTAAAAGTATGGTTAAACTGGAATGGAAGAAAACCGACATAATTTTTACATAACGTTCAAGTCGTAGTCATAATGTTTTATCACCTCGAAAAACATAAAATTATGAAGTTGATTTCGTTTTTTGTTTGCGTCTGCCGTCCAGGATACCCACTGAAATCCCCACGTCGCAGTATCGTGGTACGTCACTAGAGAAGTCAAAACACAATGGCGCACTCCACTGATAAAAGTAGAGCAATAGTCGTCAAACTGCGACCCACGGGCCGCATGCGGCTGCCCGTGGGTCGCATGCGGCGCAAATCAAATGTTCGTGCGGCCCGCGCTTCTCAGCCGCATTTTGTAATACGAGTAACATGCTTTTGGCAGTTAACAGCAGAATCTAAAAACGACAACTAACGTTAAGAGCTTCTTAAGAATGTACTTTTTCTTGTTCAGTAACAAACAGAAATACTTACAGAGTCAGTAATATTTTAAGATGTGCTTAATTATAATTGACGTTCGTTAATTCGACAATGAGATAAATAAAATTTGCTACTTAGTCAGGGGCGGATTGGTACGTAGCGCGGCCACTACAAGGTTTATAAGAGAGGAGGGGGGGGGGGACAGGAGGGAATAGGGGGAAGATTTTATTGTCTTTCTTCCTATGCTGACAACTCACGAGCGTTCGCAAATAGCACCGATCACATTCACTATGGTATAAATGTCAAATGGATGCAACATGGATTTGTGAAATGTGTATTACAGAGATGGCCACCTTCAGATGTGGTAAATGTCTGTGGCAAAAAATTAAATAAATTAAGGCATTAAGTAAAAGGAAAATAACATTCAAAAGGTTTAGTAAACGTGCCTCATATTGTAATTATTCGCGAAGGTTACCAATTAATTGTAAGATCGGTAGGGGAAGGTGTGGTTTAGTGGGCAGGACAGGAAAAGTGGCCATTGCATATTTTTTTGTCCTGAACAGTGCTTCTGTCTGCCTAGAAGTGGGCCTACTGTTGTGGCCGAGCGGTTCTAGGCGCTTCAGTCTGGAACCGCGCGAGCGCTACGGTCGCAGTTTCGAATCCTGTCTCGGGCATGGATGTATGTGATGTCCTTAGATTATTTAGGTTTAATTAGTTCTAAGTTCTAGGGGACTGATGACCACAGATGTTGTCCCATAGTGCTCAGAGCCATTTGAACCTAGAAGTGGTCACGCTAGTTCTAATATGCATCACCTTTGTTGTCAACGAGATTGACAGAGGAAGCTTGGTCCGTTTTTTTTTAGTAAAACTTTCTTGTTTTTGAGTCGTCCGATGTAAGATAAGTCAGTTATATCATTCTTGTTACTACACTTTAATTTTTAACATCATCAACGTTTCAACAACATTTTTAGGCCTACAAATGTAGTTCCTTGTTGCTTCTTCTTTCAGTTTGATAGTTTCATCCGTGAAGAGAGAATTACTTCTAAAAAAAACACGCATACAACAGATAAAACTTACTTCTAAACACTTTGATATGCAAAGCTATCATCCCCCATTCTGTCCCTTCGTGGCAATTTTGAATTGATTAAATAATATTACTTAAAACCGTCTGTGGACTTTTATTTTGGCCTATTGCAGAAGTCCGATTGACTTTCATATGGTAGGACGTGAAGATGCCTAGAAAATACGCCCGGAATTCAGAAAAACAGAGATAGGATCCTGTTGCGGTGGCACTGGTCACATTAACCCCTAGCGTATGAAAAAGAGGCCCCTTGTAAACCTCGAGAGAAATGCATATAGCGCCTATATATTTCTTTTTCACTTGAAAATATTTAGTGAAGTACCTTGTAATATTTAGATTCAATCTTTGTAACAAACATGGTTTGATGAAAATTGAATTCGTCTCTGAGTGGCCACTTTACACTCCCTCCCTCAACACTTCCTGTTTGGCCTAAGGTGTGAGCGTACATGTCAGTACTGGCTCTTAAGCAAAAAAGGTTAACGACCGCTGAGGTAGAGTATCGTACAGTAATTTGTTTTTTGGCGACAGCAAACATGTCGCAGCTGTGTCTGGCCGATCCATATTATTTCCTTAGCCGTGCAGTGCTGCCAGCTCGGTGATACTATAAGTTCCCAAAAGCCATTTAAAAAGTCGCCGATTTTGATCAAAACACCCCAAATTTAAAACACATACAGAAATAAGCAGAATGTCATATTTCGCTTATAATTTATTATCTCATTTAAATTAAACTGGTAATGATAATCTGATACTGCCTAAAATACAGTGTTTTTTTTTAAACTTACATTTACGTTAAGTCCTTTTCCTCACTTCCAAATTCCTCCGTTCTTGAAGATGACTAACTAGGTCCAGCTGCTCCATTGTCAGGAGAAGACTGACTGGTGTCACTTGACACTGTACCTGTCAACTTTAACACAGAATCTGATGGTTCATACAAATGGCAACACTACCCTATACGGTTTAGCCCACTTGTAAATGTAAGAATCAAGCTCAGAGTATCGATACCGATCCCATTATGCAATTTTTATTTCTCAATGCTCATTTGACTGAAAACCCTTAACACTTCTGCTTTTGACTGAGAGAGACTTAACATTTTAAATGCGAGACACCATAACTCTTGAAAGAAATTCATGCATGTGAAATCTTTGTAAGTTCGCACTTCAGCTGAAAAATCCACTGTATTACTATTGTTGTGCCATATAATGAAACTGGTATTCCGCCACAGATTAATCATGGATTCAATTACGTCGGGCTTAGTATTCCAAGGATGCTACTCCAGGCGGGTGTGCAATGAATGTGAGCAACGGAGAGTAATAAACGCTAAAATGAAGATTTGGCCCTGACTGACTACCCCCTGAAGCAGGTCTTAGGATCTCTTAATTCGATAACTTACAATCTAAACATAAATGAATGATGAAGGCAACTAATCCTACTAAATGATAAACGTTGTTCCTGCTTGTGTATTTATTGTAGATTTAAAAAACCTGTATATTACAAAGTTTACATTTCCTAAGTAAAATTACTAATCAATTGCCCAACTCTGTCCCTTATTATGACTGTGCGGTCTAATATCAATAACGCGAAATGACTGACATCATCTACGTACCAAATACTAGAAGAAACTACTTTCAAAGATGATCTACATTGGTGTGGAACCTCAGTGCAAATAAACTAACGTGATCACAGCTGTTTAGCTTTTATAGCCCTAATAAGCCGAAGCAATTTGCGATATCACCGTATGCACTGCATCCGGTGCGTCGAAGTGATGGTTCTCGTACTCGTCTGCAACGATGGAAGAACTCCAGCCACAAATAAACTCTTTCAAACACTGAGACGGCAGAAGGCGGTCCTCTGACTAATATACTCTAATACTGTCTTCTCCTCTCTGTTTTCTACAGATGAGAAACGTGAACTCCCAACCACAAGGATGGAGTTCAGATAACGTCCCAACGTAAGTATAGGCAGAGGAAGTGCTCTCAATTACTGAACGCTACATACTCAACGACGACTTCCAACCTGGAGGTGAAGTCCAGAATCGTATATGTTCGCAACAGTACAGTGTCTAACTGTCTAAACTATAAACTCTCCTGAGAGCAAAGACAGCAAGTCCGTCTGCACCAACAAAGTTAGTTGATATCGAGCGACCGTCACACACGGGCTCTCACAGTGGAAGACTTTGTCTCAGGCTCAGCTCCCCACCATCGTAATTACAAAAACGAATCATATTCTCGAAACCATGGAATATTCTCCCTCTCTACAGATTCTTCTGAATGCCGACCAACCATATTTTAGTCTTTTGTCGTCCAGCGCGGAAAGTTTGCGAGGAAATACATATACTCATACAATGGTACGCTTCTGAGTAAAAAGCCTTGGAAATAACATAGCCTGCGTGGTTTCCAAGGTGCCACTTCTTCGTCCTCTCACCTGGGTCCAAGATTTGCAAAGTTCGGAAGTATTATCCAGTTATCCTTCCGGCCCTATTACAATAGCGTCCGGTCTCGACTCTATTGTGCCCCAGCAGTAGGGTTTTGGAGCATATACTGTATTCAAACATTATGAATCACCTCGAAGGGAACGATCTATTGATACGTAATCAGCATGGTTTCAGAAAATATCGTTCTTGTGCAACGCAGCTAGCTCTTTATTCGCACGAAGTAATGGCCGCTATCGACAGGGGATCTCAGATTGATTCCGTGTTTCTAGATTTCCGGAAGGCTTTTGACACCGTTCCTCACAAGCTACTTCTAATCAAGCTGTGGGCCTACGGGGTATCGTCTCAGTTGTGCGACTGGATTCGTGATTTCCCGTCAGGAAGGTCGCAGTTCGTAGTAATAGACGGCAAATCATCGAGTAAAACTGAAGTGATATCAGGTGTTCCCCAGGGAAGCGTCCTGGGACCTCTGCTGTTCCTGATCTATATAAATGACCTGGGTGACAATCTGAGCAGTTCTCTTAGGTTGTTCGCAGATGATGCTGTAATTTACCGTCTAGTAAGGTCATCCGAAGACCAGTGTCAGTTGCAAAGCGACTTAGAAAAGATTGCTGTATGGTGTGGCAGGTGGCAGTTGACGCTAAATAACGAAAAGTGTGAGGTGATCCACATGAGTTCCAAAAGGAATCCGTTGGAATTCGATTAATCGATAAATAGTACAATTCTCAAGGCTGTCAATTCAACTAAGTGCCTGGGTGTAAAAATTACGAACAACTTCAGTTGGAAAGACCACATAGATAATATTGTGGGCAAGGCGAGCCAAAGGTTGCGCTTCATTGGCAGGACACTTAGAAGATGCAACAAGTCCACTAAAGAGACAGCTTACACTACACTCGTTCGTCCTCTGTTAGAATATTGCTGCGCGGTGTGGGATCTTTACCAGGTGGGATTGATGGAGGACATCGAAAGGGTGCAAAAAAGGGCAGCTCGTTTTGTATTATCACGTAATAGGGGAGAGAGTGTAGCAGATATGATACGCGAGTTGGAATGGAAGTCATTAAAGCAAAGACGTTTTTCGTGGCGGCGAGACCTATTTACGAAATTTCAGTCACCAACTTTCTCTTCCGAATGCAAAAATATTTTGTTGAGCCCAACCTACATAGGTAGGAAAGATCATCAAAATAAAAGAAGAGAAATCAGAGCTCGAACAGAAAGGTTTAGGTGTTCGTTTTTCCCGCGCGCTGTTCGGGAGTGTAATGGTAGTGAGCCAAGCACTTAAATGTGAATTACAGAGTAATCATGTAGGTGTAGATGTAGATGAGCACTCTGGTGTCTCTACGTCCGTCTTGCTACTTCCTGTGTTTAAGCAGGACCAACATACCTGTGTGGGCCTTCCACCCAGGGCTTGAGTTCCGCCTGCCGTTTCATTTCCACTGGCATTCCAACCTCTACTAGTAAAGGCAATCATTCGTTACGTCGTTTTTATCATAAAGACACTCCGTCACCTTTCATGCAATAAGCGTTAACAATTATTTACAAGGCGTACGTGAAATGTTAGTCTCCTTTAAATATTCATATGTACGATGTACAATCTATCAAATGACATCTAACTGTGGTTGTAGTTCATGGCAAAATATGTGGATGAGTGCTTGTAAGGTGCGAAATTATAGCCACCTTACAGTAAACCAAATATTTAAGCTAATTCAGTAATCGGTTTGTAAGAGACTTGAGAGCCTTTTTACAGAGAATATGTTAATTTCTTTCAGGATGTAAATGTTATTAGGAAGCCTATTACTTATTTCTTTAGTGAGTTTTGTTGTGAAAGCTATGCACCGTTTACAAAGGAGATTTTCAGTTTCATGACTGAGTTTAATTTCTGATGACATATGAATTAATACGACTTGTCAGGATATCTACTTTCGCTGTAGATATTATAGTTCTCCTACTCACTGACTGGATGAGATTTGTCAAATCCTGAACGGTTCAACGGACCAACGTTCTCACTTTCAAAAGCCTTGGTTGTCTTTGACGCTTTCTGTACTACGCAACTTATTCACAGGATCGTAATACATGCTGTACAGCATTTCTGCTGTGTAGCAGTTTTCTTTAGATCTGACAGTCTGAAAGTGAAGTTTATTTTCTTCTCATTGTGATAATGTTTTTGTAACAACTGGCTCAGTAGAAGGCCATCCCGTCCCAAACATCTGGACTTTTCAAAGGTTCCTCCTCTTCATTTAATGTATTATGAAAGTCCCTGTGCACCACTTGGCGCTTAGAGGAATGCGAAAACCAGTTGTAGGTTTCTCGAAACAAAATGTCGGTATTTCTTGACAATACCTCTTCCGTTGCATGAGAGATTGCTAACTGCAATGAATGACAAACGCAATGCATCATAATCAGGTGAGGTAAGTTTAAATCTTGTTTCAGCCTTTATATACACCATTGTTTATTCCTTTGTTTACGGAAGCTAAATCGTTTATGACAATTTTTCTGCACTTAGTTCTGTGTAACTGGAGTTCTCTCGCACATTTGTTACCTGAAAATTATTTTTTACATAAAGCTGACAGGACGTCACCCGAAAGAGATTGTGTTCAGCAATGAACATGCAGATTCCTGTTTTCGATAATTTATTGACATTTTCGTCTCACTTTTAAGCGGAAGATTCCACTGTCGAGAACTTTCGAAAGGATTTCTGTGTTTTAACATGCTTTTTAATGTCTGTTAATTTTGCATTAATTTTGCATTTGCAGTAGGTGCAGTAGTCTCTTGTAATGTCATTGTCAACAGAACGTAACCACCCTTTAAATTGAGGATAGGACTCCCAAACATGTCTGTAATGTTGTTCATATTTAGGATTAGGTCCCATCGCGAAACACCAGTAATATGCATAGTTTTGCACAAGGACACATTTGGAATCAAACACTGAAGTGAACGTAACTCATCACTACAAAAGTACACTGTATTCTGCGAGACTCATTGTCGTAACTTCTTTACTTGCTTTGTTCTTTAGATCAAAACGAGGGAGTTCACAGCACAGATTGCTCTTGTTTCGTAGGTGGTGCAATACAGGAAGGAACGATGCTCATTTACTCAGAATAGGTCATACTAATTATTGTTGATATAGGAGTGTTAGCCTCAGTAATTCACTGAAATAAGGCTTACTCACCTCTCACATTGGAAAACAAGTTCTTTCTTTCCCCTCACTCACTAAATAACCCACAAGCGCATGATATATTTGGGATTCATATTTTTTCCGTATGCCTCTCTACATTATTGCAGATGTATTGCAGTAGTGAAACTCCTATCAGATTAAAACTGTGTGCCGGACCGAGACTAGAACTCGGGACCTTTGCCTTTCGCGGGCAACTACCAACTGAGCTACCCAAGCACGCCTCACGACCTCTCCTCACAGCTTTACTTCCGCCAGGTACCTCGGAGGATAGTTTGGGAGTTATGGTAGTGAAAAATCATCAAATTTTTCATAATATATCCAAGGAGATCCCAAAAAATATCCAATCCCAAACACGAATTTTAGTCGCTGTTGTGCTGTCAGCGACTTTTACCCCAAATTGGCAACACTGGCCGTGTGGATTGGTCAGACACAGCTGCGACATTTCGGTACAACACTATTCTTCATCGACGCCCGCTTAACTTGGCTTCCCTATCTTCGTCAGCTTAAGGACAAGTGCTGGCGGCATCTTAATATTATTCGATGCCTTAGCTACACCGACTGGGGTGCTGATCGCCCTACGTTGCTGCAGCTGTACAAAGCCCTCATACTGTCTCATATTGACTATGGGAGACTGGTGTATTGTTCAGCATCACCCTCCGCAGTGCGTCTGCTGGACCTTATCCACCACTGCGCAGTTCGGCTTCCGAACGAGCCCCGTGAACAGCTAGCTGCCTTGTGGAAGCTGACATTCTTCCATTGCGGCTCCGGCGGCAACTACTGCTTGCAAATTATAGTTCGCCTCGTCATCCAAATTACAGTCTCCCTTTCCCTAAAACGGCAACAGCGTCCCGGAACTGGGAATCCCCTTGTCGTCCGTGTCCGGCCGCGTCTTACTCAGCTCGACGCTTCCCCTCTACCACCTTTCATGCGGGTCCACTTACGTACACCTCCATGGTCCATACCTCGATCACGGCTTCGGCTGGACCTATCGCAGGACCCAAAAGGCTCTGTTCCACCTGAGGCCCTCCGCCAGCAATTTCTCTCTCTTCTCAGTGAGATTGAGGGCTCAGAAATAGTCTACACAGATGGATCAATGGTCGACGGTCTTGTTAGCTTCATTTACGCTCAAGTTGGCCAAAGTGAACAGCGTTCCTTGCCGGATGACTGCAGTGTTTTCACTGCAGAGTTGGTAGCCATCATCGCGCTCTTGAGCATACCCGCTCCTGCCCTGGTGAGTCCTTCGTCATCTGTAGTGACTCCTTAAGCAGCCTAAGAGCTCTCGAACAGCGATTCCCTCGACATCTTTTGGTAATGACTATCCAGGAGTCACTTTATACCCTCGAGAACAGTGGACGTTCAGTGCCTTTCACTTGGCCCCAGGACATGTCGGGATACCGGGCAATGAATTTGCTGACAGCCGGCCCAAACAGTACCACTAAACCAACTCTAGAGATCGGCCTGCCAGAGACTGATGTCTGATCAGTCTTCAGCCGCAAAGTTTTCACAATCTGGGTTACCAAATAGTGCACCCTCAATACCACAAATAAACTCCGTATTATCAAGGAGCCACTCGCAGGGACTGTGTTGTCCTTTGCTGGCTCCGCATCGGCCATACTTGGTCACCTCCTCCTTCGTGAGGGTCCACCTAGGTGCTGCTGTGGCTCCCGTATGACTGTAGTTCACCTCTTGTTGGACTGCCCAATTTTAGCTGCTCTGTGGCGAACTTTTAACCTTCTCAGCACTATGCCCAAGGTGTTGGCCGAAAATGCTTCAACGGCCGGTTTAGTTTTACTTGTGGGGCGTGCGGTATATCGTACAATCTAAGGTTGGGCGTCTGGCCTTCTCTCTCAGGCCTCCACCCTCCCTCCCTTTTACCCCTTCGCCTCTCCTGCTTTGCATTTTGTTTGCTTTGATGTTCGTCTCTTTCCTATCTGCGTTCTTCTCGCCTTGGCTTTTAGGCTGGCGGTATTAGTATGTTGCAGAGAGGCTGGCTCATCCATTTTATCCTTGTGATCAGCCATCCCAGGCCACCTGCTACATGATTTTAATACCTTCTTCTACCTTTCCTTCTAGCGTTCGTTTTCCCCTTTGGTTCGCTTCTTTCGTTTTCTTTTTTGGTGCGGTTCCCCGTTAGGTTTACACCTTTTCTTCCCACCCCCCACTCTTTTGTTTTTAATTGTTTCACCTTGAGACTTGTTTGCTTGAGGAAAAAGGGACTGATGACCCTGTAGTTTAGTCTGTTTATACTCCAAACCAATCAACCAATCAATGTGAACTCTGGACTCATGAGCGTGCGCGAAAATTTTTCTAGGAGGGCGCAAGATTCAAAACTTGCTAGTTTTTGTGTACAGTATCTCAATAGATGAATTTGTCGTACCGCAAGATCTAAATCTGACAAAAAGTACTCAAAACTTATCGTACGTCGAAAAATTAATAATTATTTACTCAGTATTTTTAAAGTAGATTACTTTGGTACCTAAACGGTAAGCGTATTTCAATAGTATATGCAGTGTATATGTTCTTATCTTATTAACATGAATATGAACGCCACTTGCTTAATTCGTTGATGTGAAACTACATCCTCATATGACTACATTGAATTATCAAATAAAGGTGGAAGATATTCAGAAAAATAATTTATCGACACTTCCATATTCTTACGTTAACTGATAGTTAAAAAACTGAAAGAGGGAGAAAGAACAATTAATAAAATTCTGCTGTAAATTGACAAAAATGCCACATTAGCACTTGTCGAAGTGGAGAGTCGGGAAATAAATTTCAGAAAGGCTTATATAACTCTGATTCTATCTACAACAATTTTCCTTCTTACACGACACATTTGTTCACGTTAATGGATTTTTGCGTTACTCTCCAGATCTATGTTTTTGTACTATCGACTGGGGTAACTGAAGTTGAGAGAAAATTTTGTTTGAAAACCACATTTTTTTAGTTTAGTAGTTTTAGTGCGTGAAGTGTAACCCAGGGCCAAATATCCAAATATAACTACATGAATGTGAGAAACCTCCAAATCACCACCCACAAACTGGCTAGTAGAACAGCTTTTAGCAGCCTTGGTCTGCACCAAGTTAATCATCGTATCTCCAGGTTGTCACATTATTGTGCAGCATACCAGGTTGAGTGCTGAATTAATGAGGCGCTGTGTTGCGCCCACTGACTTTGAGAAGGTCCCAGTAGAGTCTAATTTTATCGACTTCAAAATTTCATGCTTTTTCCGTTCTGTTCTAGCGCACAAAATGGCATTTTGACATGTTTCAGATTAAATATACACCCTAAGAAGGGGGAAAAATGACGCACCCCGAACGAATTAACCGAATGAGACAAAAATCCGTAGATGTGATGTACATGTACAGACAAACAGATAATTCTAGTTTTCAGAAAAAATGTATGATTTATTCAAGAGAAACAGCTTCACACTCTAGGTAAGTCAATAAAGCGCTGGTCCACCTCTGGCCATTATGCAAGCAGTTATTCGGCTTGGCACTGATTGATATAGTTGTTGGATGTCCACCTGAGGTGTATCATGCCGAATTACTTCCAATTGGCGCTTAGATCATCAAATTCCTGAGCTGGTGCAAGGCCCTGCTGATAAAGGTCCAAACGTTCTCAACCGGTGAGTTATCCGGTGACATTTCTGGCCAATGTAGGGTTTGAGAAGTACGAAGATGATCAGTCGAAACTCCTTGCTTCGATAAAATGGGGCGTAGAATATCGCCGATGTATCGCTGTGTTGTAAGGGTACTGCGTATTACACCCAAATGGGTCCTGCTATGGGAAGAAGTAGTACCACAGACCATCACACTTGACTGTCGGGCAGTATGGCGGATGACAGTCAGGTATGTATCCCATCAAAATTCGGGACATCTCTGGACATGTCTTCGCTGGTCACTACAGCTGATTTCGATGCGATACTCATCACTTAAGACAATTATACTCCAGTCAGTGAGATTCCGGGCCGAATACGTGTTTGAAGACGTCCCAGACAGCAGTAGGATGCCAACCTGACCGTCATCTGCCATATTGCCCAACAACCAGGACTGAAGGTCTGGGGTGTCATTTCATTTCATAGCAGGACCACTTTGTTTCTCATCCACGACCCCATTACAGCACAGCGGTGCGTCACTATATTCTACGCCGCGTTTTATTGCCCTGCATGGTAAGCCATTCTGAGCTTCCGTTTGGACAAGTTAATGCCCGCCCGCACACGGCAAGGTTTTCTACTGACTGTGTTCATGCTTGCCAAACCCTACCTTGACCATCAAGGTCTCCAGATCTCTCCCCATTTGAGAATGTTTGGAGCTTTATGGGCAGAGGCCTCCAACCATTTCGGGATTTTCACGATCTAACGTCCAGTTGGACGGAATTTGGCACGATAACCCTCAGGAAGACATCTAGCAACTCTATCAATCAATGCAGAGCCGAATAACTGCTTGCACAGGGAACAGAGATGGACCATCACGTTATTGACTTGCCCAGTTTGTGAAGATCTTTCTCTCAAATAAATCATCCAATTTTCCTGAGATTGTAATCATTTGTTTGTCTGTACATGTTCTTCACACTTATCAATTTCTGTCCGATTCAGATATTTTCTTCATGGAGCATTTTTTTTTTTTAATGTAGACATGTATGGTTCAAATGGCTCTGAGCACTATGGGACTCAACTGCTGAGGTCATTAGTCCCCTAGAACTTAGAACTAGTTAAACCTAACGAACCTAAGGACATCACAAACATCCATGCCCAAGGCAGGATTCGAACCTGCGACCGTAGCGGTCTTGCGGTTCCAGACTGCAGCGCCTTTAACCGCACGGCCACTTCGGCCGGCTCCAAGACATGTATAAAATAAAATACAGCATGACTGTATTCTTCCGAGCTCAGGGGTGTAAAACTGAATGCAGCATCAGCAAGCTGTCATGGATTTTCTTTTTACACAGAGAAGTAGTAAACTGCTGTTATGATCCCGTTGTGCAATATGTGCTGAGGGCGTCCTTGTTGAAACTGGAAGTGATGACTGGCTCGTATAGAGCTACCATGTTTACTGTGTTGTGATTCGGCTGTGTAATCCGCACTGCAGGGTATTTGGCCGGCTCCCATTTTGCTGTATTGTAAAGGTTGAACGGCGGAGCAACAGAAAAAGATTGAAGACATTATTTCGGACATGTTCTGTAAAGCTTCGTATTCATCTTGACTGCAGATCAGCGCCCAAACAGCAGCAACAGCATCATCAAGGAATAAGCATGATTTCCCGTGAACGGACTGACAACTATGAAAACACGAGATATAGGCTACAATGACTGTTAAAGCTGCAGTATTTCCCGTCTTGGTCGGCAACGTTAAACCTGCATAGTGCACTCGCGGAAAGTGATTGCGAGAATGTATACGAATTAGGTTACTTTAAATTGGTCTAAACTTGTAAATACTTTGACATGTCCTATATCCTTGTAAAAAGAGATCTACAGATGAATAAAGCTACTACTACTTTTACTACTACTACTACTAGAAGCTCGAGAGAATTCTGTAATGTACCAAAAAACCTGTACTCAGAGCCCAGGCGGAGGCAAATGGCACCTCTTTCCCGCCACTCCTTGCGGACGTCTATTGGAATGCAAAAAAGCAAAAAATTAATTTAGGCATATTGTTTTTTTCTAGGCAGTGATTGAAACTGACTGCGCTCCATTTTTATGCTTTAGTCATCGAAAATGTTTCGTCACTCATCACTGTTTCATCGTCCACTCTTATTTATCGACACAACACTGTGGGTTGTTTCACTACCTAACTGCTCCGGTATTCGTCGGCTGGATTCTTGGAGCGACATCTTCGTTAGTGTTAGTCTCAGTGGTCCTTGAAGTAATGGTCTCAAAAACACAAAGTGAAAAGAGACATTTCTTTCGTGTTTCATATAGATTTCACTGAGTTTAGTACCGAATATAACTGGAACGATCATTCGAAGGAAAAAAAGGTCCAGTAAACACGAGCTGTAAAATGCATAACTTAAGATCTGTGGGCATGTCTTCATCTTTGATACAGTGAAACAACTCTCTTCTAGTGCAAGCTCTTTGCTTTCCATATTTTGATAACTGGTGGTGTGGAGCAAAATAAGAAAATAATGTCTCTTAAACATGGGGTCTCAAGTGCATACCTTAAGAGCTCTTGTTCATCTTCACTACTGTGAAAGATATCTCTTCTACTGACCAAGAGATCATATCTCTTAAGGTATGCATTTTAGAGCCCATGTTTACAAGAAATTTTTTTCTTATTTTGGTCGG
The DNA here is from genome assembly GCF_023864345.2 of Schistocerca serialis cubense. Classification (NCBI taxonomy): domain Eukaryota; kingdom Metazoa; phylum Arthropoda; class Insecta; order Orthoptera; family Acrididae; genus Schistocerca; species Schistocerca serialis. The sequence goes on from NC_064641.1 coordinate 822,911,101, forward strand.
TACTATCAACTTCCATAATATGAAAGCAAAGGGTTGATAGTAAAATGTCAGTGGACGCCCGAGGATAAGAAAATAACTAAACGAGCAAGGGGAAAGTGCAGGCAATTTATCACAAGTCACTTGTTTCTTCACAAGACAACAATCTTTTTTCTGCACAGGTACCAAAAACACTAATCAGATACAAATGATTCAGGCAATTACTCCAAAATTCCTTTAATTGAACCAACTGATAATTACTTAGTTAATTAAAATGAACACAATGCACCGGCTCAGGAAGGACTAATAAGCAAATATCTCTCAAACATGCACTTAGCGCTGCGCAGTTATTGACAGCAGTGATGCTGAAGATTACAATTCCAACATTTTGCTGACTAAATGGGTGCTTAACATTAATGAATACAACTTACAAGAAGTGCAGTGGCATAAATTTACACAAGTCTGGTATCAACATAAATATCCAATATCTGATCAATCAGAGAAAACCCTTGTGCATATTCAAGATCCTGACATGGAAAAATAATAAAATACCATTAAACAAATTGAGCATTACACCACTATCAGAACTTTAAATACCAAACTTCAAACAGGTAAAACATAAAGGGGGCAGGTATGGCAGGCCTGATCTGAATAAGATGGTTAAATTAACTCCCGATTGCTGAAAGATAGAATCTCAACTTATGAGCGGTGCCATAGCGAGGCAGGAGGCCGCGTCTCAGAGGCTATGGTGAGACGGGAAGCGGCGCACCGCCAGAGCGCATGTATACAGCCGCCACGGACAGGCACAGACCTATGAACTGGCAAGAAACAAATAACGACCCGGAGCAGCGCCTGAAAACGACACGCCAGGTTAGCCAAGAGCGCTAATGCGCTGCTTTCTGGACTCGCTAGGCGCGACGGCTCCGGATCGAATCCCCCCGGCGGATTAACGACGTGGGCCGGTGTGTCGCCCAGCCTGGACGTAGTTTTTAAGTGGTTTTTCACATCCCCCTAGGTGAATACCGGGCTGGTCCCCACATCCTGCTCAGTTACACGACACTCAGACATTTGTAACACTTCCGCACTATTTCATGGTTTCCACTATATGCAGACAGCTGGGATACACTGATTCTGTCCTTACCACAAACAGCTCGGAAAGACGATAGCAAACAGGCAGACGTGTAATTCATGCATAATAATAGCAGAACATGTGGGAATGCTCAGAGCAAGGCAAGAAGTACAATGTGAGCATGGCCCAAAACCTCACATATAGCAACAAGAATTTTACAACAATTCCTAAACGATTAACCGGTTAATCTTGCAATAAAATATAACAAATCAATGTAATAACCAGAAGATCACATGGTACTCAGACATGTTAACTTAAGTGGCTTGATAGGTAACAGGCAAATCTTGAGGGCTAACAGTCGAACAACTGCAATAGTAATTTCCTTCAAATGGGAAAAATCTCAGAGTCATGGAACTTTATTACCCAAACGAGTCAAGAACCACTGGCCCACTAGCGTTTGCTTACCACGGCCATAGGCAGTTTTATAGTCGCTACATTAGACAGGAAAGCAACAACTTCCAACACAAGTAAGAGTCAGTTTCGGCCTTAGTGGTCACTAACACATGTGGTGGCCTAGAATATATGACCATTAATATCAGGTGCAACTGACAAAATAAGCAGACATTGAACAAGTTGCAGTTAAAAGAAATTTTAAGAATGCACACATATGGCACTCAGATAACTTCAAACAGAGGCACCATGGGGTGAATTTGAGACCCACATCAGCAACTACGCCAGGGTAAATTCGCTGTGTCGACATCAGGCACAAACATTGCCAACCGACACCACTCTATCGACAACCGGCCACTTAGACAGTCATGTGCAGTAAGCTCCGTGAAGCTCACCATACGTCTCATGTGCCTCTTCTCTCTCTCTCTCTCGCTAACTGTTACTGTGCCCATGCGGTCAACAAGCTGTGCCATGGAACTACAACCAAAGACTTAACTAAAAGGTCTCCGAAGCGCCATCCTGGAACCAAACAGAGACGCAAACCGCATTAGGCAAAGATGTAAAAACATAGAACAAACCAATATGGCTCAATCTCAACCACTAAAGACGAAAACACTGCCCCGCTATGTGGGCGCCCAAGAGATGGAGTCAATTAGCGCTCCTGACTTGGTTTATATGGACCCTCAAAGTTTCCCCGGTTTGGGGTTGATGCACCAGAAAGTTTAACGGACTCAAAACCCTTAAAACACTACAATGGCCTTGAAACCGTGGGGTGAGTTTATTAGAGCCAGCCCCTGTGGAGCCCCCAACAGGGCTAAAATTTCGGACTAAGACCCTGTCTCCTGGCTTAACTTGAAAGTGTCTCCTCCACTGATTGTAGCGCTTCTTCAACCAATTATGGGCTAGTTCATTATTCCTCCGGGACTGCTCCCAATTCTGCCTAATGAGACCCATCTCCTCCACTGATTATAGCGCTTCATCAATCAGTTATGGGCTAGTTCAATACTCCTCCAGGACTGCTCCCAACTCTGCCTAATGACACCCAAATAGCTTCAGGCAAAAGATCATTGATTTTCCAAAGGTTGGACAAGGGGGAATTAAGAGAGTAGGCAAGCATCAAGTGCCTGGGACTGCCCCAGAGGCTTCGTGCTGAGTGGAATTATAGGCAAGTTTGATCCAGGGAGTGGAACTATCCCACTTGGTTCGAGACCTTGCATGATAAATTATAAGGGCAGCCCTAAGGTTTTTATTTATCCTTTCTGCAAAGGAAGGCCGTGGGTAATAGGTAGTGGTGGTGACATGCTTGATGCCATTGCCAAAACAAAACCGTTTAAAATCCCTGGAAACAAAGGTGGGCACTCTATCACTCACTAGCGCCCTAGGAGGTCCAAACAGAGAAAATATCCTAGCCAGATGGTAGATAGTTACAGGTGCCGTCCTCGCCTGGGTAGGAAGAAGCCAAAGAAATAGGGAGAAGGCATCCACGATGACCAGTATGTAACGGTTCCTGGCCTTAGTACGGGATAGGTCATCAACATAATCAATAAACAGCTTATCCATGGGGGATTGTTCATATTTCGAACAAAGCAGGCCTTGGAGTTAGTTGGGGTTAAGTTTGTGGATTTTACAAAGTTCACACTCCCCCACCAGATGACAAACATCCCTGGAAAGATTGAGCCAGGTGCAATGGCCCTGAATCTTCAGAATAGTTTTGTCGATGCCTAAGTGGCCTCCTGCCAAAGAACCATGATAGTAATAAAAGTGGATGGAATCAGCTCGACAGGCACACAAATTTTTGGTTGCAAGGATCTACTATAATATAATAAAAAATATGGAAATAATGAAATTAAGTAAGGGGAGATAAGAAAATAATAAAAAAATGATCTGAAGTTGGTATTTTGATTTCTGCCTCTTATGAAATTTTTCGGCGTGTTGGACAAGCACAATAAGCTGAGCTATGCCTGTAAATGGGTGCCGGCCAGAGTGGCCGAGTGGATCTAGGCGCTTCAGTCTGGAACCGCGCTGCTGCTACGGTCGCAGGTTCGAATCCTGCCTCGGGCATGGATGTGTGTGATGTCTTTAGGTTAGTTAGGTTTAAGTAGTTCTAAGTTCTAGGGGACTGATGACCTTAGATGTTAAGTCCCATAATGCTCAGAGCCTTGAACCATTTTGTAAATGGGTAAAAAAATCTTTTCGTATTAGTTCCACATAAATGAAATAGCCTTTCTCTTGTTGTAGATTTATGCTTACCAATTAATAACACTACGTCTGATAGACGTATCACGTACAAAATCTTGACCGTGTCCTTCACACAGTTGTAATCGGATCTTCGCGATAACAGCTAAGTACACAGGTGGGCTTCTTGGTTTTCTATATATTGCAGCACTACTTGGAATAATGACTCATACAACTATTCACTGGTAAATTAATACTATATTCTTCCTTCGATGCATATCAAAAATACAGCTTTTTACTTATTCTCTCAACCAAAATGGCTACCGCCGGTTACGCTCTAAAATAACGTGCGTCTACCTTCGTTCATTAACAGAGAACGAGTCCTTTCTCTTACCGAGGAACAAGAAAAACATCATCTGCTTTTTTTTAACATTTGAAAATCAAAAATACATGACGGTAGGCGCAGGCTTTACGCCAGGATACCCCTTCACCTTTTCTCTTTGCCTTTGAAGAAAACGAAAACATAAAGCAAGAAATGCAAAAGGTATATCATACTACCCACTTCTCAGCAAATGATTCCCTTTTGCAAGGTATATCCTGGAATCGAAATACCAGCCAAGAGCTACCTGCGAATAGAAGTTAGGTCGTGGTCTTGATCTTTCTTACTCTTCAGATATCCAAACAGCTGGGAAACCTCAGTAGGAATGCACCCACAAGACACTCTGCCTGGGAAGAAGCCCGTGGAACTGGCTCATTATCTTCCCCAAACATCTGATGAAGTAAGGCAGTAATTAAGTTATCAGACCTTCTAAGGCTAAGCCCAAATTGAGATGCGTATATCACGTGTAACGTGACATGACGTGTCGCGCGGGTCCAACGCATATTGAGACGCATACGAGGTGTGGCTAGAAAAAAACCGGACTAGTACTGGTGAAACAATAAAACGAATGCAATAAGGCTGAAAGTCGCGTGGCCTGTCACGTGACTCTCGCTCCGCCTACTGCTCGAGTTTCATCTGCCTCCTGCACTCAGTCTGCCCGTGGCGTCTGTTTTAAGTAGTTGACGTTTTGTCTGTGCGTCGGAAAATGTTGAGTGTACAGAAAGAACAGCGTGTTAACATCAAATTTTGTTTCAAACTAGGAAAATCTGCAAGTGAAACGTTTGTAATGTTACAACAAGTATACGGCGATGATTGTTTATCGCGAACACAAGTGTTTGAGTGGTTTAAACGATTTAAAGATGGCCGCGAAGACACCAGTGATGACACTCGCACTGGCAGACCATTGTCAGCAAAAACTGATGCAAACATTGAAAAAATCGGTAAACTTGTTCGACAAGATCGCCGTTTAACAATCAGAGCAATGTCTGAGTTAACAGGAGTTGACAAGGAAAGTGTTAGGCAGATTCTTCATGAAAGTTTCAACATGAACAAAGTGTGTTCAAAAATGGTTCCAAAGTGTCTCACAATTGAACAGAAGGAACGCCGAAGAATGATTTGTTCTGACATCCTGGAAAACATTGAAAGTGATCCCACCTTCTTACAAAATGTTTTTACTTGCGATGAATCGTGGTTTTTTACTTACGATCCCGAAACTAAACGCCAATCGATGCATTGGAAAACTCCTGGTTCTCCACGACAAAAAAAAGCACGAATGTCAAAATCGAAATTCAAGGCAATGATGATTGTTTTTTTTGACATCAAAGGGATTGTGCACATTGATTGGGTACCAGAGGGACAACCAGTGAATCAGCATTACTACATTAGCGTCCTGGCTAGCCTACGTGAGCGAGTACGGAGAAAACGGAACGATTTGTGGAGAAAAAAGTCATGGATCTTTCACCAAGACAATGCCCCAGCTCACAGTGCGTTGTCAGTGAAGACGTTTTTGGCAAAACACAACATTCCCATCTTAGATCATCCACCCTACTCACCTGATTTGGCCCCCTGTGACTTTTTTCTTTTCCCTAAAGTCAAGTCAGCTTTGAAAGGAACTAGATTTGAGACTGTTGAAGCAGTAAAAGAAAAAGCGACGGAAGTAATGTATGGACTTACCGAAAATGATCTGCAGCATTGCTATGAACAGAGGAAAATTCGTATGGAGCGGTGTAGAGACCGAGGAGGAGAGTACATTGAAGGAGATAACATGAAATTGTAAATAATTGTAAATAAATGTTTTTTCCAGCATCAGTCCGGTTTTTTTCTAGCCGCACCTCGTACACATACTTTGCACGCGCCGGTTGGCGACGCTCTGCGCTGACAGAAACGAAGCGAGCGCACACTGTAATCTTTCTCAAACGATTTTACACAAAATATTCAGTAAAAATATCTCATTTTTACCTTGCTTGTAGCGGTATATGTCAGCTTCGTGACGAAGTGCCCATCATTTCGCTAATGGTCATACTTATTGTGGTATACACATATTAGTAAGACGCTACGCAAAATTCGAAAAGTTTGCGATGAAAAATAGGAGTCGCTATGATTTTATGTTTGGTCCGTATTACACCATACGTCGCTGCATATGAAATTTAGCTAACATGTTGAATTTTTCTATAGACTTGGGAGGAGGTCTATATCTGCCTCCCATCTCGGGAACATGGATCCTATGTAACGCGCTCACTCCCGATCTCACGCCCTCGAGAATGAAATATTTACAACATCGCTCATATCGAAACAAGATTTTGGCGAATGGTAGCACACAAGGAGGAGAGTATTTTGCCAATTCATAAACACACGGAACTTTCTTATCTATGGCGAAATATCAGTAGTATTTTTTTCACTCCATTGACTGTAATTTTTTAAGAGCTATCGACAGCTAGTGAAGCAAGAGTTTCCTAGTATGAAAATAAACGTGAAATTTCTTATCTTATGTTACTGCAGACCGACACTATGAGGTTTTTCGTAAGCTATTGAGCTCTCTTATTGCCAATTACTTGTTTAATGAGGCTCTCTGTTTCAGAATTATGTCGCGATAACTGCTTGCTGTGAGATGAGTTTGTGCAAATTACACTGTGTTTTGGCAAAGGAAGTACAATTAAACCTGACAACAAGAGAAATGTGACCATTACTTATAAATGGTGATGCTTCTTCGAATGAGAAAAGGTTAACAATTCACACAAAATAAACTGCCAATTCTGTTGGAATTTTGGTTGAATCCCCGTAAGCCATCGTATTTTTAACACTGAACGACTGGAATGGAAACTTACTAAAGGATTTTATTCATTCTGGTCGGAGCAGTATTAAAATAATGACGATCGTTCCCTTCAGGAGGAGTGATACGCACATGCCAGGTTCTAGTTACTCACCTACGGCTTGCCAAACTGACAATGTGTGATTCGCGAATAAAATAGCAGTTATTGAGAAAAATAAAAAATTGATCTGTCGCACAACACAATGGTCAGCGTATTGTCTGCAGCTGAGAATAATGCGCGCGACAGGAATGTGAAAGCTAGCCACGTGTGCCTTGTGAGCGGGAGTTCACATCGGTCGTTGTCAGTAATACATTTCAACAAATTAAATACATCTAATAACCACACTATTTCAGGATACTCATACTTTCGTAATAATACCGACCATTTTTATCATTTGTGTAGCCTGCTGCATAATTAGTTTATTAATGCTGATAACGTGTATGCAACCATTGAAATCATTTTTCTCGTCACGGCGAGCCAATTAGAACATTGTTATTTGTGAAGGCTTCTCGACTTTCCTACCTTGCAGTGCAAATGTGATGTCCACGTGTACATAGTATGTCTCTTATTACATCCATATCCAAGTAACGATAGTGAAACTTATGTACTTCGTATCTTGGACGCTTTTTACCAGAAGCACAAATTGCTCAAGTCTGTGGAAATTACGCCTTTTCGACTTTTTGCAACAAATCGTAGAGATACGTCAGCATAACAAGCAGCAAGTAGATAACCTTGTTTTACTTTTCTGCCTTGTTTCTAGATCGTGTGATTTTATAATATTCCTTACTTCCTTATTCACTACCCTGACGATGAATCGTCTGTACCTTCCTACGGTCTGAAAACATTGTGGAGTCAGTGGCTATGGCTCACCAGTTATTGACCTGTGCATTGTTCTTGACAAAAGAAACACAAAACAAAAGAGCTGTACAGATATATGTAACTGAAAACTATTATGTACTAACGAAAAGAGAGGGAGCGTTTAATTGGCGAAAAACAAAACACTACTCAGTGATAATAAAATTCAGTATACAGTAAGGCCGTATTTTTCGGATGGGCAATACTTCAGTGCCCATATGTGCCAGTGTGCCGCACTTCAAGACGGAGATACCGGACGGCCCACCTAGCAACTCCCATGTCTTCCTAGGCCGTGTAAGGACCCAACTAACGGCTTGGCTGTCGGTCTAGAGATCCAACTCCGGGTCTTATAGGTAAAATTAAAATTTTGTGAGAGCGGACAACACAGCCAACGCCTCTCACTAATAAATTGAGTATTTAATTTCGGGACCGGCCGATCTTCTAAAGACACAGGAAAGGGGGCGTCTCTTTCTTCCATCTTCCTGAAGCAACACTACGGTCACAAAGGCATTGGAGGCATTAGTTTGGACAACAAAACTTTTCTCAAAGTCGGGGACGGCCAGGATCGGAGGGTTAATTACGCAGTTTTAGTGATGTTGAAGACCACCTGCTAGCTTTCCCCCACATAGTATCTTGCCCCTTCCTATGCAAGTTGTTTAGGAGAACAGCGATCTGGACAAAGTTAAGCATGAGCTTACAAAAATAATTTGCTGTGTCAACAAACCTGGCAATAACCGTCTTATTTACGGAGGAGGAAAGTTCCTTAGACCAACCGCATGTTCCTGGTCGGCTCTAACCCCGTCACTGGACACTAAGTGCCGCAAAAAGAAAACCTGGCGCCTAGGTAAGGTGACCTTCGATGGTTTAACAGTAAGACCTGCCTTCCGTAACCTGATCAAAACTTGATGGAGGTGCTCAAGATGTTGACTGTATGGGCGACTATAAATGACTAAGTCGTCCAGAGAGTTAAACACAGTGGAACCTCAAATCCCCGAGCACGTGTCTCAATAGCCGAGACAAGGCAGTTGCACCAGTGGGTAGGCCGAAAGGAACTTTGTTGAATTCATACAGATCCCAGCCAGTACAGTTCCAGTGGTAACCAGCTTGGAATCCCCCATAAGGGGCATCTGATAATGTGCTTGGTTTAAACCAAACTCCGTAAAATAAGAAGCACGAGAAAACCATGTAAAGACATTATGACTGTCGGGAAGTGGCACTGTCCCTAACACTACTTTCTTTTTGAGGGCACGATAATCAATCACTGACCTACAATCACTGCCTCAACCATTTGGGACCAAAAAGATCGGGAAGGCATACGGTGAAGTAAATGGTCGAAAGATGCCCTGGCGAAGCATAATATTTATCTTCTCGTGAAGGACAGCCATCTTGGATGGAAATGGCGGTAAGGCGCCTATCCTACCAGAGCATTGTCAGTGAGCTGGATCTTATATTGAATCAAATTAGTAGCACCGAGTCTATCAGATAACACATCAGAAAACTCATGCAAAATATTTAACAATTCCCGCTCCTCATTGACCGCGAAATGGCTAACGTCAAATTGGGATTCCTTCAACTGAACAGAATTAACGCTAGTGGCAAAATGGCATGAACACAGTGTTGTTCTCTCTAAGGGAGAAAATTTAAAATGAAAGGTGTCACGGCTGAAATTAAGCACCAGGTCAGCCTGCCATATGAAATTAAACCCAAGAATTAATGTAACAGACAAACTCTGTGCGAGAAAAAAGGTCACTGGCCACGAAAATCCTCAAATAGTTAATTTCCCTTTTATTTTTCCAAGCAGAGATAACTCTTGCCTACTGGCGGGATGACATCTCTGCGAAGGTGAGCGCAGGGGAGGAAATTTACAAATATTCCTGAACTCTAAATGCCATCTGTAGTCAAGAACAGAAACAGCGCCAAAGGAATCAAACAATCTGCAAATAAAGGGAAGGGAAGAATCCTTAGCAACAACGATACGGGCGCAACAGGCTCTTCACCGACAGCTCTCCCCCCCCCCCCCGTCCCACCCCCTCCCTCCACTGTATTCTAATGACATCAGCTACCTGGCCATGGTGGGTGCTCAAGGGTCGTTCATGCACCAAATGATGTTTGGATCCAAAACAAGAACACCACCTCTGTGATCGCTCGTCAGATAAAGAAGAACAAGACAAGTTAAGAGGCTCCGGAAAGGCTCAAAATCATGAAAAGTTCAATTTTTACTTTTTTGCGTTTTCTGAATCTGCAGACTATTACCTTTTAATAGATATATAATTTATTCAATTCCGAAGACTACAACTATTTTTAAATTTTTTTTTGAAATGTGTTCTACATGGGCGTGACCCACTGTGGCACTGTTAAACTGCTGTCAAACGGTGTTATTATTAACGTCCGTGTTCATCAGGTACATTTTAGTGATGTGAGATAAAGTATGTGTTGTGGCTAACCTGTGATGGTTCAATATATATCGCTGGTGTGATTGTCGATTGTTTCATGTTTATTTACTCTGTTGTTATCTCGAAAATATTCGTAATTAATTCTGTTTCTTGAGTCTCTGTTTTGTTGAAGTATAATAATGAGTAAAAGTAAAGTTATTAGAAATCCTCTGAAGGCTTTTAAGAAAAGGAGAAATGTTGGAAAGCCAAAGGTATGTGTTATTACTGTAAACAATAAAGACGATAACCAAGTGAGTGAACCTAACCTCTCAAGTACACCTGCCCATAGCAGTCAAAGTGGGAAAGAAAATACTTCACAGAAGAAGCTTGGTTCAATGAGTGAAAACTATGAATGTCTTATGGGTGAATCGAATGTGAATGAAATATTTGATATGTCGGTTCTCAAAGGAATTTTTTCAAACTGTATAAGATGTATTCATTGTAGTGAAGCTGGTCTGGAACTCTCCATAATAAAGCACGTAGGACTTGCTAGTGAAATACAACTGAAATGTGATAAGTGTTCATACATGACTACCTTTTGGAACAGTGTTGCAGTAACTGCAACTGAAGAAAATGGTAGCAAAATCTACGAACACAACAACGAGCGATGCTTGCTTTAGACAAGGAACGCCTTCAGGCTGCAGACAGGGCTGTAAAGAGTCTAGAAATACAAGCAAGAGTAAACAGGAGGAGGAACAAGAGAAAGCTGGAGGAGGAGTTTGCAGAGGATGAAGATAATCCATCCTATGGACCTGGAATGCACTAAAAAGTTAATCCAATCTTTGTCGCTCGATTCCCCAAACTTTTATTTTCTCATACTAATTACATGTTTTCTAAGGATCTTCCAAACATATTTGTTTCAAACTTTCAGTAAATGTTACACAGTACCTTCTGCATAATTTAACACAGCATTTTTCCAAAAAACTGTATATTTTTGAATATATAAATCAAAAATTGCAAAAAAATGTTGTGAATTTTCATTACAATTGAAAAAAAATCATCTTTAATAACTGAACTAAAATTTTGTAAAATCCCTGTGTTAAGTTGTAGCCCATATTCCAATAAATAATCTGTAAAAAGTTCAACTTCCTACCTCAAATACTTTGTGAGGAAAGATATAATTTATAAGCGTTATTTTAACATTGCAAGTATAGGGCGTTCCGGAGCCCCTTAAGTGAGGGAAGACTAAAACTCACTCCCGCTTATCCAGACCCCGCTGTTCATCAGCAAACTGTAAGGCTTCAATTGAACCAACTAACACATTTAATTCAGAAAAGGTGGTAGGCCTACTGGCAAAAATTACAGATGTCCGGTCCTCAGGTCTCATCCCTTCTAAGATGGTAGAAAGTATCAAATATTCTGCAAAGGTCATCCGTAGGGCGCCAACTGCAGTGCGAACACGCTCTATAAAGGGAAGAAAAACCTATAATGCGTCCGTTCTGATTCACTGCAGGGATTCAGCGACAATTTTTCTTGGAGAAAACGCTGTCTGAAATCAGTTAACCTCGACTCTGAAGAGCCTCGATCAAAATATCACTTAAGAAGCCATGGGCTAATGGGTACAACCAACTATGAAAAATGGTGTGAGATACCTTAAAAGCATCAACATGATGTTCAAAATGAACAGTTAACCACAATATACGCTTAACCTGATGTAAATGATCAATGAATATCCTTTAACAAATACATGATGGGGTTATGCAATTTGGGAAAGGTAGGAGCAACATGGGCTAAGGTTGAGTCCCCAGGTCTAAGTTAGCCGATGACAAATCTGCCACCTGGTTATAAAGAATTCTTCCAACCCTAAGGTACTAGTTGCAATTAACAATTTCTGAACCTCAATTTATCAACTGCCTCCTGCTGCAACTAAGTTGGAGAACCCCTAAATCAGTCAAATGATTCTCCAACAGTAAAGTTGAGGTTGTATCATGAGCAATGTTTACCAGGTGGGGTTGCTATCCCTGAGAAAGTTCAAATTTTGATAAAGTTCCTGTAAGGCAGAAGAACAAGTAGACATCGCAACATCTACCTCGCCAGTAGTAACTGTCATGACATCAGCTGGACTGGACCAGACATTGAGCAAATGAGCCACAAGTTCAGGGAGCCCCCCCCCCCCCCCCCCCCGCCATCAACTTCTTTCCTTAGCCATAATTCATATTGATGTTGCTCATGCTGAAGATAAGATAACACAACACAAGCCCAGTTCTCCATCACGCTGACTCAAATCTGGAACAATTACCATGCAATGTGTTAGACACAATGTAGTAGATAAACAGTAAGAAATGACTTTTCAGATGACAACCATGCTCTGCCATCATTGAAATGTCAGTGGACGCACCATGGTAAGGGAATAACAAAACGGGCTTGGGAAAAATGCAGGCCATTTATCACAAGTCATTTGTTACTTCACAAACCAACAATTTTTTATTGCACACGTACAAAAGCACTAATAAAATGCAAATGATTCAGGTAATTATTCCAAAATTCCTTCAACTGAACCAACTGATGATTAATTAGTTAATCAAAATGAATAAAAATGACCAATTTAGGAAAGACTAACAAGCAAATAGTACAGTCAAATATATCTCAAACATGCTATAAATTATGTGTCCCTTTGGAAGTCAGACTAGGAAGCTGGAGAGATCTGGAGAGATTGGTCTCTGATCGTTCTTTCCACCAACCTGTCATCTTCTGCCGTTGAGTCCCCGGCGCAGAAGACAGTTTGTTGGTCGTGGGATCATCTTCAGCGAAGGCTGCTATACTGTCAGTTCAAACCTAAAATCGTGCTTTTTGCGGGGTGCACTTGCCCAGGTTTGTCTCTGTATCTACAGAGGGCAAGATCTGTAGTACTGACAATGATTGTAGGCAACACTTCTCATTAATGTATCTTGTTTAGTTATTATTCAAATATTCACACATTTACACCGTCTTTTACAACACTCTACATAGTTTTCTTAATTGTATGGTAACTTTTCCATCCAACTTCCGAAATATGATACATATGTCCGGCTCTCCATTATGCTCTAGATAGAAAAAGTATTACATAGTCACAACCTTATATAGAGTACAACATGTCCAGCTCTGAAGAACACCCAAAACAGAGTGACTATTACATATTCACATCTGAGTAATGCACGAAACAGAGATACATGTCCGGCCCTCCAGATCACCTGAAATAGAGTGACTAGTGCAGTCGAAGTACCTTATCTCCCAGGAATGCTACAGTGACCCGAAGTTGTCTGAAGCACTTCAGTTGCAATATCGCTACTCTTATGTTTCTCCAAAGTAGTGAAATTTAATAAACAAAAATGATAGGCTCACAGGGTAACCGTGAGAGATTGCCATACTAAATACTGGGATAAAACAATGAAAAGTATATAAATAATGAATAAGAGCAGTTAGGCATTTTGGCTCCTGGCACCTGAATGTGCCAACCAGTCCTAAACAAGTTCAGTACAGAAACTTCCTGGCAGATTAAAACTGTGTGCCCGACCGAGACTCGAACTCGGGAACTTTGCCTTTCGCGGGCAAGTGCTCTACCAACTGAGCTACTGAAGCACGACTCACGACCGGTACTCACAGCTTTACTTCTGCCAGTACCTCGTCTCCTACCTTCCAAACTTTACAGAAGCTCTCCTGCGAACCTTGCAGAACTAGCACTCCTGAAAGAAAGGATATAGCGGAGACATGGCTTAGCCACAGCCTCGGGGGATGTTTCCAGAATGAGATTTTCACTCTGCAGCGGAGTGTGCGCTGATATGAAACTTCCTGGCAGATTAAAACTGTGTGCCCGACCGAGACTCGAACTCGGGAACTTTGCCTTTCGCGGGCAAGTGCTCTACCAACTGAGCTACCAAAGCACGACTCACGACCGGTACTCACAGCTTTACTTCTTCCAGTACCTCGTCTCCTACCTTCCAAACTTTACAGAAGCTCTCCTGCGAACCTTGCAGAACTAGCACTCCTGAAAGAAAGGATATAGCCCAAGGCTGTGGCTAAGCCATGTCTCCGCTATATCCTTTCTTTCAGGAGTGCTAGTTCTGCAAGGTTCGCAGGAGAGCTTCTGTAAAGTTTGGAAGGTAGGAGACGAGGTACTGGCAGAAGTAAAGCTGTGAGTACCGGTCGTGAGTCGTGCTTCGGTAGCTCAGTTGGTAGAGCACTTGCCCGCGAAGGGCAAAGTTCCCGAGTTCGAGTCTCGGTCGGGCACACAGTTTTGATCTGCCAGGAAGTTTCGTATCAGCGCACACTCCGCTGCAGAGTGAATCTCATTCTGGAAAGTTCAGTACAGTTGGCAGTCTCTCCCATGGGACTGGTACATACTGTACCATCTTTCGCTTGTACCTCATTCCACTTTTGTACCATATGCTACTTCATGTGTATCAAGCTGCATCAAGATGAGCTCTTAGCAAAATAAAATACTGGCAACCACAGCCAGGAATATCACACATCCACCTCCTTCTTTGATTTCCAAAATTGACCTGTTCTTGAAGGCAACTAAAAAGATGGAAAATGAGAAAATTTTGCCCCAAATTTTGGAAAAAATTAAAGTTTCCATCTCTCAGTAGCTCCCCTACTCTCTCATTCATGGAAATTCTTTAAAAAAAAAAAAACAAGAAAATGCTCTCTCTCAAAGATCATCTCAATTAACCAAAACGATGGACTTACTAATGCTAAACACATACTTTCTCATTGTAAGTCTACCAAAAAACCTTAACTAAGCACACATTATGTCATGAACTACTTCTTGCTACAAAATATCATTTATGATTATCAGCTCATAGCTGTCCTTTATATTTTCTATAATCTTGTTATTCAACAATAAACATTGACACCTGGATCATTAAATCTCTTATAAACACTCTCTACACTTATTGATGTTTATATATGTTAGAAACTAAACAATATGTGTCGGTCAGCACAATGCTGCCCATCTTTACACAACACACGTTGCTCATCAGCACAATGCTGTCCAATTTTACCTAATAACACTGTTTTTTTTATCTAACATCAGCCCACTGCTGTACACTTTTATCTAATAGTACTCACATTTTTTTTTACTAATAGCACTAGACCATCCATATGTGTTGTTTACTATCACATAGCTTCAAAATACTCTAAATTATGTCAGCATATAAGTGTCCTTACATAAAATTCATACATAAATGTTACATAGTTTTACAATATACACAATGTTGCATTGAATACAATACAATAAAATTTAAATAGTCTTTGTCATTGCTGTGGTGACTGCAGGGCTTTCATTTGAATTGTCTCCTCACGTGGCTAATGTTTTGATTTCCTATTCCTAACCTTGACACATTGGTCAGTGAACTCTCCCACCACCTGTTAATATTCTGCTGTTACACATCAGGTGTGAATCATCCCAGTCAGAGCTCACTTCCATTAAAGTTTATACTGGCACTTGATGCACTGCTATCTTATGTCTAGGTATTGAGAATCAAAATGATATGAGAATAGCTCTCATTTCATACTTCAGGTTTAATTTTCATTTTGTTCAGTAACTTAACTAGGCATTCAAACAAGATTCACAGGTCTTTTGAGAGAACTGAAGATACCCTAGATCGTGAGAACAGAGAAAAATAGCTAAGCAAATCTTGTTGCTTTAATTTGGTTCAAAAATGGTTCAAATGGCTCTGAGCACTATGGGACTTAACATCTATGGTCATCGGTCCCCTAGAACTTAGAACTACTTAAACCTAACTAACCTAAGGACATCAAACACATCCATGCCCGAGGCAGGATTTGAGCCTGCGACCGGAGCGGTCACGCGGTTCCAGACTGAAACGCCTAGAACCGTATGGCCACACTGGCCGGCCTTTAATTTGGTCATAGCTTATTATGGACTTTGGTGCGCAGTCATGTAAACACTATGAATATAACAAAGAATTCTGATGTGATTTATGTATTTGAACCTCAGTACTTATTATTGTTTGTGTCCTATGTGAGATTCATGTCTTGTGTTCATTAGCTGTGTGGGTAACATTTCTGCATTGTGATACACTTAATGGCAATGCTTCCGCAGAAATACCTCACCTACTAATCCCTAAATGTGTGACCAACTCTCACATTGCTTATTACCTTCCTATTCCCTATCATCATATATGAGTGGTCGACTTCTGTGGTCAATCCAAATCTTTTTCATTATCATTTATATACGAGTGCTTGACATCTGTGGTCGATCCAGAACTCTTTCATCATCATTTTAACTGTGCCTTTTCTTTGTGTTTCATAACATACATAAAAAGTTTTGTATATACGGTGTTCTCCTGCTTATATGCATGATGATTTTAGGTCTTATAGCCTAGATTCTGTACTTGTTTTGCAAACTTTATGCTGAATGTCGTCTTTTGTTGTACATAGTATAGTCTATGATCAGTTGCTTGAATTTTCAATTAGTATGTCTTTTGTTTCAATTGATTCCTTTTTTGTCTCTTTTTTATGTTTTTATGAGGGTAATCCCAAAAGTAAGGTTTCCTATTTTTTTATAAGTACATAGACCTGTTTGAACATTTAGCTATTTTTTGACATAATCACCATTTCTGTCACTGCATTTTTGTAGATGCTGTGACAGTTTTTGTATACCCATGTCATACCAGCTTGCTGCCATGCTGTTCAGAAAGTTATGAACCTCTTCTTTCATCTTGTTATCGGAGCTGAATCGCTGGGACCACAATTAATGCTGACAGTTACTGTGAGACTCTGAAAAAACTCAAACGGGCAATTCAGAACTGGAGAAGAGGAATGTTGAGCAAGAGCATATGCATTCTCCGTGACAAGGCTCACCCACACATCGCTTGGCAAACCGTTGCTCTCCTGCAACAGTTTCAGTGGAACATAATCATCCATTCACCCTATAGTCCTGACTTGGTGCCCAGTGACTATCACCTGTTCCCTAGGTTAAAAGAACATCTGGCCAGAAAGCGATTCAGCTCCAACGACAAGGTGAAAGAAGAGGTTTATAACTTTCTGAACAGTATGGTGGCGAGTGGAGTGACATGGACATACAAAAACTGCCACAGCGTCTACAAAAATAAAACGACATAAATGGTGATTATGTCGAAAAATAGCTAAATTTTCAAGCTGTAAACTGATGTAAACCATTATAGAAATAAACAGGACCCTACTTTGGGGATTTCCCTTGTATCTTGTATAGAGGAGAAGGATAGATGGCAGATTTTAGCTCAGAATGATGAAGAGGGAAGAACTAGCAGCATGAAAACTCTGATAGGTGTCAGCTACCCAGCAATGCAGAGAGTGCTATTGCCCCCTGAAGTTTCTCTGTTTCTGATGAAACTTTTTGATATCAACAATTTTGCTCTGTCCTGTCTTTGGGCTGGCCACCTCAACATTACTAGGGGTGAGCCAATCTAATTATCCTATACAGACCCTCATATGTTTCATGGAACTTCTTGGTTTTCAAACTGATTTTTGAGGACCTCAGTTTGGACTTAATTAGCATCAGTTCAGGAAATACCTGTTTGATTTGCTGATGATGTTTACTCTTATGTTTAGCCAGCTTTTCCTTTGTCCTCTTTAACACCAGGTCTCTTTTCTCTTGAGTAGATAATTCATCTCTGAGTGGAAAGCTAACTATTTGCTCAATAATACTGGGCACCCTCCACCCTGTCATCAGTTCCTGTGGTGGTAGTTCTGTGGTCAAGTGAGGCAACTCAGTGATTATTCATTCAAACTCTTCCACATATTCTATCCACATATAATGTTTCTTAGCACAGTAGGTTCTAAATAATCTATTGAGCCCTCTCACCACTTTCTTGCTCATGTTGGATTGAGGATGGTACTTTGAAATGTAAATGGGTTTTATGTCTAAGTCGTTCAACATTCGCTTCCAATACACTGAAGTGAACTGCTTTCCTTTATTGCTAATGATTCTCTTGGGTTTCCCTACATTAGTAACACAGTAATTCTTTATTTTGTCTGTTACAGACTTACCAGTGGCCTTTCTCAACGAATACAATTTCACAGGCGTTGACAAGATAGCCAGCACCACAAATAGATATTTATATCCTCCTCGTGATGTTGGAAGGGAGCCATATAAATCAATGCAGACCTTTTCTAATGCTCTGGTAAAAATCATGTTCTGCATTTCTATTCTATTGCTCTATTGCTAGAGTTAGACGTCTTGGTCTTCTAACATTTAATGCACGTTTTCAATACTGCTCTGACCTTCTTTTCAATATTTCTGAAGTAGCAGCTTTCATTTACCTCATGTGTGCATTTTTTCAAACCAAAGTGTGCATACATGCAGTGTATAGACCAAATTAGGCTACTCATCCACTATTTCAGCCAGTAGACCTTTCACTGCTTTTTCTCAAGATCTTCTCTCCTATATAAGATCCCTTTATTTACTGAATCATATAATATTTCCTGATTTTACTGTTAGTATTCTTACTCCACTCTGCTTTGATAAGCTTAATATCCTCATCCTTATTTTGTTCCCTTCTTAGGTTTTGTAGGATGACTCAAATTTTGTCCTCATTCTTTACTTGTGTGAGGTACATAATTGATACCTCCTTTTGTCCTGAATCAATAAAGTCCACTTTGTCCATTCCAACAGTTAACCTAAATAAGGCATCTGTCACTACGTTATTTTCTCCAGAAAGGTACTCCATAGTTAAATCATACTCCTGGAGAGCAGTGGCCCATCTGGTCAGTTTGTTGTGGATCAGTCTCCAATCCATAAGGAAAGATAGTGCTTTATGATCCCTGTGAACCTTAACTGTTTTGCTCATGACATAATATCTAAATTTCTTGAATGCAAATTCTGTGACAGAATATCTTCTTTCCTATTTATTTAATACTCTACTGGCAAAACATATGGTATTCTTTTCTATTTTCTCATTATTTTCAATAAACTGGCAAGGACAAGCCTCTAAACTGTGTTCTGAACTGTCTTGCAAAAATGCAGAATGACTCATTTAAATTCAGGTAGGTTAACATGATACTGTTACATAATTCATCTTTGATCTTTTGAAACTCTTCTCTGCCCTCTTTAGTCCTCACCCAAGTGGCTTTCTTTTTAGTTAATCCTAGCAATGCCTGTGCATTGAGTACTTGATTGTTCACAAATTTATGACAGCATCTGGTGAGCACTAAAAATGCTTTAATCTGCTTTTTGGTCTTAGGCTGTGGAAAATTTCTAATGGCTTCAAGTATGTCAGGGTCAGGCTTGATGCCTTTGGCTGAAATGACATGCCCTAAAATTTTAATTTCACCTTTTCCAAATTCGGACTTGGCTAGGTTGGCACTAATGTTATTCTTCTCCAATTTATCAAGAACCAGTTTGAATATTTCATGATATTTCTCTCAACTTTCGACAATAATTGGAACGTCACCAATGTAGACTGTGATTTTGTTTAGTAGTTGTTTTACTAGCACTTTGTCCAACATGCATATGAAGGCTGATGTTGATGTTTTCAGACCAAATGGCAACACTCTGAAATGATAACTTCTTCCTCCATACACAAACGCTGTATATTTTTTACATTCCTGAAATAGAGGTGTTTGCCAGAAGCTGGCAGTCAAGTGTATGCTTGTCGATATCTTGATGCCGTTAAACTTCTGCACCTTCAAGCTGATCCACTTGTGGCTGTATTATTTTGTTCAATAACCTGGCATTGAGCATAATTCTAAGTGAGTTATCCTTCTTTCTTACAATGATGAGAGGGCTACTGTAATTACTTTGGGAGTGTTCTATTACTTTACATTCAATCATCTTTTTAATTTTTTTGTCCACAGCTTCCTTTTTTGCCAGTGGAATGTAATGGGGGTTAAACCTAAAGGGGTTATGTGGCTTTACTTGAAAACAATACTCATAGTCTTTCATGCAGCCTGGTTTCTTTGAAATTGCTCTTTTGTGCTGTAGTAATATGTGTTCTAGCTCATAGGCTTGTTGTACAGTTAAACCTTTAATGCTTGCCATCTTTTCTGTGATCCTAATCTCAATGCTTACTTCCTCCTGTGACTCTACTCTTGTAAATAAACTTAGGTTTTCTCTTGATTTGAGGCCCCAACACATCTGTTCCCTGAGTACTCTTATTCTGGTATTTCTTTCATCATACTGTGGTCCTTGGTTCCCTCAAAATTTTATACATTTTCCTCCTGTCCCTCTTTCATTTTCATTAC
The DNA here is from genome assembly GCF_023864345.2 of Schistocerca serialis cubense. Lineage (NCBI taxonomy): Eukaryota > Metazoa > Arthropoda > Insecta > Orthoptera > Acrididae > Schistocerca > Schistocerca serialis. The sequence continues at coordinate 822,931,411 of NC_064641.1, forward strand.
ACCTTCAGCAAAATCTAACATTGATCTATTAGCAATTAACCAATCTGCTCCCAGGATTAAATTGACACACAGACCGGTCATTACCATGACATTAAAAGTGAATGTCTTTTCCTGCAGTGTAAATTCCAATAAAATCTGCTTGTTTATAACCTTGCATCGGGCCCCACAGCAGTAACTTCCTTCTACCTTGCTCATTATTATTATTCAACATGCTATTCCTGTTTGAGTCACAGTCGTTGTAGCAGTCTGCACACCACCTGTTTTTATGCCATCCTTCCAGAACTTGCTTGTTGCCTGAAAGCATGTCCAGCTGTTCTAATATATACAGGAGGTTCTTAACTTCACTCTTGTGGACATGAATTAGTTTCTCCTGTACAGACACTAGAAACTAAAGAACTATTATTTCTACCAAGTCAGATTCACATAAAGGATCAGTTAAATACTGGTTCTTTTCCCAGTAGTGCTGAAAGAACTCCTTAAAACTATCACAGCCACTGTTTTCAAAGCTCCTAGCTTCATATATTTCTGTTCTTATACTGTTTTGTGTACTTATGGATCAGTGTTGGTTTAAAAATGCGCTAATAATTTCTTGGTGTGTTTTACAAGTGTTACTGGCTCCTCTTCCCCATGATATTTCGTCCCCTTCAAATCAACTGGCTACAAATTTGATTATCTGCTGTTCTGTCATGTTGTCAGGTATGATGCCCTCAAAGTAATGAATGAAAGCAACAGGATGTATACTACCTTTACCAGAAAAGTTATGAAACTTGTAAGCACTAGCATTACTGACTACTTCATTAATATGAACAACACCCTTATGTTTTTTTTCTGTTCAACCCATGTTTCAAGTTTCTAATTTAACACACCCCCCCATGAACCATGGACCTTGCCGTTGGTGGGGAGGCTTGCGTGCCTCAGCGATACAGATAGCTGTACCGTAGGTGCAACCACAACGGAGGGGTATCTGTTGAGAGGCCAGACAAACGTGTGGTTCCTGAAGAGGGGCAGCAGCCTTTTCAGTAGTTGCAAGGGCAACAGTCTGGATGATTGACTGAGCTGGCCTTGTAACAATAACCAAAACGGCATTGCCGTGCCGGTACTGCGAACGGCTGAAAGCAAGGGGAAACTACAGCCGTAATTTATCCCGAGGGCATGCAGCTTTACTGTATGATTACATGATGATGGCGTCCTCTTGGGTAAAATATTCCGGAGGTAAAATAGTCCCCCATTCGGATCTCCGGGCGGGGACTACTCAAGAGGATGTCGTTATCAGGAGAAAGAAAACTGGCATTCTACGGATCGGAGCGTGGAATGTCAGATCCCTTAATCAGGCAGGTAGGTTAGAAAATTTAAAAAGGGAAATGGATAGGTTGAAGTTAGATATCGTGGGAATTAGTGAAGTTCGGTGGCAGGAGGAACAAGACTTCTGGTCAGGTGACTACAGGGTTATAAACACAAAATCAAATAGGGGTAATGCAGGAGTAGGTTTAATAATGAATAGGAAAATAGGAATGCGGGTAAGCTACTACAAACAGCATAGTGAACGCATTATTGTGGCAAAGATAGATACGAAGCCCACACCTACTACAGTAGTACAAGTTTATATGCCAACTAGCTCTGCAGATGACGAAGAAATTGAAGAAATGTATGATGAAATAAAAGAAATTATTCAGATTGTGAAGGGAGACGAAAATTTAATAGTCATGGGTGACTGGAATTCGAGTGTAGGAAAAGGGAGAGAAGGAAACATAGTAGGTGAATATGGATTGGGGGACAGAAATGAAAGAGGAAGCCGCCTGGTAGAATTTTGCACAGAGCACAACATAATCATAACTAACACTTGGTTTAAGAATCATGAAAGAAGGTTGTATACATGGAAGAACCCTGGAGATACTAAAAGGTACCAGATAGATTATATAATGGTAAGACAGAGATTTAGGAACCAGGTTTTAAATTGTAAGACATTTCCAGGAGCAGATGTGGACTCTGACCACAATCTATTGGTTATGACCTGTAGATTAAAACTGAAGAAACTGCAAAAAGGTGGGAATTTAAGGAGATGGGACCTGGATAAACTAAAAGAACCAGAGGTTGTACAGAGATTCAGGGAGAGCATAAGGGAGCAATTGACAGGAATGGGGAAAATAGATACAGTAGAAGAAGAATGGGTAGCTTTGAGGGATGAAGTAGTGAAGGCAGCAGAGGATCAAGTAGGTAAAAAGACGAGGGCTAGTAGAAATCCTTGGGTAACAGAAGAAATATTGAATTTAATTGATGAAAGGAGAAAATATAAAAATGCAGTAAGTGAAACAGGCAAAAAGGAATACAAACGTCTCAAAAATGAGATCGACAGGAAGTGCAAAATGGCTAAGCAGGGATGGCTAGAGGACAAATGTAAGGATGTAGAGGCCTATCTCACTAGGGGTAAGATAGATACCGCCTACAGGAAAATTAAAGAGACCTTTGGAGATAAGAGAACGACTTGTATGAATATCAAGAGCTCAGATGGAAACCCAGTTCTAAGCAAAGAAGGGAAAGCAGAAAGGTGGAAGGAGTATATAGAGGGTCTATACAAGGGCGATGTACTTGAGGACAATATTATGGAAATGGAAGAGGATGTAGATGAAGATGAAATGGGAGATATGATACTGCGTGAAGAGTTTGACAGAGCACTGAAAGACTTGAGGCGAAACAAAGCCCCCGGAGTAGACAATATTCCATTGGAACTACTGACGGCCGTGGGAGAGCCAGTCCTGACAAAACTCTACCATCTGGTGAGGAAGATGTATGAGACAGGCGAAATACCCTCAGACTTCAAGAAGAATATAATAATTCCAATCCCAAAGAAAGCAGGTGTTGACAGATGTGAAAATTACCGAACTATCAACTTAATAAGTCACAGCTGCAAAATACTAACACGAATTCTTTACAGACGAATGGAAAAACTAGTAGAAGCCAACCTCGGGGAAGATCAGTTTGGATTCCGTAGAAACACTGGAACACGTGAGGCAATACTGACTTTACGACTTATCTTAGAAGAAAGATTAAGGAAAGGCAAACCTACATTTCTAGCATTTGTAGACTTAGAGAAAGCTTTTGACAACGTTAACTGGAATACTCTCTTTCAAATTATGAAGGTGGCAGGGGTAAAATACAGGGAGCGAAAGGCTATTTACAATTTGTACAGAAACCAAATGGCAGTTATAAGAGTCGAGGGACATGAAAGGGAAGCAGTGATTGGGAAGGGAGTAAGACAGGGTTGTAGCCTCTCCCCGATGTTGTTCAATCTGTATATTGAGCAAGCAGTAAAGGAAACAAAAGAAAAATTCGGAGTAGGTATTAAAATCCATGGAGAAGAAATAAAAACTTTGAGCTTCGCCGATGACATTGTAATTCTGTCAGAGACAGCAAAGGACTTGGAAGAGCAGTTGAATGGAATGGACAGTGTCTTGAAAGGAGGATATAAGATGAACATCAACAAAAGCAAAACAAGGATAATGGAATGTAGTCTAATTAAGTCGGGTGATGCTGAGGGAATTAGATTAGGAAATGAGGCACTTAAGGTAGTAAAGGAGTTTTGCTATTTGGGGAGCAAAATAACTGATGATGGTCGAAGTAGAGAGGATATAAAATGTAGGCTGGCAATGGCAAGGAAAGCGTTTCTGAAGAAGAGAAATTTGTTAACATCCAGTATTGATTTAAGTGTCAGGAAGTCATTTCTGAAAGTATTTGTGTGGAGTGTAGCCATGTATGGAAGTGAAACATGGACGATAAATAGTTTGGACAAGAAGAGAATAGAAGCTTTCGAAATGTGGTGCTACAGAAGAATGCTGAAGATTAGATGGGTAGATCACATAACTAATGAGGAAGTATTGAATAGGATTGGGGAGAAGAGAAGTTTGTGGCGCAACTTGACCAGAAGAAGGGATCGGTTGGTAGGACATGTTCTGAGGCATCAAGGGATCACAAATTTAGTATTTGAGGGCAGCGTGGAGGGTTAAAATCGTAGAGGGAGACCAAGAGATGAATACACTAAGCAGATTCAGAAGGATGTAGGTTGCAGTAGGTACTTGGAGATGAAAAAGCTTGCACAGGATAGAGTAGCATGGAGAGCTGCATCAAACCAGTTTCAGGACTGAAGACCACAACAACAACAACAATTTAACACAACTTCCATATTATCTACACTCCTGGAAATTGAAATAATAACACCGTGAATTCATTGTCCCAGGAAGGGGAAACTTTATTGACACATTCCTGGGGTCAGATACATCACATGATCACACTGACAGAACCACAGGCACATAGACACAGGCAACAGAGCATGCACAATGTCGGCACTAGTACAGTGTATATCCACCTTTCGCAGCAATGCAGGCTGCTATTCTCCCATGGAGATGATCGTAGAGATGCTGGATGTAGTCCTGTGGAACAGCTTGCCATGCCATTTCCACCTGGCGCCTCAGTTGGACCAGCGTTCGTGCTGGACGTGCAGACCGCGTGAGACGACGCTTCATCCAGTCCCAAACATGCTCAATGGGGGACAGATCCGGAGATCTTGCTGGCCAGGGTAGTTGACTTACACCTTCTAGAGCACGTTCGGTGGCACGGGATACATGCGGACGTGCATTGTCCTGTTGGAACAGCAAGTTCCCTTGCCGGTCTAGGAATGGTAGAACGATGGGTTCGATGACGATTTGGATGTGCCGTGCACTATTCAGTGTCCCCTCGACGATCACCAGTGGTGTACGGCCAGTGTAGGAGATCGCTCCCCACACCATGATGCCGGGTGTTGGCCCTGTGTGCCTCGGTCGTATGCAGTCCTGATTGTGGCGCTCACCTGCACGGCGCCAAACACGCATACGACCATCATTGGCACCAAGGCAGAAGCGACTCTCATCGCTGAAGACGACACGTCTCCATTCGTCCCTCCATTCACGCCTGTCGTGACACCACTGGAGGCGGGCTGCACGATGTTGGGGCGTGAGCGGAAGACGGCCTAACGGTGTGCGGGACCGCAGCCCAGCTTCATGGAGACGGTTGCGAATGGTCCTCGCCGATACCCCAGGAGCAACAGTGTCCCTAATTTGCTGGGAAGTGGCGGTGCGGTCCCCTACGGCACTGCGTAGGATCCTACGGTCTTGGCATGCATCCGTGCGTCGCTGCGGTCCGGTCCCAGGTCAACGGGCACGTGCACCTTCCGCCGACCACTGGCGACAACATCGATGTACTGTGGAGACCTCACGCCCCACGTGTTGAGCAATTCGGCGGTACGTCCACCCGGCCTCCCGCATGCCCACTATACGCCCTCGCTCAAAGTCCGTCAACTGCACATACGGTTCACGTCCACGCTGTCGCGGCATGCTACCAGTGTTAAAGACTGCGATGGAGCTCCGTATGCCATGGCAAACTGGCTGACACTGACGGCGGCGGTGCACAAATGCTGCACAGCTAGCGCCATTCGACGGCCAACACCGCGGTTCCTGGTGTGTCCGCTGTGCCGTGCGTGTGATCATTGCTTGTACAGCCCTCTCGCAGTGTCCGGAGCAAGTATGGTGGGTCTGACACACCGGTGTCAATGTGCTCTTTTTTCCATTTCCAGGAGTGTATATTTTTACTCACTTAGGTGAGGTATGTTTCCTATGTTCTGTTTCTCTCAAACAATCCTGAATTGTATTTGTATTACCATTACAAACAGCTTTTATTCGTAATACTCTACAGCTAAGGACAGCATTTTTGTACTTTAAGTCTATGACTTGTTTGTTTTGCCTTTCATGGTTGCCTTTGCAAGTTTTGTTTATTTTACTCTGATCATTACTTAGTTTAATGACTTCATCCATAACTAACAATACTAAAGTATCTTGAGCTTGCATGAGATCACTTCTTTTCATTACTTCATCATCAATTTTATGATTAACGTCTTGCTTACACTATCTAATTTTGAACTCCATCCTTTACTCTCATGTTCAATTCTTTTCTCACAAACTCATATTCTAGTTTCAAGAGAATCAACCTGGGTCTCTTCATGTTTAAACTTATGATTAATTTTTGCTATCTCCTCATTTGTTGCTTCTATTTTATCAGTAAATAATTTTTGCCCTTTCTTTAATTTATTTGAATCCTTTTTTAATTCTTTTTGCCCCTTTTCTTTCTTTGATACTAGCATTTTTTAAATTCTTTTTGTCCGGGTACTAATTCCATTAATATTTCAACCATACTTTCATTATTATCTTGTGTAGGTGATGTATCAGCTGATGCTTTTCTATGGCGTAATCTGCTTGTTCTACTTGTTGATTCATTGGCGATGGCAGTGTCAGAGTCATCACCTCTGACATCACCATTCACTTTATTTAACTTATCATTAACATTCATGTCATCTACATCAGAATCCACCTCTCCAATTTCACTATTGTTACTATCTGAAACTATGTTTTCTTGGAAAACTTCAGTTTCTACATCATATAATTCTGGCAAACATCTATCATCCATTTTATTTTGTACACTTTCCTTATCTACCATTGCATCTAATTTTTTCTGTACATTCTCTATCACTGATTTTAGTTTAATCTGCTCCTTACTCATATTACTAATTTCATCTGGCATGAGCTGTAATTGGCTTGCCTCTTCAGTGTCATTACCCTGAGGCTGCACTGCCTCTCTAATTCTAAGATTGTACTGCATTTTGCTTTCCCCTGACATTTTGTTATTGAAGAAATTATTGTGAAATAATTTAACAATATTCTTCAAAAATCCCTATGGTTGTCCATAATAGCTTCCTCTCACTAGCTGTAAAGTGATTAGTGTACACACTGACTTCTTCTCTGGCACAATGCTGCTGCTTGCCAATTTGTTTTTGTTGTGTTGGGTGTCTTCAGCTGCTGTAGTCAACCAGAGACACCTATCTCTGCTGTTCGCTGCTTGCTGATGTTGGACTGCAGGTGATGGAGGTGACAGGTGTTGCTTCCATGTCATCCGCCTCGCCTGCTGTATGCTGCTCTGCTAACTGCTCCCTGAAGCATTGTTTCTCGTAGCAATGAAATAAAACGTAATCCAATTGGACCGCACACACAGCTATAACTTCACATTTCAATTTTGCACTTTTGCATTTTCACTTTCAACTATGCGACGCAGATTAATTAGTGCCATTTATAAATTTTGTCACCTAACAGTTCAAAGAAACTTACAAAAGTTTAGACAGGATATAATTTCACAGTTCACACAGTGTCGCTTTTTATCTTTTTCACTGTTCGTACACTATTGATTTGGGTGTTTTATGATTACAGTCCACTGCTCTCACTATGATTTTCATGTCTCATCCAGTTCTTAGTTCTCGTTAATGGAAGTAATCTAGTTCACAGTTCTCATTAACTCTAGGATGCATGGTGCCGAAAACACACATGAATGCATTTGCAGGGCCTTCAAGGCCCTGCCCTAATTTACAATTTTCCTCTTTTCATATAATCATTCTTAGGAGTTAAATTTATTTCTGTCAAATTTATTGTCACATTGAAAGATTCCTAAGATACAGTAACAGGATCTGGTGGGCCTGATTAACGTTTTATTCATTTTTTAAAAAAACCTCTAAGAGTGAATTTTTATTAGCTACATCCACTTACATACAACATATACAAATAATTTTATTAATTCACTTATAAGTTGCAGTTTACCTTTTTGTAACATTTATTACAACCAATATCTTCAATTAAAACATACTCATTATTCACAATATTATGTATATAGGCAATATTTTGACAAAAGTTATTAGTCATTGTTCGCATAAAATTGCATTTTTCTTAGTTTTCAACATGTGACTAACAAGAAGCACAAAGAATGCCACTATGTTCTTAACAAATGTTGGTTTTACACTTAATGCATGTCACAGCACTTTTCCTGTGTTTATTATATGGACAATAATTGCACCTTCTTCTTTTTCCTGAAACAGTTAGTTGGTTTGGCAATATGACATCTTTTTGAACACCACATCTTTGCATGGCATCAACAATTATCTTTGGAAGATTAGGGATCTGAATACGAAGTTCCATTAATGGTCTTACCATTTCTTCTGCTAAATCTCTTAGGAACAATCTCCTTGTATCACTTCTTCCACAATGGTATGTCAGATGTTGGGTGGAAAATAAAATTTCACTGTTCATTGCTGCGACGTCCATCATATTCATCCATAATGCAAATGGCCATCTTCTTGTTTGTCTCTTGCAAGTATAATAACGAATTTTCTGGTCAATTTGATCTACTCCACCCTTCGTAGGGTTATAGAACTTTATTATATCTGGTTTCTTTTTTGCATGAGTTTCATCAATGTTTCTGTTGTGATGCATTGTGCTAAAGAGAACTACAGACTTTTTTCTTTTTGGGAACATAACTCACCATTGTAATGTCACCTCTAAATGCAAACAAAGAGGAATGAATCGCTCTTGAGGCAGATGGTTTCATCTCATTAGGAATTTCTGGTTTATTTTGTTTGATTGTTCCCACCACTGTAATTTGCTTCTGAAGCATCTCTTCTGCCAGCAGCACACTAGTAAAGAAATTGTCAACAGTAATATTTTTTGATGATCCTTCAATGCTTTTAGCACGATCTTTCACCACATTCAATCCAAGATTTTTCTGAATAGGTTCATGGGGCTTCCTTCCCGTGTAAACAATTCCATCTAAAGCATATGCAGATGTAGCATCACAAAACTAAAATATTTTTATGCCATACTTGCCTGGTTTAGAGGGCATATACTGGGTGAAGTTGCATCTTCCACGGAATGGGACTAGCTGTTCGTCAACTGTGAGTGAATCATTGGGAATCATTCTATTTCTACACTTGTCAAGAAATGGTTCTCATACGTAGCGAACAGCTGCAAATTTGTCATCTGCAGATCGAGCTTCATGGGTACGCCTGTCATCAAATCTAATCATTCTCCTTATATCCTTGAATCTATTTACTGACATGGTGGCCTTATATGTAGGATTTGCCTTTTCATCCAAGAATAATTCTCTAATAGGGACATCCCAACTCTTCTCAACACCAGAAATCAGTAAAAGACCAAGAGAACCCTCCATTTCAGCAAGCGAAACGTTCTTCCACGTTTCACCACGAAAAGCAGCCACTCTTCTGCCTTCAATATTTGTGCAGTTGATGATTTCTTCTAGTATTTCCTTGGAGATGAAATAGTCCTAGGCATTCTTAAGTTTGCAGGTTTTCAAACCACAGGCTGGACCAGGTGCCTTCTTTACGATATTATGGACAGGCGTACGAAAACTTTTAGGAGGATCTAATTTTCAAATCACTCCATTCCGACTAATTTATGTGTGGTTTCTATGCCTTTTTGTGGTGGTTCTTCATTTTCAGACTCTGATGAAGTAATATTACCAGAAGGATTGTCATCTGCCTCAATATTCACATCTGCAGGTTCATTGGCTGATTCTTCACTACTTGCATCTTCAAAAATATTTCCTTCCTCACAAGAATCATCTTTTTCAAACCACTGAGCCACAACACTTTTAAAAGTAGCTGCATTTGCATGTACTGATTCTCTTGCTTTGCGTGTCGAAGCCATAGCAAAAGGCTGTCTCTCGAACAGCAGCTTGTGCGGCACTAAACGCGTCATACTCGTAACAATATGGGCCTTGCAGCAACAAACAAACCACAGTAACAATGAAGCTGACAAGAGCAGCACAGGATAACAATACTATGCCATAATAACACATTTGATAGCAAAAATATCAATAATAAACCTACATCGCCAATATGTGAAAGTAGTGTGTATTATTTTTTAGTTATACTATTACTACTACAGCTACTGCTGCTGTTGGCACTCCTGTTGCTGTAAATACCACTGCAGTTATTGTTGAATTAATAACTGTTCACAAACAAATGTTGAAGACAATATAGGCTAAAGAAAATTTATAAATGTGTGAGGGCTTCTGAAGCCCTGCTTATGCATTCACGGTGTATGGGTAAACATATTGAATTATACAAAAAACTTAAAAAGGTATCTCATTCAGACTTGATAGGAGGAATGTCACAGTGTTAGTGAAAGAGTACTGGAAAGCAGTTTGAAATCAAACAAAAAATTACAGACTTTTTAAAAAAATTAAGACCTACAAGGGCCTCGGAGGCCCTGTATATGCATTCTAGGGTTAATGGAAGTAGTTCCTTCTTTAAATACATATTACCCAGCAAGGAGGTGCCATGCATAAATTATGTGTTGCTTTGGAAGTCAAATGTGGAAGCTGGAGCGATCTGGAGAAATTGAATAAGAGTATCTGACTGTTCTTTCCACCAACCTTTCATCTTCTAAAGTTGTGTCCCCAGTGCAGAAAACAGTTCATTGGTCATGGGATCTTCTTCAGCGGAGGCTGCTATGCTATCAATTTGAACCTATGATTGTGCTTTTTGTGGGATGCCACTTTCGTAGGTTACTCTCTGTATCCACAGAGGGCAAGATCTGTAGTACTGATAATGATGGTAGGTGACAATTCTCATTAATGTACCCTGTTTGGATATTATTCAAATATTTACACATTTAGACTGTCTTTTACAAGACATGACAAGGCTTTCTTAATTGTATGGTAACTTTACCAACCAACTTCTGAAATATGATACACATGTCACCTCTCCAGTACACACTAGATGGAGTAAGTATTACATATTCACAACTAAATTACACCTGATACAGCGTACAGCATGTCCACCACTGAAGAACGCCCGAAACAGAGTGACTATTACATATTTACATCTAAGTAATGCACGAAACAGAGATACGTGTCTGGCCCTCCAGAGCACCTGAAACAGAGATACATGTCTGGCCTTCCAGAATGCCCAAAATAGGGTGAATAGTGCAGCCAAACTACTTCATCTCCCAGGCACACCAAAGAAACATGAAGGCATCCAAAGTATTTTGGCTGCAATATCGTTAATCTTATTTCTCAAAACTAGTGAAATTTAATGATATACTCATAGGTAACCATGAGGGATTGTCATACTAAAAACTGGTTTAAACACACTGAAAAATACTATAAATAATTAATAAGAGAAGTTGGGCATTTTGGCACCTAGCACCCAAACATGCCGACCAATCATAAGCAAATTCAGTACAATTGGCGGACTCTGCTAAGGGACTGGAACATACTGTACCATCTGTCACCTGTACCTCACTCCACTTTTGTACCATGTGCTACTTCATGTGTATCAAGCTGAATCAAAGTGAGCACCTAGCAAAATAAAATACTGGTGACCATAGCCAGGAATATCACATTTCACTTAGCAATGGGCAAAGGAAGACAGCAATGATGCTTAAGATTACAATTGGCTGTCCAAGGGGGTGCTTAACATTAATGAATACAACTTACAAGAAGTGTAGTAGCATACATTTACACAAGTCTGGTCCCAACATAAATATCCAATATTTGATCAATCAGAGAAGCCCCTTGGGCATATTCCAGATCTTGACATGAAAAATTATAAAATACCATTTAACAAATTGAGCATTACACCAATATTTAAACTATTATGTTAAAAACCATACTTCAAACAGCAAAAGCATGGAGATAGCAGGTACATCAGACCAGGTCTGAATAAAATTTTTTAGACTAACAGGCACTACTGATTAAATTAACACCCGATTGCTATGAGATAAAAACTTGACTTCTGAGGGAAGCTGCAGTAAGCCAGGAGGCCATAACATCTCAGAGGATATGGAGAGATGGGAAGCAGCATGTCAACCTCATGCACATACACAGTGGGTGTGGTCAGGCTGTGCCCAATGAACTGGTGGTTAATAGGGAACACCAGGGGGCAGTTCCTCCAAACACTATGAATGGCTTGGAAAGCCGAAAACAAACAAGCAAACATGTAATTTATGCTTAATAATCATTGAACATATGAGAATGCTCAGACCAAGACAAGAAGCTCAATGTGAGTGTTGACCCAAGCCCCAACCGAACCTTACATGTAACAACAAGAATTTTATAGTAAGAATTACTAAAGGGTTAACTGGTTAATCTTACAATAAAATATAACAAGTTAATATAATAACCAGGAAATCACAAAGTACTCAGACACAATAACTTAAGTGGCTTAAAAGATAACAGGCAAATCTTGAGAGGTAACACTCAGACAACTACATTATAAATTATATTTAAAAGAATAAATATTAATTTTCTTGTAAAGGGGTAAATGGAACTTAATTACCTACATGAGCCAAGATTCACTGGGCTGCTAGTGTTTCCTTACCACAGCCATAGGCAATGTTATAGTCAGGAAAGCAACAACTTCCAACACAAATATGAGTCAGTTTTGACTTTAGTGGTCACTAACACATATGGCAGCTTAGAACATATGACAATTAATACCAGGTGCAACTGACAAAATAATCAGATATTGAACAAGCTGTAATTAAAAGAAATTTTAAAATGTACAAATATGGGACTCAGATAACTTCAAACAGAGGCACCAAAGGGTGAATTTAACACTTGCGAGAGAGTGATGGAGGACCACAGGCAATCCAGTGCAGTGGGAGCAACTTCAACATGGGAGCACATGTGTCAATCAAGTAAGAAGTACCTTACCACCAAAGAGGAGAACAGATGGCATCAGAAATTGAACAGCACTCCAACACCCACACCAGTAACTATGCCTGGTTAATTCAGGGTAAACTTGCTGTCTTGACATTGGGCCCAAAACAGACAACATTTAGACAATTGTGTGCCCATAAGACCCGTAAAGCTCACCTGTGCCTCTTATCTCTCTCACTGGCTGCGACCAACTGACTGCCCCTGGGTCAACAAGCTGCCCCAAGGAACTACAACCAAAGACTCAATTAAGTGGCGATTCAAGCACCACCTGGCAACTAGACAGGCACAGGCCACACCAGTGGGCAAAGTTTTAAAAACACAGAGTGAGGCAACATGGCTCAGGTAGCAGAAGAGATTTGTTTTGAAATATTGAGGATGAATATGTGCTCATAGCTCTTGTGGTATGCATTTTAGAGCCTTTGACTGCCAGACATTTTCTTCCAGATAGTGGTTCCTGTCATATCCTTGAATATTGACCTTTCCTCTTGGGGCGCACTGTATGTTAAGTAAGCTTGATAAAGAAGCAGTTGTGTCGTATCTCAAGGAGGAACTCGAAACATGTATCTCCAGGCAAAAGCGCCTACAGAAACAGAAGCTGAAGTTTAGAAAAGTAGTTGACCAACTAGTGGAAAGATATTATTGTCTAGTAGCACAATTCATAATAGGAAGGACTCCCCCATGCTACAAAATTTCTTAGAAAACATCCATACAGGTACCCAGTTATAAAACAAAGTATAGGACTAGAGATAGAGAGACACTAAATGAAATACATTTGGCTTTCAAAAGAGCATTACATGATGTCACTAATGACAACAGCAGCAGAACTGTATCCGAAAACCTCTCGTAAAACCATTAGAAAACCTGGTCATAAGTTAAGGTGGTCACTGACACCAAAGTCAGTGACCAGACACTCTTTGTTGACATTGGAACTGAAATTGAAGATTTCAAAGCTAAAGATGAAATGCTGAACTCACTTTTCAAATATTTCTTCACAAATAAATGTCCAGGAGACCTTCCACAGTTTAATTATCAAATCAGTGCAAAGATGGATATAGAAATGTCAGTGGCGCAGGGAAACAGCTGAAATTGCTAACATTAAAAAAGGCTCCAGGTCTCAATGAGATCCCTGTCAGATTCCACATAGAATTTTATAATGAGTTAATCATTCTCTTAACCATAATTTACTGTAGGTATGTAAAACAAAAAATAATAAAATATTTCTAGTGGTTATTGCTCCTACCTGACTGCCTTGATCCATGGCTTTCAGGATGTCAGGTGAGAAAACTGCGATTGGGGTTTCACATGATGGATGTTTTCAGAATCCATGCTGGCTGGCATTGAGGTCATTCTGTTCAAGATATTTCATAGGGTTTGAGTTCGCGATGTATTTTAAGATTCTATAACAAATGTATATCAAAGGTAATTGATGCTAGTTTTGTGGAACACTTATGCAACCTTTCTTGTAAACAGATGTGATCTGTGCTTTCTTCCAGCTACTTGCACAGTTTTTTATTTGTGGGATCTATATTAGATTATGGTTAAGTGAGGGGCTAACTCAGACACAAATTCAGTATAGAATCCGATAGGAAACCCATTGAGCTCTGGACCTTTGTTCAGTTTAAGCAATTTCAGCTGTTTCTTTTTTACCACTAACAGCCTTTACATATCACTAGAATTTCTTTTGGTTTTTTGAGAGATCTTTGGATAATATTCTACTATAGTTGAAGGCTTCATACATTGATACCAATTTCAATGTGGACATCCTCAAGAAGGTCAGGTTTATTTGTTACTATTATATCAAAAATATTTCCACCATGGATGGATTTCTGAACAACCTGTTCTAGGTAGTTCTGACAGAACACGTTCAGTAAAATTGTCACATCCACTGTTTACAAAAATGTAATTTTCCCACTTGATAGTTAGATGATTAAAGTCTCCTCCAATTATGACCATATGACTGGGGAACTTACATAGCAGTGGACTGAGGTTTTCTCTCAATCTTTAGTTACACCTGTAAGTGACTCTAGTGATCAGTAGAAGCACCTGATTGTAAGTTTATGGCCACATTTGATACTAAGTCTTGCTTTGACAATCTTGCCTGCAGTTACAATTTCTGTCTCAGTTGATTTGAGTTTCCTGTCTGCTGCAGCAAGTACACCACCTCCATTTACCTTCAGCGTATCCTTTTGATATACACATAAATTTTCCCCAAATATACCCCCGCTATCAGTTTTTGGTTTCAGTACCTTGGATGATATGAGCTCAACAGCTTTTTAGAAGTGCTTCAACTCTGACACGTTGTTGTGAATACTTCATCATATAGTAACAAGGATTTTAATACTCTTTCCTGCAGAGGGCATTTCTTTGGATCTTACACCAGCACTTCTGGGCCCCTTACAGCTGTTATTATGTGAAATTGAATGGAGAGCCACCTAAACTAAAAAACCATTATGTGCACCCCACACACAGTCAGCTGTCTGGGTAGTAGCCTGTGGATGTGTAGTGTGCACCTGACTCTACAGTTTTCAACCCTATGGTGCAAGTCCAGGAAGTCATAGCCTAGCTTGTCTCTGGTTCAATGCTTCCACTTGACTCAGAACCAGGGGCCCTTGATGACGTCTGGGGACAATGCTGCAAATTTTGAGCTTTTTTTTGGAAATAACCATACAGTCCTGATATTCTCAGCATTATCTGGTAGTTGCTGAAATGATTTATGATCTCAGAGCCCAGATGACAGCCAATGTTTGTTTCAATGTGTGCCACAATCTGTTGTTGGTTGCACCCTGTTCTTTCAATTGCTGCTAGAACAGTCTCTTCAATATGTTGAATAAGACCCCATGCATACACAATGAGAGCACTTAGCACCTCATATTTCTTTCTATCCCATGCTGCCTTCTCCTTAAGGGTTACCATTATTTGCCCACCGCTATAGCTGGGTGGGTTGGGAAGGGGGGGGGGGGGGGGGAGGCATTTTGGGGCAATGCCGTACCTTGAAATACCAATGTGATACATCAAAAAATACTATCAACTAAGATAATATGCTAAGTAAACTGTTTGTTCATAGTACAGTGTATTGACATCTAAACAATTCTGAATAAACCCTGGTTTGTCACAATCATTTCTAATAATTCTTTATTATACCCATAGATGGCATTCAAATTATGTTTTAGTGCTGTTCCCATATGTCAGTCCACGGTACAATAAATCCCCTTTTAAACTAAAATAAGAATATGAAAGCATTTTTTGCATGTGATGTTGGTTAGTGTTGTGTCAGTACAGTGTTTCAGTCAGTTAGTGACACAGTCGTTTGTTTGATTCAATTTGATTTGATTTTTTATTTGGTCCTGTTGATTAAATATTCCACAAAGTGAGTACTAGTAACAGTCAAGTGAAATAATATAAAATTAAGTGAGCATTTTATGTCATGCAAATACTTAGTTACTATGAATGATTGGTTGTGGACAATATTACAACATGCATTTTACTGGTATAAGTTCCAGTGAATGCTTAAAATAACAGAAGCTTACTATGTACATTTATTCCTCACTCAGTTACTCCCTATGGACTTCTGTGAGAGTTGCAGAGCCTTGGTGGAAATTTGGTCTGTGTCTTGTGTTGTGCATATGAATGTCACAGTTTTTCTGGAATAATTCCTTGTTGCTACCTACAAACATAATCAGTGAGAACATACATTGATTTGCAACAGTAAATATCCTGAGAGTCTTAAAGAGACATCTGTAGGACGTTCTGTTAGAGACGCCATATGTTAACCTCACTGCTTGTTTTTGTATTTTGAAGATTTTTTCAACTCCTGTAGAAATTTGCCAGATGGCAATACCATAGGAGGGTACAGAATGGAAATACGCAAAATGTGACAAAAGCAATATTTCTCTGTCAACAAGGTGGGAAATAGCTCTCAGGATAAAATATGCCGTGTCAAGTTTCTTGACCATTTGATCAATTTGCTCTTTCCATCTTAGGTGGTTGTCTATCTGGATGCCCATTCATTTTGTAGGTGTGGTTTCATAAATTTTTTGGTTGATAATCTCCATATCTATAAAAACGACTGTTTTTGCTCTGTAATTCACTGTAACTGGTAGATCATTAATGTAGGTCAGGAAAATCAGTGGCCCAAGGATCAAGTCCTGGGGGAATCTGTATTTTACATTTCCCCAGTCTGAGTTTACTATTACACCTGCCTCCATTAACGTAACACTTTTCTTCCTGTTGTGTAGATAAGATTCTAGCCACATCAAAGGTTTGTCTTTGATGCCATAGTGTGGAAGATTTTTAGAAATGTGTAGTGAGCTATATAGTCAAAAGGTTTAGCAAGGTCACAAAAGATCAACACTAGATGCTTTCTGAGATTTAATTGACCTACAGTTTCATCTGTTAGCTCTATTTTTTTGGGAGAATCCCTTACAAAAGCCTAACTGTGTAAATGTCAGTAAGCCATTTTGGGTTATATGGACATAAATTCTGTCCTACACTACTCTCTCAACTACCTTTGAGAACATTGGCAGCAAAGAGATGGGCCAGTATATTCCTTGTCCCACTTCTGTGGATGGACATCTCTATTGCATGTTTCAAACTGTCCAAAAATGTTACAGTTTTCATTGGCAGTTTACATAAAGAGCATAATATGTAACTGATTAAGTCTGCGCATGATTTTAAAATCTTATTTGATATGCTGTCACATCCAGAAGATCCAGAGCTTTTACACAGTTTTATGAGTTTTTCAATTTCTTTAGGAGTTGTACTTTTGAAATGAAGTGCTGTATTTGATGTGATTTGCATGTGATTTAGTAGCTCCATGGCTTATGTGGGAGACTGTTTATTATGGTTCCCTGTTCTTTCAGCTGCAGTGAGAAAAAAGTTATTAAAATCTGAGGCTGCAACTTTTTGATTATTCTCATCTGAACCACTACCAGAGGATTGTGGAGTCCCTGCTTGTTCAGATTTTATGTTACTATTTGTTTCACTTTTTATGAGGTCCCATATGATTTTTACTTTATTGTTTGGCTTGCTAATTTTTTCTGCATAGTGCATTTGTTTGATCTTCCTGATTACACATGTTAGAATTTTACAGTATTTTTTGTAATTTAGTTTCACTGCTGGTTTTGTATTAGCCCTTTCTTCCAATACAGGTCTCTCTTTTTAGCACACAGTATTTTGATGTGAGCTGTTTCCCTAAGTCCAAGAACAAATTAAATTTCTCATTAATTGTATCTGCCTGGTAAACTTCCTCCCACCATTAATGGTGTGAACTGTTTCTAAACAGTTAGTAGATTCTGATTCGTTAGTCTAATATGCTTAACCTGGGTGTGACCATTTACTGTTTTTCTGCTGTTGAGTTTTAAGGTTGTCAATTGACAATCGTGATCAGACAGACCATTTATTATGGTTTGTGTTTTTATTTCGTTGTAATTTGTGGGGTCCAGGAACAGATTATCAATCAAGATATTGCTGTGTTCACATACTCTTGTTGTGAATGGGACCATTGGGAGTAGGTTGAAAGTTGACAACAATAATTCCAGTTGTTTATGACTCTAACTATTTGAAAGAAAATTAATGATAAAATTGCCTAAGCTATAATATGACTGTGATTCCTACAAAGTTTTGTGAGAACTACTTCTTGCTGCAAGAGGAACTTTATAATGTTTCTCACACATGCCCTGTAAACAGCAGGGACTGAGTTTCCAGTTCTAACTGACAGCACAGCATTCAAAATGCTTTTCAATGCAATACTAAGCTACGTCTGTGGTTTCTGATCTAAGAGTATTGTGCATATAAATTGCAACCCACCTTGCCTTTAGTTGGTCCTGTAGTAGTAAGAAACAATTCTATAACTGTTTAAACGTATTTTATCGATTTCTGTAGCTTCCAAATGATGTTCAGTTAGGCAGAGCACATCAGTTGTTTCTTGAAGAGAAAGCAGGAGTTCTTCTTTTTTATTTAAAAGGCTTCTTTGGTGAAATATTTTTAAGCTACTCAGGTAATCTATTGTACTTCTGACAGATTTCTTAATGTTAGATTTGACATGAGCTAAATTATTATTAATGGGTACAACAATTACTCTATAGCTTTCACTATCCTCTAGTAAAAAAAGGCTTTCTTTGAGTGTTAACTACTATAGGAATATGCACAGTGGCAAACAATCACTATTTCTCTTTATGTAGTGATAGACACAACATTTTTTATAACTTCTATTGTATGTGACATGACAGAATTATATGTGCTTGTTTTAACTACTTTTTAAAGTTAAGAACTTTTCCCAGTGCCATTCAAATGAGGACTTTGTGTGGTATGGAATCTTTGGTCAATGCTATAGATATCCAGAACATTCACCTTTGTAAACTGACTGCATGTGTTCAAGAGCTGTTCATTTGCAGCACTGATCTCTTTGTTCACACATGAACAGGATGGTAAATCATACTGGTGCAGAATGTTTACATACATAACATTTCAGTGTCCAAGATAACTCAACCACTCCTTCAGTTCTTGATAGTCTACTGATGTTTCTATCTGGTACACATCATATGAGCCACCAATTAGTACAATATAACTCTTTGATAATACCTTACTGATTTCCTCTGAATAAATGTACTTTGTCACTTGAGACAGGGATGCCTCAAGCCTGATGAAACCTATTACCTTCACATTTTCTACCACTTCATGTACCCAAGAAGCTGTCCCCTGCCCATGACTCACAAGATTTCTCAGGTGATTACAATCTGAATAATGTTGGCAGATGTTTTCAGGAACAGGAATAGCACCATGCAGAAACTGTACATCTTCTTGTTGATGCATGGAAAAAGTAGTATTCCCAAAACTGGTATTGCAACACTCAGTATTTGGAATTTTTCAGTGTTGGATTGTTGTGAACTGAAGATTGATTGATGTTGCAATGGATATATTGGCTTTCTTTAGCAAAAGACAAGTATTTTATGAGGAAATTGACTATGAATAATCTCATTCTTTAAAACAGATGGAAACACAAGATGCCATTGCTATTCCTAATCCTATGGAATGGAGTTCAGTGAAACATGTTGGTAATGTTAGCAATGGTATTCCTTCTGATATTGCACAAACTGGGAAACTGGTAAAACTGATTAAGCAAGTTATTTTAGACCTATATCCAAGCGAAAATAACATGGCCCTTATAGCAGACTGGTTCAAGTGATATAAATGATTGCAATATTCTGTCGAGAAAGGTGCTGCATTTTGCTATCCTTACCAGCAGTTTTTATCTCATGGAAGCAAACAGACTTTGTACCTTTCTATAGGATTCAGAAACTGGAAAAATGCTGCTGATTCAGAAACTGGTTTTGAAAACACAAAAAACCCATTTCTCATATACAAGACATGATAATGTGGCAGGTCAAATGATATAGAGTATCTACAACTAGCAATGCTGAAATATTCATACAATAAAAAACATCAGATAAAAACAGGTATTACATGAAGTCCATTATTGAAGTACCATAGTTGTCAATGAATTAGCTTTGCCTGGAAATTATATTTTTGCAGAAGAAAAAGAAGAATAATTATTTCAGAATTTGTTTGCATAAATGCGTGAAAGATCTATATTTGGAGAAGGCTCTCAAATATATACCACAGAATGCAACATATTCTTCACCTGAAATTCAAATTCAAATAATTCAAGAAATTATTCAAGCAGTATGAAATTCCATTGTTAAAGATATTAAAGATGGGAACTGGTTTACTCTAATGGAAGACAGGAAGAGAGACAAAAGTAACTGTGAAGATATTGTAACAGCAATATATTATGTTAAGGACAGAATCATCAATGAGTCATTGCTGGCAGTTAGCGGCCTTACAACTACTGTAAAGCTTGATGCAGCAACTTTTATGGAATTAACATTAAATATCCTTATAGAAAGTAACATTGACTTCTCTCATATGCTAAGCCAGTGCTACGATGGTGTGAGTGTAGCGAGGAGGAAAGTTTTGGGAGTTGTGACCAGAATAGAAAATAAATTGGCCTGAAAAATTTCTTACATCCATTGCTATAAGTATTGCTTGCATAAAGTAGTCATCAGGACTATCTTGTAAATGAATTTCATTCTTTTACTTTTTGAGCAATGCATCATGTTATATGAATTCTTTCACCACAGCAAAATAGCTGCCTTACATGGTGGACAAAGGACTGGGCAGCACCTCAAGCAGTGTTGCTCAGGATGCTTGGAAGTTACAAAGTTGTAAATGATAATTATTCATTGGTTTTCAAGACTTTAGATGAAACTAAAAATGTTAGATTTATGATGTTGCCAAGAGTGTTGGCTATAAAAAGTTATACTCAATTTGGAATTCCAAATGGCCAAGGTTGTGACTGGAAAAATCTTATCCATGCTTCAGCCTGCAGAGGCAGCTTTACAAGCCTGAAGCACAGGGTTGAAAGATGCCATAACAATGTTACAATGCGTCCAAGATGAAATGGCGAAACTGAGATCAGTGAAATACACTCCTGGAAATTGAAATAAGAACACCGTGAATTCATTGTCCCAGGAAGGGGAAACTTTATTGACACATTCCTGGGGTCAGATACATCACATGATCACACTGACAGAACCACAGGCACATAGACACAGGCAACAGAGCATGCACAATGTCGGCACTAGTACAGTGTATATCCACCTTTCGCAGCAATGCAGGCTGCTATTCTCCCATGGAGACGATCGTAGAGATGCTGGATGTAGTCCTGTGGAACGGCTTGCCATGCCATTTCCACCTGGCGCCTCAGTTGGACCAGCGTTCGTGCTGGACGTGCAGACCGCGTGAGACGACGCTTCATCCAGTCCCAAACATGCTCAATGGGGGACAGATCCGGAGATCTTGCTGGCCAGGGTAGTTGACTTACACCTTCTAGAGCACGTTGGGTGGCACGGGATACATGCGGACGTGCATTGTCCTGTTGGAACAGCAAGTTCCCTTGCCGGTCTAGGAATGGTAGAACGATGGGTTCGATGACGGTTTGGATGTACCGTGCACTATTCAGTGTCCCCTCGACGATCACCAGTGGTGTACGGAGAGTGTAGGAGATCGCTCCCCACACCATGATGCCGGGTGTTGGCCCTGTGTGCCTCGGTTGTATGCAGTCCTGATTGTGGCGCTCACCTGCACGGCGCCAAACACGCATACGACCATCATTGGCACCAAGGCAGAAGCGACTCTCATCGCTGAAGACGACACGTCTCCATTCGTCCCTCCATTCACGCCTGTCGCGACACCACTGGAGGTGGGCTGCACGATGTTGGGGCGTAAGCGGAAGACGGCCTAACGGTGTGCGGGACCGTGGCCCAGCTTCATGGAGACGGTTGCGAATGGTCCTCGCCGATACCCCAGGAGCAACAGTGTCCCTAATTTGCTGGGAAGTGGCGGTGCGGTCCCCTACGGCACTGCGTAGGATCCTACGGTCTTGGCGTGCATCCGTGCATCGCTGCGGTCCGGTCCCAGGTCGACGGGCACGTGCGCCTTCCGCCGACCACTGGCGACAACATCGATGTACTGTGGAGACCTCACGCCCCACGTGTTGAGCAATTCGGCGGTACGTCCACCCGGCCTCCCGCATGCCCACTATACGCCCTCGCTCAAAGTCCGTCAACTGCACATACGGTTCACGTCCACGCTGTCGCGGCATACTACCAGTGTTAAAGACTGCGATGGAGCTCCGTATGCCACGGCAAACTGGCTGACACTGACGGCGGCGGTGCACAAATGCTGCGCAGCTAGCGCCATTCGACGGCCAACACCGCGGTTCCTGGTGTGTCCGCTGTGCCGTGCGTGTGATCATTGCTTGTACAGCCCTCTCGCAGTGTCCGGAGCAAGTATGGTGGGTCTGACACACCGGTGTCAATGTGTTCTTTTTTCCATTTCCAGGAGTGTATATCATCAAATTTTGGAAGAAGGTAAGTCTATGACAAGCAGTGATTCTGAAAACAGGACCCAGATCAAGAACAAGCAAGTCAAAAAAATCAAATTGGATGGATGACTAGTTGATATATGGCCCTTCCTGTTCTTCTGTAACACAAAATATGGAAGACCAGGATGCTCACTTATTTAAATCTATTTCAAATTCTTGGACATACTAATTGCTGAATTACAAAGAAGATTTTCAGACAACAAAGATGCATTAAATTCATTGAGTCTTGAGGAGTTGGATGTAGACAAAATGATACATTGAAACATTTAGTTAAGTGTGAAAAAAACAAAAGTATGTTGCTGCTTGTAAAATATTAGTGTTATTTTTGTCCAATTCATAATTTCAACTGATTTTTCAGGTGTACTGTACTAATTCCATTTATCAAAAAACCTACTGTGGTCAGAGCTTATTTGAGTTGTTGCAAGAATGGAAAACGCAATGCAAGTCTTGTACAAGCACTGAGAGACGTGTTCAAAGATATATATGAACGTTTTGCAACTGTGGTGACCATAAGATATAAGACTGGTGTGTGCAAATCTGACTGCAATCAATATGCCTCATAGGCTGTCAGTGGGTCATGAAAGAATGGCAACCATGTTATTTCTAGGCTTTGAAAAGAAAAGGATGAAGTACGTTGATCTGAATCAAGTCCTTCACATTTTTAATAAGGAAGTGAATTGAATAATTTGGCTTTTAAGCAATGACTTTTAATTATTATACAAAATATACAGTGACCACCAGAAAAATGTAAACACTCTTTGACAGGCTCTATCAAGATATCGAGATTGTCACCTGATTTGAGTTATGAGTGTGTCGTAGTCCGGTCTTTGGCTCTACAGATGTTAGCACTTTCATCTCTGTATTGAGAATACAAGATGGCTGGGGCATGCTTGACATTCGAGCAGTGAAAATGTATTGTGAAGTGGTTTTTCAAGTTTGATAATGCCATTGAAGGGCAACGTCAGTGGAGGTGGAAGTTTGAAACAGAACGGCCAAGCCACCTAGTAATTAAAGACATCATTGACAAGTTTGAATTGCAGAGAATGTTTTGTGATATTCACAAGGAAGATCAGAAAGACAACTTACAGCTACAAGTCCAACTTTGTCGGCTCTCATGCTGGAAAAGTTCGTTAGTTCATCACAGAAGTCTGCTACACAATGTGCTCATGAAGTGGGAGTTAGCAGTACAAGTGTATGAAGAATTCTGAAAGCTGCAAAGTAGAAAGTTTACATTACACAATTACTACATGTGATTGATGATCATGATCCTGATCACTAAACGCAATTTTCTGAATGGTATCAGCAAATGGTAACTGATGATGAACAATTTGTGACAAAGGTAGTATGGAGTGACAAGACACAATTTAAACTTAATGGTACCATGAATCAGCATAACAGTGTGTACTGGGCATCAGAAAATCTGCATATTTATGTGGATTAAGTGGACAATCTACCAGGTGTTCATGTGTGGTGTGGACTATCATCTAGGGGCTCAGTAGGGCCCTTTTTCTTTGATGCTGCTGTCACTGGAGAAGTGTAGCTGGAAATGTTACACACATCAATTTTGCCAGGTATATGTGCACTTTATGGAGCTGATGAAGAGGTCTTCTACCAAAATGATGGGGCACCACCACAATGAAATGTTTGTGGCCAGTTCAAGTCTCATTTACTTTAATTATTCAGAGATAAACAGCTAGCCACATACTACACTTGGTTAATGTCCTATAATATTGTTGTTCAAGTGCAGTGGCCCAGTCATAATATAATCAGTCACAACTGCTCATGTGTGATAAAACTGCCAGTCAACACAGTCCAGATAAAGTAACACAGTTTTCAACTTGAATAACATTATGAACATTAGTAAGGTGGGCACAGTACACAACCACTGCTCATGACCCCATCTATTGCCACAGTTAATGACAGTCAGTGTTGATATTTGATACAATCTGTGATACTAATTACCTATTCACTCTCCAGTTAATCATTTAAAATAGTTATTGAATTATAAAATAAATTTCCAGACGTAAAATTCACATAAAACATTCTATAGTTTCTGGCTCTTAATGTACTAAGCCACTTGTGGTACATTTCCCAACACTGGCAGACAAAGATCTTACTTATTTCATAACTCTCCACAGACTGAACTGCTACTGAACTAAAATGGCTTTCAACATGTCTCTTTTGTAAGTTAACAGCATAAGTTGTCTATTATTGTTTACCAGATTTTTTTAATTACAATTAAAGATTTAAATTTTTGAGTCATGTAGTAATGGAAGGAAAGTTATTTTGACATGGACTTTCAGATACGGTAATAATTTCTGTTGAATTATGCTAGATACTTTGCCTAAATATGGGATTAGGTGAGGGTTGAATGAAAAATAATGCCTCCACCTTCATTAATTGGGTTTGGATGGGAATATTTTAATAAATCAAACACAGAAATAATCCTTAGAATGTTACCAATATTCACTTTCCCACATAATCACCAGCCAATTGGATACATTTCTGCCAATGGCGAACAAGTTTTCTGAAGCCGTCATGGAAGAAATCGACACTATGTTTCTGCAACCACAGTCTCACAGTTCTCTCAGTGTCTTCATCAGAAGCATAATGATGTCCCCGCAGATTGTCTTTTATTATCAGAAGTAGTTGGAAGTCAGATGGTGCTAAATCTGGACTGTATGGAGGATGCCATACAGTGGTGCAATTCAGTCTCTGTAGTTCTGCTGTAGTGGCACATGAAGTGTCTGATTTGGTATTGTCATGCTGCAGGAAAACATTTCCCTTTTCCTTTCAGACCCTTGTTAGCCGTCTTTTCAGAGTTCGCTGTGTTGTGATATAATGCTCTGAATTTATTGTTGTTCCACGATCAAGGAAATCCACAAATGGTTCAAGTGGCTCTGAGCACTATGGGACTTAACTTCTGAGGTCTTAGAACTACTTAAACATAACTAACCTAAGGACATCACACACATCCATGCCTGAGGCAGGATCCGAACCTGCGACCACAGTGGTCGCGCAGTTCCAGACCGTAGTGCCTAGAACCGCTCAGCCACCCCGGCCGGCGGAAATCAAGAGCTGATGGCTGCGTCTTGAAATTTATTTATTTTCTTTTTTTCTTTCATAGAGTGAGAGGAGTTTCTGGCAAATTTCAAGTCTGTGTGCTTTCATTTCAGGAGTCAGCATCTGGGGTGCCCATTGTGCACAGATCTTCCAAAAGCCAAGCAAAGCAATAATGTGACCCACCCGTCCTTGTGAAATGCCTATTGTGCTTGCAGTTTCTCTCTGAGTGATACAATGATCGTCCTGAATCAATCTGTCAACATTTTGTTTGTGAAACTCAGTGGTTGTTGTCACAGGACATCCAACTCTTTGTTTGTTATGCAGGTCAGATGTTCCCACCTCAACATCTTTAAACTTACTTGTCCAACAACACATTGTACTCACATCAACACAATCACCATAAACTGCTTTCATTCTCTGATGAATCTCCTTTTGGATGACACCTAGTGTTGTCAAGAGTTCAATGGTTGCACGTTGCTTAAATCGCATTGACCAACCATCTGCGCAGGGTTCTATACTTTACACTGTAACAACACAATTGTTCAATGGTAAGGCTTCCTGCCATCTGGAGCTGTAGAGAAGAGGCTACAGAACAAGCCAGTAACTGCCGCATACCAATGCTGCCAACTGTTGAAGAGTTACGAAGGTGGAGGCAATACTTTTCAGCCAACACTCATATTTATTTATTATTATGTTTCAGCTAAGGATGTTAATTAAATGAGTGCAGTAGCTAGTAACATATTTTCATTATCGATTATAAGAATAAATTATTTATTTATACAGCTTTTTCATGTACTTTATCAAGAATTTAGTAACTGGGTATGTGATTACATGTGAACAATGATAATGAAATCTGAATTTAGTGATATTTTGTAAATAGCATGGTTTTTGGGTAAAATATTCACACTACTGGATTGTAAGTAAGTGAAAGAAGGTAACAGAAAGTGAAGTTAAATCCCTGTGTGAATATTCGAAATTTTTAGGCACTGTGCAAAAGCCCTATAAATGACAGTATCAAATATATTACAAAATTAGGAAAACAACAATAATTTTGAGAGGAATGAAACATAAAAGCTGGAAGGAATCCACCTGATTTGTTACAATGTGAAGTTGATTTCAATGGATGAGAGCATCTGGAAATTGTTGCTTAGGGAGATTGGTTTAAAACCCTTAGTTTTCACTGTTTCTGTCTCCCCTGCACAGGGCACCTAGTCCTAATACTGACACACCACTCACAGTCAAGTGGATGAGCAGTGGTATATCCTGTACTTCCTGCAGAAGAGACATGATCCACAGCAGAGGATAGACTTCAAGGTAACATTGGCATCCTTGGTACGTGGCTCTCAGGAGCTCTCCCAGAACACACACCAACAACAGCTTCTAGTCATTTGACAGTATTTATGGTGATTTACAGCTATATACAAACACGAACTAACTCATCGCATGTTCAAAAACAGCATTCATAGTGGGGCTGAATTGTGGCTGGTGTAATGTTTTACAGAACAGTAAACAAATAACTTTGAAATAAAATTGTTGTTTCTCTTCTAATTTCTGGACCTGTTAAGCTAGAAGTATTACTAATTCCGTACAAGAACTAAAGCACTGAATGCAAAATGAGATATCTATTAAGGCAACAGAAAAATCTGGGATAAAATTTACCAATTCCCTGAACTTGTTATGAGGTTACAGTGGCTAAAAACTCAAAAACAGCATTTCTTACTATAAATGCATATAATACACACTCCTTTTCATCAGAAAAACTAAATGTATCATGATACATCAGTTATAATATGCACTCATTAACTGAATCACAAATGATTATTTACTATGAAGTAGGTTATGCACAATACTCATAAATTCCAAAAGATATCAAAATGTTTGCTTGTAAACACCCAAAAATTCTGAAAAATATACCTATTTTTTCATGTAATTGTACAACGAAATTAGGGGACAATTATTTTTGAATCAGGATACTGTTTCCAAGAGTTCTATAAAGTACAAATTCAGGGGCACTGACTAATAAAAACTATTGGGGGGGGGGGGGGCATACTGGGGTCCTGCCCCAGGAAATTTTCTAAATTTTAGATGAAAAACAGTGAGTTATAAAACTTCCTGGCAGATTAAAACTGTGTGCCCGACTGAGACTCGAACTCGGGACCTTTGCCTTTCGCGGGCAAGTGAGTTATAAAGTTTTTTTAAACTATTTTAGAGTCATATGATCAACATTAGAACCCCAAAAACTGGACTATTGATAACTCGACACTCCAGGAAACTCAACAAGCCTGAAACACTTTTTGGCTTTGAAAACAGAAACAAAACATAAACATGCATGATATTTTTGTAAAAAGCTAATTTAATTTACAGTAATAATCGTGCTTATAGACTATTACAGAGCAGTGAATATCATTAAAAGAAAAAAACATAAAATTTTGCTGTCACACAGTAATAGCACTTTGATTAATAAGTGAAATAGCTAATTTAAGCTTAGTTTGAATAAGGTTCAGGGTTCATTAAATAACAACAATATCTCAAAGTTAATGCTTTAATGCAGTTAATAAAGTTAATACAGTGTGCCTAATACTTTCAGTCAAAAAGTATGTAAATAGCTGGTTTTAATTGGGTCCTCCCCCCTAAAAATATTTAAGTATTTGAAAATAACTACTAAAGTACTATAGTAATGTCTGCCCCCTGTAACAGCCGGCATGGTAGTTCAGTGCATTCGGTCAGAGGGTTAGTTGCCCTCTGTAATAAAAAAACTGAGTTAATCGATAAACAATGACCTTCAATGGATGTATTACGACGTCCATCCCGAGCAGATGCAACGAACAAAAGCGAGCAAAACGAGATTAAAAAAAAAAAAGAAAAAAAAGGTAGCTGAGTGGTCAGTGTGACAGACTGTCAATCCTAAGGGCCCGGGTTCGATTCCCGGCTGGGTCGGAGATCTTCTCCGCTCAGGGACTTTGTGTTGTGTTGTCCTAACAATCATCATTTGATCCCCATCGACGTACAAGTCACCGAAGTGGCGTCAAATCGAAAGACTTGCACCAGGTGGGCGGTCTGCCCGACGGGAGGCCCCCGTCACATGCCATTATTATTATTATACTATAGTAATATAGTAATACATAGTAATACATTACTAAACTAGTACTAATATTTTGAAACTGAAAATTTAACATTATGTATGTATTTCATTCTCCATTTTATAAGGATTTTTAATATTGCTCTAAATGGCACTATTAGGGCTTGAGTGTCATTAGAAAGGTGCAAATGTTGACCATCTGAATGGATTACTGAATGTGAAGTCATTGATAACTGGTCGGATATCCAATTCATCCAAAACATCTTGGTGGGCACGAAGAACAGCCAAGTTGTTCAATCGCATCTGTCCCATTGTTGATCGGAGATATGACTTTAAATGTCTAAGGGAGCTAAATGACCATTCTGCTGTTACTGTCATGACTGTAGCTATTTGGAGAAGCTTCATGCACTTCACTACTTCACATAACACTTCTGCAACAGGCTCTTTTGTAATGCACTTTCTTACATCAAGCATGTTTTTTAAGACCAGTTGTTTTTTATTAGCGATATCACCTACTACATTCAAGTGTAAGTGCAGTCTCTCAATGTCTAGGTCATTTTTGAAAGACTCAGTTGCTTTGTTTCACCTCTTATTACTAAAAGCAAGCACTCTTGTTCAACTGCAATGACCTGACTGAGTCCAGTTGAAGCAAACCGCTCAGTAATGCAAGATTGCATCACTTCACTATCTTCAATGTAAATAGCTTTGTAGTATTCCTTTGGGATTTTGAAAGTGTGCGGTGAGTTGGTTTCGTTGTTTTCATACTTCTTTGGTATACTTCAATTCCGAGGAAGTGAAGGATCATCAACTTTTGAAGGTTTTTCTTTTTAAAAACAATTCCCAAAAGTGTTCAAAACTATCACACCTTTCATTCAATATACAAATCAAGCCCTCATATATTTTTTCTAGATTACCAACACTTAGATGAGGGCACTGAATTTTTTCATTGACATCCTCTACTGGGTTCATTGCATGGCAATGAAGACATAAAAAGAAATAAGTCTTGAATTGTAACATTCACCAAGGTAGCCTACACATTTGTAACCTGCCTCTGTTTTGTCCTCTACAGAAAATGTTTCAGAAATCTCTAGAAGTTCTTCAAAGTTTTTCAATATTCTCAAGATACTAGTAGCTCGCATAGTCCATTGAGTCAGGCAAAGAGGTCATAGACCAGCATGGTTGTTGGTGCTCTCACAGCATATGCTTCTGAAAAGTCCCATTCTTTTGTTGATTTCCCTTATAGTGTTTATTAAGTCCTTAGCTAAAGCCATAATATCCGTCATAGATGTAAGATGGCAGAGACTGTCTACAGCTGCCAAGTCTAAACTGTGAGCAGTGCAGTGCACATAACATGCGTTTGGTTGTATATCCAAAACTAACTTTTTTAGTCCTTTGAACTTGCCTATCATATTCAAGGCACCATCGTATCGCTGTCCTCTTAAGTTATCTATTGACAAATCAAACCGAGCAAAAACACCTTTTAAATACTAAGCAGAGTTTGTGATTCAGTGTAGGGGGTCTTATATAAGACAATAAAGTATTCACTGATGATTAAGGAATCATTGACAGTACAAATACAAAATGACACTTGTTCGTGAATTGAAGAATCACTTGTTTCATCAACCATAATAAAAAAATGTTCAGTCTTCTTGATTGAAGCCAATACCTATCTCAACACAGACATTCCTAGTGGATCAATGATCTCATTTTGAATATCGTGGGATGTCCACTTATACCCCAAACACCCTAACCAATCTTTAAACTCAGATATGTTATTCCTTTGGAGTTTCAACAACTGAAAGAAATTTGAGTTTACATCTTCGTGCCCTCTAATTGCTAGTCCTTGTCACCATAGAAATTGCATCGTAATAAAAATTGTCTCAAGAGCTAAACGGCCTTTCTCCATATCACTGTCTAACTATTCATTCAACTGGGAGGCCAGACTTCAGCTAGTGACAGAATTTAGTTTCTGAACACCTTATTTATGCGTAAACATAATTTCATGAAAACAGAATTTTTCTATAGCCTTTTTCCAATTAGAAAACCTTATGGAAGTAAATGCATCTTCTTTTTTTGAAGAAAACTGTAATAGATTTTTAACATCTCTCTCTTTGCAGGTTTTGCAAAAAGCTTTTCCGGTAGATATTCTAACGATGTATATTTGATCAACCAAAACCTCTGAAATGATCTTCCCTTACCAGATTGTCCAGGTTTCAGCTGTGAACAGTTCTTGCCTGAAGACAATGAAACAATTGACGACACAATAATTGTTGGAGGTTGACTTGCAGTATCATCAACTTCCAAGTGCACCTTATTGGTGGCAAATTTATCCATTGCAAATTTAGTTCACAATACACTAAGAGACTAAAGTATAGAAAAAAAACTATAGTCATATAAAATAGTCCACTAGACACTAAAGTTGGAACAGTAAACACGTCTGCAGCATGCACTGAATGAAACTATCCACACCGAATGACTGCAACAGTAGGGTGTGCTTTATATAGCTGCAGCATTGTACTGTCTCGAAGTGTCAAGGCGACGTGAGGTGGAGGGTTCCAGGCGCTTCTGCTCCAGTCCTTTTGATGCCGCTGCAGCCATAGTGCTGGCCCGCCGGCGCCAGATTTTACCTGAAGGTCTGCACACTGGGACAAATCCTAAGTGTGCCCACAGCACCGTAACACTATCATGATTCACACCACTTTTTTTCAGTTAACCTGCTTACTACCATAATAATTATTTGTTTTAACTCATTACTGAATGTATTTAAAAAGGTAACTATCGTCAAACAAAGAAAATTAACAATTCCAACATAATTTTATGATTTTACAAAGCATAATATAACTAATAATTTTCTTAAATTATTGCAGGGGCTCCTTGGAGGATGGCCATCATAATATGCACCTCCAACAGCAGCTGGATGCCACAGGAAGCGCACCTCACAGGCGCATACCAGGTTCAGAAGGCCAGGAGAATGGCTCGGCCACGAGAGAAACTCGCCGCGGTCGCGGATAGCATGGGGAACTTCAACAGAGCCCTGATAGTGCTAGGATCGCACCTATCGGGCGCGGACCCAATACGGAATGCCTTGGGATGTCCGCTACCTCAGAAGAGAGCTGCAACGGGCGTGGACCGAAGATGGAGCGCCTAGAGACTGATACTGCCGCCAGAAATGGCCACAGTGGGCGCGGACGGCATAGGGAGCAACACACACCGCCCCAAGCATAAATATGGGACAAGGTCAGCTCGTCAACCTCCCCCCCCCCCCCCCCCCCCCCCGAGTCCTTTTGTACTTCCCTCCTCTGCCTTCCCCACTCCCTGGCACGTCTGCTCAGCACCCCCCACCCCTATTATGGATCCTCATCTTCCATTGACTCATTTCCCCCCTCCCCATTCACTTTTCCTCTCCTTCCCCCCCCCCCCCCCCCTTTTTTCCCGTCATCTGTCCTGTCCAGTTTCCCCCCACCTGCTCTCGGGTATGGTATGTCATATTTGTGCCAACTTTTTAGTGCAGTGTTTAAGTGAGTGTCCAGTGTTGTGTGTCTTTCCACAGTGTTGCGAACAGAAATCATGCTGTCGCTGGGTGTGCATTTTATATCTCTTGCGAACAGAACCCAGACTGTCGCAGTGTTTTTTAATGGTCTGTCTATTATTTTTCTGCTTCCTGTGTATTTTATTAGCATC
This sequence comes from Schistocerca serialis cubense, assembly GCF_023864345.2. NCBI lineage: Eukaryota > Metazoa > Arthropoda > Insecta > Orthoptera > Acrididae > Schistocerca > Schistocerca serialis. The sequence goes on from NC_064641.1 coordinate 822,963,762, forward strand.
ATCAACCCTGTGTTTTATGTTTTAAGCTCCAGAATTTTCTGCCATTTTACCTTTAAGGCACCGATTTTATCGCCAACTGTTATTTTTTATTATCTTCATCTTTTTAAAACAAATTCTGTAGGCTGAAGAGCGGCGTAATAAGCTGCTGCCAGCCCGCCCCCTTCAGGGGGAATCGAAACTCAATAAAGGAAAAAAAAAAAAAAACTCGTCAACCAGTCTCAGGGAACACCTGATGAGGACGCCGAGTTACGACGTCAAAATATCGTGTTGGGAAGACGCGGACCACCGGCAGTACACACGATTCTACGAGATGACAACATGTTGTTGTTGCTGTGGTCTTCAGTCCTGAGACTGGTTTGATGCAACTCTCCATGCTACTCTATCCTGTGCAAGCTTCTTCATCTCCCAGTACGTACTGCAACCTACATCCTTCTGAATCTGCTTAGTGTACTCATCTCTTGGTCTCCCTCTACGATTTTTACCCTCCACGCTGCCCTCCAATACTAAATTGGTGATCCCTTGACGCCTCAGAACATGTCCTACCAACCGATCCCTTCTTCTGGTCAAGTTGTGCCACAAACTCCTCTTCTCCCCAATTCTATTCAATACCTCCTCATTAGTTACGTGATCTACCCATCTAATCTTCAGCAGTCTTCTGTAGCACCACATTTCGGAAACTTCTATTCTCTTCTTGTCCAAACTATTTATCGTCCATGTTTCACTTCCGTACATGGCTACACTCCATACAAATACTTTCAGAAACGACTTCCTGACACTTAAATCTATACTTGATGTTAACAAATTTCTCTTATTCAGAAACGCTTTCCTTGCCATTGCCAGTCTACATTTTATATCCTCTCTACTTCGACCATCATCAGTTATTTTGCTCCCCAAATAGCAAAACTCCTTTACTACTTTAAGTGCCTCATTTCCTAACCTAATTCCCTCAGCATCACCCGACTTAATTCGACTACATTCCATGATCCTCGTTTTGCTTTTGTTGATGTTCATCTTATATCCTCCTTTCAAGACACTGTCCATTCCGTTCAACTGCTCTTCCAAATCCTTTGCTGTCTCTGACAGAATTACAATGTCATCGGCGAACCTCAAAGTTTTTATTTCTTCTCCATGGATTTTAATACCTACTCCGAATTTTTCTTTTGTTTCCTTTACTGCTTGTTCAATATACAGATTGAACAACATCGGGGAGAGGCTACAACCCTGTCTCACTCCCTTCCCAACCAGTGCTTCCCTTTCATGCCCCTCGACTCTTACAACTGCCATCTGGTTTCTGTAAAAATTGTAAATAGCCTTTCGCTCCCTGTATTTTACACCTGCCACCTTCAGAATTTGAAAGAGAGCATTCCAGTCAACATTGTCAAAAGCTTTCTCCAAGTCTACAAATGCTACAAACGTAGGTTTGCCTTTTCTTAATCTAGCTTCTAAAATAAGCCGTAGGGTCAGTATTGCCTCAAGTGTTCCCATATTTCTACGGAATCCAAACGGATCTTCCCCGAGGTCGGCTTCTACCAGATTTTCCATTCGTCTGTAAAGAATTCGCATTAGTATTTTGCAGCCGTGACTTATTAAACTGATAGTTCGGTAATTTTCACATCTGTCAACGACTGCTTTCTTTGGAATTGGAATTATTATATTCTTCTTGAAGTCTGAGGGTATTTCGCATGTCTCATATATTTTGCTCACCAGATGGTAGAGTTTTGTCAGGACTGGCTCTCCCAAGGCTGTCAGTAGTTCTAATGGAATGTTGTCTACTCCCGGGGCCTTGTTTCGACTTAGGTCTTTCAGTGCTCTATCAAACTCTTCACGCAGTATGATATCTCCCATTTCATCTTCATCTACATCCTCTTCCATTTCTATAACATTGCCCTCAAGTACATCGCCCTTGTATAGACCCTCTATATACTCTTTCCACCTTTCCACCTTTCTGCTTTCCCTTCATCGCTTAGAACAGGGTTTCCATCTGAGCTCTTGATATTCATACAAGTGGTTCTCCTTTCTCCAAAGGTCTCTTTAATTTTCCTGTAGGCAGTATCTATCTTACCCCTCGTGAGAAAAGCCTCTACATCCTTAAATTTGTCCTCTAGCCATTTCTGTTTAGCCATTTTCCTCTCGATCTCATTTTTGAGACGTTTGTATTCCTTTTTGCCTGCTTCATTTACTGCATTTTTATATTTTCTCCTTTCATCAATTAAATTCAGTATTTCTTCTGTCACCCAAGGATTTCTACTAGCCCTCGTCTTTTTACCTACTTGATCCTCTGCTGCCTTCACAACTTCATCCCTCAAAGCTACCCATTCTTCTTCTACTGTATTTCTTATCCCCCTTTCTTGTCAATTGTTCCCTTATGCTCTCCCTGAAACTCTGTACAACCTCTGGTTCTTTCAGTTTATCCAGGTCCCATCTCCTTAAATTCCCACCTTTTTGCAGTTTCTTCAGTTTTAATCTGCAGTTCATAACCAATAGATTGTAGTCAGAATCCACATCTGCCCCTGGAAATGTCTTACAATTTAAAACCTGGTTCCTAAATCTCTGTCTTACCATTATATAATCTATCTGAAACCTTTTAGTATCTCCAGGGTTCTTCCATGTATACAACCTTCTTTCATGATTCTTGAACCTAGTGTTAGCTATGATTAAGTTGTGCTCTGTGCAAAATTCTATCAGGCGGCTTCCTCTTTCATTTCTTAGCCCCAATCCATATTCACCTACTACGTTTCCTTCTCTTCCTTTTCCTACTGTCGAATTCCAGTCACCCATGACTATTAAATTTTCGTCTCCCTTCACTATCTGAATAATTTCTTTTATGTCATCATACATTTCTTCAATTTCTTTGTCATCTGCAGAGCTAGTAGGCATATAGAGTTGTACTACTGTCGTAGGCGTGGGCTTCATGTCTATCTTGGCCACAACAATGCGTTCACTGTGCTGTTTGTAGTAGCTTACCCGCATTCCTATTGCTTTATTCATTATTAAACCTACTCCTGCATTACCCCTATTTGATTTTGTATTTATAACCCTGTATTCACCTGACCAAAAGTCTTGTGCCTCCTGCCACCGAACTTCACTAATTCCCACTATATTCAACTTTAACCTATCCATTTCCCTTTTTAAATTTTCTAACCTACCTGCCCGATTAAGGGATCTGACATTCCACGCTCCGATCCGTAGAGCGCATGTTTGCTTTCTCCTGATAAGGACGTCCTCCTGAGTAGTCCCCGACCGGAGATCCGAATGGGGGACTATTTTACCTCCGGAATATTTTACCCAAGAGGACGCCATCATCATTTATCCATACAGTAAAGCTGCATGCCCTCGGGAAAAAATTACGGCTGTAGTTTCCCCTTGCTTTCAGCCGTTCGCAGTACCAGCACAGCAAGGCCGTTTTGGTTAGTGTCACAAGGCCAGATCAGTCAATCATCCAGACTGTTGCCCCTGCAACTACTGAAAAGGCTGCTGCCCCTCTACAGGAACCATATGTTTGTCTGGACTCTCAACAGATACCCCTCCGTTGTGGTTGCACCTACGGTACGGCGCCGGCCGCAGTGGCCGAGCGGTTAAAGGCGCTACAGTCTGGAACCGCACGACTGCTACGGTCGCAGGTTCGAATCCTGCCTCGGGCATGGATGTGTGTGATGTCCTTAGGTTAGTTAGGTTTAAGTAGTTCTAAGTTCTAGGGGACTTATGACCACAGCAGTTGAGTCCCATAGTGCTCAGAGCCATTTTTTTACTGTACGGCTATCTGTGTTGCCTCCCCACCAACGGCAAGGTTCATGGCGGGGGAGGGGGGGGGGATGACAACATATCGCTGGGAAAGTCTTAGAAATTATATTTGAGTAATTTGTTTCCGCCCTTCTCTGTTGTGGTAGTGTTACAGTAACTGTAAGGGATTGATTCCTGAGTCAATCCATATGAAGTGGTCCAGTGAGGATTGATTGACCATTTTTAAATGCCGTCCGCGAGGTGTGCATGTACATAAAGGTACAGTAAACAGAGCAAGCGCTCTCCGAATGTGGAGGTGACTGAATACGCCTTGGTTACATGTACAGGCAATTTTAGAACACAGAACGATAGCTTATGTCGCAGTCGCATGGACGGATCTGACATAAAATCGAAAGAAATGCGAAAACTGATTAGCGCAGAGGTTTAAACTAACCTAATATACACCGAAATGCGGTGAAAATGAGAACGTACTTGCTTATCTTCTGGTTCGCAGGTGGGAATTTGTACATGGAGTCAAGTATGCGGCAACAAGAGGAATGTAGGAAAACAATGACATCGAAGCGAGCGGAATAAGGATGGCAGTCTATTTTTTCTCGTTGAGTTCGTATTATAGTTTATGTCTACTGAGGTAGCAGTGATATACGTGAGTTGAATACTGTATTTGATACTTTTCAGGAGGACAGAGAATCATTCACGTCTAAACTTACTTACATCTGTGTTAAATGATAACAGAGAGTGTACGGGATGATCGATTGAGACAGAGCTGCTACTAGGTACGATTCAAACGTTGACCCATTTATTCCAGAGAAGAACAATCGCTGAAGGTCGATTTTTTTCCAGTATTGTATTTGGATGTTTTAGTCACGTGATATAGCCTGCATTCTAGTCATATGCGGCTACGTGTTCCGTATGTGGTTTAAGTCACTGTCTACTTGCGATCGTTAACGATGAACCCGTCGGTCATCAGAGGATTTCCATCTCATGTGTGATGAAAGTTGACACATTCCTCTAAACCCACTTTGTTTTACGCGATCCCCACCCTGTCGCATGCTTGGTGTAAAATCGAGACTTCAGCGTCATAACTAAGTTAGCTGTGGGTATTTGTGAGGGGCTGTAATCGTTGTGTACACACTTACCCGACAGACGGGTGTTTACAGAGTTGGTGACAGGATGACTTGTAATTTTCACATGTTGGACGCTGCTGTTATGTGTATCTGTTTGCTTGTAGGATGTACCGGCTGCTAATAACTATCATTTTTATATAGACCTGATGGAGTAATAGTATTATTTCTGACTCGTGATCGGGTGTGATCATTGGGCACTAGACGTGTCCGCAGGGCTATATTGGGCTCGTATCATAGAAAGGAAAAGTTTTACGATTGGGGGACAGATAGCTTGGTGTAGGGGAACCGAGGAGAAGGATGTATGTCTGACAGGACGGAAAAGTAAGCGGTCTAAGGTTACCGCCCGTTTTTAAGTACTGAACTTTCTAGTCTTAGGAGTGTGTGTTTGTTTATGTTCTCTCTCTCTCTCTCTCTCTCTCTCTCTCTCTCTCTCTCTCCTACCGGAACCTCCTATGCACCGAGCCTGGACTCTAGAACAATATTTTACACATGATAGATTGGATGATTTACTTAAAAATGTGTCGAACTACGTTGTGTATAAATATCGCTCCGTTCTTGTTCTTCATAACTGTATGCTATTAAATTAAGGCACTTTGAAATCTGTTACTATAGATCGATATGGTGTGCTAAGCTCCAAGACTTGGTTACATTTCGAGAAACGTGGTGCATTTGGAGGGGTTAGGACTAGGAAAGCTCTTATTCATCTGCTCGGTTGAGGAATAATTGGGTAGCGATGTTGCAGGGCTGGTTGGTCAATGCCGAGGTGAGGATGGTCTTTTAATGTGACTAGATAGCTATGTGACCCCAATACGCAGAGAGATTGATCGAGTACTATGCGTGAGGTCTTAGAAATATGTATCGCGTTGTCTGGTATAATTTGATCGTTTTTTGTGTGTTCGAGAATTAAGTGTGAATGGAAGTGCTGAGCAGTCATCTATGAATGTTTGCAATGATACTTGCAAAGTAGAGGATGTATGGTTTAGCTATGATACCGAAATTAGGAAAACAAGCTGTCACATGATTGGCCAGTGTTGGACTTACTATAAAATTTTTCTCGATATCAGCTGTTATGTATAATATTACAGTAGATCGGTGGTGTCTTATCCATCGCATCTGTGCATTGGGAAGGACATAATGATTGACTGACAATGCTTGTTTGAGTTGGGGGACAAATTTTGGTTGATGGACCGCAACTTCCGGTGTTGCTAGCACCGAAAACGGTGATCCTGTACTTGTGTGCAAAAATGACCAATCACTACAAATGGAATGCAGAGTTATAAACTATTCGGTCACTGCGACATATGAGTTTAAATGTAGAAGTGGTCAATCACTTTCGAGGGAAGTCGCCACAACGCCACCAGGCTCTTCTAGTTTCCTTGTGATGTGGGTGTCCTTTATTTAAAATCATTCAATGTTATGCTATCGACTGTAAGAATATGATTTACAAGGTGCAAGGTATAGTTTCCTGTGAGAGGCCATGCATCAGTCCGTGTTAATGTCTGTTTAGAATCAGACACTGACTTCGAAGTTGCGGCAGAAAGACGAAATGTTCATCAGTGTCCAAAAGCGTGTTAGAAAACACTGTTTGAACAAGGGTCAGAGGTAACTTCTCATTCTCTTAGAGTATGGGTGATCAAACTTTAAAGTGGCCTGTGCAGCGTATGTATATTTAATATGATCTTGTTCATATAGGCAGCTGCAGTTTGAAGTGTCTGAGTTGGTGAGCTGTTAGGAATTCTCGGATGGTCGCACTGTGAGTTATTCGGGGAGATTATTGTGAATTCGGTTTGTCCTCGCTGGAGGTGGATCGCATTGGTGCCTTCGTCACTTTTTCAGGTGTTTGATGGTAGAGGATACTTGTACCTAGTTTGGGGCGTACAACATTGCGCGCGTTTCCGGCGAATGGTCAAAACAAGGTCCTGTTGTAGTAACTGAGATCGTTCTGTTTATAGACAGGTTGCAGAAGGTAATAGATACGTCTTTCTCTGACTTAAATTGCAGAGATCAGATGGGTGAAGATAAATTCATACTCATCTATGCTTAGAAAGAGAGAATGCTTTTTTCTTATTAAGTGAGTCTTGGCAGGAGTGAATATCGTTTTATATATGCGAGTGTTTAAGATTTGTGAGTGGAAATAGTCAGCACAGTGCGAATGACGTCGGGTTCGCTGGCTGGAGGAGAAACTGTTTACATGTCCTGTTGGAGACGCAAGGGGGGGATAGAGATCTGCGCTATTGAGGAATCCATTTGTGCACTGTATGTTGTATAGCTGGAGAGCAGGTATAGAGAGAGCCCACTTCAGCATTCTGGTCCTGGGGCTGAGTGGACGGCTGTTTAGATGGACAGCTATGTGGCTTTGACATGCCACCGTCGGCGCTCGGACACTCACTTTGTAAGGTGCTATGGGATTAGTTTGAGTATTTAGTACTTGTTTTGGTGGTTATTGGATTAAGAACTGTAATATTGAAGGTCATGTCCTCAGCGGGACATCTGTGTAATTGAATAAGAGTGTTTACGTATTTGAAGATATGTTTCGCGATTGGTGATGTTAAGTTGATGGCACAATTTAGCTACCACTGTAAAAAAATAGCTGTCTGCTGCTGAAAGGAAGAAAGAAAGAAAGGGGTGACCTTGGCCCCAGACCTGATGGCTGAGTTATTAGATAAGAGCAAGTGATAGTTGTTGAATGATGCTGTGTTCGGATATAGGAGCCTCTAAACGGCAGTGCGAGATTTTTTTTTATGTGGAAATTTATGCAATCTATAGATAGTGATATTCAACCGCTAGTGACAACAGTTAAGAGCGGAAAAATAGGTCCAAATCGAGCGCTGGCATAATGTTGCGGCAATGGTAATAATATTTCATTCAAGGTGGATGTGGTAAATATGGACTAGGCTTTGAATATTGGTGTGAGTGTCGTATGTGCTTGATGCTCAGTATAAAAGTTTGACTGTTTAATTGTGTTTGGTATTTCTGGGTGTGTGTAAAATTAATTTTAGTGTTGAAAGTGCGAGAAACATGGGTTCATTGGTGTTTAGATAGAGGCTACGTTCGTAATTCGAAAAGAGGGTATGAGAATGGTAAATTGATTGATGGACATGGTTTGTGGGGTGATATATGAGTGTCAAGATAGGGTTGAGGACGTTTGCGTATGTTGATGGTGGGATGGGCGTGAGGTTAGGTGCGATGGGAGGAGTATATTAGATCTTATTTTTTTAAAGAAATGTTGTAAAGTAAGAATAATATTGAGAAGGTTTTTGATGGCTAGGCACGCAACAAGGCGAGAGCAGGGATGTGTAGTTAAGTTTAGTTAAAGGACCGTGTAATGTCGTGTCAGGAGCAATGTGCAGTGTGCTACTGTGTCATAGGAGGTAAAGACATGTGCTGCTATGATGTGTCTAGCATATGGAGGCTGCGCTTTGGAGTTATGCTACGTTGTTATAAAGTTGACTTTCACAGTGTTCTCGATGATTACACGCACCTGCAGCGCAGATCAGAGTGATTGGTTTTCCGTCACCATCTCGGTTGCATGTGAATAGTAAATGTTTTCCGGGCCATGTTAATCATGTGTGTCAACGTGCTATGGGCTATTCTGACAATAGACGTGAAGGCAGGTCCAGACCTGAGACACTGGTGGTATACATGAGAAGAACAATCCAGCTTTGACATGTGTCAGAGGAGAGTGCCCTTTCTGGTCGGCTGTCACGAGCGCTCAGAAGTTGAACTTGGCTGAAGACTCTGGAACCCCCTCCCCCGCCGACCACACGCGCGCGGCCTGCCTTGGAGCGTAATCTAAGGCGCATAGGCGATATCAATTTCTCCGGTGTTTGGCGTGAATGTGACTGTGTTGAGGTCATTTATGGGGGAGGCTGAGCAGAGACTTTTGGTCAGTTTGGCAGCTGTGGGTGTTTGTGCGCATCTGTTGCACTATTTTGCGAGCATGTCTGTGCACTGTGCTGTGCTTTATTTGGAGAGTTTAAGAGTACAGAGCTCGTCTGCTGATATTGTGTACTGCATTATTTAAGAGCTGTTTGCTATTGTGTGGTGAAATTAGGAGTTGTTTACGCGTTTGTGGCCTGTGTCAGATGACCACAGTCGGATCAGTGCGGGTGTTTTGTGACAAATATACTCTACGACTAAATAAAAGGGCTCCAAATAAATAGAGTGCAGTCCTTCCTTACTTCCCTGAGCAGCACAGCGCAGTCTGAGTGGTTTTTGCGCAAAAACTGCAATCTGATCAGACTGTGAGTGAGTCAACAAATAACTGGACAAATTTATCTGTAGAGGAGTTAGAGGTCTGGATCGGAATGAATGTCTTGATGGGTGCGGTTGTATTGCCACGTGTAGTGCACAACTGGAGTTCAGAACCTGCCTTATGTCAGCCTTACGTATCGAAACCTATGGGATGCAAAAGTTTCAAAAAGATATGTCCCAAATATATAAAATACACTCTTTCCACCGTCCATCAGGCTATGGACTGAAATTATTTCCGAAAATTAGGAGTTGTTTGGCTATTTGGGCGTAAATGTTTTGCATTATGTACGAGTGGTTCGCATGTCTATAGGCTGTGCTATGAGTTATTTTTAACTGTTTACAGTTAGCAAGCGTGTGTCTAGAGCATTATAAATGAGTTATGTAGGAGTGTTTTGCAGGCCTGTATGGTGTGGAACATGTCAGTGTGTTACATATACTCCATTCCTAAATAAAGTAATTGGTTCCTCCATCCATGGGCCTGGTGCAGGGTGAGTCCTTTTCGTTTGCAACAATTTTCTTAGGTTGGTGGCGGAAGCGCAAGTGAAGTTTTTTTACCGACAGATTTCAAACTTGGCGCTGGTTCCTAGGAGGAAGTGGCGGTCGGGCGGCTGAGGTTAGTACAAGTGCCCTTTCTTTCCAACAATTTTGTTAGGTTGGTAGAGAAAGCGGAAGTGACCTTTCTTTACTGCCAGAATTCAAACTCGGCACTTGTTCCTAGGAAGAGGTGGCTGTCTGGTCCTCGAAAAGTAGTTGAACCCCTCTGCATACGTATATGAAATAGAATTATTTAATATGATTAAAACTGAAATGGAATTAAGTACTTAGGTAATTGATAGGTTAGATGAGCGATGTGGGAGTTAGCATATTTACAGAAGACTATGTCCGTCGCGTGTATGGAGGGCGTGTGACGTAAGTGGGGCAGCGGCGCAGCGATTGTACAGTTATAACGCGCGCATGAGAGAGTCAATTAGTGAGCATTCTAGTGCAGACCAAACGTGCTGTTATACAGTGATGGTGCATTCCACTGTCGAGCAAACTTTGCCGCCAAAAGTGTAGCACTGCGTTTTCGCTCACACAAGGACACTTGGTGGACGGTGAGCAGTCGGCATCGACAGGTTTAAACGTGCCCAGGAAAACAACTTTGGCGCCAAAAGTGTGGCAGGGAACGGCCGACCGCTGTGTGATTCAGCTCCGAGGCAAACAATTTTGGCGGGAAACGTGCGGAGGCGACGAATACATGTGGTGAGCGGACAAGGGACCGCTGTGACGTCAAACTCGGCAAGTTCCAGCGTGTCCAGCGAAAACATGTTTACGACATGGGAGCGATCGCTGGTCTCGCACCCAGAGTACCCGCACTCCAGCGGCAGCATCATGTGACAGGCGTCGGCAGTCACTCCGCGCGCTCACCAGGGGGTGGCGAGGATTTGAACTAATTCAGTTGGACCACGGACGTCGTGGCGACTGCACTGCGATATCAAAGATGTGTGGTGATTGTGTTGGAGAACACGTGATGACCGTACTGCTTGAAATAAAGTCTTCAGTCCCTTCCCCCCTGAAAAATCGAAGGACGCGACTTAGGTTAATATAAGTGCAGTTTATTATTTGACGCGATTCTGATAGGTAACCAGTGAAAAAAGATAAGTAACGGAGAAAGTTCGTACGTGTGATCGATATGGTGTTGGGATTTGAACTTGTGATAGATTTTGTTTTGGATGTAAGGAAAATGGCTTTCTCGCCGAAAAAATCGGACATCTTGAATAAATAATAAATGATAATAATAAATAGAAGTACAGTTTTCGAGACAATATCGTGTTGGAATTTGAATTTGGCGCAATTTTCTAGTGGAGGTAGGCCTATAATAATAATAAATAATAATAATAATAATAAATGATAATAAATGATAAATAATAATAATAAATGAGAATAAATGATAATAAATGAGAATGAATGATAATGAATATTAATAAATGATAATAAATAATAATGAATAATAATAAACAAAAGCACGGTTTTGCAGCCATTATCGTGTTGAATTTGAATTTGGCGCCTATTTTTTCTGGAGGCTTAGGTTAGTGGACGTAGCCCAATTGGTCTATTTAAATAATAATAAAGGAATGTGGAGGAATATCCACGTTAAATATCCGCCCACAAGTATCAGAACTATTTGGCTCCATAGACACACGGAAGCCTCCTCTACCCTGGAAAAGAAAGATGATCAAATTACCTCCATTGCCTGCCTATAGTAATGCAACGTGGTGGTCACCCAGGTCCACATCTACATACGTAAAAAAATCATCCCGATTTGGAAAATACATCTGAAAAAGGGAAAAACGAGAATAATTAAGTGGGCCGCTGTTCACACTATAAAGATCACCGATTTCTTACAGCCAGACTGGAAGTTGTTTCCCGCTGAGAAACATAACGCATACATTTCAGTAGCAGGATACTTGACCCACTACATCTTCAAACATGAGAACTCGAACGTACAGAACTTCTTCGAAACTTGCGTGAACAACACTGGCATCTACAAAAACAATTTAGCAAAGCTTCCTATCACACTCCAGATACGAACAAACAGGCGTGCCTGCGAACAGTTGAGAATCATTTCGGAAGAGATGGCAACCACTGACATAATACTGATAAGGCTGCGAAATATCGACTTCGGTTTCAAGTAGCCTAAACCTCAACACCTTAAAATAGAAGAAGTCCTCGGAAGGAAAAAAGAATAAGTTCCAAATGCAATCCACTAGTGAGAACGGAGGAACTATCGTACGACATTGAGCAATAATTGAGGATTGTGTATGTGCCAAATTATACCTTTATCTTTCAGAAATTAATTACACACCATAACGTCGTAACATCCTCTATGGTTTAAACAGAACTGAAATGTGACAGCTACGTGGCACGCTCCGTGTAAGTCAACGGAAGTCGTCCAGTGGTATTCGTTCCCATTCTTCTATGAGGGCCGATGAGAGTTCCTGGTGAGTCTGTTATGGAACAAGACGACCTAAACACGTCTGTCAAGCATGTCCCACATTTGCACGGTGGGGTTAAGGTCCGGACTCACCACCGACCATTCAATTACTTCGATGTCCAGGCTTCACAAGACATCCCTGCTAACGCCCGCCACGTAGGCCCTGGCATTTAAAGGAATTCAGGGCTACCACCGGATGCAGCACCCACCGTATGGTTCAACAGGATCTGTTCGATGTAGTGTCAGGCTGCAAGGCGACCGTGCACTACGAGATCCGTATGGCTATGAACACTGAATCCTCGCCACAATACCACACAACTATAGAAATTTTGTCAACAACATTTGGCAGGTTCCGCTCACCACGGGTCACCGCACACTAACATGGCCATCACCTTACGTCAGAGGATATCTCGACTCGTTTGTGAATAAAACGTTTCGCCAATGACGAAGTCGCCAGTTGACACAGGAACGGCAGAACTGAAGGCGAGCTGCAAGATGTTGTCGTGTCTAGCGGGGTACTCTAACAGGACACATGGATCATCAGGTTCTTTCTCCTAACCTGTTCATTACAGTTTGATCGGAAAAAACTGCCCCAGTGGCCCTTCTGATATCTTTTGCAGTACTCTAGCGAAATATGTACGGCGCCGCAGCGCAGACATGGCCAGATATCTTGACGGTGGGTTGCCACTACTCATTTTCTAATCCACACACCTATTAGGTCTAATAAAAAGGAATTTCTTCATGACGAGGAAAAAGAAGATTCCCCTTGATAAAGAAAATGCAATGGTCCCTAACGCACAGCGGTAAAGGCTTGCGACAATGTTGAGGGTAGCCATGGAATGTGGCTGTCAAGCTCGGCATAACTTTTGGTGTTTTTTCGAGAGGAGTAGACTACGTGCTGATATGGAATCTCACTTTCTAACACCGGCACACATACAAACGAGACACTTCAATACATATGCATTTTCATCGTGCGTAACCTTAAGACACAGTTCTCACACTTTCATGATGAAAGCGGCCATTTTGCATTAGACAGACGAATTCCCTTACGGTTAGGCGGCTGAAACTGCCAGTCCCCCAACACATCCGTGCGGTTCCCGATCTCCTCATGCATAGACCACTTCTGTTCTTTTATCTTCCAGGTTCTCGTTGTAACCTTCCACTAAATATTGCTTTTACGTTAGAGAAAAACATAGTACTACATTACGCTCGACGAATGTTCATACTATGAAACAGAGTAGGACATAAACATTACGAGGAACATAGATCCATAGGACCTGCATGAATTTCAAGATATAATTATTTTTACCCAACGTGCTACGAGTATTTGCATATTAGCCTGACATCTCGGTTACATGTCTGAAAGTTATAACTTCCCAAATGTGTACTTTATTCCATGCATTTACAGAAAAAAAAATTGGCATGTAAAAATTAAAATTAAACGTAGAATAGTTCATGCAATCTAGTTCGTTCTAATTGTGATATTCACAGTGGAAAAAAATCCAAAACTGTCATGGAAAAGACCATTTCATTTACAAGTTGTGTGACAGTAGTTCAAACTTACAGAGCAATACAAGGTCACAAATTCAGACCAAATGAAACACACGTGTCACAATAAAATGTGCCCAGACAGTTACATCAATACAAAGCGTATACCCATCAAGTGGCAGCGCAGGCGTGCATTCTCGCCTGCAGAGGACCATAAATGTCCTGTATGTATTGTCCCAAGCATCACACACTTATTGTTCCAAGCACCACGTACCTTTCGTTGCAATTCGGCAAAGTTTCTTGCAGGCCTTGGACAACGAGTAACATCCCGCTTCACCATGTCCCACACACTTTCAACAGGCGATAAATCTTGCGATTTTGCTGTCCAGAACAGCTGTTGTACGCCAAGAAGAGTACGTCGAGTCGCAGCTCCTGTATGTGAAAGTGCATTTTTTGTGTTGAAAAAGAACATCACCTTCCTGTCAAAGAAATGGCAATAGTGTGGAAGTAAGCACCTGCGTACCTTTGAGGGTACTGGTTACTTGACCATGGTTAAGGACACCAAATGTGACAGTATGTTGTATATGATGGCCTCCACACTATGAATCCTGAGTTGGGACGTTTGTGCTGTAGGCGAGTACACTCCAGAACAGACTGCTCACCATGTCTAAAGCGTACACGTGTACGTCCATCACTCGCATACAGAGAGAACCTGTTTTTATCACTGAAAACAACGGGACTCATATCACTCTCCAGTCGACTCCAGAGTAAGCATGCTTGGCGGTGTTGTGGAGTCGGTGATATCCCGACTTGAGGCGCACGTTATCTTAGACCTGCTGCAAGCAGATAGTTCCCTCCACTCACTGGTGATGCAGCAGATGCAGCACGTACCCGATTACTTCCTTGGATGATGTTCGGTCGGTCACCGCCACTCCCGCAACGCATAGATCATGAAGTGCGCCTCTACTACCCGGATGTCCAGAACCTGGTCTACGGGTATGGGAATGTTCCACAGACCAAAGATTAAAGCAGCAACCCATCACCAATGCAGGGGACTCAGTAATCCGTTGCTACGTCCATCAGGCTTCATGAAGTCCCGTAATGAGACTCCAGTCAGATAGGTGATGTTCAACAGGAGTAGCGCTGGTGGACGGGGCGTGGTTGTGCCCTAGAACGAATACTCTAAAACATTGCTCACCTCTAAACTCAGCACACATGTTGCCTGGAGAGACGAAACAAGGGGGCATACAGACAGTACTCCTGAGTATCATCTGATCAGTGATCTCTGATGACAGTGTGTAACGTTCCCTGGCAGCACACACACTATTAATCAAAGGAAATGACATTTAATTGTACTATGTACTCTATGAAGCAATTCGTATGTACTGTAATTGTTTAACAAAAAGATATTATTTAATTTTGTATAAAGGACATTCGTTATTATTGTAATATTTTCTGTAATAATATTCTCGATTGTAATATTTCTATACTCATAATGTAATTACGAAATATGTCAATATCTGCGATAAGAAAAATGTAAAATACAGCCATAGAGGGGAATAATGTTGTAAGATTACAAAGAGACATTCACAATCAGCAATAGTATAAATAGCAGTACATAATGTGCATTCTTTGTCGTCTTCCTCGAGAGCTGTGAGAGAGAGGGACCTATGACGTAGCATTATATGAATGAGTAGACTTCTTTTGTCTGTATCTATCTTTAGCTGCCATTAGACGAGAAATTGTAAAGGTGTGTAATTTTAATTATTGTTATGGTCTAAATACATTATAATTTATCAAAATTGTGTATTACTAACGTAAATTAGCTTGCCCATGTGATCTATAATATTTATTTAAAGAATTTTCAGCACTTTTAGCTATTATCGTTGGTGTTGCTGGGCTGTGCCGCGACCGAACGATTTGCAGCGGCGGCACATTTACAAAATTGTTCCGCTATAAAATTAACTAAACCCGTAAATCGGGAGCAGGTAAAATTAGCAGTGAATTACGAAATATTTTTCTTTTACAGTGATCCTGAGGCTGACTGAATTTATTACTGGTGTTACATTTGTGCATTCATAGGCGGATAATTAACGTTGAAGTCGTTAATCTGTTGGTTCTTTCAATTTCTAAAGCAAATAACTTAAACGTATAGAGAAGTGTGTTTTGTCAATAATAATTAAACGTTCAGGTCGGCTTGGCAATATTTAACCATTTTATGCTAACAGAGACAGTCTTGTGTTCCATAGCTAACGCCGGGAAAGAATTCAGTAAATATTTAATAAACCACTGCATTTAGAAAATGTGTGCCAAGGCCGAAATACGTAAAAAATTTAATTTAAATAATTTTCAAAGTCATAAATGTTATTAATCAGTTTGAATTAATCAGCATGAGAGGGTTGCTAAGGTTCACGCAATTTTAAATGTGCGTAATTTTGTGTAAATGAATTTTTATTTCCACGCGTTAATAAGGGGTTCTACAACAAAGTTCGTACTGAAAGAGTAAATAACAAAAATATTTAAAGCCATTTCTTCCCCATTTTCATCCATTCATTTTTACACAATAAATATTTTATATATATATATATATTCATTAAAGTGGCGCCCAATAACGCGGGGTCCGAATAAGCAGTGGCCACAAAATACCCATGAGATAATTAGGGAATTATTGTAGTCGAACTTTGTTGGACAACAATTAATAATGTTTTCATGTTTTGTATGTATTGCCTAACCAATATTGTGTGGTAATACCTGTATATGATTTTTTGCATGAGAACACTATATACCCAGAGGCAAGCTGAAGAAGAGAGCTCATTATATCAAAAAATTAATTACCTACCACAATACCAGGGGGCAGCTGCACCCAAGATAGATCACCAAAAGGTAAAGCTACAGTGTAGTTGTCCTGTGGGTAGTAAAGTAGCCTCAGTGCAGTGTTCTCGGATCATTAGTGGTGTGCTTGTTGCTAGTGCTTTTTTTAAAATAACAGGCCATTTGAGTAGTTAGTCATCGCAGTATATAATCAGTGTGTTTCAACAAATGACCATTTTTTTTGTGTGATTATGCCAGTGAAACCTGAGTGTTAGGATATTTAGTTCAGATTTTGTTTCTTTTGTTGACTATGGTTAGATTGCGTAGTCAGAAAAATATACACATGGATAATGAACAACAGTTAGCAAGCAGTGATACCGAGTTAGAAAGTGGGGCACAAAGTAATGTTAGTTGCTTAGTTCAGGAAGTACAATGTGAGAATCTGGGGGCAGAAGGGCAAGAAATGTTGCCACTGCCAGCCAGTGATTCACTTGAAAGTAGAAACACTGTGCCACCCACACGCACTAGACACGGACCAGACAGTGGTGAGGTGTCAGAAGTGCAATCATTAGCTCAATTTCCAAGCTACGTGTATGCATGAACAAGCAGAGCGTGATCGATGCCAGCTTGAGAGAGTTTTACAGTTAATGCAATCTTTGGAAGCTATGCAAAGTGAGACTGCTAGTTTGAGACAAAATTATGAAACCATACCCAAAGCGGTGCAAGAACTGAGCGAAAGAGTAGATAATATCCAGGTGGCTAACGCCAGTATCGTAGATGAAATCAGTGTACTGGCTAACAGGATGGAAAAATTAGAAACTGACACAAGTCAAGCAATAGAGCAGAAAATGTCCGAACAAAATTGAAAAGGAATTTACAAACTAGTTAGAGGCAAAAGACACCGACCACAGCGGAATGTCAACCGTCGTCTTGCGGAGCTGGCGAACAGCTTGTTGCACGGCGACGCACAGGCATGTGTGACGCCAGCCAGGTCCAACAATGATAGGCTTATAAATACAGCAGTGAAAAATTGCGACTGCGAGACAGAACAGGCAACCACTCTTAGCGAAACAAACAAATGTCACTCCAAAATAGTGATTGAGGAAAGCATGATTAAAAACCGACAGTTTCAGATATTTACAATGGAGAAGAAATCTGTTCACCCTGTAGTATTTATCAAGGGATTTAGAAACATTTTGCCTAGTGTTTGGAGTCATACACAGAAAATACAGTACGTTATGTCTTACATACAAGGAGATGCTGCATTATGGGCAACCGAAGCAGCTGACAGTTGCGACACATATGAGCAATTTGAAAAGGCATTCTTGACCAAATATTGGTCAACATGTATTCAGGAGAGATTACGGAAAGAGGTATATAATCCAGAGCCGTATTCTCCACGATTAGGCAATTTGCGAAAATATTTTGAGAAATACATTAATAAGACCCGAGCAGATTTCATAACAGTCTAGAAGTAACGGAAACGGTTACAGAAATGGTCGAAATAACACGCCTCCACCAAATAATGGAAACGGCGGAGGTAACAATAGGAGACAAGATTATGTACAAAACGGGAATAGTCCGCCGGTGAACAACGACCGGAAAAGGAGGTTCGATGACCGATATGAAACAGGCCCACCAAGCAATAGTAGATAGAAAAATGACAGTGGGCCGTGGAACACCAATACCTATAACGATGCAAACCGGCAAAACAGTGAAAGATATGACAATAACCGACCACCACCACAAAATGCGCCAATTGCGCAACCGTGGCGGCCGACGCAACACAACTTACACATAGTGGAGGTCAGCGCCACAGAGCAGCCACACCCATCCATCAGTAATAATCCAACAAACTAGATTCAGCCGAGATACGCTCTCCATCGTCGGCTGAGGTTTGGAGTGAGAGCAGCCCGATACAGAACAAAACATCGGAAATCTGTATCCTCAGGTATAATGACGGGGTACAGATGGGACATGAATTAATAACTGAACCATCCACGTGCATAAAGGAACACAAAGACAAAGTACAGGCGATAATAGAGATCAAAATTAACAATATTGATGTGCAAGCAATCGTAGATACAGGTGCTACTGTCAGTGTCATGAGTATGGACTTATTCAGAGTACTGGGGAAAGAAAAGCGTATGCTGACTTTTCCTGTGAACAATTGCAAAGTCACTGGAGCCATCAGTGCACAGCGACAAAAAATTAAACTCCAAGTGCGGGTAGAGATGTATATAGGGGGAGAAGCCATAGCGTGCTCGTTCCTGGTAGTAAAGGGTTTAAAGGTAGCCTGCATTTTGGGGGTAGATTTTTTGAGAGAAAGGGACGCAGTAATCGACCTTTCTCGGGGAAAATCAAGTTTGATGAACACGGGTAGGAGGATAGAAATGTCCATGCTCAGATCTGAAGAGGTACCTGTGCCTAATTGTAATGCTATTAACATAAAATGTAGGAATCAGTGGGTACTACATTTAGACAATCATTCTCTAGGACAAAATCTCTATTATCCAGACGTACAAGGTGATCAATTAAAAGCAAATGTGGACGCACTTGTGAACGAAGTATCACAGTCCGAAAATTTGAACTCAATGCAACAGCAGGATTTGGTACAGTTATTATCTGACTATGCAGATGTATTTTCAGAACGACCAGGAATTGTTAAGGGATATCAATACCATATCGAGGTGAAGCCTCACGAAACCTACTGTCGAGCCTCATACTGCATTCCTTGGTCGAAGAAGGAAATAGTAGCTATCTCTTAGCAGATCCCCAATCAGGGAGAGTACGGGGACTGTATCCGCGTAAGGATGTGAAAATATTCCTACAGTAAATGACTAATAGTCCTATGTGTTATGTGTAAAAAGGTACACCATTCTTTTGGAAATGAATGAACATTAATGTTGTGTTATCTGTAGAGATAATGTACTAATGTAGAAGTATTTAGTTATAAGAATATGATTGACTTTCTCTTTTGTTTATGATTATTTGCGTTATGTCTTCTTTTTGATTAGTGTTAGCTTAAACGTGCTCTAAATGTCTGCACAGATAACCTGATTAGTGCAATTATTTGTATAGTCAGGTTGACAGGTTCGAACCCAGAATAATATTAATAATATGAGCCCTGAGAACTTTGTTTTCAAACCAGTATTATCAAAGAGAGAAATGTACCCAGTAGTGGCCCGACGGCACTATGGGAGGCAAACTTATTGCAAATTTAAGTAACGCAAAGTTACGCACAAAGAAGCTTCAATTGAAGCATGTGCAGATCGAATCAGTAAAAAGAGCTAGCCTGATACAGTCCAAGTCAATTTTAGCGTACAGAGACTACACTGTAGTTATGTAGGACCTTGCAAGTAAAGTGAGACATAGTTTCAAAGGAGTTATTGAACAATATGCCTGAATCCGGCTGGAATGCACAAATAAAATCTACTCGAACATAAATATAGATGATTTTTGGGTAAACTAATACGAAATTTTAATATTTGTTACCATGTACGCAATTATCACACACCTTGGTAAAGAGCGAACAAAGAAGTTACGAATGTGCTGTTACAAAAAATTGCACAACGGACATTGTAACTAAAAAAACTTAAACAGAAGTGCAGTATTGTGTGGCAGAGACAGACAATGTCTGTTAAAACTGCAGCAATACGTTACGAGGTTGTTTTGAACAAGAAATAAGAAACTGTATTATCGCCTTGTGTGCAAGTGGACAAGGAACTAACACGACACGAACAGTGAGCCGATAATAGACGGTAGACCAAGCTAGTGTCAAACTATAACTTGTACTGTGCGTGTATTCATATGGCGATCCCAATGGGCTCGACGGCACAGGTGTGAAAATTATGTGGCTTTCGAACTTGGAAGAAATTTGTGAGAAGATTTTCAGATCTAGTTCTGTTGAACGGCTTGGATGTCAGAATCCACTTGAAAAGCACAGCTTACCGAATTACTGAAATATGCACGATACAAATCAGAATATTTAGATGATCACCTGCGACAATTTCACATAGTATAGAAATTTGTTTTTATATATTTATTATATTTTATATGTTAAGCATTTCCTTACAGATTATCCTTATTGTAATGATTTTGTATCATTAACGAGTAACTAATTATTTTCAGTGAACAAGTACATGTATGTGAAATGGTAAACTAAAAAAGAAACAAAAAAAGTAAAAAAAGAATGTAAAACGTAAAAAAAGAATGTAAATCTAAAATTGCAAATTAAACTATAACGCTAATATAAAATAGCTAGTAATGAATGGTTAGATATTTTGATAAGCTGAGTTGAAAGTAAGACTGACAGCACATTACGTACACCTTAATTTCCGAGGTACTTTTTCGTTCCGTAACGGATGACCTTGGTTTGCGTAAGGCGGATGTCTACCGTATTCCTGGCACTTGTTTCATGTAACATATAGGTCGGCCTATCAGGACTGTGGAGGACCGGTGTACTGAGCGTAAGCGCCACTCACGCTTAGGACAATCGAGCGAATCCGCCGTCGCAGAACATTGCTTTGGCGTCAGTCATCCTATGGAGTATAACAACACGCAGATTCTTTCATACTTCTAGCTATTGGGATAGTGTTATTTAGGAAGTAGTGTTATTAGGAAGTAACCTTATAAATAGAGGTGTTGATTTTTCGTAAACTTCTGCATTTATTAGTGCTCTCGCTTTTGTTAAAAATGTAGAGGCATTGTTCAAGCTACGTCACCCGTTGATTATTAATTTCAGCATAGATAATTTGTCACGTCGGTCATCTTGAATTTGCGAGGGGCTAATATTTGTAGTGCGTGTTAGCGTTATTCTTCCGGAGATACTCTGCGAATCAAGGTTTTAAATTCCTTTGCACAGAGCTTACTTGCTACATTTTTGCATTGAAAATGGGTTTGCTCCTCTCAAAATATCGGCGCTTATCGACGACTTCACCAGGCTGCAATCCTGTAAATTACTGGAACAAAAGTTTTCATTTTTAAAAATTGATTGTTGGTTGTTTTTTTTTTTTTTTTTTTTTTTGCAAAATTTCAAGATCATTAATTACACATTAACTTTTATATGATGTACATTTTTATACTTCATTGCTGCGAGGCTAGTTGATTCTAACTTAATATGCCAAATTATCTTTCGGCGTTTGCTTCACGCTTTAAAAGTGAAACTGAGTACAAAGAAAAAAATACGCATTGTATTATTTTGCCGCCTCTACCCACCCGCCAAGATTCGTCAAGATCGTTTGTTGATATTTTCGGAGTATTCCCATGAAAAAAATACCCTGTTTTACTGTTCCTTTGCAATTTTCAAGGTATGTGTCTTTTGAAACCACTTTGTTTACTCCTTTGGCATATCGTTCGGCAAAATAGACGTGCAATGTGGTGGACGCCCAACTACGGTTGAAATGTCTGCATGCGGGCAATTACTCCCATATGTGGTAATGAATCGATGTGGACTGTAGTGAGTCCGCATATTTTCTGGTTCTGTAAGTGATATTTGCTTCATTACATCTTACTGTGACTGTTTTTCCCTGTACTGTTGATGTTCTTTTTACACCTGATTAGGGGCTCTAAAATATTGTTCCTTCAGGGCCTCCACCACTTTGCATTACCTCTCGTTTTCGTCGTTATAAATTTAATATAGGTAGTATTAATTTTTGAAGTCCAGAATTTCGTACTGAGCTTTATTTATTGCGTGCATTTATAATTTTTTCGAATTATGTATTACTGGTTGACTTAGGTTTTCTCTTGCAAATAGCTGAAACTGAGCTGTTACATTATGTAAGAGTGCGCTGTTTTTTGGGTATCGGAAAGGATGATCGCCTCATGAGTGATTTTATGCAGC
The DNA here is from genome assembly GCF_023864345.2 of Schistocerca serialis cubense. NCBI lineage: Eukaryota > Metazoa > Arthropoda > Insecta > Orthoptera > Acrididae > Schistocerca > Schistocerca serialis. Next base: position 822,985,996 of record NC_064641.1, read on the forward strand.
TAGCCACAAACTCCCCTCCTGTGATAACCTCTTCATTTCACAGTAGCACTTGGACCTCACGTCCTCAACTATTTGTTTGATGTAATTCCGTCTTTTTTGCCCCTGACAGTGTTTACAATCAACAGCTCGCTGAAGTACCACTGAAATTCGGAAATAAGTGGATAGTTCCCACAGTGTAGGCTCAGTTCTTTGTTTACTCTTGTTCATATTTTTCTAGATGTTTTGAATTAGTATTCAAGAAATTTAACAAATTAACTCGGTTGTCTAGGAAGTTATACTTGTTTAATTAAGACTAAAGCTTAAATTTGTTTGCCATGAGTGAGAAGTCTATGACTTGCCATTCTGTGGTGCGGAGTTAGGTTTGATGCAGTTTCCTTCATGTGAGGGACTGAAGTGGGGAAATAAACAACGCTCACTGGTTGTGTAGAATTTGTTGTAGACGTATGAAATTAGTGGAACAGGAGGGGAAGATTACTGCCCTTCACGTGCATCTGGATATGGCCAAATGACATTTGGAGAGGTTAAGGGGGAAGAAGGGAAATGAGAGGTGGAAAGTGACGACAGGTTGTGTAAGAAATAGGAATAGGACTCTCTCAGACAGTTTTGTTGTTAATTTGGAAAAAAAGTTGATATGTTGTCTCAGCTAGAAACTGATGATCCACAAGCATATGAAGGAGTAGACAGAACACGCTAAACTTTCAAAAAGTGTTTAAGAAATAAGTCAGATAAGATTGTGAGGAAGAAGAAAGTTTTGTTTTTGTTCACATGGTAGAGGTGATGGCCAACTGTTTCAAGATTAACTAAGGTCAGATTACCAGTCAAAGGTTTTTTTAAGCCTAATGCTAGTCTGGAATAGGTGATTCAATTTGCAAAGAGTTGCCAAAGGTAGACACCTCGATAATATTGAATGGGGCAGACAATAAAATAGACAGAGACTGTAATTATTCAGTTGAGGTTGACCTGGAACAGATAGCTTCAGCAACGGGACATAATGGTGTTCTGGTAGTATTTGTTCCGAGGCGCATGACTCGACTCATTGCAGGTTTTTTGTTATGGGAGTTAATTTAGAGGTGGAACGACTGGTTGGATCACGTACAGAAGCTCATATTTGTGTGGTACCTGTCGTCTCTATCAGTAGGTGGGGCTTCACCTCAACATAAAAGAGAATGGAAAACAGTCTTTTCTGATAGCAAATAATATAAAGTTGGAAGAGATGGGGGGAGTGCGGGGGCACTTTCACATGTGATACAGCACCAGTGGTTATAAGTGACAGAATAGCAGCTTCTTTTGGGTAGGGAGACCAGAAACAATAGGTATTAGGAGACAGGATGAAAATTATATCCACATTGATAAAATATACAGTCAGAAAGCAAACTTTAAAGTACATAATTCATGTAAGCAGCCCCTCATTGAAACAAGACATATTTAGAAACTGACAGAAAATTAGAAGCACACAGCTGTAATCCAGCCAGTTCACAAACTTACTTCTCCTTAATTCGTCAGAATATCCGAGCACTGAGGACAAGCTTAATGAGTTGCATATTTGTGTTGAAGAGTAAGTGTTAAGCAAACCAGTTGATATAACTTGCCTCTCAGAACATCATGTGAGCACTTTCATAAGTATGATAAATATTATAGGATTCAAGTTAGCCTCTTACTTACGTACAGAAAATATGGACAAAAGGAAGAGCTGCTATATTTATCAGAAACTGTTATCAATAAATTTTGCTCAGAGCTGCTTTAGAAGCTTGTGCAACAGAAGTAGTATTTCATAATATGTTCTTTATAAGAGTAAGTATATAAGTCCTTTATATCAGTAAGTACATACACAGGACCCGTAAGAAATTTGAACCACTTCATAAATTATCTGGGAACTCTGTTGTCTCATCTCACGTAGAAAAAAGTGAAATAGTGGTTCCTGGTGGTTTCATTGTGAGTTTATTCAAAACCTCTGCCAGTGAACAATTATTTCAATTAGTAACAGTGTAATTCCTACTGTCATCTTTGCTACTAGGATATGTAAATGCTTTGAGGCTGCTATTTATAATATATTTGTAGATGCATGTAGGGATGAAGTCATATCACAAAACCAATAGTACATGCTCAAACTAGTCAGAGTGAAAAATTGTGTTAAATCTGAGTACAGAAAGGTAATAAATGACTCAGAAATTGAGGACGTAGGAGGCTGCTCCAATATATGAAGTAGATAGATGTTTACAACACTTCTGACTCAGATGGAAAATACAATACATTCATTAATAAAGTTATTATCTCATTTGAAAATTGTTTTGCCTAAAAGTAATTTAAGGTTCGGCAAACGGACAAAGGCAGGTTGCATGCTGTGTTTGCGACTTGTGCATACGGTACGTGGGCCCCAACGTGGTATACGTCTTCGCAACGCACTCCAGCGGCAGTTGACGGATGGTTCAAATGGCTCTGAGCACTATGGGACTTAACATCTATGGTCATCAGTCCCCTAGAACTTAGAACTACTTAAACCTAACTAACCTAAGGACATCACACAACACCCAGCCATCACGAGGCAGAGAAAATCCCTGACCCCGGCGGGAATCGAATCCGGGAACCCGGGCGTGGGAAGCGAGAACGCTACCGCACGACCACGAGATGCGGGCGGTTGAGGGATGTTTCTAGTTCGTAAACCACACTGTTTACTCAGCGGGCGCGCGTAAAATTCCCACGTTAGCTCTATTAAAACGCACGTTTCCTCCATCGTTCATGAAAAGGAAGGTACCATGTCCAATCATTATGGACACAGGCTTATAAAAGTTCCATTACAAACAGTGCGGTACAAATTCGGAATACTTCTCCGCATAAGATAAACATTATATCATAATTCCCACGTTTTAGTAAAACACCAAGGTCAGTCTTACTTGATCACTGTTCCTACCCAGTAGTAGAATCTTTGCGACATGTGAATTACGAAGCGTAAAAGAAAAAGGAGCAAAATATCTTTATATAAGTAGCGCTAGCTGTCCTGTAGATTAAGCCAATCGAACAAAGCCACCCCTCAAAAAAAGGTGAACTTATATTTACATAACATCAAATATTATAGTGTATGCTAATACTAAACAACCAACAAAGTATCAGAACCTAATAAAAACGCGAATGTTAGGAAAAAAATTTGGAAGTGTCAAGACACGAACCACCATGCCAACAAACATCTCTATACAGGACAGAGACGCTTCTCATTACGCTAAACCAACTAAACACACACTTTATATAATCATATAATGTTATGGCTTACTGAAAACCTTGATCGTAGATAGGTTACTAATTGAAATTTAATTATAACAAATTGTACCAAGAACAATGCGTTTTGGGTGGATCTTCAGTGTGTCGCTGCCTTCATGTAGTTTACTCTCATAATAAGCAAGCTACAATAATTATTTTGTCACCAATATGATGTTTCTCATTATTTTATTGGAACGAATCACACACAATTAACAATGGGTTTTCCAGTGATTCTCAATTTGCTGGTGCTCAGAATCGGCATATATACATATAGGATTGAAACGAATGCCAATTTGGCGCCTCACAACTACCTACTGAAGGGAGATGGCGTGCGTGTGACGTAGGTGAGGAAGTGCTGTCTGATTGGTCAACGCTCAGACGCAAACTCAGAATATCTGGCATGCCAGATATTGCTCTGCACGTTCGGAAAGACTACCGAACGTGCTATTCCACGCTATGACGTCAGAAACTCGACACGCTCAACGTTCGGATGCACGGTCCCTGTGCCGACGGCTTAAAGGGGCAGCGGTTCATCGGTTAAAAGTTTCTACTATCCTAGAGATTTATAAGTTCCATGGAGAAATATCGGCAGTGAGTCTGCAGTATGCAATCGCATAGCAATTTCTGTGTCCCACAAGGGTGGAGGGGGGAGGGGGGGGGGGGGGAATGTGAGTGTCACAGCAAAGGGGCTGCAGTGCATCCGTTACAAGCTCCTACACTCCTGAGGAGTCTCCTTGGAGACACGTCGACAGGTATCCTGTAATATGGAATGACGAAGCGATTTCTGTGTCGCTTCGTTACTGTGAGGGCGTGAGGATTACAGAAAAGGATCTTAGTTCATCAGCTATAACCTAATAGAGTCCTGGAAGCGATATTAGTCTCTAGGATATACGTCGGCAGGGAGCCTATAGCATGCAGTCGCAAAGCGACTTCCGTGGCGCATCTTCAGAGTGGGGGTGCAAGAATCACAGTAAGGGGGCAGCAGTTCATCGGTTACAAGCTACTACAGTAATGAGGGCTTTATTACTCTCTTGGAGATTCGTCTGCAGGGACCTTGTAGAATGCAATCACGTAGCACTTTCTGTGTCGCTTTGTCTGAGTGAGGGTCAATTGTCACAGTAAAGGGGAATCGGTTAATCGGTTAAAAGTTACTAGAGTTCTGTGGTCGATATTAGTCTCTTGGTGATACGTCGGCAGGGATACTAGTATGCAATTGCAAAGAAAATTCTGTGTCGCATCGTCAGTGTGTGGATGCGACGATCGTAGTAAATGGAGAGCGGTTCGTCGGTTACAAGCTGCTATAGTCCTAAAGGTGGTATTGTCTCTTGGAGTTACGTTGGTAGGGAGCCTGTAGTATGAAATCGCAATGCTATTTCTGTGTCGTGTCGTTAGTGTGATTGACGAAAATCACAGAAAAGAGGCAGCAGGTCATCGGTTTCTAGCTACTAGAGTCTCGTGGGCTTTATTAGTCTCATGTAGGTACGTCAGCAGGGATCCTGTAGCATCCAATCTCGAAGCAATTTCTGTGTCAAATCGTCAGTTGCGGGTGCGCAAATTACAGCAAAGGGGCTGCGGTTCAGTGGTTGCTAGTTACTAGAGTTCTTTGGGGATATGTCAACAGATAGCCTGTAGAATGCAATCTCGAAACAACCTCAGTGTCGCATCGTCATTGTGGGGGTGGGAGGATAACAGTAAAGGGCAAGCTGTGAATCGGTTACGAGATACTATGGTCCTGAGATCGGTATAAGTCTCTCCTAGATACGTGGGCAGGAAGCCTGTAGAATGGAATCCATAAGCAATTTCTTTGCCGCATCGTCAGTGTGCTGGTGCGATGATCACAGTAAAGGAGCAACGGTGCACCGGTTACAAGCTACTAGAGTTGGTTACAAGTTACTGTTGTCCTGATCGAGTATTGTCTCTTGTAGTTACGTCGGCAGAAAGCCTGTAGTATGTAATCGCAAAGTAATTTCTGTGTCGATCGTCAGTGTGACAGTCCAAGTATTACAATAGAGGGGCAGCTGTGAGGGTGCTTCTATCACAGTAAAGAAACTGGGGTGCACCGGTTACAAGCTACTAGAGTCCTAGGGCGGTATTAGTCTCTTGGAGATACGTCGGTGGAGAGCATTAAGTATGTAATCGCAAAGCAATTTTTGTGGTGCATCATTAGTGTGAGGGTACGAGGACCACAGTAAACGGGCAATGGGTCATCGGTTATAAGCTACTAGAGTCCTCAAGGCGGTATTAGTCTCTTAAAGATACGTCTTCAGAGCGCCAGTAGTATGCAATCTCGAAGCAATTTCTATGTCGCATCCTCAGTGTGAGTATGCGAGGATAACAGAAAAGGGGCAACAGTGCTTCGGTTACAATCTGCTATAGTCCAGAGAGCTTTATTAGTATGCTGGATATATGTCCGGATGGCTTTATTGGTCTCTTGGAGATACATGGGCAGGCAGCATGTAGTATGCAATCGCGAAGTCATATCTGTTTAGCGTCGTCAGTGTGAGGGTGGGAGGGTCACAGTAAAGGGACAATGGTTCATCGAATCCAAGTTACTACGGTCTAGTATCTGTGCAATCGACATCCATTGCGTCTGAGGGCCCAGTGAGATCTAGGTCCTCAGCGGATGCCAAAATCTCCACCTCATCCTCAGACACAGAATTTGTAGGTAGTGGTGGTGTGGATGCCACTGTAGTGCCTTGGTTCTTGGGGGTCTTTTCTTTTTAGGTTTCTCTCGCTGCTCCTTAAGTTTTGTCTCGCTGGGAGGGCTTCACTGATTCAGTCTCAGGGACTGAAGAGGGCCGTGAAGCCCTACGATCTGTGGTTCCTTCAGCCACTGGCAGGTGTCAGCTTTGTCACTGGTAGGAACCTGGGAAGGGAGTGACCCAAGGGAGAGAGGTGCTGAGAGGTGCTGAGGAAGACTTACGCTTCTCCAGCTGAGAAGTGGGGACTGACGTCCCCAATGGTTGGGTGTGGGGGGGGGGGGGGAGGGAGGTTGCTCCTGAAGAAGGTTGTGCAGGAGCACCAGGGAGGGAAGTGCCCCCCACCATCGAGAGGGCAGGTGGAGTCTGACAGCTCTGAGAGCCAACTGTATGTGGCAGAACAGAAGATGGTAAAACCGTTGTCATAGCGACGGCAAAGGTTGATGTCATACCGAAACCTTGGTCAGGAATTTTAATAAATCATTATCCTGCAACTGGTTTGGCTGTCATCATTTACCGTGAAGAATTTCAACAGTTGCTGCTTCAGCCATGTTTAAAATCTTGAAGTCATATGCACAGGATCTAGACTCTCATATTTTCTCTTAGCCTCAGTGTAGGTCAGTTGGTCCAGGGTGTTGTATTCCATTATTTTTCTTTCTTTCTGGAGCATGCTGCAGTCTGGCGAGCAAGTCGAATGGTGCTCTCCGCAGTTAACACAGCTGGGAGGCGGTGCAACAGGAGTATTGGGATGTGAAGGATTCCACAATTCCGACAGGTGCTGCTGGAAGTACAGCAGGCAGACATATGGCCGAACTTTCAGCACTTAAAGCACTGCATTGGGGGAGGGATATATGGCTTTATCTCACAGTGGTAGACCATCACCTTGACCTTCTGGGGCGATGTGTCACCCTTGAAGGCCAAGATGAAGGCACCAGTGGCAACCTGATTATCCCTCGGACCCGGTGGACAGGCCAGAGGAAGTAGAAACCTCGCTGCTCTAAATTGGCGCGCAGCTCATCGTCAGACTGCAAAAGAATGTCCCTGTGAAATATGATACCCTGTCTCATATTTAAGCTCTTATGGGGCGTGTTGGAAACAGAAACATCCCTCAGCTTATCACAGGCGAGTAGTGCCCTTGACTGGGCAGAGGATGCTGTTTTGATCAAGACCAACCCTGACCACATTTTGGACAAGCCCCCACCTCCCCAAACTTGTCCTTTAGTGCTCCACAAAAAGCCGAGGTTTCATTGAGAAGAAAGATTTCCAATCAACTCCCGTACGTATGAGGTACCAAGGTGAGTAAGCTTCGCTGCCATCCTCAGCCTTACGTTCCTAGCATGGTGTGGCCAGGGGGTGGGGACGATTTGGGGTCGTGTTTCTTAGCATTGAAGTTAGACCTGCTGGTGTCTGACCACCACCAAGAGATGGCGTACTACGCTTCATGGTGTGTCATCTGCCCTGATGCCACCCACCCAACTGGGGGTCCTCTCCACTGGCGCCACCCACCTGCAGCAAAGGCTACCTGGAAGGATGGCCATTTCCGGGAGTCTGAATGCCCCAGGGCGACAGACATCTACTCCTTGGAATACATGGGGAGTTAACGGCGGAGGCGTTATCAGGGTGATCCCTGTGTGGTCAGGGGATACAACCAACATGGTACATGGCAGTCCCACCACAATGGACTGGCTACCGTTCTGAATATCAGACGCAAAAGAGCTAAGCAGTCAATTACGGTGGACAGCGCAGAAAGAAATACTGCACAGAGGATGGAGGAAAACGCGTCCTGGAGGGTTACTTTGCCCAGCAGCAGGAGAACGAGTGGAAGAGCAGATACACGTCGACGAAGGATGCGAGATGTCTTAGTGCATGATAGACACTGGGCACCATGTAAGGCCCCCTTCCACAATTGGCTCGCTCTTTGGGAAAATTTCGAAAAATGGAGGTCTAACACTACAGGGGACCATCACATAAAGACCGAAACGTCCGAGACTACTTTTAGAAGCCACCTACGACAGGCAGGCCTATTCTAACCCCCGGACCAGCAGGGGAGATTCGACACAGAAATTGCGTCGCGATTGCATACTACTGGCTCCCTGCCGATGTATCTGCAAGAGACTCAGGACTCTAGCAACAACCAACCGATGAACCGCTCCTGTTTACTGTGACCCTCGCACCCTCACACTGACGATGCGAGAAAGAAACTGCTTCGCGATTGCATATTACAGGCTACCTCCCGATATATCTCCAAGAGACTAATACTGCCCTCTGCACCCTAGTCACTTGTAACCGTTGATCCGCTGCCCCTTTATTGTGATCCTGGCACCCTCAACTGTCCATGCGACACAGAAATTGCTACGTGAATGAATACTACAGGCTCCCTGCCGACGTATTTCCAAGACACGAATATCGCCTTCAGGACTCTAGTAGCTTGTAACCCATCCACCGCTGCACCTCTTGATGTAATCCTGACACCCTCAAACTGTCGAAGCGACACAGAAATCGGTTCGCGATTGCACACTATAGGCCCCCTGCCGACGTATCTCCAATAAATTAATACCGAACTAAGGTCTCTAGTTGCTCGTAACCTATGAACCGCTGCCCCCTTACTGTGATCAACACACCATCACACTGACGATGCAACACAGAAATTTCTTCGTGATTGCATAGTACAGGCTCCCTGCCGACGTGTCTCCAAGAGACTAATACAGCCTTCAGGACTCTAGAAGCAGCGCGGTTTACCTATGCAGCGCTGAGCGTGGTATACAATTGCAAAGCAATTTCTATGTAGCACCGTCAGTGTGCGGGTGTGAGGACTACACTAACAGGCAGAGGTGCATCGGTTACAAGCTCCTAGACTCATCAGGGCGGTATTAGTCTTTTGGAGGTACAGAGGCACGGAGCATGCTGTATGTAACCGCGAAGCATTTCCTATGTCACATCGTCAGCGTGAGGCTGCGAGGGTACAGAAAACGGATAACGGTACAACAGTTATAAGCTACTAGTTTTCTGAGGGTGGTGTTCGTCTCCCGGAGATACGTCGGCAGGCAGCCTCTGGTACACAGTCGCAAAGCCATTTCTGTGTCGCATCGTCAGTGTGAGGGTGCGTGGTTTACAGTAAACGGGCAGCGGTGCATCGATTACAAGCTACTAGAGTCCTGATGGTGGTATCAGTGTCTTGGAGATACGTCGGCAGGGATCCTGTAGTAAGCAGTCGAGAAGCAATTTCTGTGTTGCATTGTCAGAGCGAAGAAACGAGGATTACAGTGAATGGGTAAGTAGTGCATCGGTTACAAGCCGCCGGCTGCGGTGGTCTCGCGGTTCTAGGCGCGCAGTCCGGAACCGCGCGACTGCTACGGTCGCAGGTTCGAATCCTGCCTCGGGCATGGCTGTGTGTGATGTCCTTAGGTTAGTTAGGTTTAAGTAGTTCTAAGTTCTAGGAGACTGATGACCACAGCTGTTAAGTCCCATAGTGCTCAGAGCCATTTGAACCATTTTTGGTTAGAAGCCAGTAGTGTATTGAGGGCAGTATTACTCTCTTGGATTTACGTCGGCAGGAAGCCTGTAGTATACAACCGCGACGCAATTTCTCTGTCGGTTCATCAGTGTTAAGGTGCTAGGATTATAGTAAACGGACAGTCGTGCATTGGTTACGACCTGCAAGAGTCCCGAGGGCACTATTAATCACTAGGAGATGCTTCGAAAGGGAGCCTGTAGTATGCAATCGTCAAAGAAATGATGTGTCGCATCGTCGGTGTGAGAGTGCGAGGATTTCAGTGAATGGGCAGTGGTGCATCGGTTACAAGCTACTACAGTCCTATGGGTGGCTTTAGTCTCTTGGAGAGACGTCGGCAAGGAGCCTGTAATGTTCAATCGCAAAGAAAATTCTGTGCCGCATCGTCTGTGTGAGAGTGCGAGGATTACAGTAAGTGCATCGGTTACACGCTACTAGTGTCCTGAGGGCGGTATCAGTGTCTTGGAGATAATTTGAAAGAGAGCTCTTAGTATGCAATCGTGAACAATTTCTGAGTCGCATCGTCAGAGTGACGGTGCTAGGATTACAGTAAATGGGCTGTGGTGCATCGCCTATTAGATTCTAGAGTCTTGTGGGATGCATTAGCCTGTTGGAGATACGTCGGATGGGAACCTGTAGTACGCATTCGGAAAGCAATTTCGGTGTCGCATCTTCAGTATGAGGGTGCGAAGATCACAATAGAGGGACAGCGGTTCATCGGTTAAGGGCTACTAGAGTCCTGAGAGCGGTATTAGCCTCTTGGAAGTACTTCGAAAGGGAGCCTGTATAATGGAATCGCGAAGCAATTTCTGTGCCGCATCGTCAGTGTGAGAATGCGACGATAACACTAAATCGGCAGCGGTGCACCGGTTACATGCTACTAGAGTCCTGAAGGCGGTATTAGTCTCTTGGGGATACTTCGGATGGGAGCCTGAATTATGCAGTCCCGAACAGTATTCTTCGTCGCATCGTCGGTGTGATGGTGCGACAATTACAGTAAATGGGCAGCGATGCATCGGTTACAAGTTACTATAGTCCAGAGGTACGCATTACTCCCTTGGAGATACGACGGACGGGAGCCTGTAGTATGCAATCGCAAAGCAATTTCTGTGTCGCATCATCAGTGTGAGGGTGCGAGGATACAGTGAACGGGCATCGGTGCAATGCTTACTAGCTGCAAGAGTCCTGCGGGCGATGTTAGTCTCTTAAATCCGCCACTGAAAGGGAGATCTGTCTTCTCAGTCATTTAGACACGACGGGGAACTGCAATTCTTCTTTACAAGGTGCATTCAAGTAATAAGGCCCCCGATTTTTTTCTAATTAACTACTCACCCGAAATCGATGAAACTGGCGTTACTTCTCGACGTAATCGCCCTGCAGACGTACACATTTTTTCTTTAGGAGTCTGTTTTGACCACTGGAAAATCGCTGAGGCAATAGGAGCACGGCTGGTGAATGTGCGGCCGCGGAGAGTGTCTTTCATTGTTGGAAAAAGCCAAAAGTCACTAGGAGTCAGGTCAGGTGAGTAGGGAGCACGAGGAATCACTTCAAAGTTGTTATCACGAAGAAACTGTTGCGTGACGTTAGCTCGATGTGCGGGTGCTTTGTCTTGGTGAAACAGCACACGCGCAGCCCTTCCCGGACGTTTTTGTTGCAGTGCAGGAAGGACTTTGTTTTTCAAAACTATTTCGTAGGATTCACCTGTTACCGTAGTGCCCATTGCAACGCAATGGGTAAGGATTACGCCCTCGCTGTCCCAGAACATGGACACCATCATTTTTTCAGCACTGGCGGTTACCCGAAATTTTTTTGGTGGCGTTGAATCTGTGTGCTTCCATTGATCTGATTGGCGCTTTGTTTCTGGATTGAAAAATGGCATCCACGTCTCATCCATTGTCACAACCAACGAAAAGAAAGTCCCATTCATGCTGTCATTGCGCGTCAACATTGCTTGGCAACATGCCACACGGGCAGCCATGTGGTCGTCCGTCAGCATTCGTGGCACCCACCTGGATGACACTTTATGCATTTTCAGGTCGTCATGCAGGATTGTGCGCACAGAACCCACAGAAATGCCAACTCTTGAGGCGATCTGTTCAACAGTCATTCGGCGATCCCCCAAAACAATTCTCTCCACTTTCTCGATCATGTCGTCAGAGCGGCTTGTGCGAGCCCGAGGTTGTTTCGGTTTGTTGTCACACGATGTTCTGCCTTCATTAAACTGTCGCACCCATGAACGCATTTTCGACACATCCATAACTCCATCACCACATGTCTCCTTCAACTGTCGATGAATTTCAATTGGTTTCACACCACGCAAATTCAGAAAACGAATGATTGCACGCTGTTCAAGTAAGGAAAACGTCGCTATTTTAAGTATTTAAAACAGTTCTCATTCTCGCCGCTGGCGGTAAAATTCCATCTGCCGTACGGTGCTGCCATCTCTGGGACGTATTGACAATGAACGCGGCCTCATTTTAAAACAAATCGCATGTTTCTATCTCTTTCCAGTCTGGAGAAAAAAAATCAGAGGCCTTAGAATTTGAATTCACCTCATACAGCAATAAGTAAAAGCTGGCAGTGTTTGCTGTGCCGCCAAATCATCGGTGACAAGCGCAAGGTCACGACTGAAACACACGACATCTCATTTCTTACAGACAAATTTAGTGTACTGAACAGTGAAGAACATGAAGCCAAATTAAGTGCGTTTAAGAAAATGGATGAGGATCGTGAATAGGTTTTTAATGTAAGTCATAATAATTGATACGTCTTAAACTCTTCGTTTCTTGTCTTACATTCGTATCTATTTTACTGTACAACGTACTGTTTTCAGTCTTCCAGAATGGCATCACAGTACATCTACTCTGCAAGCAAGTTTCGAAACTGCGTTAATAATAGTAAGATCAAGGAAAGCGTTTTCCGAAGTGGAGTTTGTAAAAGTCTGTCTCATTCATTCTGCCGAACTTTTGTGTCCCATGAACGTTAACAGGTATCAAGAAGTCGGCCTTCGCAAGAAAACAGTGACACGACGTATAAGTGTTATTCTCAATTATGTGCCTGGACAGCTTTCTCTGTTGCCTTGGATGAAGTAACAAAATTTACAGATACAACTCAGGTAGTAATATACATACGAGGTGTCGATAATGCTCTACGTGTAACAGAAGACGTTTTCAAATGGTTCAAATGGCTCTGAGCACTATGGGACTTAACATCTATGGTCATCAGTCCCCTAGAACTTAGAACTACATAAACCTAACTAACCTAAGGACAGCACACAACACCCAGTCATCACGAGGCAGAGAAAATCCCTGACCCCGCCGGGAATCGAACCCGGGAACCCGGGCGTGGGAAGCGAGAACGCTACCGCACGGCCACGAGCTGCGGACGAAGACGTTTTGGACCAGTGCCTTTGAAAAGGAACTACAAGACGTATAGACTTACTCCAAGCTGTCGAGCAAGCGATTGAGGTGTCGGTATGGCTTGGAATCGGTTAATCTCACAATGGGAGGCCACGGCGGTGAGATCACAGATTTACTTCAAATTTTATACGCCTGTAGTACGCCATTAAAACAATTTAATGTGCAGGAAGGAAGTGCACTACTCCGGAAATTCCGAGAAAATCTGTGCGTAGTTGCTGGACGTTAAGAGTTCATGGTGGTCACGTGATTACCTTTCGAGTTTCGTTAGACGAACATGTATGAGGCTACGATTCGACTCACTCTCAACCTTAATTATCAATCTGTTTTCCCATCACTGGTGTTATTATTTAGTTTATATGAAACTTGAGAGACAACATAACGAAAAAAATCACATATACACTGAAGAGCCAAAGAAACTTGTACACCTGCTTAATATCGTGTAGGGACACACACAAGCACGCAGAAGTGCCGCAACGTGACGTGGCATGGACTCGACTAATGTCTGACGTAGTGCTGGAGGGAACTGACAACATGAATCCTGCAGGGCTATCCATAAATCCTAAGCGTACGAGGGGTTGGATATCCCTTCTGAACAGCACCTTGCAAGGCATCCCAGATATGCTAAATAATCTTCATTTCTGGGGAGTTTGGGGTTCAGAAGAAGTGTTTAAACTCAGATGAGTGTTCCTACAGCCACTGTGTAGCAATTATGGGCGCGTGGGATATCGCATTGTCCCGCTGAAATTGCCCAAGTCCGTCCGAATGCACAATGGACTTGAATGGTAAAATGTGAAATGAAAGCCAATACAGTGCGCTCACAACATATAAAATGTATAAAGGATAGCAGCTGACGATGTTCGCTTTGGATAAACTCATCATTCCATTTGGAGTAACAAAAATATAAAGCGCCACGCCGCGGAAAATTCTGAGGGAACAGATATTGTTACACTCTCGGTTCCAAAAAGAACACACAGATATCTACAGGCAAAAATTTTTAGAAATACGTGCGTTCTTAAGAAGATCAATGCATGAAGCATATAACAACTTAACCCGTCGTACATTAGCGACTGATCTTACCGATAACCCTAGAAAATTATGGTCAAAATCACTAAGCGGTCGAAAAGCCTCTGTGACTCATTGACCAGTCTGGGGTGGCGATAAAAGACAACAAAACGAAAGCTGATGTTTTAAATTTCACGTTAAAGAAATCATTCACGCCGGAGGATCCTAAAAACATATCGTCGTTTGGCTCTCGGACGTAGTCCCGCATGTAGGGCATATTAATAGAAATCCCCGGAGTAGAGAAGCAACTGAAAAAATTGAAACTAAGTAAGTCGGTAGGTCTGGATGGAATTCCATTTTGGTTTTACAGAGAGTACTCCGCGGCACTGGCCACTCACGTAGATGGAATTTATAGAGAATCTCTCTCCCACCACAGTCCCAAGCGACTGGGAAAAAGGGCAGGTGACTCCTGTAAATAAGGGTAAAAGAACGGAGCCACACAATTACAGACCAATATCCATAACATCGATTTGCTGCAGAATTCTTAAATACATACTGAGTTCGAATATAATAAATTTCTTATGACCACAAATCAGCACAAAATTAGGACGTGTAGCTCGTGCGAGACTCAGCTTGCCCATTTCTCACATGATATTCTACAAACCACAGATGGAGCGCAACAGGCAGGTTCAATACTCTGGAAAGCATCTGACACGGTGCCCCACTGCAGACAGTTAACGAAGGTTCGAGCACACAGTTTAGGTTCCCAGATATGTGAGTGGTTCGAAGACTTAAAAAAAAAAAAAACATTACGGCGTCGTTGATGGTGAATGTTCGACAGAGGCAAGGGTATCGTCAAGAGTGCACCAAGGAAGACCACTCTTACTCGCTATATCAGGAATCTCTCCTATTAGTCATCAGACGCATCTTCTTTGGTTTTATGGGAAATATTTGCAGTTTCGTTCTTGAAATGTGCAGCTGGACTCAGTCAAAGCAAATACGGCTCATCACGTCCTTCATACGACGCTCTATGTCGACGGAAAGGTAGGTTTGTTTTCAAGGGGAATTTTATGCACTCATTCGACACAGCGGTCTGGAATTATTCTAGATGACATTCGTATTACTATAGGTATTAATGGGGACAGTAAAACACAAAGAATAACCAGCACTCTCCAACAGCAATATCACTGCCTTGGCCCTCTCTAACTGCCACGGCCATGAAGCGGTGCTGTTCAGCCTCTGCTGGAGTAACAGGTTGTTCTTCGTG
Organism: Schistocerca serialis cubense; assembly: GCF_023864345.2. Classification (NCBI taxonomy): domain Eukaryota; kingdom Metazoa; phylum Arthropoda; class Insecta; order Orthoptera; family Acrididae; genus Schistocerca; species Schistocerca serialis. The sequence goes on from NC_064641.1 coordinate 823,001,146, forward strand.
TTTTACTGCTTCTGTTAATACATATCTATAAAAGGAATATCACTCTAGACTAATTACGGACAGCTATATCGATTGGGGACGTAAATTTCGCTTGAAAAATCATTTTGTTTATAACAGGAAACAAGACAGCGATTGTCATCGACGCTGGGCGTCGCATGAAAGACATGATAAGCTCTATTTGTTTGGGCTGGCACCAGGGTACATACTGTAAGAACGAAATGGCAAATATCTGCAGAAACACAAGAGAAAATGCGCCTGAAGATTCTTAGGAGAGACACCCTGTATATGCAAATCGATGTTATGGATATTGGTCTATCTTACCTCTATGACTTGGTTCGAGCCTCATTCATGCGCCAGTGAGTGTTAGAACAAACTGGTTGAGTGCACGTTTGCAGAATACGACGACATGATCTTTCTGAATGGCGAAGCTCGCAGTAATGAAAGAGCTGCTCGTCGTCTTTCGCTAGATCTTCCTCCACAATGTCCGACACCATCGCATACCCTTTTCGCCACAATTACGCAACGGCTTCGAGAAGGGGTACTTTCACCGTCAGCAGGCATGATTGTGGTGCTCCATGGAGATGCTGCATACACGAATTGGGAGAGGTCGTATTATGTTGAAGAGAACCCTCAACGAGTAATTTCCTCGGCTATTAATGAGTGGAAGTGTAATACAAGCGACGTACTGGGTCACACCTAATCAATTACCTGTACAAGGGGTCGCGTTAAGAAAAAGTTTTAAAATGGTTGTAGCAAGGAAACGGTACTTTTCCGGGAATGGCTTCCAGTTCAAAATATTATCTATTCACTCTCCTCTACAAGTCTTTTGTAATGGAAATTTCCGAACACCCTGTGTATATGATGTCTATTCTTTCGCACATGGCCAGTGGCCAGTGGTCATCGCAGCTCGTGGTCTAGTGGCTAGCGCTGTTGCCTCTGGATCACAGAGTCCTAGGTTCGATTCTCGGCTGGGTCGGGGATTTACTCCACCCGGGGACTTTGTGTTCGTGTTGTCCTCATCATTCGGGAAAGTGGTGAGACTGGACAGTGGAAAGATTGGGAATGTGCACAGGCGCTGAAAACCACGCAGTTGCGCGCCCCATAAACCAAGTATCATTACCACTACCCTCGCGCGCCTCCCGTCAGACGCAAATCCTCAACTTATCCACACACTACTGATATGGTGCCCCTTGCCCATTATCTTTATTACTCGCGGCATTTCGCTGATTCCTGTAACGCTTCGAGCATCGCCTGCGTCTGCAGAGCTGATCTTTGGCTGTCTTCACCTTAAATATAAATTTGGTCTCTACTCTTTGAGACATGTGTGAAAGAACAGACACTGCCAGAAAGAAGTTAATAACATCAGCTGCCAGTGAACATTGATTTGAATCAATAGGGAAAGCTGAAAATTTGTGCCTGGGATTCGATCCTGGGTCTTCTGCTATGCAGTTAACGTGAGAACGGCCAATGATCCCTTCAATGAGGACGCACACCACGCTATAACTCTAAGGTAATCGGTGAAATGCCGCGAGTAATGAAATAATGGTAATGGGCAAGGGGCACTACATTAGTAGTGAGTGGATAAGTTGAGCATTTCGGTCTGTCGGTAGTGTTATTTAATCATCGATAAACTATCGATTAATCGGTAGTATCTGCACTATCGTAACTATCGGTAGTATGGTTTAACTATCGACAGTCTTATCGTTCATAATGTAATCCTCTTGGAGTTGGCGCCTGAAAAATTGTCAGTTCCTATTATCTCCATGGCGTTTGGAGTGCAGAGGGAAAGTACATTGTATGGAGGTATTTAATCAGCAACATATATGGTGGAGCCTTAGCCAGTCTAAGTTGTTTATGAACTATATTGTTAATAGATTGCCGGCCGGGGTGGCCGAGCTGTTCTAGGCGCTACAGTCTGAAACCGCGTGACCGCTACGGTCGCAGGTTCGAATCCTGCCTCGGGCAAGGATGTGTGTGGTGTCCTTAGGTTAGTTAGGTTTAAGTAGTTCTAAGTTCTAGGAGACTGATGACCTCAGAAGTTTAGTCCCATGGTGCTCAGAGCCATTTGAACCATTTGTTAATAGATTGGTCTCTGTGGGGAAGGGGTCGTGAAAGAGGGAACTTTCTTGTTTGTCTTCCAGTGATGACAACTCCCGGTCGCGCGTATCTCGTACCGATCAGATGCTTGCGGTAGAAGCTACACAAGTAAATAACATGGATTCGTGAATGCGCATTATACTTATTTTCATCCTCAAACGTGTGAGCTTCCTTACTTGTGGCAAGGAAATAGGCTGTTGTAATGCAACGCAGTTAGTAGAGGAAAAAATGACACTTTAAAGATTTGTTCAGTGTTTCTGATTGTGCTGTATAACGCATAATAAATAAATACATTTATTGTCGTTATTAATTAAACACACCTGCTACTGTCGTCTTCTGTTTCTGAGTCCCCATAGTACTTACAAGTGTTTTCAGTTGTACATGTTAGTGTGTAAGGTGATTCGAAAATATAAAACGGCTGACGCAATCCTATTGCCCCTGCGTCACTTCTGCTTTTGCAGAAGCAGAAGTGAGGGGGTTAGAAGCAAAATGATATAGGGGAAATTTTTGAAGAAAATGAGATAGGGCATATACGAGTTCTAGAAGACTAATTCTGTTGTGAGGTATTGTGTATTATACGTAACACTCCGTTCAGAACTGCACTGTGGTGTACGAATACATGTACTACTTCGGCTCTGAGGTTTTGGCTCCAAGAAAAAGTAGTAAAAGTGCATTGTTTACGTTCGTTGTGTTGCTCCCTGTACCTGTTCGTGCATTTATTTGCCATAATGAACCAAGGTGAGTTATTGTTGATTTAATATACGAAGTTAGTGTCTTATAGAGTGAACTTATTTGGTAAATAGATTGTGAATATGTAGGAATATCGGTACAATGATTCAAGTTTGTTTTGTGTGGAAATGTGTGAGGTTATGATTCGATTTTGGACAATGTTTCGTGATGTGCTGTGTACATCTGCGTATCCAATGCAGGTAACGCGTACTTGTCCTGAAAAAGTGTGTGGTTATACGGAAAATCATACTTTTCCTAGAAAGTAGTGATAGTTTTATCAGCTTGTGATGTACGCTAAATTGTCATATTACATGAGTTATTGTGTAATTAAATAGTATATGAAAATGACGCAATGGTGTTTGTTTTATTGTAGATGAGTCCAGCACAGATTCTTCGCATCTATCTGCCGATGATAGCGACTTCAGACCATCGGAATATGATCATAGTGTTAGTGATGATGAATCACTAGTAAAATCAGCATCATCTCAATCTTCAGATATTGTGCATTCTAGAAGTATTTTGTCAGAAGAAACCTCATTTTCTGCTAATGATACTTCACCAACTGATGAGGATTCTAATAGAAGGGGAAGAAAACGCTTACGAAATCCAACTAACCATAGGGGTGAGGTCGCAAAACGGATGCTAAATGCTGGGAAATCCTATGTTTGACACAGAGGAATATAACATCAAGCCAAATGTGTAAGACCATTCAATCACAAGTGTCGATATCAATGTAACAGCAATTTTTCAGAGAGAAATCGTGAAGAGCTATTTACTGCATATTGGGTACTTGGCTCATGGAATTTACAAACTGTTTTTCTTGGAGGCTGTGTTGAACCGAAAGAACCAAAGTGAAGAAGGGGAAAGTCACAAAAAGGAAACTTAATGGTGTACGCATTTGTAAAGAGTTTCTTCTAAAGACATTTGATATATCAAATGTTCGCTTCAGTAGAGTCATGTCCAGTAAATGCACCGTCAAACAAAATACCTGCTGCTAAAAAACTACAGGGTGTTGAAGAACATATTCCATCATTTCTCGCTTACATCTCACATTACAGCAAGATTCAGAACCATAACAAAAAATACCTCCCTGAAAGCCTCAATATTTCTATAATGAACCAAATTTACAGAAATCTGTGTGTAGAAAGAAATGAAGACCCCGTAAGGGAATGCACATACCGGCATGTTTTCAACACTTGTTTTAGTTTGGGTTTTCACCGTCCTAGTACTGATACATGCAATAAATGTGACAAGCATAAAAATTTATTACGTAGCTGTGACCAAAATAGTGACGAAGCAAAAGAAGTGCAGCAAAAACAGATGCTCCATCACCTCAAGGCCGAACGTGCACTGCAAGAAAAGAAATCTGACAGAGTATCTAACCAGAATAATGTTGTGGTGATGTGTTTTGATTTACAGAAAACTTTGCCATTTCCACGCCTTTCTGCTAACAAAGTGTATTATCTTCGTCAATTGTGGACTTATAATGTTGGCACTCACAACGTAGTGTCTGGCAAGGCCAATATGTATATGTGGGATGAAAGCACTGCTCACAGAGGTTCACAGGGAATCGGTTCTTATTTGTTGATACTTGTAAAATCTTTGACGTTAAGCACATCATAGCTTATTCAGATTGTTGTTCTGGAAAAATCTCAATGTAAGTATTGTCAAATACTGGATACATATCGTTTCTCACACACATATTGAAACTGTCCATCACAAATTCTTAGAACATGGGCACACATTCAACGAATGTGATCAAGATTTTGGTCTTATTGAAAAACGCAATAGGAATGAAACTCTTGTGTTGCTATTGACATTCTGGACTACTAAAATGTTACCCTACGTTATTTAAAATGTTCAAAAGTGTAATAGTTACTGCGTAATAAAATTATTAATGTGTTCACGTGCACCTGTATTATTTTTCCGCTAAACCTTTTCCATATCAAAATAATATAAGTGATTTTAGGCCCTTTGTTCACCCAGAATGGTGGTATGAACTTGTGTCATCTTTTGTCTGCAGAACACCTAAATTCTAGAGTATATCTCTGTGAAGTTACAAAGGTGTGCCATCGAAAGTGATTTTCTCATAGCCAGATGAACTTCAAAGCCATTTATCTCAAAAAATACCTGAATTGCACTTATATCACTTTACCTCTGATCCCCTCAAATACCATTCATATGTTGGTTACCCATGTTGTGGGCGATTAGTGGAGTTTGTTCTTTCAAGGACACACCATATCCCGCAAAACTGAATATAGCAAAAGCACAACCCATAGAATATCAAGTTCTTTTTATTTTTTGGTGGCTGGACATAATAATTATAATATACAGCTGTATTTTCATGCTATCTGCTTCCACAGCGTTGCAGTGCATATTCATAAGTAATTTGGGCGAAATGTTAATGTTTCAATGGATGTGAGACAAAACCAACCTCTTCTTGGCAAGAATTGACTGTGAACGTCCAGGAATGTTTTCGCAAAACTCCAAATCTTGTAGATATTTCTTAAGCTCATGCCCATTAATGCTGAAACCCCTTGTTTGAAACTTGTGCAACGGGTGAATAAGCTCACCATTATTTTTATTTTTTCCATTTTTTTCATTACATCATTCTGCAACCTGATTAATAATTTTTCGAGCGTCACGAGGAAGAATCCTGCAACTGAAGCTTCTAGCTCTACGTAGGAGGTGACATCAATGTGCCAACAATGGCTTCTTCGTCACTCAATTCGTTGTTTAAACGCCACACAACAACAGGATTATTCTTCATCACGCAACTATAGTGTTACAACTGTTGAATCGCTGTCGTCGGCAGCAGAGAGACAAAGAGCACAGGAGCGAAGAAGTGTTCCGAATGGTGGCGACATGAAACAATCAGTGCTTTTCGCACGCCACCGATAGTCTCTATTGGCTGAGGACATTCCGCGCTTCCAAGATTATTTTGTTTATGTAAGAGCGCGTAAATAGTTTTTTTTGTTATTGTTTCGAAAATGAACCGTAAAAATCAATCATCTGTGTGGAATTTTGTAACAAAGTAGGGGGGCATGGGGGATAACAGTCACTTTGTAAAGTGTACCATTTGCATTAAGATTATAAACTTGACCAGGGAATAGGACTAATTTATAGAGACCAGGAAAAGAAAGCATGGTGAAAAACTAGGAACCAAGAATTAGTAATAGAACTAAAAGAGGAGGGATCAACTTGCGAGTTAGATCAAGTGCTAGAGGTGCAATCAAAAGAATCGAGAAGCTCTATAAAAACAGGAGTCAGTTGTACGATGCCACTTCGAAATTAGAAAAAGAACTTGATCTCTTTATGCATGAATGATTGCTATCGATATGCTGCCGTAAAGAACTTCCGACGATCAAGGTTTGAAAAATTTGTTTATGCCTGAAACAGCAGATATGAGTTGCCAGATAAAGCCACACTTAAGTGTTTACTCATCTCAAAACTGTAGAAAGAGATTAAAAATAAATTATTGGAAGTCCTTACAAAATGTAAAATTTTTAGTGTTACAACGGACTTGCGGAAATGCAACGCGAATGAAGGAATTCTACCATTGACTTGCCACTTTATTACAGACGAAAGTCCGCCTCCGGACCGCAGGGGTAGCGTTACCGTTTACCACGCAAGGGGGCCCGGGTTCGATTCCCGACAGGGGACTGGCTGTTGTGTGTCGATCAGTTTCATTGACACGCAAGTTGCCGAAGTGGTGTCAACTAAAAAGATCTGCAATACGGCGGCCGAACCCCGAAGGGATTATCCCGCTCAATAAATGCCATACGATCACTTTACTTCACTATAGACGAAAAATTAGTTTCACCCATATTTTTTAAGTGACTAAACTTCAGGTCATCACAACGCAGAATCTATGCCCTTGTAACTAACATTTTTTAAATGTTTCTTCCTCTAAATCGTTAATGCCATGCTGAGTTTCGTTTCACTCTTGTGATCGTTATATGTCGGTGTAAGTCAAGTGGTCGAAACTTGTAAGGTATTTCTCGGCAGTTTCACACCTCCCCTCCCCAACTCCATTCACCCTCACCCCTCTTGTCCGCATAAATCTGAAGCCGTCGTGTCATTTGTGTTCTGTTTACAGATACTGCCAGCCTTAACAAATCATTGAATAATTGCGTTACAAAAGGCTTAATATATTTTCTTATTCACTACTACAAATAAGCAACACATTTGGACATAGTTGTCTCTATAATGCGCTTTCTCAAAGCATTGTTACTTCCACGCCCAAAGTTTTCACTTGAGAGTTTGTGCGATAGCAGACTAACAAGTGAGAAACGAACGCGAACCCGAGCACCGTCTGAACCGAAATTAATACGGCATAGCAAAATCAGATGGCAGTGGCATTACAATTACTGAGTTGCTGTCTTCCGAGTATATAAACAACGTGCTTTTCTGGCGATTGATGCGGAAGTGCTTCCATCGTGTTAGCCAATCGGAACAGAATTATAACTCTCGGTGCTTATAAAACAGCGTCAATATTAGGCCTAACGCATATATTTACCAAAAACGACTAATCATAGCAAGTTGTAAATATAGGTCTTAGTAACGAAATCGGAACCTTCCAGTGGTAATGGAAAAATCTCAGCTATTGTGTAATGGCAGCTGTTGTATCTCCACTACAGCGAAGCTGACGAAACGCTATCTGTCAGGTTTTTTTTTTTTTTTTTAAAAAAAAAAAAAAAAAAAAATTCTTTATTCTCAATATTCTTATATCATACAAACAACCCACCACCTTATACAATTAGTGGGTCCTATTTGATACATTTGTATTTTATATTAGTACTACAGCTAACACAATTTGTTACTTTTCTGTTGCTCACACTATGGGCACTTCTGTCTATTTTCCTACATTGTTATATTCTACTTATGCTAAGCTACTTCTACCTGCAGCGTTTACATTTGTGCCAGAATAGTATAAACCTACATTGTTGGCCTTGTTCACCGAGCTAATCCCGGTGAACGTGCCCCTGGCACTAGGCTGGCCGGAGTTTCAATACGCTGCAGTACTATACTAATGGTTTCTATCCTAGCTTATCCTACGTCTACTCTATCTTAACCTAGTGTCAAAGTTGGTGAGTGTCTCAAATCGGTAGTTGGGCGCACCCTACCTCCTAATCCCAGGCATGGCGGATTCCAGCCGTAAAGCGGCTGGCCAAGTCCTCGCCTCGGCGGAACAGGTCAGAATGCGCAGAGTCTAATTTGGGAATAGTTAGGTCTTAATTGTTGTTCCTTAAATAGTCCCTTATCACTTTGAGTGATATTTCGTTAGATAATTTATTCAAGATTGTAAAGTGGTCCTCATGTCTGAGCAGGTGATACGTGTCGTGATTTGGTAATTGCTGACGGAAGTTGCGCGGCTACATCGTCGAAGAGGTGGCACTCATACACCACGTGTTCCGGGGTGCCTGGTGTGGCCCCACAGTCACACGCTGGTGTCGCCTGTTTCCCAAACCGGCATAGATATGCCGGGTAGGGTCCATGACCTGTAAGGAAGTGCAGCAGTCCTCGTGATGGTGTGAAGTGCTTTAGTTGTAACCTTTCCCTAATATTGGGCAGCAGTTCATGTGTTCGCCGACCGGTTTCCTCGTTATCCCATTGTTCTTGCCAAAGTTCTTCCCCCCTTCGTTTGATTTCAATTTTGTTCCCCACGTATACCCCCATCAATTCAACTACTTTGTCCCTGTTTCCCTTTTTTATCCAGTACCATGCTGCCTGTTCCCGGATTTTAATGTCGAGCGGGCAGAGCCCCATCAGTACTGTTAGGGCTCCTCCAGGTGTAGTTCTGTATGCTCCCACTGATCTTAGTAACATGCTCCGCTGCACTCTTCTCACAGCCATGGCAGGCATAACCCTCGTGAGTCTGTGGGCCCAGATTCCTGATCCATATCCTACAATTGAAGTCAATATGCTATTATGATATAATTTGATTAGTTCTGGTGGTAGGTGAAATCGCTTGTGTCCAATTGCAATGAGATGATTTAATGTTTCCAAGGATTTTTGTGTGACGGTATCTATGTGTGATGTATATGTCCACCTCTCATCGACGACTACGCCCAGGTATCGCGCTTCATGGCGTCGAAGAACTGGTGAGCCATCTATCCTCACAGTTGGATTTCTAACTAGTTGTCCTTTTAAGAGTAGATATGTAGATTTTGTTGGAGAAATCTTCATTTTGGACAGGTGGCACCATGTACTTAGGATTGTTATGGCCCTTTCAATTTTCGGCTCTAAGTCTTCGCGGCTACGGCCACCAACCAGCAGAAGGAGGTCGTCCGCGTAGGCTATGCCCTCTAGCACATCGTCGCTGTTCTGAAGGTTGTCCAAAAGAGGTTCCATATTAACATCCCAAAAGAGTGGCCCCAGGACTGACCCCTGTGGACACCCCTTGGTGATCTTTTTGCTTACTCTTCCGCTAGGGGACGATAGCCAGACCTCCCTATTCTCACAATAGCTCCTGAGACAGCCATATAGCGACGCTGGGCACTCCTTCTCTCGCAATCGAGAGAAGAGCGAGGGCCACCACAGGCTGTCAAAGGCGCCACTGATATCCACCATGATGCCGACCACGTATTTGTGCGGGGTAGAGGCGCAGACCTCAGCAGCCAGGGCGATGGCGTCAGACGCCGATCTCCCCGTCCTGAAACCGAATTGTCTGTTACTCATCCCGCTCAACACTCGATGTGCTGCCAGTCTATCTGCCAGCAACCTCTCAAAAAGTTTCCCCAGTGTGTCTAATAGACATATGGGCCTGTAGGATTTGGGTTCTCGTGGATCTTTGTCTCGACTTTTCTTGATTATTACAACTGTAGCCCTTTTCCATATTTGGGGGAATTTCCCGAGCCGCAGACACTCGTTGTACAACTTTGTGAGAGGTGCCACCAATTGGGGAGCCAGGAATTGCACCACCTCTGCGGTGATGCCGTCTGGGCCTGGAGCCTTGCCTCTTTTAAGGGCTTTTATTTGTGTAGCTACTTCTTCCTCGGAGAAGGGATATACCATATTGTTGTTTCGGTATTCCTCTGGATCTTGTCTCCGAATCTGCTGTTGTGCCTCAGAGTCCTCATTTTCGCCATCGTCAGGCAGCAGGACACGGAGGAGGACCTCAGCAGTCTCCTGCCAGGTTTCCGTCATCCTGCCCTGATCCCTGACGGTGGACAACACCATGGGTGACCTGATCTTTTCCCGCACCAACTTATATGGTACACCCCATGGGTCTGTAGCTAATTGCGTTTGTACATATTTTTCCCAACTCTGTAGCCTCACGGCTTTGAGCTCTTGCTGGAAGTGCTCCTTGGCCTCTCTATATCTCAGCAGCCAACGTTGCTTTTCTTCCCAGACGACACTTCGCTGGTAGTACCTCCTGGCCCTCCTGACAGACTGGCGCATCTGTCCCAGCTCGGTTGACCATGGTGACGGAGAGGCCGCTACGGCTCTCCTCCTGGTTGGTACAGCGGCCTTTACCGCCCTTACGACTGCTTTCACCAGCTCCTCTGCGTATCCCTCGACATTTTCGTCACCGTCGGGCAATGTCGGTATTTCACACTCCCTTGCCAGGCGATCCCAGTCAGCTCTGTTGTAGTTTAGCTGTGTCTCCCACCCCATGTCCCAGCGGCATTCTTCGTCTCCCAATGAGAATGTGATGAGATTGTGGTCACTGGTTGTTACCTGGTCCCAGACCATCCAGTTTGTTACTTTGATGGCGAGATTGGGCGTGACCAATGTAACGTCAATGTTAGTGCCCTCGCCCCCACCTCCTGCGTAGGTGGGCGGGTTTCCTTGCTTATTGGCGACCATTAGCTGTAGCGCCATGATGGTCTCTTCAGCCTTTTCTCCTCGGTCATCTCGTGTGCCGCTGAACCACAGGGGGGACTTGGCATTTATGTCTGCTGTAATAACACATCGACGTCCCCGCAACGCCGTGGTTACTTGTGTAAGCTTGTCAAGGAATTCATCTATTGTCCGGCCGTACTGGAAATACATGTTTATGATGTATAGTACTCCAGCTGGTGTTTGTAGTTCCACGACGTTGCAGTGATCGTCGGAAAACTGGGAGAGAACCGTGGCTCTTAGCGCTTTGTTGATGATCATTATAGCTGCTCTGGGTTCTGCTCCACTGTGAATGACCTGCCAACTTGCTGCCGCAAATGGGATTCGCCCAGCCAGGGAGTATGGTTCCTGCAAACAGAGCACATCCAGACTCCTCTCCTCCACGACTCTGCGGAGTTCCTGCATGACTAATTTGCTGTTATGTGAGTTAATCTGTCCTACGTTTAAATGGGTCTCGTGCATAATATGTTCTTATATGTGATTCGGGCCAGTTCTTGTTCCAGTCGTGGGCTATTCTTCCATTTGTTATGACAGATTGACTGTAAAGTTCATCTAGATCAAATTTCTCATTTCGTCTGTCAAATACTTTTTTGATCAGGTCACGCAGGGCTCCAAAGTCGGTGGGGAGATTCATTGTCTTCAGCTGTATTCTGTCGACAGCCTCCATCACCGAGAAGGTGACGTCTCTGCCGTACTCATGACCGACACGTACCACATGCCTCAGGGCTGTGGTGAGGACCGCCGGCTCCTCCAGGCGTGCTAATTGTAGTGCGTGTTCTAGGTTGGGGTATACCCTTTTGGGATCTACGCCCAAACCTTTTTGTATGCCAGAGTTGGTAGAGGAAAATGTACTGTTTATTATATTGACTTGTATGTCTTGTTTCTCTGGTACGTTCGTCTGTGGTTTTGCCACAGGATGCCCTTTTGGTCGTTCTAGCTCTTTAAGCGACCCTAGTCCCCGTCTTGGGGGAGAGGAAGCACCAATGTAACCACAGGGGTCCGTTTGTACACCAGCATCTTTCGTGTCTACTTTCATGATTCGGATATTGGTAACTCCTTGTAAGAACTCCCTAAATCTGCTGGCCCTTAGTGCATCCCTCGCCCTTTTACTCGGAGACTTTCTCTTAGGCTTCCTGCCGCCTGATATGGACTCAGCCATAATCAGTTCTCGAGATAAGTCTTTGTTCTAATAACCTATATGTGGGGCAATTTCTTCCCGTGGCATTACAGTTCTTTTTTCCTCGTCTTGTACAAGGGATACATATCCCTGTTTTGCCACACGTTTTCCTGGTGTGATCTTCTGCACCGCACCTGGAGCAAGCCGGCTTTCGCTCACAGTGTTTGTGAACATGATCGAGGTCTCCACAATTATGACACCGGGGAACTACAAGGTAGTCCCTAACGTTTATCGAGTGGAACCCCATGTAGATTCTGCCCATAGTAGTGAGCTTACGCCACATATTCCCCGAAACTTCAGCTACATGGTGTACAACATCACGCTCTCTGGGTCCAGTTCTAAATCGTAATTTGAACTCTTTTTTGAAATTGTCCAGACTCATGTTCTCAAAATTTTGTTGATTTATTGTCTCATAGATGTCGTTTTCGCTTATTGCAGTGGGTACGTCGTATAGGATTACTAAGGGATTCCGCTTTTTGGGCGGTTCACACTTGACAACCTTTTTGAGTTTTTCATGTTTTAATATTTTGTCCCTGTCCTCTTCAGTCGCAACATCTACTATAACAACGTTTTTTGTTGCCTTTACCTTGTTTATTTTTATTTTGTCTGCTGCAGGATTTATGGTAGTTGTAAATAATTCCTGTACTTTTTTGATATCCTGGCCTGGCAGGGGTCTTAAGAAGACAGCCGTGTCAGGCTTTTTGGATACCTTTTCAATAGTCTCTTTTGTGGATTGTGCTTTGGTGGCCGCTTGTGCGACCACTCCTGCCCACGTTTTGGTGGGCTGTTTCCGTAGTCGTTCATTTTCCTTTTCCAATTCCTCGAGTCGTCCCTCGAGCTTCGCGCTAGCGATAGCCCAGGCTGCGAGCTCCTTCTTAATTGAGAGTACTGCTGTGTTACTAATTTTACCGTTTTTGATACTAGTGTCTAACAATTGATTTATCTTAGTATGCCATTCAGTCACGTTCTCTGCGTTCTGCCCCAGGCCCTCTTCAGGGGTGGGAACAGTAAGTGTCGAACACCTCGAAATAACACTCGACTCACTCGTCTCTTGGTCAGCCATGATTTATTTGACGAGTGAAAAAGTTGGGAGCCCGTCTCTTGCCCCGGACCGGCTCCTCTGGCATGGGGGGGGACTGTTGCAGCTCGCCCACCGACCTCGCCCCTAGGTCAAGGGCACTCCTGAGCTGCAGGGTTCAGCGCGCCGTTGCCAGCGCACTGGTCCCCGTCGAAGGCCTCGTCGTCGACGATTTCACTCGACGCTCCTCGGCAAGTGCACCCCGCACTCCGGAGAGGCGGATGCACCCCTCGCCCTTCGCCGCCTACTAGCCCGAGTTTCCACCTGAAGGCCGAGGACCCACTCCTACTCAGGTGGTGGGTCGGTCCCCCAGTCGTTCGGCGGTCTGGGCCCATCTAACCTAGCCCAGGCGATGTCACCACCTCCTGGGTTTGGCAGAACACGCCCCGGTTACCCAGGGGCGCGGCGAGGCACCCTTGTCGACTCGCGCCGCGATCCCGCGCCGATGAACGAGGTCGCCGGCATGCAGAGCACCTGCTGGTCTGTGCCCTGCGAACAGAAAGGGACTGGTGTTCGGTCCCTAGACACAGCTCCCCCTGTGCCACGCACCCTTCGCTTTCGCATCGGGTTGGGTCGCAGCTCTCCCTTTTGACGCAAGGCAGAATGCCGAGCTTGACGTCTGGCACCACGGGAAGGCGGAAAGAGCTACTTGGGAAGGAGAGGCTATATGAGACGCTTCACTTCCCCGAGTGAGGACTGCCGCGGCACGCCCGACTGGAAAGCGATACGCCCCAGTGCGAGCCTCCGTGCCTTACGGCGCGCCGGCAACGGGCGGGCCCGCGCCGAAACGCGCCGTCAAGCGACTGACCTCACGCCAGACCTATCTGTCAGGTTTGTCAAGTGCAAACTTCGAGCGGCGCGGGTGTATTATTGGAATACGTCGGTATGGTGGGTGAAGTTGCCAGCGCTGCTGTCTCTCGCCGCACCTTTTCTTATCCTTTATCATCGCTCATTATATATAGCGCACCGTGCGCTTCCCCCGACGAAAGAAGAAACCCCCAACAAAACTTCTACAAGCTACACACTTTATGCCGAATGCACTAGGATGACAAGTGCTGCCTATCTCAGCGATGTAGCAGCTGTAGCACTGCAGTAGAGTGATGATCCTTTTATTTTATACTGAACGTCAACTCAACTGAGAAAAAAACATAATGAATGAAGAAGCCACCCTTGATCTCTTCAAGACAGTTTCAATCTTGCTATTCGCATGTGCTCTTTATACCGTATCTGCTGCAGTTCATCAGCAAGCATCCGCACCTAAGATAGCAGCATTACATGGCAGACCAGTAAACACTTCCCCTCTCCCGTCCCTATTCCTTATAGTGACCTTCCTCTTCTTCTTCTTCCTCTTCCTCTTCCTGCTTTCCCCATACTTCTAAGACGCTGAAGCTCAACGTAACATCGGTAATAAGTATATTCTCCCAATTTTATGAGAATTATTTTTTTATCTATGTAAGTAATTTTTCAGACAACAAGTCGTTGAAAAAAAGCAATATTATGCAAAATTTCGGACATACTGGCAGGTTACTTTAACATTACATTTTTTTCAGGTCATCAATCTAATCTGACTAGAATACAATATCCGTAATAAGACGGTAGTAGAGGTTACAGAGAACGCTGCAGTTACGAAAGAGATGCCAAAATTTCAAGGATTCCACGTTCACCCTGTTTTGCCCACTGCATCAAATTAACAGTACAAGATTGTTTCAAAGCAGAAATATTTTGCAAAATTTTATTGACAACAAAGGCCATTAGCGAATTTCTTTTATGACTCTACACTAGCCAGTGACAAACTGCACTATGTTCAAAAGAGCAACCAAAAAAGAACTGAGACTGCTACAAGAGGTGCCGACTCGATAGAACAACTCATGCCACACGCTCAAAAGAATTTTGGAAGCACCAAGTGAGCTTGAGATTACGATCAATGAAAGTTCAAAAGCACTGTCTATCCTCAGAGCAGAAAATTACTTAGCTACACACGAGATAATAGATCTTCTTAAACGTTTCGAAGTAACAACAACAACAATCTCAGGGGAATCATACATCACTGCTTCCTCAATTATACCTCTTATACGAGATATTGCTGTAAAGTTTTCAAACTAGTAAACCACTTTAATAACTAATGAAGGACGAGGTGTTCTGGATACCTTGATTAAATTAGCCAATGAAAGAGTGAAACCATTTAACACACTGACTGTTAATATGCTTGTGACATTATTAGATCCTAGCTTTAAAAAACTTGATTCAGGACATTCCAAGAGGCAGAAAACGCTGCACAAGTACTTCGGAAAGAGTATACTGCTATCATCGCATAAACTACAAGGATAATACCTGAAACAGGAGCGTCCAAGAGCAGTGCTAATACGTCTGCGGATAGTCTACCAGTTTGAAATCGGATGATCTACTTTTTTGCGCAATTAGCAACAGCGTAACGTCGAAGTCGTTACACCATGCAGAGAGTCCATGATTGGCCTACATCAATATTTTGAAAAACCTGTAACAGAGAAGCATATTTGTGTATTAGAATATTGTGCAAAATCTAATAGCATGTTGGATGTAATTTAAAACTTTTGTGGTGTTCAGCGACTTCAGTTCCCGTAGAAACGGTTTTCTCCAATACAGAATTAATAATTATATGAAAACGCAACAGACTAAAGGAGAAGAAAGAAAAGCTTTAAACGTTGTATTTTAAACAACACACTAAAGGACAAAGAACTTAAATACCTTACTTTATCTACAACAAAATTTGTATATCTTGTATTGCCGTATTTTGAGCAATAAAAATTGTTAGAAAGATTTTTTTTCATTTCTAATACCTGCCCAAAACAATCGATATAGAACCGATACTACGACAGATTTTGGATATCATCGATAATACCAGATGTGTTAACTATCGATGTTTAAGTAACACTATCTGTCGGGACGCGTGCTAAGGCAGTCCAGGCAGCTGCAATGAATTTTGTCAAAAGAGGCGTAAAAAGCGGAGCGTTAACGATTCATCTACATCTACATGAATACTCTGCAAATCACATTTAAGTGCCTGGCAGAGGGTCCATCAACCACCTTGACAATTCTCTATTATTCCAATCTCGTATAGCGCGCGGAAAGAACGAACACCTATATCCTTCCGTAAGAGCTCTGATTTCCGTTATTTTATCGTTGTGATCGTTCCTCCCTGTGTAGGTCGGTGTCAACAAAATATTTTCGCATTCGGAGGAGAAAGTTGGTGATTGGAATTTCGTGAGAAGATTCCGCAGCAGCGAAGAACGCCTTTCTTTTAATGATGTCCAGTCCAAATCCTGTACCATTTCTGTGACACTCTCTCCCATATTTCGAGATAATACAAAACGTGCTGCCTTTCTTTGAACTTTTTCGATGTACTCCGTCAGTCCTATCTGGTAAGGATCCCACACCGCACAGCAGTATTTTCAAAGAGGATTGACAAGGGTACTGCAGGCAGTCTCCTTAGTAGGTCTGTTACATATTCTAAGTGTCCTGCCAATAAAAGGTAGTCTTTGGTTAGCCTTCCCCACAACATTTTCTGTGTGTTCCTTCCAATTTAAGTTGTTAGTAATTGTAATACCTAGGCATTTAGTTGAATTTACGGGTTTTAGGTTAGACTGATTTATCGTGTAATCGAAGTTTAACGAGTTCCTTTTAGCACTCATTTGGATGACCTCACACTTAGGGTCAGCTGCCACTTTTCGCACCATTCAGATATTTTTTCCAAATCGTTTTGCAGTTTGTTTTGGTCTTCTGATGACTTTATTACTTGATAAACGACAGCGTCATCTGCAAACAACCGAAGACGGTTGCTC
Source organism: Schistocerca serialis cubense (assembly GCF_023864345.2). Lineage (NCBI taxonomy): Eukaryota > Metazoa > Arthropoda > Insecta > Orthoptera > Acrididae > Schistocerca > Schistocerca serialis. The sequence goes on from NC_064641.1 coordinate 823,017,890, forward strand.
AGATTGTCTCCTAAATCGTTTATATAGATAAGAAACAGTAAAGGGCCCATAAAACTACCATGGGGAACGCCAGAAATCACTTCTGTTTAACTTGATGACTTTCTGTCAATTACTACGACTTTGACCTCTCTGACAGGAAATCACAAATCCAGTCACATAACTGAGACAATATTCTATGGGTACGCAATTTCACTACGAGCCGCTTGTGTGGTACAGGGTCAAAAACCTTCCGGAAACCTAGAAATACGGAATCGATTTGAAGTCCCTTGTCATTAGCACTCAGTACTTCATATGAATAAAGAGATAGTTGTTTTTCACAGGAACCATGTTGACTGTGTGTCAATAGACCGTTTTCTTCCAGGTAATTCATAATGTTCGAACACACTATATGTTCCAAAATACTGCTGCATACCGAAGTTAACGAAATGGGCCTATAATTTAGTGGATTACCTTTCTTGAATATTGGTGTGATCTGTGCACCTTTCCAGTCTTTGGGGACGGATCTCTCATCGAGTGATCGACTGAAGGGGGCTGAAAAAGAAGGCTATGACTAGTAATCAATTCAACAACGTATAGAAGCAGCCGCTGCAGTAAAGGAGCCGTTGAGAGAAGTAACTGCCTTATCAAGGGCACTTATAAATACCGGCAACATTCACTCGCCGGAGATAAGGAGCAACGCATTCTGACCTACAAAACCAAACAACACAGAGACGCTTTCATGGACGAGATAGCACCGTACGCAAGCGCGCAACAAGAAAAATAGGACTAGTTTCGGATAACATCTGGGCTGCAACGAACTGAACTGGGGCAAGGATTTACGTTGTAGGAACACAGCACAAATGGAAGTACACCCAGGATCAGCTGTGGAGAAAGTACATACAAACTGAGAAACTCTTGCAACATACGACAGAGATCGATGACCTTGGGGTTACAGTCGTTTTAGCCGAGTAAAAAGTCAACGTAATCACTCTAGAAGTTTTATCTCTCATGGATTTAACAGGGATGGAACAAATCAAGCTTCCCTATTAGTGGTGTATGTGTCTTGGCATAGTAGGCAGGAAAAAAAGAAGACAACTCCGTTTGAGGTGACTTGTTAGGTCACTTTTCACGTAACGAAGAGGATAACCTGTGGGAAAGAAAGCCCGTGTAATTGCGATAAGGGATTTGTAGATACAAAGGAAGGAGATCGGATACATCTCACCCAAGGCGAACGTGATGAACTGAATGAGCTTCACATGGCTGCAGATGTAGCTGCACTGTCCACAGACAAACAAGGAACCTCGAACAAATCATCTGGCCAGAGAAACTGCTGGTACGAGGGTAATTTCATATGATCAGTCTGAAAGCGAAACAGTCCCATTGTTCATGGACTCGAACTCATGGTAGAGCTAGAGGATGATATCTTCAAAGCATCAGCCGTCGGGTTAACCGAGAAAGCGAATAAATTGACCCAGAATAGTATTAAACAATAAAACAAACAATCTGGGTTCCAAATTGAAGGTATGAGGTCACTGTTGTTGTATCTAGATCGATACATGAGATACAACCTCCGAGAGGTGTGAGAACTCGCGGTTAAGCATTTCTGCCTTCAGCAAAGAGTGTTGTGGTTGCGTGTTTCCGAGCGTGCGCCAAGCTATGGCTGGTAGTTATCGCTGAAGCAATCGGTTTTCGTTTATATCGTTTCTTTTTTTCCACGCCAGTTTCACCTGGCTGTTAAAACCACTGAAAATAGCCGATTTCTGGAATAACCAATTTTCGATTTTTTATTCCTTTTACTTTCTGTAATAAATGTAGAAATCGAGGAAAGATTGAAACATTTTGACTCTGTCAGTTTCAAGACACATAGAATCAACATATTAAATTAAATAGGCAAATAAAGGAAAATATGGTCTTCCCGATGTTAGCTGATTTTCTCGAAAAATAATAAGTGGTTGAATACTATAAAACATTCTCCTATTGATTCACTTTTTGAAACTGTGGTCAGAAATCATGTTGTAATCAGAGATCGTACCACTATTTTGGGCATTACGAATAGTCATTACTAAAGGGTTAAAATGAGGGTTAATGTTAATTTGTCCGTTTTCAAGAGCTACAAGCCGGTAAAGGCATATTATGTAGACAGAGACAGCAGATCAGTTACTTTCTATTTTTATCGTATACTATGAATGAATTGTTGATGAGTTTTTAATTTATTACTGTTAACATAATTTCCTTCCTCTTTCTTGTTTCATAGGAATGGCAGACAAATCTTCAATCTGTTATAGCAATTGAAACATTGTACTTTATTGCTACGTCACTCCCTAAAAAGGTTTCCAGACTAGAGCTGGTGGCATTCGCAATACAACGGATGGCTGGCGCGACAGCGAGAAATCATCGTACATACCAGGTGGGGCAGGCCTTGCACGCTGCCCGTACACGCGTACCTTAAGCCACGACACACGGCAACAGGGACATTACAGCCTCAGTAATGCTCAACCTATTCTTATGCCATGTGTTTTATGCTCGTGAAACACGTATGCAGCGATGGCGAGCCATGACAATCTCTGAACAGAGAGTAGTAGCGCGTGCGAGATGATTTAGTTGCGAGAGAGTAGTTGCATGTAGGGAGTCGGCAGTTGTTGTACGTAGCAGTCTGTCGGCAGTTGTAGTCTTGTACAGTTGCGGGTAGAGTCGCGAGTGGGACGCAGACCGCGGGCGTCGACATGGGTCTCTGGTCAAGATGCTAAATGAGGTATATTGTTAAATAAGGTAACGAAGCTGCATTGCGCACATCAGATAATGTAATGTATATTTATTGTAATTAATTTTCAAGAAGTGCCCCAATAATAATTTTGTTTTTAAAGTATTTTAACAAAAGAGCCATTTAATTAAAAAAAATATTTCCCTTAACAAAAGTTTCAGTTAAATAAAAAAAAATATTTGCGATGCATTTCCTCCAAGCTATGGCGAAAAATAAGAGCACATGCAGTTTTACTGAGGTAAGAATTCGGATTATTGTACAGGGCAAAAAGATCGACATTTCGGTCTATTTGCGTTTTCATTGTCACTGAGATTTCATTATCACTGAATTATCTTACATTTTGTGGGGAACTGACTTTGCAACATTTTGTATGTCTTTCATTATTTTTGTGGGGAGCTCACATTTGGGTCAGATTGCGATTCTTACATGTAATTGTCATTATCAATAGATTTCATTGCGGGAAGGTTACACTTGGCTCCAATTTTTATTATTTTTTATTTAAATATTTCTGTGGGGACGATATTGCTTCGTGGCTCCATTATATATTTAACTTTGCTATACATAATTTTCGGTGGGGAGGTTACACTCGTTGTTATTCAAACAGCACTGATCGCTTTTCCCATTTTCTATATAACACAATATTTCAAGCCAATACAAACATTACGAACAAAAAGTAGTCCTTTTTTTAAAAAAAAGTATACTTAAAATAGAAAAATTTTAGCACAGCTGCTGGAGTTAACTGATGTTTCGGTATTTTACTCGGTTATTAGTAAAAAATGGAAAACACCTGTTATAACCGACACCAAACAAATACCGAAAAACACTAGTTGCTTAGAATTAAAATATCACTATCTTTTTTAACCATAGTGTCCTCGCGGCAGTCGTCAATGTGGAGTCTTCAGATGTGGCCGGTCGCTAATTCCCAGTCGGAGAAGCCGTGCAGTGTGCTAAAATTTACGGACGTGTGTTGGCAGAACGTAGAACAGTGATTTGCACGCGGCGAATGTCGTCCAGGACTGAAATTTTATTCGAATCTCATGCCATAATTTTATTACTATTGTTAACACTGAAGAGCCAAAGAAACTATCCCCCCCCCCCCCCACCTTCAAGAGTACGCAGAAGTGCCGCAACACGACTTGTCACGGACTCGCTTAATGTCTAGTAATGCTGGAGGGAATTGACACCATGAATCCTGCACGGCTGTCCACAAATCCGTAAGAGTACGAGGGGTGGAGACCTTTCCTGAACAGCACGTTGCAAGGCATCCCAGACATGCTCAATAATGTTCATGCCTGTGGAGTCTGGTGGCCAGCGGAAGTGTTTAAACTCAGAAGAGCGTTCCTGCTGCCACTTTGTAGCAATTCTGGACGTGTGAGGTCTCGCATTGTCCTACTAGAATTGCCCAAGTCCATCGGAATGCACAATTAACATGAATGGATGCAGGTGATCAGACATCATGCTTACGTATGTGTCACGTGTCAGAGTCGTATCTAGACATATCAGGGGTCCCCTGCCACTTGAACTGCACAGGGGAACACGGCCCACACCACTGCAGACCTCCACCTGCTTGAACAGTCCCCTGTTGACTTTTAGGATCCATGGATTCATGAGGTTGTCTTCATACCCGTACACGTCCATCCGCTCGATAAAATTTCAAACCAGACTCGTCCGACCAGGCAACATGTTTCCATTCATCAACAGGCCAATGTCGGTGATGACGGGTCCAGGCGAGGCGTAAAGCTATGTGTCGTGCAGTCATCAAGGACTGTTCGTTGAATGGTTCGCATGCTGACACTTGTTGAAGGCGCAGCAGTGAAATCTGCAGCAGTTTTCGGAGGGGTTGCACTTCTGTCACGTTGAACGATTCTCTTCAGTCATCGTTGGTCCCGCTCTTGCAGGATCTCTTTCCGGTCGCAGTATTGTCATAGATCTGATGTTTTACCGGATTCCTGATATTCACGGTACACACGTGGAATGATCGTACGGGAAAATACCCACTTCATTGCAACCTCAGAGATGCTGTGTCCAATCGCTCGTGCGCCGACTATAACACCACGTTCAAACTCACTGAAATCTTGATAACCTGCAATTGTAGCATCAGTAACCGCTCTAACAACTGCGCCAGACACTTGTTGCCCTGTACAGGCGTTGCCGATCACAGCGCCGCATTCTGCCTGTTTACATATATCTATTTTTGAATGCGTATGCCTATACCAGTTTCTTTGGCGCTTCAGTGTATAATACATTACTACAAAAGGTATGATAAACGAGTAGTAGTATCGCAATCCATTGTGCTTAATGAACATCACCCAACCGATAGTTAAGTAAAACTAGCGACGAAAGAATCCACCGTCGACAAGGAGACGGGTCCATGGATTCATGAGGTTATGTCCATACCCGTTCACGTCCATCCGCTCGTCGTTCCCGGCGATTCGTTGTCATCTCGTTGTCAGCGGGTGTTCTGCCAGTGGTCCGCATCTTCCCCATGCGATATACGTCTCAGGGACACCTGCGGCGTCGAACTCTCGTGTTCGGAAGATGCGGACCATCGGAACAAAACTCGACCTGAACGGGATGACAAGAAATGAACTGTCAATCCAGCCGCCAGGCTGGGTGTTATTTCCAGTAGCAGACTAATGGCCATAACGATGTGAGCTGTTTGCCGGCTTTCGCAGTTACACTCGTTGTCTAGTGGCTAGTGTTGCTGCCTCTGGAACAGAGAGTCCCGGGTTCGATTCCTGGCCGGGTTGGGGATTTTCTCTGCCCAGGGAATAGGTGATTTGTCCTTGTCATCTCATTTTCATCATCATCATCATCATCATTCGTGACAGTTGCTAGATTGGACTGTGCAAAAATTGGGTCTTTGTACAGGCACTGACGACCGAGCAGTTGAGCGCCCCACAGTCGAAACATCATCATCCATGAGTAGCGGCAGCCAAAAGCGGAATTAACCTGCTACACGGTCACTACTGAATCCATTCTCGAGTACCATAAGGTGTGTGCGCTATATGTGTGATGAAATGCGAAATAAGGTAGCCAGACCCAGGGTTCGAAATCCAAACACTGTAAATTAACTGACCATGTGCTGTGGCAATTGTGTGGCAGTGGGTACCCTGTACCACCACTAGCCATTTCCTTTCCTGTTCCAATCGCAAAAAGAGTGATTGGAAAACGACTGTCTGTATGCCTCCCAAATGGTGTGACGCAGAGCTTTACTGCTGTACCATACGAAAATAAACTCATCATACAATGGTGGGTGTTGTGGCGTAGCAAGACAGCCACGCCACGGAAGTAGCCGAAAGGCACGCGTTTAGTTTCCGCAGGCAAGAGATAGGTCTGTAACAGGATACGTAATGAATGCTATAAAGAAAAGTACGTAGCTTCTGGAATACTTAACTTTAATCCATCCTTGGTACATCGCTATTGACGATATAAGTGAGATTCTTTAGATACAAGCTATGGAAGGCTAATGGCGCCTTGCTAGGTCGTAGCCATGGACTTAGCTGAAGGCTATTCTAACTATCTGCTCTGCAAATGAGCGAGGCTTCGTCAGTGTGCATCGCTAGCTATGTCGTCCGTACAACTGGGGCGAGTGCTAGTCCGTATCTCGAGACCTGCCTTGTGCTGGCGCTCGGTCTGCGATCACACAGTGGCGACACGCGGGTCCGACATGTACTAATGGACCGCGGCCGATTTAAAGCTACCACCTAGCAAGTGTGGTGTCTGGCGGTGACACCACAGTGGGTTTTTTATTTTACTCTGGAAGGAGAACGAGTGGCTACTGTAACACATAAATTGTTAATTCACTTTATTACAGCATAGCTAAACAGTTACTTAACTTTGTACAATCCATTTCCACAGGAATGTCCTGAGTATTTTCACCATTGACATATCACTTGAAGCAGACAAATTACAAGTGCCTTACTTAGCTAGTACATTTCACAAAGACTTTCATGCAGTGTTCTGCCTAATACACAGATCACACAGCTGGCCTATTCGAAGACTATAATGGTGTAAGCTGTCGACAGCACACCAGTTGGAAAACATGTAGTGAAAAGATTGATAGTAGGTGCCGGATCAAGTGCGCCTATCAGAGAGAGAGGCCAAAGACAGTCTCGCAAGCAACACGCCGCCAACGCCCTCTCGATGGCAAGTATTTAGATCGCCACCGCTGACCGGAGGGCCACAGTCTCAGTCACTAGCGCTGTCTCAGTCTCCAGATCAGCCGCTCAGTCACTGGCACACTAACCCACTCTACAAGTTGGCTTCTGTCATTGCACTGCGACCAGATTAGTGGTTATAGCCGGACTCGTACTTCACCAGTGAGGCTAACGAGGACCAATATAGAAGAGCTTGTACCTCAACACATGGACTCTATTAAAGCTAAGTATCAGCTATCTGTTTAATTAAATAAAGAACCCTGCTAATACATGTGTGCAGTTGTGTTGTAGGAAGAGGGTACTGGTCATCAAACAATATCCTCTCCCTTGATTCCTATGGCATAAGACTCTACAGTGTCGACGAGAACATTACAAAGACAATGCTGTCGTCTTACTCGATGATCGCTGACTGAGCTGAGCGTACTGCGCTCGGCTGGAAGTAGAAGATACCATGCGACGGCGTAGCGAAACGTTTCTCGGTGTGGCTATGTCGATGCGGATTGAAGCGACTATCTTTTCGAGAGCTGCAAAACCACCAATGGTATTTGTTCTTTCGGACATGTCCGAAAGATACCATCTTCACATCTTTTCTTATGGTTCCGTTACAAGGTTCCAACCTTACTTTGATGCCTCGCTCTCCGGACGACATCATATTTACTGTAGTCTTCACGTGTTGGAAGTGGCTTCCCCCAATCAGAGCGCTCAACGTCACGCCCGAACTGTTCGCTGATGCCAGACTGCCACAACAAATGGTCAGTTAACTTACTTTTCCTTGTCTGGCTTTTTTCTTGTTGTGTTTGGATTCCGAATCCTAGGTCCGGTTCCTTTATTTCACATTTCATCACATGTGATGAAACACACACACACAGAACGATGGTAAAGAAATTACTCACATTTCGTACACGCCACTAACCAAAGACTGCTGGATTCTTTCGCAGAAGACGCGATTCGGGTTCAAGTATTCAGGTTTATCATCACAGAGATCGGCTTGCAGTAGGTAAACTTCGTACGACATAATGTAAAACCGAACTTTCTGCAGGCAGAAATTAATCTATGTAACTCGTTCTACAGGTACGATAAAATAAGCATTGAGTGTAGAAGTGTCCGGTAGCATTACAGTGTACAGAGCAAAAGGATGTGCAGTCGGCAAGACTCAGTGGAGCAGCGCCTCTGAGGAAGTCCAGCGCAGTTCTGGACGAAACGTAAGGAGCAGAAAAGCTCTTGGACCACGACCTCACATCCCGGAAAGTATATCAACAGCCATGTCTCTCATTATTATTGTTTTCAACTAATTGATTTCAGTGTAATTTTTATTTTTAATCTTTTGGTGCATCATTCTCATCGTCGTATTCACTGTTTTATTTGTTCCTATTTCTGTTCCAATCATTCTTCTTTCTTTAAGAATCTGCATGTCGCCTAAAACCTGTAAAATGAGTTCCAACCAGGAGTGTTCATTGGGCGGTGTCTCATCAGTTTACATAGCAAAAGTGCGACGTTACAGTTCGCTTTTAGCGCAAAAACTGATTATTTTCCGTCTTGAGTTTACTCGTACAGATCGCTTTAATCACTGCGAGCAAAGCAAACACGATTAATAGTTTTGCTGCATATCTCTGACCTCCGTTTTCTCAGACACATTGCACATCAAGAGGTCGTGGTTAGATTAGGACACGAGCGTAAATTCAGGTCTCCAAAACGCTTTGTCTGTCGCAGTCCAGTCATTGGTCATTTATATCAGCTGTGGACAGAGCATATCACATTCTAGTCATATCTGATGGCAGCAGCTTCCAACACTGCTTCCTGTTACAAGACAGCATTTCACCACTTGTGGAGTGACACGTCTTGTTCGTGTGTCGCCTTTAACCAAGCAGTAGCCGAAGTGGCAACATTGTAGCGCCAAGTGACAGACGTCAACTATAAGTAATTTTAAACGGACTATATTTAGCACAGTCCTATGGAGCGGTTCGACAAATTTTGTTCCATTCACAAGTGTAAACTAAAGGCTTACGAGGGTTATTCAGAAAGTAACGAACGATAGGTCGCAAAATGGAAACCACTGTGAAAATCAAAACTGTTTCATTTGCAACGGTTAGCTATACCTTCCAGCTACTCCTCTACACAGTCGCCGCTAAGACTCAGACATCTGTCATAGCGTTTTGTACCAACTTTTCAATTCCCTCGTTATAGAAGACAGCCGGCAGTGCTTTTCGACTATTTTCTACTCTGGACTGCAGTTCGTTGTCTGTGTCAAAATATTGTCTTCATAGCCAGCGGTTCATTTGAACAGAGATGAACCTCAGGGGTAGCCAATTATGAGCTGTGTTGTAGGTGATCAAACACTTCCCACTGAAAACGCTGCAGGAGCATCTTCATTGCCCCTGCAGAGTGCGGCCGAGAATTGTCGTGTAGAACGAACCACATGACAGTTATGGTATGTGTATTGCATAGCTTCAGGCGAAATCTTTCGCCAGGTCCTCATACTTGGCGGGAGACGCTAATTTCTAGCCATCTTTACGTTCTCACTGTGAGCTCAGAACTGAGAAGAGGGACATGATGCAATCAACGTGTGTACTAGACACAGTGCCCAACGTATCTGTGCAAAGCTTCACCAAATTTTCACTGTATTTTCCATTTCGAGACCGATCGTTCCTTACTTTCCGAATAACCCTCGTATAATCCAACACCTTTTACTTTTTACTGTGACCAGTAACAATTTTAATAAAATTTTCAGAAAAAGTGTCTACAAGTCAGTGCTTCCAGCAACAGGAAACAGATAGTTTTGTGTGATCGTAGAAGCCGGCCAATGTGGCCAAGCGGTTCTAGGCGCTACAGTCTGGACCGCTACGGTCGGAGGTTCGAATCCTGCCTCGGGCATGGATGTGTGTGATGTCCTTCGGTCAGTTAGTTTTAAGTAGTTCTAAGTTCTAGGGGACTGATGACCTCAGTAGTAAAGTCCCATAGTGCTCAGAGCCATTTGAACCATGTTTCTGATCGTAGAAGCCTGTAAAGGTGTTTATCGTACTCTTCCCACTTGATGAAAACGATAGTAGGAATGTCGGAAATGACCTGTCGTGTTTAAACGTGGGTACGACCTCATAGCGAGTGAATTTACCTGGCCTGATGTGTAGCAGTAAGCACTATCCAACGCATCTAGCAGCAACGGTGTGCTACATGCAGCCACGAAATAAGGCGCACAAACAATCGTCATAGAAAAGTAGCAGCCAACATGGTCAGAAGACTTGAAAATGACAATCGATTTCAAACCCAACAGGAATTGGCAATGAATGCTGGTCCACCTGAATCAGTTTCCAAGAAAACAATGTGAAGGGAACTGGATGCAATGGCATTCATGGGACAGCAATATGCACGTATACAGATCACAGTAGTATTGCGTACACAGGGTATAAAAGAGCAGTGCATTGGCGGAGCTGTCCTCTGCGCTCAGATGAATTATGTGAAAAGGGTTCTGATGTGATTATGGCCACACGACGGAAATTAACAGGCTGTCAATGCAGAATGGTAGTTGAAGCCAGACGACTGGGACATTCCATTCCGGAAATTGTTACAAAATTCAGTATTCCGAGATCCACAATGTCAAGAATGTGCCGACAATACCACATTCAGGCATTAATTCTCACCACGAACAGTGCAGTGGCCGACGGCCTTCACTTAACGACCGAAAGCAGCAGCATTTGTGTAAAGTGTCAGTGCTAACAGACAAGCAACACTGCCTGAAATGACCACAAATGATTGCAGGACGTACGACGAACGTACCTGTTAGAGCAGTGCAGTGAAACCTGGCGTTAAAGCGCTATGGCAGAAGACGACTGAAGCGAGTACCTTTGCTAACAGTAGGACACCGCCTGCAGCACCTCTCCTGGGCTCACAAGGGAAAAGCCTCAGACACGGCCAACCGATTCGGCTCAAATTTGGCAAGTCGCTTGTGTACAACCTAAAACGAAGGAATCTAAGATATTCTGGGTCAACACCCCCGCAATTTTGAGAAAATCACACCTAAAGGTTATGACGACCAATCGACTCATAATTGGTGGGATCGATAGATAATTGTAAATAGAGCATTTTTAATCATCAGGTATGGGGTCCGAAAAACGCATACTTTTCCAGAAATCGAGGTAAGAAACTTTTACAACTGTCGCTTCTGTATCCACATGGTTAACGCTTTTTCGCTGCCAGCGCCGATAGCGCAACGGCCGAGGTAACTGGTGTGTAATCGGAGAACCCAGGTTCGAATCTGGAAGAAACCTAGCTGATGTTCTTCTTTTCGTATGTATTTTTCCATATATCAATTGATAGGGATAGCAGGGTTAATAAGGTAAGTAAATCAATAAGGAATGATTACAGTAAGGTAGGCAAATAAATTTCTCAAACCTCTTGGGATAGTAAACAACTAAAATGTTAAAAAAAATGGCTCTGAGCACTATGGGACTCAACTGCTGTGGTCATCAGTCCCCTAGAACTTAGAACTACTTAAACCTAACCAACCTAAGGACATCACTCACATCCATGCCCGAGGCAGGATTCGAACCTGCGACCGTAGCGGTCACGCGGTTCCAGACTGTAGCGCCTAGAACCGCACGGCCACTCAGGCCGGCCAACTAAAATGTTACTCCAGATCACTTTACAATGGCTCTTCCAGTCACTGTTACGTGTCCTCACTTTTCCTCGATCGACTAGATGGATGGTACTTGTCATATAAACTTTCGAAACAAATATACTCACGGCACCAGGAACATCTAATGAATGCAATCTTTCGACAGCTACATTTTCCCTTCAGAAGAGTCGGCGGAAAACAAACTTGGTTTACATATTAAAAAAATGTCTTTTTTGGGAATTAATTTTGATGCGTACCACGCATACGATATCATTGTCTGAAAAATCGGTGCTGAAAGTTGGTTATTAATTATGCTGTGAATAGTTATTGCATCCGTGCGGTTGCAATTCACGATGGGTTTCCAGAAACATTGCAATTCTTAAGCCTGGAAATAACGTTTTTAACTTGGCATAGAAATAAACATCACACGGCTGACACACAGGTGTGCAGTTTGGCGGTATTACTTTTACTGTTCACGTCGGCTGACCCTCGCCAACTGTAAACATTGTGTCATATATTGTAGTATTAATTTGCCCACTCCAAGAATCCAATATTAGACAGAACTTGTTATCAGAAACGTGTGATTTTAAAACATTCTCAAGAAATGTTCTGTAAATCGCATTCGGCAGTTTCCCGGATTTGGAGCAGATAATGTAAACATTTTTCAGAAGAATGGCTCTGAGCACTATGGGACTTAACATCTGAGGTCATCAGTCCCCTAGAACTTAGAACTACTTACACCTAACCAACCTAAGGACATCACACACTTCCATGTCCGAGGCAGGATTCGAACCTGCGACCGTAGCAGTCACGCGGTTCCGGACTGAAGAGCCTAGAACCGCTGGACCACCGCGGCCGACAAACATTTTTCAACGTGTCGGTTAAACGATTGACCTCTTCTATAACTCGAGGACCAAATGTAACAGGAAAACCTTAGGCAACACTTTTCCAGAGGCTGTGATGGCATATTGCACCGTGTACGAATGTGTGAGTTTGTTTTTTGAGACAAGGATTCGATTTTCTCCCTTATGCGATAACGTGTGTCGAATGTTCAACCGATACTCGCATCCTGTTTGATCGGTGTTGATCACGTAATCACGATTAAAAACGGTCATAAGTGACGCCGTTTGCGTGCTGAAAAGAGCCGCCACTTTCTGTATATCTTCTATATTTTGTAACTCCTTATGAGAGATGTATTTAGTGACGTGCCGTTGACGAATTTTATACTCCGATTTGAAATTTCTTGCCCAAGATAATGATGCAGCAAACGTAAAATCCTTGTTGGCCGTATATTGAAGCGTTGCACTTGCAGCCCACTCCTGAAGTATTCTCGTTGTTACATTCTCGTCACGACAACGAGATTCGACAAATCGGTCGTATGTCCACTTATTTATCGCCTGGTATTTGTTGTATCTTGTCCCTCCTTTAACGATATCACTTTCCCACAATTTCAAGTCCCTCTTCCATTTCAGGGCTGTTATTTCTCCATTCCTTTCCAGTATTCGTAAGTTCCAATTTGGATGATTCCTGGCTAGCGCTACCGCCTTTACTTTTACTTCAAGGGGTATAGCGCCGTAGTTCAATCGTTTAGTAACCTGTTCGTAATACTCATAGGGAACAGACGAAACACATATTCCCAGTGACTAGGAGATTTCCAAAGTGTTATGACCATTTTGCGATTCACTAGTCGGGATCTTCCTCTGAATTACCTTCTGCTTCGTCTTCAAGGTATAGTACTTCAGTATCAACAAAAGTCATTTCGTTCGTCAGCTCCAAAAATCGCTCGACGATACCCGCTCCTATCAATCTGGAACGCCGAGAAACAGAACTGCCTGCTTCCGATAGTGCATTGATAATGCATCCGTCTTGCACCACTTTTACAAACCAAAACACAGCGTCGGTAACTTCCCGTGCCGCATTCGGAAGGACGACGGTTCAATCCCGCGTCCTGCCATCCTGATTTAGGTTTTCCGTGATTTCCCTAAATCACTCCAGGCAAATGCCGGGATGGTTCCTCTGAAAGGGCACGGCCGACTTCCTTCCCCATCCTTCCCTATTCCGATGAGACCGATGACCACGCTGTCTGGTCTCCTTCCCCAAACCAACCAACCAACCAACTTCCCGTGCCGGCCGGAGTGGTTCTAGGCGCTACAGTCTGGAACCGAGCGACCGCTACGGTCGCAGGTTCGAATCCTGCCTCGGGCATGGATGTGTGTGATGTCCTTAGGTTAGTTAGGTTTAATTAGTTCTAAGTTCTAGGCGACTGATGACCTCAGACGTTAAGTCGCATAGTGCTCAGAGCCATTTGAACCATTTGAGCCATAACTTCCCGCTTGCCGTCGTCTGCGACAGCCTCCCAACACTATGTATTACAGCGCTAGTCGAAGGGTGTACATCCTCCATTATTCAGATTATGCACCTGAAAGACATGACACAACAAACAATAACTAGTTACTATGGCATAAACAGACGAGTTAATTACTGCAAACTACATACAGTACTCGTCATATGTTACTTACGGAAGAACACGGTATTCATTCACAAAACGTATTTCATTCGGCTCATTAACGATGGAAAAATCACTACATGTATCCGCGAGGTTCGCGGCAGCCTAATGACGGAAAACAACTCTTTCCGATTGACTTCTATTAGGCTCGTGCTGGACACCTTCACTCTTCAAGGTTCACAACTATGATATGACGAAGAGGCAACCGGAACAACATAACTGTCCCCGCGTGCATTCTGTCCCTTGCCTTGCTGTAAACAAGCGTCGCGCGGTTGGCTATCTGTGATCCCTCGTGAAGAATTCGCAGCACTCTTACTCGGAGCTGTTTCCATGTTACAAGGCTTAAAAGTTTCATACTTTACTAACTCACGGCGTTTGGGAAATTAGTTTGCCTACCTTATTATTATCATTCCTTATTGACTGACTTACCTTATTAACCCTCCTATCCCTATCAATTGAGATATGGAAAAATACAAACGAAAAGAATAACATCCACTAGGTTCCTTCGAGATTACAACCTGAGTTTTCCGATTACCAGCTAGTTACCTTGGCCGTTGCGCTATTTTTTTATACACAAATGGATAAAGGAAAGACGTTCCTCTTCGGCTACATAAACAGAATAATAGGAAGTCGTGCCATTACGACATAAGGATGCTCCATACTATAGCCCGCTGCAAATTTTTCGATGACTGTCGTCTCGTTGATGTGTTGTTTCCGTTGTTTGTTCAATCTCATAAAAAAAAGGAACTGGAACGAGGTGCTATGGTTATCTTCTCATGTCATCGATAATCCAGCTGCGATACGGATTACGGAATGCGTTAAAAAGAAAATTAGAAAAATATTGCCTGTATTTAGGGTTTTTGATGATCTCACAATGCCGTTCGTTGAGGTAATACCAAAAATCGGGTACTGTCTTTTCGCCATTACCGAATAGGTAGTGAACAGCGTGGCCTCTAATCCACTTCGCAGAGTTCATTTTTGCTCTTGGGAAATACATCTCATCGGGGAAAAGAAGTGATCGGGTAGTTATCCTGTCGGGAGTCTTGCGTGTGAAAAAAGCCAATATCTGACGCACCAAATACCAAACGTCCTTTGCCGACCCGCATTCGAAACGATGTTCATCCGTGTCACTCACTTGGTGTCTGGCACAAAAGGGTGAACCGGCGAGGTGGATGTGATGTAGGCGGGACTGGCACAACTGATTCCCATTAGCAGTTACGTACCATGCAGATTGCACGTCAGTATCAAGGGTGGTGGCATTCACTGCCTGCCACACAGCACGCAACTTTGTAGTGGGGTGTTTACTTTCAATCACATTTGGCGTCCTATTCATTTGCATCGCAGCATATATCGCTCTCGTCATCATCAAGCGTGTGGGTAGTAGTGCGGTATGAATATAGCTTAATTCAAGAAAGAATTGGCAAATGTAGAAGAAAGGTGCTGGGATGTCCGATATCATTACAGGGGGTGCGAGTGGGGTTGGTCGTAAGGCCTCCAGTAAGAGACTTGTGAGGCACGTCCGGCTTCGTCGCCACAGTTGCAGGTGACAGCTGACGAACAGGGCCTTCGCTCTGTTCTGAACATGGCAAAGGCCTAAACCCCCTCTGCTCCTCGGGGAGGGGGGGAGATTAGGGACTCTTAATGAATTTTAAATAACATGCCCGTATTAACAAAGAATCCCAAAACCGCCAACATGCGGTAAGGCAGAGTAGGTGGTATCGGGAGTATCTGTGCAAAATGGGGGATATGTGACGCCAAATAGACGTTAGCATATCGCGTCCGTTGCAGGAGGTCTAGATGTCTAAGACGGTGGTCACTTATTTCTGCTCTCATCTGATTCAATAAACGCCTGTAGTTAAGGGCTGTTGAACGCTTCATGTCAGATGCGAATTCAGTGCCAAGACAGCGGATTGTGTCACTGATTCGTAGCGGTGCGACGCTCTCGTCGGGTAGACCTCTGCCTATAGACAGGGCGCGCAATTTGTGGAGATTGAGATAGCTCCCGGATGAAACGTTCAATGTCAAGTGCTCGAGGTCTTGCGTAGTCCGCTTGAAATGTGATCTTAATTGTGGACTTGCGGTACGAGTGCGCCATGGCACTAACGAGACACGGACGCTTGACACTCACCGCAGCGGAAGGTAAACAGTAAACACTCGCGCGCGCGGTACGCAAACAGGCGGGACACGGGCACGACGACCTTGCCCCACCGCTGCTTACAGAGGACTGAGCTATCGGCGCTGTCGGCGAAATGCGTTTACCATGTGGGTACAGAAGCGGCAGTTGTAAAAGCTTCTTTCCTCGATTTCTGGAAAAGTTTGCGTTTTCGGACCCCATACCTGATGATGAAAAATGCTCTATTTACAAGTATCTATCGATCCCTCCAATTTTGAATCGATTTCTCTTCATAACCTTTAGGGGTGATTTTCTCAAAATTGCGGTGGTGTTGGCCCAAAATATCAGTCCTTCGTTTTAGATTGTCCACAAACGACCTGCCAAATTTGAACCGAATCGGTTGGCCGTGTCTGAGGCCTCTCTTGTCAGAGCATATCGGTTCAAAGCTGATGATAGGGTTCGAGTGTGTTGCAGAATCCACGAGGCCATGGACCCAAGTTCTCAACAAGGCCAACTGTGCAAGATGGTGATGACTCCATAACTGTGTGGACATCCAACTGAGCTAGTTTGAGACAATTTGCAGTCATTCATGGTCGTCATGTTCCCAAGCAACAATGGAATTTTTATGGATGACAATGCGCCACGTCACCGGGCCACTATTCTTTGAAGAGTATTCTGGACAGCTCGAGCGTATGGTTAAGCCATCCAGATCGCCCGACGGCAGTGCCATCCAACACCGATAGGATGTAATTTAGAGGTCAGTTCGAGCACAAAATCCTGCACTAGGAACACTTTCGCAATTATGAACGGCTATAGAGGTAGCATGGCTAATATTTTCGCAGGGGACTTCCAACAACTCGTTGAGTCGATGACACGTCGAGTTACTGCACTGTGCTGGGTAAAAGGAGGTCAGACAGTATATTAGGAGGTATCCCATGACTTTTCTCGGTGTAAAGCTGCACGTCTTCAATAGGCCGGACAATAGCTGACTGAAGTAGCGTGATGTGGTCCAAAGATTGCGATTTTGCGTCTTTTCGAATGGTACAAGGCGTCGAGTGGACAGGCAGCCCAGTCAGACGTTTGATCCACACTGACTGGAGGGTGTAGTCGAGGCCAGAAGTGGTTCTGTGATGTTTTCAGGATATTTTTCGCACCGTGACCTGTTGCCAACCGTTCATATTACTACCGTGACCTGTTGCCAACCTTTCATATTACTATGAGTATGGACCAGGACGTTTATTTTAACTATTCGGTGGCCAAGTGTTGTCCTTTGTTGCACGTCTCCATGACGAGTATGCTGTGACACTCCTGTCTTTCTAGATGGCAACAGCTGTGTTCACACGACTGCACGCATACAATCGCACTTGACTTAACACTCAAGCATCCTTTTGCGCCTCGACTGAACCGCTAAATCATCCGATCTGAATCGCACAGGAAATGTCTGAGGCTACTTGGAACACCAGGTGAAACGTACCGATCAACATCGACGCAGTTTCGCAGCTTTACGGGATCTGATCAGCAATAATTTGCAAATTCAGGGAAACACTCTTTGTACTGATTGAAATTATCTAAATTTAAAAGTTCCAAAACTCACAGAGTGCCCAAAAAAGTGAATCTATCGTGTAACTGCCCACTCACTATGTGTAAAATGTCGATATTAATATTTCTGAAGTTTGTTTCCAAATTGTTTGCAGCATAATATCTAGGACATTTGATTAATGGTTCGTTAATATGTTGTCCATGAATGACTCTTTCTCATATACTTTTTAAAATCTGTGACGTTTAATTTTTAACATTTGTTTGAATTCATTAGACACAAAAAACTGTTACAAATCGGTTACTTCGAGGACAGCTCTGAGCCAGGTGCCCTGTAGCTTGCGTTCCACTGACCCCAAACAATCACCATTTGCGACTTCAGTGGTGTCAAGCGAAAGCTCAGTGGACGACAAGGTGGAGGTCTGTTGTGTTTTCTGATGGAAAGTGGTTCTGCCTCGGTGCAGTGAGGCTTTGTGTTGGTTAGAAAGAGGCCGGTTGAGGACCTGCAGCCAGCCTGTCTGCGTGCTAGACACGCTGGACCTGTATCTAGAGTGCGACGTCCTATGACAGCAGCAGAACTCTCATGATTATTCCAGACATTCGGACTACAAAACTGTACATCAGTCTGGTGATTCGACCTGTTGTGCTGCCATTCATGAACAACACTCCAGGGGTTGCTTTCCAACAGGATAACGCTCGCCCACATGCCGCTGTTGTTAAGTGCTCATGCTCTACAGTGTGTCGACGTGATGCCTTGGTCTGCTCGATCACCAGATCTGCCTCCAATCCAGCACATACGGGACAACATCGGACGATAACGCCAGCGTCATCCACAAACAGCATTAACCGCCCCTGTATCGACCGATCAAGTGCAACAGGCATGGAATTTCATCCCACAAACTGACATCCAGCACCTGTACAGCGCAACGCATGCATGTTTACATGCTTGCATTCAACATTCTGGTAACTACACTGGTTATTAATGTACCAGCATTTCACATTTGGAATGGTTTATCTCACACTTACATTAACCTGTGATCTTGCAATGTTAATCACTCAAATATCTACACAAATGTATTCCCGAAGTTTCATTACTTTATATTACTCATTTTTGGGTATAGCGATTTTTTTCGATCAGTGAATGTACAGGATGATTTTTGCCACCACGTACACATTCTGGGGACTGGTCGATGAGAGGATATGGAAAAAAACGGGTTTAATGCACTTTTGTCTGGAAATGCATGGCTATTCAGTCACACTTTGTTACAGAGACTGCGGTCTAATATGCACTGTACCATACAGCTACAGTATGCATGGCTTCCTCCTAAAGGGTGATACTGTTCCTCATACGTCATGCCCTAGCGCCCTCTCCTGCCATAGTAATTGGTAATGTTCACTTCTCTTGCTGACTCATCTTGTAGTGGATGTGATACAGAGTTGTACACAATGGTTCCGTAATCGAATCGAG
Organism: Schistocerca serialis cubense; assembly: GCF_023864345.2. Lineage (NCBI taxonomy): Eukaryota > Metazoa > Arthropoda > Insecta > Orthoptera > Acrididae > Schistocerca > Schistocerca serialis. Next base: position 823,037,022 of record NC_064641.1, read on the forward strand.
AGCTTGCTAATATGGTGTTTACTTACGAAAAGACAAATGGAACTGGCAGTGGACAGCAAGGTTAGTTATATCAGGAGACCTATCCCCGGCGACAACAAACATAGCATTCAATGTTTGCAACAATGTTTCGCTGTTTGTCTGAGACAGGGTCGTTTCAGAAAGCGGAAAATCATGAAGAAGAAATGTTCGGACACCAGACTTGGAGGAAAATGTGATTAACATAGTTCAAAAAATGGCTCTGAGCACTACGGGACTTAACTTCTGAGGTCATCAGTCCCCTAGAACTTAGAACTAATTAAACCTAACTAACCTATGGACATCACACACATCCATGCCCGAGGCAGGATTCGAACCTGCGACCGTAGCGGTCGCGCAGGTCCAGATTGTAGTGCCTAGAACCGCTCGGCCACTCCGACCGGTGATTAACATAGTGCAAGGCGACTGCTTGTCAGTACCAGGCAGTTGACCTGCCAGTACAGGGTAAGCCAAACGACTGTGTGGAACATTTTCCAAGACAATTGTTACTACCCTTAGCACTTACAACGTATGCAGGGTTTACTAGCGACAGACTTTCCACATCAGGAGCAGTTTTGTCACTGGTTTCTTCAACAGGCAACACAATTCTGGGATCTGTGTCATCCATCTCACTCACAGATGAGGCCACCTTTATGCAAAATGGTATCTTCCACTTCATAACAGTCATCTGTTGGATAGTATGCAGAATCCCCATCGTATGGTGACAGCGAATCATCAGCATCGGTGCTGCTGGAATGTGTGGTCCGGGATAATTGGCGACCATATTTTGGAACCAGTCTTCCTTCCACGTCGCCTAACAGGTCGGAACTATCGGCGTTTCTTGCAGATAGATTTGCCTACCCTGCGGGAAGAAGTGCCGTTGGTGATTCGAAGGGGCCGGCCAGTGTGGCCGACCGGTTCTAGGCGCTTCAGTCTGGAGCCGCGCGACCGCTACAGCCGCAGGTTCGAATCCTGCCCTGGGCATGGATGTGTGTGATGTCCCTAGGTTAGTTAGGTTTAAGTAGTTCTAAGTTCTAGGGGACTGATGGGTTGGGTTGGGTTGTTTCGGGAAGGAGACCAGACACCGAGGTCATCGGTCTCATCAGATTAGGGTAGGATGGCGAAGGAAGTCGGCCGTGCCCTTTCAAAGAAACCATCCCGGCATTTGCCTGGAGCGATTTAGGGAAATCACGGAAAACCTAAATCAGAATGGCCGGACGCGGGACTGTTAAGTCCCATAGTGCTCAGAGACATTTGATTTTGATTCGAAGGGTTATGTGGCTGCTACATGATGGTGCTCCAGCCCATTTTGCCGTTAGCATCCGGGCACATCTCAATCGTGTCTTCCCTGGTCGATGGATCAGACAAGGGGTTCCAGTTGCATGGCCTGCACGTTCACCGGATCTCAATTCGAGCGATTTCTGGTTATGAGGCCATCTCAAAAAGTACTGTGTATGCACAGCCCACTCCAGATGTGGAGACACTGGAGCAGCATATTCATGCTGCCTTTGACGCTGTTCAGATGCAGCCTGGCCAATATCAACGTGTGAGACAGGACGTGCTATGGCGTGTGCACGCATGCATTGAGGCACATGGAGACCATTTTCAGCACATACTGTAACTGTGGCTGCATGGTACAGCGCGTATTAGACCGCAGCCTCTGTAACAAAGTATGATTGAATAAATGACCTCTAGCATGGAAACGAAGCAATTCTGGACATAAATTCATTAGACCGTTTTTGTTCCATATTCTCTCATCGATCAATCCCTAGTGTTTGTACACGGTGGAAAAAATCACCCTGTATATGCTTAATTCTCACATGTATAATCTTTTTTTGTTTTTTGAAATACCGATGGCTAATCATACGTGTGAGAGGCTGACTAACGTTGTTCCAACACTATTCTCCACCCAAAGTTCGTGCAGGACGGCCTAAGTTGTCAATGAAACTGTATATAATTGTTAATTCACGTTAGAGGTGCTAATAATAATAATAATTTAGGCTGAATCCTAATGAAATGCTGTTTTTTGTTTGTAGATGATTTGCATGGTATCATAAAAATGTGCCAAAGGTTCGATGCTGATGCCAAGTGAGATGAGCATGATGGAATGATAGCTAACAATGTGTTGACGCCATTCTCGACCCAGACTTCACGTGGAATGTCATCAGTTATAAGCTAACGAAAACGTTAGTAGTAGCAGTAGGAGAAGTAATAGTAGTGGTACTAGAAGTAGTAGCAATTCACATGATACTCTTTCTACATTACATTACATTTGCGAAAAACGTTACATTTTTTCCTTTTTTTAGTTGGTATAGACAACAACATCACGATGACTGAATGGGTAGCCACTACAGCCCCTGGACACCGAGCGAAATGAGTCAGTCTACCCATTCCAGAGCATCATGCAGTTTTCTACCCTAAGATCGCAGAGATCAGACTCAAATTACAGATGGATGGATACGTGAGTATTAGTAATTCGTATTGGTTCTTATTCTTTATCTACAATAATTAATTCCACTTTCCTATGATGTTTATGTTTCTTTCTCTTTCTTTTCTAGGTGCTATTGATAACGGGTGAGGATATATATGTATGTTCTAAACTGGACCGAATATTAAGATTCATCATGCCCTTAGATGATGAGATGGACAACCTATTTAGCAATATGAGCGCCAATGATTTTCTATGAAAGTACTAGAAAAAAAATTTTTTTTTGAATCTTGCATTTTATTCTTCTTCTTGTGTCAGAGTCAGTATACACACACATACACACTATATACTTATGAGTGTCATTTATTTTATTTATTGTAGAAATTTTGGAACTTGCCACACCATGCCTTCATGCCCTGGCCTGCAACTTTGATGGCACATTCTCAACATCCTGACTGTCACCCATGTCTGTAACTTTCTCCGTGCCCTGAGCTATTGCTGTGGTCTGGAACTTCAACAGCGCACTTTCTGTGGCTTGGGCCATACACCACTACACACTTGCTGCACCCCAGAATGTTGATCTCACCATTGTCGGCTACACATAGGTCTACCTACCAAACAACAAGCAGCAGTAGCTCTCGTACCCATCCACTATTGCTATCTTAGGATAGAACCAGTTAGTCAGACACCAGCTTTAAACTATTCTGTGGTTGCAGGTGCATTTGAGTACCAGACCTTGTGTACCAGTGTAGACAACTCTACTGCAGGTTACCAAGACCCCTGTTTTCTGAAGGTGTGCCATTCAGGAAAATGAAACACTCGAAATCTACGATCTGAGATATCCTGCCATAAAGTGCTATACAATTTTGTGCTGTGAACTGACCCAACCTTTGAAGAAAAACAGTAATGGAGAGAAAACTGTCATTTGTATCTAGGGTAGTTCCGAGACTGCAACTCGAATGTCATACTGGACAAATTTTCCAATGTATAGGAGAGGGCATCTGATGCGCCGCTCACCTGTATGCTCCACTTGGACGTCGGCTCCCCTATTTTTAATCACTCAAAAACAGGGCCACATTAATGTTCAAAATAAAGAAGACGAATACCCAGCTTTGTGCGGTCAGTTCCAGGTTGTGAAAGAAATTACAAGACGCTTCCTGACTGTCTGAGTAAATGCAATGTAGGTGATCATGTTCGCGGATTTTCTCGTAATCTTCGGGATCAACCTAAATTTTAAAGGTAGAATCCGAATTTTTCAGCTCATGCTTAGAGGCAGAAGGAAAGGAAAAAAAAGCCAGAAGAATAAGAGCATAATGTGCAGAAAAAGGAAGAGTTAACGATAAAGCCGTCGGACCCCTTTAATATTAACGTACAACTCCATTCTATTAACATCTATCATTGCAGTTTTATAACCTCCCATGATTTTAATGCAGCTATCATCTAAAATTGTTTAGTCCCGCAGCCCGGGGTGGCCGAGCGGTTCTAGGCGCTACAGTCTGGAACCGTGCGACCGCTACGGTCGCAGGTTCGAATCCTGCCTCGGGCATGGATGTGTGTGATGTCCATAGGTTAGTTAGGTGTAAGTAGTTCTAAGTTCTAGGGGACTGATGACCTAAGAAGTTAAGTCCCATAGTGCTCAGAGCCATTTGAACCATTTTTTGTTTAGTCTCCCTTGTCCTCAGACTAGTTCAAGAAGTGTCTAATGCATTCAAGTCAGTCATTTTCATCGTCTCCGTGTCCTCTCAGACAACTTTCATGGCATCAACCTGGTTGTTCGTTTTGGTTTTTGCTTTTGCCACAAGTTCCTGTGTCCTTCTGACTTTCCCCCTTTTTTTCAACATTTTACGGGTCCGTCGTAATTTATTATCTGTCTCTCGTAATTCTTTGAGCGTTTGTTGATGCACAGACCATTTTGGTTTTCTGTGTTTCTATGGTGTATTGTCATTTTCCTCATCAGTGATGTTTGTTACCTCATGTGGTGTTATAATGTATTTTGATCTTGCCACAGTAATCTGTACGGTTGCTACGTGTGTTTGAGTCTGTTGTGGAAATTCGGTAAGCATTTCGACAGACACGTTTTGTTCCTCTCCGAGTTTCTGTGTTACATGTTTTGTAATTACGGACGGAGAAATTTGCACTCCGGTTCCATCTCGGAAGCACGAGCAGGGGCGTTCATTCTTCGTACGGTAACATCAATTACTGGGTTTAGCAGAAGCGTCTCAGTTCTTGCTATGAGGTCATTTATTAATGCCGGAGTTACCTGTAAAGGTACGACCTGCTGGGCTGTGTGTTCGACTTGCAGGAATGTGCAACACACTTGCATTTATTGGGCCGTTTCTTAAGTTTCTAAGTTTTGCGTCTGGTTGCAAGCGAACGCTTTTGTACAAGTTATTTACTTTCGCACATGGAGATTTTACCGAGCGAGGTGGCGCAGTGGTTAGCACAGTGGGCTCGCGTTCGGGAGGACGACGCTTCAAACCCGCGTCCGGCCATCCTGATTTGGGTTTTCTGTGATTTCCTTAAATAGCTTCAGGCGAATGCCGTGATGATTCCTTTGAAAGGGCATGGCCGATTTCCTTCCCCCTCCTTTCCTAATCTGATGGGTCCGACGATCTCGCTGTTTGCTCCCCTCCCTCAAATCAACCAAACACAAGCAGATTTTCAGTGGTCTGTGGATCTGCAGTTAGCGCAGGTGCTTACAAAAGCTTTAAATTCCTGAATGAATACATATGATGGAATACGTTTTTGTAAATCGGTTCTAACACTTTTCACTCCTTTGCCTACACTGAAGTACCTATTTACTTCCGATCCATTTATCAGTCGTTATCTGCAGAACGGTTCCATAACAGGCACGTTTCTTCCGAAACAGATCCAGTGCCCCTTCAAAATGAACGTAGATAATTCTGTGTCCGTAGACATGCATAACTGATAGCCAGCTCATTGACCTCTCAGTTTGTGTGTATGAAGTATGCAGCTCCTTGAGTTCTATCCATAATAATTCTTGTACAAGCTCCATCACCGTATATTTTAACATATATGGCGTTTTGAAACAAATCGTACTGATCATAGTATGAAGGCTTTCACGACCGGATGACATATCTTCTGGTAAACCTTCCGGGATGTAAAGTCGTGGTCCATGAAACTCTTCAGCTCCTAACGTTTCGTCCAGAGCTGCGCTGGACATCTTCAAAGAGGTGTTTCTCCTCCGGTGAGTCTTGCCGGAGGAGAAACACCCCTCTGAAGATGTCCAGCGCAGCTCTGGACGAAACGTTAGGAGCTGAAGAGTTTCATGGACCACGACCTTACATCCCGGAAGGTTTACCAGAAGATAAATCGTACTGAAAACCTAGTATTTCATTGTCACCCAAATCTATCTTGTCGTGAAACCACTCATCCGACTCGGGTACTTTGGGATATTCGAAACCATTTTGGAATACAGATTTCACGTTGCATTTGTGGATATTGAATTCCGTGTCTATATCAGTCACTGGACAATAATAGCTGCACTGTGTTGTAAACTCTGCTGGCGAGTGTACTGCGAAACTCATAACCACGTACGCCATCGGCCGCGTCCGCGACGGAACTGCTAGACCACGGGCTTAGACGGCACATACACCATGTGATCAAAAGTATCCGAACACCTGGGTGAAAATTACTTACAAGTCCGTGGCGACCTCAATCGGTAATGCTGGATTCAGTACGGTGTTGGCAGACCCTTAACCTTGATGACACGTTACACTCTCGCAGGCATACGTTTAATCAGGTGCTGGAAGGTTTCTTGGGGAATGGCAGCCCATTCTTCATGGAGTGCTGCACTGAGAAGAGGTATCGATGTCGATTGGAGAGGCGTGGCACGAAGTCGTCGTTCCAAAACATCCCACAGACGTTATGTAGGATTCAGGTCAGGATTCTGTGCAGGCCAGTCCATTATAGGGATGTTACTGTTCTGTAACCACTCCGCCACAGGCCGTGCATCATGAACAGATGCTCGACGGTGTTGAAAGATCCAATCGCCATCCCTGAATTGCTCTTCAACAGTGGGAAGCAAGAAGGGGCTTAAAACATCAATGTAGGTCTATGCTGTGATAGTGTCACGCAAAACAAGAAGTGGTGCAAGCCCCTCCATGAAAAACACGACCACACCATAACACCACCACCTCCGAATTTTACTGTTGGCACTACACACGCTGGCAGATGACGTTCAGCGGGCATTCGCCACACACACACCCTGCCATCGGATCGCTGCATTGTGTACCGTGATTCGTCACTCCACACAACGTTTTTACACTGTTGAATCGACAAATATTTACCCTCCTTACATCAAGCGAGGCATCGTTTATCGTTTACCAGCGTGATGCGTGGCTTATGAGCAGCCGCTCGACCATGAAATACAAGTTTTCTCACCTCCCACCTAACTGTCATAGTACTTACAGTGTATCCTGATGCAGTTTGGAATTCCTGTGTGATGGACTGGATATATGTCTGCCTATTACACATTACGACCCTCTTCAAGTGTCGGCGGTCTGTGTCAGTCAACAGACGAGGTCGACCTGTACATTTTTGTGCTGTATGTGTCTCTTCACGTTTCGACTTCACTATCACATCGGAAACAGTGGCCCTAGGGATTTTTAGGAGTGTGGAAATCTCATGTACATGTGACACAAGTGACACTCTATCATCTGACCACGTTCCAAGTTCCTGAGTTCCACGGAGTGCCCGATTCTGCTCTCTCACGATGTCTAATGACTACTGAGGTCGCTGATATGGAGTACCTGGCAGTAGATGGCAGCACAATGCTCCTGATATGAAAAACGTATATTTTTGGTGGTGTCCGGATACATTCGTTCACATTGTGTTTTCGTCAGCGTTGTGACTTAGCCTGGAGATGCTATTCCCACTTTCTCTGTACGTGGTAAAAATGTTCGATGTGCTGCCTCGTGAAACACCAAACACTTCATCCACGTTCTTTACGGTAGCATCCACCATATGACCACTAGTAATTTGCGCTCCTTCGAACTCACGTAGCTTCCACATAATGCACTCTCAGCTACATATACTGAGGTGACAAAAGTCATGGGGTGCCTCCTAATATCGTGTTAGAACTCCTTGCACCCGGCGTAGTGCAGCAGCTCGAATGGCATGGACTCAACAAGCGATCGGATGTCCCCTGTAGAAATACTTAGCCATGCTGCCTTTATAGCCGTCCATATTGCCGGAAATGTCGCCGGTGCAGTATTTTGTACACGAACTGATCTCTCGATTATGTCCCATAAATGTTCGATCGAATTCATATCGGATGATCTGGGTGGCCAAATCATTCCGTCGAACTGTCCAGAATGTTCTTCAGGCCAATCACGAACAATTGTGGCCCGGTAACACGGCGCATTGTCATCCATAAGAATTCCATCGTTTTCTGGGAACACGAAGTCCACGAATGGCTGCAAATGGTTCCCCAGTATCCAAACATAACCGTTTCCAGTCAATGACCGGTTAACGTGGACCAGATGACCCAGTGCAGTCCATTTAACCACAGGCCACACTATTATGGAGCCAACACCAGCTTGCACAGCACTTTGTTGAGAACTTGGGTCCACAGCTTCGTGGGGTCTGCCCCGCACTCAGAATGTACCATCAGCTGTTACCAGCCGTAATCTGGTACATGTGACCAGACCATACTACTCATCTAGCGCCCAACCCATATTGTCACGAGCCGAGGAGAGGCGCTGCAGGCGATGTCGTGCTGTTAGCAAAGGCACTTGCATCGGTCGTCTGCTGCCATAGCCCATTAACGCCTAATGTCACCACATTGTCCTAACAGATACGTTCGTCGTACGTCCCCACATTGATTTCTGAAGTATTTTCACGCAGTGTTGCTTGTCTGTTAGCACTGACAACTCACCCAAACGCCGCTGGTCTCAGTAGTTGAGTGAAGGTCGTCGGCAACTGCACTGTTCGTCGTGAGAGGTAATGCCGGAAATGTGGTATTTTCGGCACACTCTTGACACTGTGGATCTCGGAATTGATTACCTAACGATTTCCGAAATGGTATGTCCCATGCATCTAGCTCCAACTACCACTCCGTGTTCAAAGTCGTGCAGTCGTAATCACGCCGGAAACCTTTTCACACGAATCACATGAGTGCTAATGACAGCTCCGCCAATGAACAACCCATTTATATCTTGTGTTCTCGATACTACAACCTTCTGTGTATGTGCATGTCGCTAACCCGTGACTTTTGTCACCTCCGAGTATTTTCCGCCTTATGAAATCTTTTTTAGGCAAAAATATTTCGCTATTCGCCCGTCTTCAATAACTTGACACCTGAGAGCATTGGTCTCTTTTAACCCGCCAGGGTAGCCGAGTGCGGTAACGCGCTACTTCCTGGACTCGGGTAGGCGCGCCGTCCACGGGTCGAATCCGCCCGGCGAATTAACGACGAGGGCCGATGTGCCAGCCAGCCTGGATGTTGTTTTTAGGCGGTTTTCCACATCCCGCTAGGTGAATACCGGGCTGGTCCCCATGTTCCGCCTCAGTTCCACGGTTCGCAGACATCTGAACACTTTCGCACTATTCCATGGAGTACTCGAAGCAGACATTTAGGGTACACTAATTCCGTGCCGGCCTATGTGGCCGAGCGGTTCTAGGCGCTACAGTCTGGAACCGCGCGACCACTACGGTCGCAGGTTCGAATCCTGCCTCGGTCATGGATGTGTGTGATGTCCTTAGGTTAATTAGGTTTAAGTAGTTCTAAGTTCTAGGGGACTGATGACCTCAGATGTTAAGTCCCATAGTGCTCAGAGCCATTTGAACCATTTGAACTAATTCTGTCCCAGGGGGTACGGGGTGGCGGCAGGAAGGCATCCGGCCAACCCTTAAACATTAACATGCCAAATCCGATTAACGATGGCGTAACTGTGGGACAAGGCTCTTTTGACCTCTCAACATTGTGTCAAAAACAAATCGCGAACTAAAAACAAGTAACTTCACGTCAGGAGTGCTGCGTAGTGCAGCAGGCTGACTGTGAAATTTTAAAGCCAAAGCAAACAAAAGTAAAAAAAAAAAGTGTGGCAATTTTTTTCCATGCGTGAGTGTCTTAAGGTATGTGTCAACTAATCAGTACGTTGCCTCAGTGTTTGTTCCAATGAGAAAGCAACAACAATATATCTTTTGGCCACATATCGTTTCACCTCTAAAGTTACGAGAATCAAATGGCTGGTCATACTGTGGAGTATTCATTGTTAAGTGACTCTTTGAGATGGATAATCTGTAGGAATATTAGCTTTTACAATGTTTTGGAACCATTTCCTGTAATGTTTGTTTTTTCTTGTAATTTGGTGCTGAGCCGTGATGGACATTAAATAGTTCTGTAGGGAAAGAGGGCGGGAGGGAGATTGCGTTGTGATCTTATTGACCAAGGAGCCAAATGTAACTGTAGTTTCTCGCTGCCTGACGTAGCTGATGGTCCACTTGGTTATGTGCGTTATGTCTGTCGTTCTCTCACTTGTCTTGTTTACGACTGCAAGCTTCTTCGTCGTCCAATTCCAAGTTTCGCTTTGGTTTCTGCAAATGAATACGCAAGTGCAAGCGTGCCTACCAAGTGATATTGCATGCAACACGAAGTTCATGAAACATTGAGTGAGTCATTATTTTATGTATCATTTCTCCCGTAGGTATCGTTTCATTGACAATTTCATACAATAACGCATTTGTTCTGGTTCCTAGCGATCGACTGTGGTTTTCTTCTGGATTGTTGTCTAGTTGTTATGCGGGTATTTATATTCTACAGCTCTCCGTTCAGGAGGCGTGGTGAGCGCTCTGTAAAGTTTGAGACAACTAAAGATTCGTTGTCTGGTAATTTGCTTGAATGTTGTTCAGTTCTAAGTAGACTTTTCACACATGGATTACTTCAGCATATTCACTACGAACTACTTGGAACTGAGCAACGTGTTTATGGCTACATCCTATCCTGGAGATGCAAATCAAATAAACAACGAGTGACTAATAGCATTTTGATTTTTTTTTGTAGTATTCTTAACTTTTTGTGATCAACATCGCAGCGCACCGCCATTGTGAATCCTTGAGTTCTAATCTTCCTTGCTGATGTACTAACTCTATTTTTTTGAAACGTACTTGAAGAAGTATTTTTCTGCAGATATACCGGCCCGCACAATTAAGGTGTGTTTAGTAATGTCATTAAGTATTGCCAAGGTGGTTGCAGTATGACGCTGTTTGGTATATATGTAACTACTGATTAGTTGCGTTTTCTCTGTTCGACATAAATTCATTCCAGAGTGTTCTTTTGAAAGTAGTGTGTACCAAGTGAATTTTTCATGCCAATTGCGCTTCACCATTAGTTTGTGATCTGCAGCGACACTCATGCACAATTGTTTTCTTGTGTCTGTTTGTTGCAGCCTGCTGTTTTTAATGTAATCTTGGAGCGCTCCTAACAATACGAACTGCGACATTTATTTGTACTTGTTGGTCACCAGTAACAGTAATGTAATCCCGTATACCCGTGTAATTACTTGGGCCCGTTGTACATCTCGCATGTTGGTGACTATTATACGACATCGTATGCATACTCGCGACATACACTCATGTTGTCGAAATCCGTATACCTGGGAATTCTAGGTAGTGCTTTTTTTAAAAGTGGCTCCAATAGGATTACATTTAGGGTCGTGAACAACGGATAGCCCTGTCTTAACGTCTTATTATGTGTTTAAGCCCCGTTAATTGGCCATTAACTTTCCATTTAGAGTATGTTCCACATAAGCATTTTTTGTATTATGTACAGCAAATATCGTTTAATTCCATATGTTTCAACATTCTAAGCAAGAAAGCGTGATGCGCCTGTCGAACGCCTTACCGAAAACAAGAAATGCTTGGCACGTTATGGCCTTGCAGGCCCACGTGATGCACGAGATGTTTTTGCACTCTGTTAGCGTATTTAGCATCCGGCGTCTGGTTACAGCACCGGACTGATACTGTCAGCCACTTTCGAGAGTATGCGTTTTATCCTGCATGTGAATAATTAGAAATCTGAAGAAAACAGCGCGGTTGGCCAATAGTTTGACAAGGTTGTCGAACGAGGTCTTCTTGGTATAAATACTACTAAACCTTCTGTGAGCTGCGAAGGATAATTTTGTTGAAGACTAATTCGTTGAACATCTTTCTAATTTTTGCAACAGTGATGTGCCTAGTGAACATAAAATTTAACTGCCACTCCGTCTACGCTTGCCGTTTTTTTTTTTCTTTTTTTTTTTTTTCGTGCATCAGCTCTTATTTTCTCTATTTCCACAGACATTTTAGTCTCTAATAACGTCGTGTTGTCTATCGTAGTAACCGTTGTTTCTATGTTTCCTACCATATTCTGTTGTGCAATTTTATTAATTACCGGTTCTGTAAAATATTCAGAATAAAGGTTCATAACGTAGTCCTTGATAACAACTGTGTGTTGTACACATTATTCTGTGGGTCCACCAGTTCAGTTATCACTTCCTGCTTAGCTGTTTTAGTTTCACGAATAATGTGATATACGTTAAGAATAACGTGCCCTAACTTGAATGCCGTCCAAGGATAGCCTCTGATTACAATTAATTTGGCTTTTGTACAGTTAATCCTTTGTGCATTTTGGGAGGCTTGGTGTTATCAGCTGCGTCCGCGATACTACACTATCTTTTTTTTTTCAATTCATTTTCTTCGGTATTGTTCGTTGCATTTGTTCGGGGCGAATATCCTATGACATCCGCTGATTAATTCACTCAGTTTTTTTATTACAGCGGGCAGCTAACCCTCTGACCAATCACGTTGAGCTACCGTGCCGACTACGCTGTCAGCATATGTTGGTAACCCTCGGTTACATTCATTCCAGGCTTCTAAGTCTGCAGCATGTAGGTAATTTGTTAATGCTTTGATTTAACACACAATTCGATTCTATTAAAACTTGCAGATTTGTAACACTACATGACGGTAGCGGAGCTATGATCTCACGTTTACTAACCTTTGTGCTCAGATCAGTTCAAGGAAGTGTCTAACGTATATTCAGGTTTTCGTCTCCGTTCCTTGCTCTTCAGCGTTCGCGTCATCGATCTGTTCGTCCGTTTTGGGTTTTGGTTTTGCCTCATGTTCCTCTGTCCGTGTGACCTCCCATCTTTTTTTTAACATTTTACCGATCCGTCGTAGTTTACTTTGTAACTCTCGTAACTCTTCGCGTGATTGCTGTGCGGACCATTTTGGTCTTCGGTTTTCTGGGATGTTTGTGGCCTCTTGGTATTTTAATGTCTTTTGATGTCGATGTGGTAGTTTGTATTACTGCTACTTGTGTTTGAGACTAGTGTAGAGTTTCGTTTTTCCCTTTCCAGGTTTCTTATTTACGTGTTTTGTGATTATAGAAGGAGGGATTTTCACTTTATCTGATTCAGTCTCCGACGCACATATAGGAGCGTCCATTGTCCTTATGGATCAGTTACTGGAATAAATGGAGGCGTCTCTTTTCTGGCTATGAGGTTATTTGTTAGTGCTGAAGTTACCTGTAAAGATACGACCAGTTGTTCTGGAGTGTGCACTCGTGTCACAGGAGTGCGGTAGAAATACATACACTGAAGAGCCAGAGAAACTGGTACAGCTGTCTAATATCGTGTAGGGTGCCCGCAAGCGCACGGAAGTGACGCAGCACGACATGGCATGGACTCGCCTAATGTCTGAGGTGGTACTGGAGGGAATCGGCACCATGAATCCTGCAGGGAGATCTCTTCTGAACAGATGTTGCAAGACATCCCATAAGTGCTCAATAATGTTCATGACTCGGGCGTTTATGCCCAGCAGAAGTGTTTAAACTCAGAAGGGTGTTCCTGGAGCCACTGTGTAGCATTTCTGGATGTGTGGGGCGTCACATTGTCCTTCTGGAATTGCCACGTCTGTCGGAATGCACAATGGATATGAATGGGTGCAGGTGATCAGACAGTATGATTACGTGCGTGTCACCTGTCAGAATCGTCTCGTGACGTATCATGGGTCCCGTATCACTCCAACTGGACATGCCCCACACCATTACAGAGCCTCCACCACCTTGAACAGCCCCCTGCTCACATGCAGGGTCCATGGATTCATGAGGTTATCTCCATATACGTACACGTCTATCCGCTAGATACAATTTGAAACGAGATTCGTCCGACTAGTCAACATGTTTCTCGTGATGAGCAGTCCAATGTCGGTGTTGAGGAGCCCAGGAGGAGCCTAAAGCTTCCTGACGTGCAGTCATCAAGGGTACACGAGTGGGCCTTCGGCTTCGAAAGCCCATATCGACTATGTTTCATTGAATGGTTCGCACGCTGACACTTGTTGATGGCCCAGCATTGAAATCTGCAGAAACTTGCAGAAGGGTTGCATTTCTGTCACGTTGAACTATTGTCTTCAGTCGTCGTTGGCACCCTTCTCGCAGAATCTTTTTCGGGCCGCAGCGATGTCGGAGATTTAGTGTTTTACCGCATACCCGATATTCACAGTACACTCGTGAAATGATCGTACGGGAAAATCCTCTCTTCATTGCTACCTCGGAGAAGATGCGGGATGTTTCCACTGTTGACTTTGCCGTGTGCCCTCAGGCTATCACAATGCTGTTGGACGTATTCATCCTGTTGCATGATAACGCCCACCCTCACACTGCCAATCGGACGATAGCTACGCTTCAGTGATTTCGTTGGGAAGCACTGCAACACCCTCCATGCAGCCCAGATCTTTTACTACGTGATTCTCACATCGTTGGCCACCCGAGGAAAGACATGCACGGACGTCGGTTTGAGTCAGATGAGGAAGTGCTAAACTGGGTGCGATTTTTGATCCCTCACCGGCTGACCGCGACCTACAAAACAGGAACTGATCGTCTCATCTCTCAGTGAGATAAATGCATTAACACTTGTGGTGACTACTTTTGAATGGAGCCATTCCATGGTCCCATTGTGGTGGGTGTTCAGTTTGCATTTGAGTGGGACCTGTAATAAGGTTTCTTCCCATACCATTGACATATGAAGCTCAGGAGAAATTGCTATTGAACTGATTCTATATCTAGAAAAAAGACTTAACTCCGAGATCAGGTCCAGAGGACCACGGAGTGCCTGCTATAGGGCGTCATTCAGATGCTTTATACAGGGGAGTGGGATCGTCTTTCCAGCTTTTGAGCCGCTACTTCTTATTCAAGCAGCTCCTCATTTCGCACTGAGAGGCTGAGTGGGCTCTGTTCCAGTCCTCCAACCGTGGAACAATTTTCAGTAGCACTAGGAATTGAAAGAATTTTACTAAACCGAATAAGTGAAAAGATAGAAAAGGAGCTGAGTGAAGAACAGCAGGGGTTTAGGAAAGGAAGAAGCACGATCGACTTGATATTTTCTATCTGTCAACTGATGGAAAAAAGTTGCTAGTATAACAAAAGGGTGATAATCGTCTTTACACACATAGAAAAGGCATATGACTCAGTTAACAGGGAAAGACTCTGGGAAGAAATGAAGAAGATGGATATAGAAGATGGATACATTAATTTAATAAAGACAATGTACAGAGGACACAATTGTAGAATTAATTGTATAATTAGAACACCATTGGGGAACTCTGAATGCTTCGAAATAAGACAAGGACTTAAGCAAGGAATTATTCTATCTCCTGAACTTTTTAATGTTGTGACGGATGGAATGAATAGAGCAGTTAATGATATAGTAAAAGAAAAAGACAAAAAGATGAGCTTTGCAGATGATATGGTAATATGGGGTGATAAAGAGGTAGATGTACAGTTACAACTTGATGCATGGAGGGAAATAATGAAAAGGTATGATTAAAAATAAATAAAGATAATAGTGAAGTAATGGTGTTTGGAAGAGAGAAAGGGATCAATGGAAATATTGCCCTGAATGGAAAACCCCTCACAGTGGTAGAAAGTTTCACTTATTTAGGGAGTGAAATATCTGGGGATGGAAGAATAACCAACGAAATTAATAGGAGGTTACAGAAGGGAGGCAATTTCTACCAAACTATAAAACACCTGATTTGGAATAAGGAAGTTTCAGAAAAAGCAAAACTCCTTATGTATAAGAATTATTACTTCCCTGTTGTCACCTAGGATGGAGAAACACGGACAATGACAGAAAGGGAGTGGAGCAGACTGCAAGCAGGGGAAGTGAAATTTCTCAAAGCAGTTAAGGGAAAAGCAAGAACGGACAGAGCAAGGAATGTAGAGATTAGAAAGGACCTTAAACATGAAAGAATGAGAGAAAAAATTGAAAAAAAGAGATTAAGATGGTGTGGGCATGTAAAGAGGATGCATGGGCAGAGACTCCCCAAAATTATGGAAGAACTATAGATGGATGTAAAAAGACCTAGAGGGCGCCCAAGAACATGGTGAAAAATGGGAGTGAGAATATCTGTGGAAAGGAGAGGTGTCATCTGGCAGCAAGTGGAGGAAGAAAAGTGGTGGGAGGACCGAGCCAAATGGAGAGGACTCGTCAGCACCCAGATCCGCCAGTAGCTGGAGCAGGATCCAGATATAGATAGATAGATAGACTAGTACATAAGTACAATGTTAGTACTTTTGCATGACTATTCAACTAATGTTTGGTTGTTTTCCAAGTGTGTATACTGCTGTTGTTGTGCATGGAATGAAAAAAGACATCTCTTCTGCGAAATATAGATCGAAATGTTGGCAGTACACATTCTTCCAAACTGTGAATGTATTCCTAAACGTCAGTCTTGGATGAAATTTCAACCAATTCTCCCACTCTGTCTGTAGTTATGCAAATAGCCATGATTAGAGGTATATCATTCGACTTTGTGCAGTGGCTACAACCTGATTTGGAGATTATTAGTAGTGAGGGTTATCAGGTCTCCACCAATGTGCAGATAATTTATTTTTGGTCAGCCCATATCACCAAGCCCTAGAAGCCTTTACCATATGGAGGTGCTGGAGGTAGAACATGATATGTGCTTCTGATTTTGGGTCGTGCTGGCTTGTTTCCTTATTGGCTGGGAGTGATGGAAACCAGTAACTTGAAGGCGTCATTAGACAGTAACTCCAATCGTTGACATATCTGTGTTTCTGACAATTCCTGTAGCTGGCATGAACAGATTTTTGATGCTTGCATCTAAAATGGCTTTATCTTGGTTCCCAGAATTTGCTTTAGGCGTCCTCATTTTTTGTGAGCATAAAGACCTTTCTTAATACCTAGATATTGTCATTTTTGCAATTACCTCCGAAATGCCAGTTACTTCTGCAGTACGAATGGTAGGGCTACTGCATTTTCATATGCCAACAATGCAGTCCTTAGTTACCTGAAGATAAGTAAGGAATGGTTTGACAGGTACTCGTTCCTGTTACTCATTTCTCCTCTTTGTATAGTATTGATGCAGTTGTTAATAATGTAACACATGTTCTAATCTCATTGTATCATCCTCACAGAAACCTTCCTTGAAAGATAGTGATGGATTGGGACAGGTCATACCTTACATTTTTGGGACCAACATAAAAAGTGAGTCAAATATTAGGTTTTGAAAAGGTGCTGTGTAAACTACAACATTTCACCAACAAGATTGGTGCCATTAGAGGTGACAGGAGAATTATGAAGGAGAACCCATATTACAATGTATCAAGTGGTCAAAGATGAATGATTAATTGGAACAAAGTAGAACAGTGAACACATATTATAGGCCAGTTTAAACTGTCAAGAGTAGGAAATGTACTTAAGTGAGGAGAATTAAAAGCTATACAAAGTAGAACGTTATCCCCATGAAAGGACACAACTAAGGGCAAAACATTATATGCAAAATAAAAAAATAAGAATTCTGTCAACTGTATATGGCTTATACTGACCACTGTGCCTTAAAAATTTTTAATAAAAAGAAATATTCTACGTAGTCGTCTTACATGATGGGCGCCATTCTATCAAGAACTTAATTTTCATGTGGAAAGCATAAAGAAGTCAGAGAGCCTATTTCTTGGCTCATTGTGCTGACTTCCTGCTGGGTTGAAAAGGAGAAAGCAGTAGGAAAAAACGGAAGAACATCAGTTTTCTTTTTGAAAATACATGTGCTTGAAAAGAACTTTGAAGCTTTTCTCGAGAGTCACAAACTGTGCAATATAATAATACGAAACTTGCAATGATGTACATTAGTTATATACCACTTTATAGACGTCTTTTGTTAGAGACAAGGTACCACATCCAACGGCTTCATTGCTTATAGAATCAACAATGGGAAAGTTAAGAGATTGTACAACAGCAATGATGCAAATAGACTGTTGGAGAAAAAGATTCCTGTTAAAGAGGAAATTTTCTGTGGTAACTGGTAAAAGGTTACTCCTGTAATGTTGATTGGTCAACAGGATGATTCTATTTTGGAACATGAATAATAAAAACAGATTTAATTTTACAGCATTGTAAACTGAAGTAATACGGAAGGATAAGTAAACCAAAATTCACTATCACTGTTGCACAAAAATAATGATTATGGCATTATTGGAAAGTACAAAATGTGTCTTAAATGGAAATGGCTGTTATCTTGATTGGCCAAATTAAGTCCTGGGTTAAGGGTGGGGGAAATACGAAAGATATTACTCAGCTATAGTTGGATAAGAATGTGAAATGTTTTGTTGAGTATAATAGCTTCGTGTGGCTCAACATCCTGGTACATGTCTCTCAATTCGATACTGATGTGTTGGCAAATGTGCCAACACCTTGTAGATAGAGGAGGCCGAAATGCGCGCTATCTAACGCAGACGGGCGTGAATTCTGGAACAGGATAAGTAGTGAATTCTAATAAGAAAAGTATGCAGCTCCTCGAATACTTAACTTTTATTTATCCTTGTTGTGAATACATCGTTCTTCTTGTTGAGACATTTCATACGATAGCTATCAAACTATGTAAGGCTAATGGCGCCTTGCTAGGTCGTAGCCATGGACTTAGCTGAAGGCTATTCTAACAGTCTCTCGGCAAATGAGAGAAAGGCTTCGTCAGTGTAGTCGCTAGCAAAGTCGTCGTACAACTGCTATTCCGTATCTCGAGACCTGCCTTGTGGTGGCGCTCGGTCTGCGATCTCACAGTGGCGACACGCGGGTCCGACATGTACTAAATGGACCGCGGCCGATTTAAGCTACCACCTAGCAAGTGTGGTGTCTGGCGGTGACACCACATTCCTCCTCCGCAAATCAGCGAACGGTCGTGTTATAAGGCTTCCGCCCGCCGTGGGGAGGACCCCATGTTGACGTATGCGATGAGGTGGGGAGCCTAACAACAGGCGAGGCTGCGCCACCCGCACCCGGCCATTCGGTCCGAGGGGAGCTAGGAAACGCCTGAAAACCTAGTCCAGGGTGCACGTCAACATGCGGTGTATGCGCCCGTAAAGAGACAGGAGGGTGTGGGGCGGCGGATAAGTTTGTAGAAAAATAAATTGCTGGATAAACGCTTGCATGTAGAATCAGTTTCTGGCTTTTAGAATGTTGTTAATGCTGTCTTTCGCCGTTCTCAACACTGGCTCTCTATTTACTTTTTTGGCACCCAGAAAGTGATTTAATAAAACCTGGAACCAGTAATTAGAGATCCTAGTGCCCACTTCATTTGAGATACCATTATAGCTGCAGCTTATAGCTCTGAGGAATTAGGAGATTGTCCGGGATTTCTAATCAAAAACGGTTTTCCAAAATAGTTGAGTATATTCTGAAATTCACTGATAAAAAACACAAGTATCCCTACAACCTAACTAACAGAGCAGTTCAGAGTCTAATGCGCTGATGCAACTATAAATGTCCGAATTAAATGTTAAAAAGAATGCTCGCCATAATTTGATGAAAATACTTCATCAAACGCCACGCTAAATATTTGGTAGAATGTCTGTCCCGCGACGGCGCGTGAAAATACGACAATACGCAAACTGAAGCTAGATAATGAAAATCATTCCAGAATTAACACTTCACATGAAATGTTTTCATGGTTCCGCGTATCTCTAGTAACTTAATACGGCACCCGAGGCTGTTTGTAGCAGATACACTGATGCAACGCGACTACCGACACAGATGGCGTGTCATTCAGCGTCTGGAGAGAACTGGGGCCTTCCTTCCTCGCGCAGCGTTCTTATATATAAAGCCGCGGTGCGGACGGCGAAGGGAACGCCTCATCTTTTCGGCTCTCTCGACTAGCCGCTGGGCTAGTAACGCACCACTTCAAGTTACATAATAATTTATAGCTTCTTTTGCTTATGGCCGATGAAGCTTTTAATTTAAACGTGCATTCAGCACGCAGGTAAGTATTGATAATAAAATTTTGACGTGGCTAAGTTAAATACTTTGGGCGAGAGAATTAATTAAATTACACTGCACGCAGTAGATGAGCTCTGAACTGCCCCTTTTGAGATCCGCTATCGCTATAATTTTATAGGTATTAAAAAGAAACTTTACACATCTTCATAATCATAGCAGACCTCCAACCTATTTAAATCTAAACATCCTAGCCTTATTTATTAGCCTACTTAATCTATCTTGCTTCCTTCAGTTTTGAGATGAAAACCACAAAATCATGAATTTCCACTAAAGTCTTAATTTGTGAAATCCAAAGTACTGTTATTATTAAATCATTATGAAAGATCAATCTAAATATAAATTTTGAAGTCTCTAGCTCTTTTCTGTTGCGCCAATGATTTTTTCAGAAAAACGTCCAAATTTCGAAAATGACTTAAGTTATCAAACTGATATTCAACACACATTAATTTAGTATTATTCCTGACATGCCAGAAAAGTTTTAGGTCATTTGCTTGATTTTTAAGGTATTGTGCAACATTTATGACGTCAGAGCTAGTTACAGCAGACTGGCTGGCACACAATGGAAACTGATGTGAATTTACTACAGCGTGAGTAGGCTGCTTCCCTACATCACCCTCTACTTAAATTTTTTGTTTATGAATGTTAATGAATGAAAAAAAAATTTAATTACAAAAAGGGAAGCAAGAGTACAGTTTAACTTCCTATGAAAATCAAAATTGAAATATAAACCTGTAGAAACATTAAAGAAAACTGATTACCTACATTAATTAGTTAAATTGTAGGCATGTTCACTGCCTTTTAAACAATGTCATTACTCAAAATTTTAAGCAAAGTCAATGAAATATTTTGGCATACATATTGCCTTAGACAAACAAACACATACAAATTGAAAAATTATGAAAATCTTAGATCCATTAAATACATTAAATACATTTTTACATACACAAATTCAAAGAAAATAACATGATACATAAACAGATGATTATCTCTTAGCAGTCTTTTCTAAACCTGAAAGAAAAGTTCACAAATAATTTTTACACACGTAGTTGTAGCCACTTTGGCTGGCGTCCTACACTTCCATTCACAAGGGTAGAGGAGGGGAAGTTGCTATGGTGTGCGTCCTTCACGTTCTCTCTAAATCACATGGGGGAAAGGGGAGGGGTCACTGTGATTTGTGTCCAAGTCACTCCACGCTTTCACGCAGCTACCAGACTGCCATTATCTGGTTTGTCCTGCAGAACAAACAAAAAGAGTGCCTCAGACTCTGTTCACTTAATATCTAAGGGTGGGTCACAATGAAATGGGGATATATACATTTTATCCTTCAATATTTTGCTGGAACAAAGTTAACAGAACCTTTTTAATTTTCTCTCATGGTTACTTAATTGTCATAAAATCGGCAAACAAATGGCTCAAAACGCCTTTAGTCACATACTAGAGAAAATTTATGCTCTTAAGGCATACAACCATAAATCATATTTAATCTGAATTTATTATTTCTGGGCCGGAACACTGAGCCAATGCTCGGTACATTCCTGATACATTTGTATTTTATTTACTTAACTGACTCATTTTTGATTACTTTATTCTTAGAGATAGTATGAGTATGATTAGTGGTTGTTTTCTCAGCTTCCATGTACATGTGAGTAACTTTTGGTAATAGTACAGTTGTGAGTGTTCAAAACACACTACGTTTAGTTGACTACAAAATCCACTTATTGGTCCTCTGCTGTTGCCAGTTCCACATATGCAATTAGGTACTTACTTACTTTGAAGTGTATTTATGCTGAGCTAAAATAATGTTTCACGTCTGTCAGTATGTTATTTATTTACTTTGCTAGTGTATGTACTTATTTAAAACTCACTCTATTAATATTTAAAGCATAGGATAGCACATTTATTTCATATTCATAGTGTACTGCAGCTGATTAGTTTGCTCACGTGGCAATCCATTTCCACTCGATCGGACGCTGAAACCTCAGGTAGTCTCTCTCGGACCTACCACTCAAGTGCATCAAGTAAATATGGACGAGCGTAATGCTAAACTCCTTAAACCTATAGGACACCATGAGCTGCTCTGTCTCATCTAACATAAGGGTACCTATGGTCGCATTCACGCCTCCAACTCATAACCTCAATACGTGTAGGTGTATCCTGTCACACACTACACTAAAATAATGGCCAGCTCCAACCTTATAAATACTTCAGGGACGTGTCCTTCACGTCTCAACCACAAACACTGCTCAATTCTATTACACTGCCTTTCCTTGCTACACCAGGTGAGTTTAATCTTACAACTTATCTGCACATTTTTCCTAACACTAAGCAATCTCTTTTACTATTTCTTAGTTAGCTCTAATGCATACACTAGGTTTCACTACTACTTCAGATCCTGCTTGTACATGAATTCATATATCTTTTTAAATTACTGTTGGTGGACCATTTCCAATAAAACAACACTTTGTACTTACTATATTACCAGGGTACTATACATAATTGTTACTCAAATACATTTGTATCTTAATTACGTCATACTTCTCTATTGTTTGTCACTATTAGGTTTGTCACATTAGGTATTTTTCTTCACTAATTGGTAGATAGAATGGTTACATAACTCATGGCTTGATAGCCATGACAGAAAATTTTCATGTCTGGAAAGAAAAAGGTCGAAATTTTTGTGGATAGGAAAGATGAAGAATGAGTGAGACCTGAAATGGAAAGAAGATCTCACACAGCTGGGACTGCACAGCTGCCACACTGTGTAGAGGTTACAGAACAACCTCCTCCCTACAGCATTCATTAGCTTAATGCTGGCTTGATAGTCATAACGGAAAATTTTAGTATTTGGAAAGAAAAAGTCGAAATTTTTGAGGACAGGAAAGAGGAAGAATGAGTGAGACCTGAAATGGGAAAAAAGATCTCACACAGCTGGGACTGCACAGCTGCCACACTGTGTAGAGGTTACGGAACAACCTCCTCCCTACAGCATTCATTAGCTTAATGCTGTAAAGAAGAGTTAGAAATTTTAGGTGGATAGAAAAGATGAAGAGTGAGTGAGACCTGAAATGGGAAAGAAGATCTCACACAGCTGGGACTGCACAGCTGCCACACTGTGTAGAGGTTACAGAACAACCTCCTCCCTACAGCATTCATTGGTTTAATGCTGTAAAGAAGAGTTAGAAATTTTAGGTGGATAGAAAAGATGAAGAGTGAGTGAGACCTGAAAGGGAAAGAAGATCTCACACAGCTGGGACTGCACAGCTGCCACACTGTGTAGAGGTTACAGAACAACCTCCTCCCTACAGCATTCATTCATAACCTTTGACCACGCCACGTCGATCTGAAAATACTTTATGATGCCTTTTTAGAACCTGTCTCAGTTCTTCCTTCTGATTGGCTGAAATTTTATCGATTTCCTGCAATTTAGCTTCTATTTTGTCTAAAATAATTGCTTCTTCTTCTGTGTTTAGCTTACTTGTACCAAGATTAACATCGTCGTCCCAATACCTCCTATTTTTCAGAACTCGTATAGGCAGCTCCCAAGTTCCATCATCAGTCACTACATGCTTATCACTAAAAGGGACTGTAATTACTGCGGTTATTGGCAAGACCATTTTTAACTGGCATCTTTCAAAGTCAACAACACTCTGATATTTTGACAAGAAATCTATGCCAATTAAAACCTCAATACTGAGATTGTTTACAATTAAACATGGATGATCAATTAAATTACCATTAATGTTAAAGGGCAGTAAAGCTTCTTGCTTTACCGTTTTTGACACCTTGCCAGTAGCACCAATTATTCTTAGTCCTGATACCCTCATTACTGTAAGCTTGTCTTTACCAGGTAATGCATCAAAGAAGGACTGAGATATTGCACTCACCTCACTTCCACTGTCTAAGAGACAACGTACATTGATACCCAACATATTCACTATTATTATAGGGTGGCTTATTCTAGGTCGTACAGGTGGTTCCTCACATTCATCTAGTAGTTCCTTTTGGATTTGTCTCCAACTAAAGTGATCGACATCTGTCTTCATTACATTTAGGTCACAGTGTGTAGGGGTTTCCTGAATTACATTTTCAGCTGCCTTTTCCAGTCGGTCTATTAATTTTAAATCGAAACACCGCACGACTCCATTACATTTAGTTTGCTGAACATGACCCAAATTACTGTAGTCTGAGCGATTCTGCGCCTCCAGACCGGGCATAACACTAGTTACAGCTAAACCACTTTTACTATTTTCGTCGGGTTCCTTCTCCAGTGACAACTGGTCACAGCTACTGGGTTCATCGGCCCTCAACAGCCTACCCTCTACATTCTCACTTACCTCCTGTCCTAAATCTATTAGTACATTATCAATATCCTGCACAGGCACTTTAGATAAGAGCACATCATCCTCATCGTAAATATAAGCATGAATTTCTTCTGCTTCTTCGCCTGACAATTCAGTATTTTGTAGCTCGTCCCTATCGTTACACTGCTGCGCCTTCTCTTTCTCTTCCCACTTAGAAAGCGTCTCTAATACGGTATCTATCAAATACTGTGAGTGATCTAATATTTCTGTTGTATCCTTAGGTGCTACCGACTCTTCCTCCATCTGTTCAGTTTGAGTATTCTGGTTTGTCTTACCAATTCCCGTAACTACTGGCTTAGGAAAAGTAACCGCCTGGTGAGTGCCAGTGTCCTCATAGACGGGAACTAGTTTTCCTGCCTCGGCATACTACTGTTTCCTTTAGTTTCATTATAGTTGACTGGCACAGCATTGCTTTCCGTACTGATGTTTACATGCATATTTCTGTTTGGAACAAAATTATTATCCCTTGGACGCCATTGTTGGTTCTGATAATTATTTCCCCAATTCCTACCTCTCTTAGGATAGCGAACACCTACTGTGCTGATGTTTACATTGCCATTTTGCTCGTTCCTAAAATTACTACTATTGTTATGGGCATTTCGGTTATTACGTGCTTGCTCCTCATTGGCAGCAACACGTTCTACACGTTCCAAATACTCAATGAAACGATCCAGATTGTCTCTAGGGGCTGATATAATTCTAGTTTGCCAATACCATGGCAGTTTGGCTTCAAGACCTAGTATAATCATCTCTGGTTTTAGCTTTTCGTCCAAATGTGATAAACGTGAAATCCATAACCTAGCAAACTCTTTAATTGATTCCTTGCCTGCATTGAAGCGTTTCCCACTCCAAAATTCTCTCAACACTTCATTTTGCTTATTACTAGACCAATACTCATTAATGAAAGCTGTTTTAAACTCCGCTAATGTTTTACACTTTAACATAACATCAGCTGACCAACGCATGGCGTCACCTGCTAGATGGCTTCTAATAAATGAGATTTTCTCTCGCTCAGACCAAGTTGGTGGAATCACATCTTCAAAATCGTTCCAGAAATCTAACGGATGGATATTTTTGTCTGGATCGAACCGCAAGAACTGCCGACACCCGATAAAAGTGGCGTTTGCAGCTACAACTTGTTGTACATTACCATTACCAGAAGTTACTGAAGCTACTTTACTCTCAATGTTAGCAATTTAGTACTTATATTTTCTACTTTCATTTCAACATTATCTACTCTTTGCACAATATGAGTAGTGTCAATTTTGATTGCTTCTACTTCTGCTTGACATATGTTTACTTTTATATTAACATCTTTAAATCTATCTGAGCACAGTTCAGATTCCGCCTCGATCTTTTCTGTTAACTTGTGCTCCAGCTTCGCATCTTCCATTTGGAAGTCTTTGCGAACCTCAGCAACTTCGGATTTAACTGTTTTATACATTTCAGAAAACTGTTGAGCAACCTTTTTCTTAATATCTTCATGATTGTAATCAATTTTGTAATTCAAACTATCTAGAGCCTCTTTCAACTTATTGCAACCAGCCTTGAAGGTATCGTCCATTACCTCCAATCGTTTATTAAAATTAGTTTGGCTGGCCATAATCTCATACTTTAATTCAGCATTACTGCTTTTGACCTCACTTATTTCAGACTTTAATTCAGCATTACTGGCTGACATTTCAGCATTATTGGATTCTAATTTATTGTCCATTGCCTCAAACCGTTTATTAAAATTTGTTTGACTGGCCACCATTTCAGACTTTAATTCAGCTGTCATTTGTGCATTACTGGCAGCTATTGCTTGTAATATAACATTTAGATCAACAGCCCCAGCATCTTTGGGTTGCTCACTGGCTGGCTTTTTATCACACTCAGGTGACGAAAAACTAGCTCCAACACCAGAATCATCAAAACTAAATGAAACTTCTGACTGATTAGTCATATCTAACTTCTCCTTCTTAAACTCTACCATCTCTGATGACTGTTTCATTTTTAATTCATCATAGAAACTATCATCCAATAAATTTACAATTTCTACTTTCCGCTTTACTACAGGGGTCTCTATTATTGAATCATTTCCCCTTCGCACACTACTGTCCGGAGACAATACTTCATTTTTCACTTTAACATTACAATTTTCATGCATATTTACACTCGAACCGTTGTCTGGATTTACAGTTCCCTCAACAGACATAGGTTCTGATATAAGTTTAACCTCAGTTTCTTTTGGCGGTTCCATCGCCGACAGTCTTTTAGTGCAGGTTAGTAAAATTTTTAACAGCTTTTCACTTAACTTAGTTCCTTCTGCACGACGTATGACGTTGCCGGCTCGGCGTACCAGGATTCCTGATGCGACGTGGCACGTTGAACTGCAGACGGCTCTCCGACGGCTGTTGTGTGTTTGCGTGGCCCGCAATTGCAGGCGCTGCGCCGGCTGCTCCAGTGGACGACTGCGGTGCGGCGAGACTGGCTTCTCGCGATGCCGGCAGCACCGCTAGACTCAGTGCCAGCTCCGTCAATCCAGAGGCGTTGTTAATCCAATTGCGTCGTCCACATACACACGTAATGCATTCACTGTTCTATTCTCAGTTGCGTGTCGCATTTCACTCGCGAATCCGAATAGTTAAAAATCACTTTCACTTAGTTGATTTCCTGGCCGATGCACCATATGTGGGGCGGCGAGTAAGTTTGTAGAAAAGTAAATTGCTGGATAAACGCTTGCATGTAGAATCAGTTTCTGGCTTTTAGAATGTTGTTAATGCTGTCTTTCGCCGTTCTCAACACTGGCTCTCTATTTACTTTTTTGGCACCCAGAAAGTGATTTAATAAAACCTGGAACCAGTAATTAGAGATCCTAGTGCCCACTTCATTTGAGATACCATTATAGCTGCAGCTTATAGCTCTGAGGAATTAGGAGATTGTCCGGGATTTCTAATCAAAAACGGTTTTCCAAAATAGTTGAGTATATTCTGAAATTCACTGATAAAAAACACAAGTATCCCTACAACCTAACTAACAGAGCAGTTCAGAGTCTAATGCGCTGATGCAACTATAAATGTCCGAATTAAATGTTAAAAAGAATGCTCGCCATAATTTGATGAAAATACTTCATCAAACGCCACGCTAAATATTTGGTAGAATGTCTGTCCCGCGACGGCGCGTGAAAATACTACAATACGCAAACTGAAGCTAGATAATGAAAATCATTCCAGAATTAACACTTCACATGAAATGTTTTCATGGTTCCGCGTATCTCTAGTAACTTAATACGGCACCCGAGGCTGTTTGTAGCAGATACACTGATGCAACGCGACTACCGACACAGATGGCGTGTCATTCAGCGTCTGGAGAGAACTGGGGCCTTCCTTCCTCGCGCAGCGTTCTTATATATAAAGCCGCGGTGCGGACGGCGAAGGGAACGCCTCATCTTTTCGGCTCTCTCGACTAGCCGCTGGGCTAGTAACGCACCACTTCAAGTTACATAATAATTTATAGCTTCTTTTGCTTATGGCCGATGAAGCTTTTAATTTAAACGTGCATTCAGCACGCAGGTAAGTATTGATAATAAAATTTTGACGTGGCTAAGTTAAATACTTTGGGCGAGAGAATTAATTAAATTACACTGCACGCAGTAGATGAGCTCTGAACTGCCCCTTTTGAGATCCGCTATCGCTATAATTTTATAGGTATTAAAAAGAAACTTTACACATCTTCATAATCATAGCAGACCTCCAACCTATTTAAATCTAAACATCCTAGCCTTATTTATTAGCCTACTTAATCTATCTTGCTTCCTTCAGTTTTGAGATGAAAACCACAAAATCATGAATTTCCACTAAAGTCTTAATTTGTGAAATCCAAAGTACTGTTATTATTAAATCATTATGAAAGATCAATCTAAATATAAATTTTGAAGTCTCTAGCTCTTTTCTGTTGCGCCAATGATTTTTTCAGAAAAACGTCCAAATTTCGAAAATGACTTAAGTTATCAAACTGATATTCAACACACATTAATTTAGTATTATTCCTGACATGCCAGAAAAGTTTTAGGTCATTTGCTTGATTTTTAAGGTATTGCGCAACATTTATGACGTCAGAGCTAGTTACAGCAGACTGGCTGGCACACAATGGAAACTGATGTGAATTTACTACAGCGTGAGTAGGCTGCTTCCCTACAAGGGGCCGAAGTGTCGACCTCCATTGCGTCGGGGTACCCGACGCGCGAAGACGCCATGTGGTCCAGATCTGGCAAGATTTCCATGGCGGAGGACAGCTGGCCACGGGAAGCGATCGGCGGCGCGTGACCCAGGGAGGCGCTTGGCGGCTGCCGCGAAGCGCCGAATGCGGGCGGCGCCGGCTGGAGGACAGGCGGCGGCGGCTGCGGCTGCGGCGGCGCGTCGCCATGGGGCAAAATGGAAGGCATCGTCGGTAACACCTGGGGATGAGGCGAGCCAGTAGATGGGTCCCCAGAGCGCTGACCGGACGGCTCCGTCGCTGAAAGCAGACGGGGAGCGGCAGAACCCGTGCGACGACAGAGGCGCAGCTGATTGAGATGCCGACGCACCTCACCAGAGGCCCCCAAAACCAAATACATCGCGCGGCCGAGGCAGCGAAGAATGCGCCCTGCGAGCCAACACCGTGAACCTCGATAGTTGCGATAGAATACAACGTCGCCTGGAGCAAGTGCAGAAGTCTGCCGCTGCACAGGAACCTGATGCGGCGAGTGCAGCAAAGACATCAAGGTTCGATGAGGACGACCGTGGAGCAACTCAGCCGGCGAGCGACCATCTCGGGGCTGAGAGCGATACGATGGCAAAAAGAGCAACAACGCGGCCTTCCGAGAATGCGACTCTTTCAACTTCAACATCTGTGACTTGAAAGTCCGGACCAATCGTTCAGCTGCACCGTTTGACTGAGGCGAAAACGGCGCGGATGTCAGATGTTGAATACCATTGGCCTGGCAGAATGACTGAAATTCTGCGGACATGAATTGTGGGCCATTGTCGGAAACAATAGCCTGCGGAAGACCTTCAATGCAAAAGATAGCAGACAACGCTTGGATGGTGGCAGATGAGAGCAATTTGGACGCAAAGGCAATAGGGCGATCATGCGAGCCAACTTTGTGCGCAAGCACAGCACTGATCCCGAAATCCGATGCATCTACCATCAACAAAAGGGGTTTCTGGGGATCGAATGGTGTAAGGCAAGTATGTGAAAGCAACGCCGATTTCAACTGGCGAACAGCGCGTTCGCATTTCTTCGTCCAGAGAAACGGAACACCTGTACGGTGTAAGCGATGAAGCGGAGCTGAAATGGAAGAGGCATTGCGCACATTCACTCACACCTTGTGATGCTAAATCGTGTAATGTTCTTGCGACCTCAACACGCAATGCGTGAGGAACATCGCACGATCTGAAAAATTTCGGTTGCGCGTTTACTTTCAGTTCCAAATGTGCTTCATAGTTTTTAGCGCAACCTAAGCCCAGTGCAAAAATGTCTGCAAATTCTTCACATAGACTAGAAACTCTGTCTGTAGGCACAGTCTGATTCACTGATAGGACATGATTTACTATAGACATGTTAAACAACTGAAATAATTCTAAACCAAACAAGTTCACTGCAGTAGAAGAACGAAGAACGTAAAATGACACAAGTTTTGTTTGTCCCTTGTATGTTACAAGAAGAGTGCACTGTCCTAACACAGGGATCTGCTGTCCTGAATAACTTTTTAACTGAACATTTGCGGCACGCAACGGAGGTTTGCCCAGTTGTTTGTACGTGTCGTGATTGATCAGTGAAACTACAGCTCCGGTATCGAGCTGGAATGGTATGACCTTGCCATTAAAGTCCAAATCTACAAAAAGTTTATTGTCCTGCTGACGACAAGAGCGACTGTCTCGTGCAATGTGAACTGATACAGGTACAGAATCACTTGCTAATTGACGTGATTTCCGGCGACGTCGATGCACACTTTTTGTGGGACGAACACAGTCACTGTTAGAGAAAGTGGCACTGGACAGGGTGGAAGTAACTACATGAACGTCCATGGGGGAAGGTCCACGAGCCTGAGTGTCCTTGGTTCGATTCCGGCGCGAAGCAAAATGCCGGGAACGATTGTGATTGTCTGATCTGAGCTTTTTCTGGCAAACACTTTGAACATGTCCTTTCTTATTACAGAAAAAGCAAATAGCTTGGCGTGACGGGCAATTTTCACACGAAAGTCTAGTAGCACACCGCGGGCATGATTTCACTGCAGTTGTATGCTGTCGCGGCACAGCTGGTTTAGAGCGTGGCGGCAGCTGCGGGGACGTGTGCAAGGGCAGTGTACTGGGCCGTGCTGCGCGCCCGGCGGGCCGGTTAATGTTACACACGGCTGGCGAAGTTGCAAATGATTCCTGAGCAAAGTCAAGCGTGTCTTGCCTATCCAA
Organism: Schistocerca serialis cubense; assembly: GCF_023864345.2. Lineage (NCBI taxonomy): Eukaryota > Metazoa > Arthropoda > Insecta > Orthoptera > Acrididae > Schistocerca > Schistocerca serialis. Next base: position 823,067,548 of record NC_064641.1, read on the forward strand.
TATGTCTGTCACTTGTTGAAGGGAGGTATTAACTAGTTTCAAAATCTGCTCCCGTATGCGAACATCAGAAATGTTCTGTGCAATTGCATCACGTACCATTGTATCTGAATAAGGAAGGCCACAGTCACATTCAAACGCACAATCCCTTGTAAGGCCTTGCAAAGTTGCAACCCACTCCCGATTAGTTTGACCGGCCGTACGTTTTGTACGAAAGAAAGTATACCTCTTTGCAACGACATTGACTGTTTCTTTGAAATAGGCGTCCAATGCCGACAAAATTTCATCGTAGGACAGAGTTGCGACGTCGCGTCAGGGAAACAATTTCACTATCACACGGTACGTTTGCACCCCTACACACGACAATAAATGAGGCTGCCGCTAGTAACCTTGAATTCTGTAGGCGGCGAGATGAAATCCAAACTGGCGTGACCACTCAGTCCCGGTCTCTTGCTGTGCATCAAAATTGCGAAACGGCGGTGCAACTGCATGTTGTGGCTGCGGTAGCGGTGAAGCGGCGGCTGCCGCATCGTTTTGAATGGCACGTTGACCCTGGACGAGCTGTCCAAGAGCATCCAATAACGCCTGCGTCTGCTGATTCTGCAAGCGATAAAATTCGGACAGTACATCTGGAGATTGTGGCGAAGCCATGACACAAGTAAATGTAAGCAATTAGAAAGAACACGTTTCCCTCGTCGCCAATGGTGTGTTGGTAAATGTGCCAACACCTTGTAGATAGAGGAGGCCGAAATGCACGCTATCTAACGCAGACGGGCGTGAATTCTGGAACAGGATAAGTAGTGAATTCTAATAAGAAAAGTATGCAGCTCCTCGAATACTTAACTTTTATTTATCCTTGTTGTGAATACATCGTTCTTCTTGTTGAGACATTTCATACGATAGCTATCAACCTATGTAAGGCTAATGGCGCCTTGCTAGGTCGTAGCCATGGACTTAGCTGAAGGCTATTCTAACAGTCTCTCGGCAAATGAGAGAAAGGCTTCGTCAGTGTAGTCGCTAGCAAAGTCGTCGTACAACTGGGGTCGAGTGCTATTCCGTATCTCGAGACCTGCCTTGTGGTGGCGCTCGGTCTGCGATCTCACAGTGGCGACACGCGGGTCCGACATGTACTAAATGGACCGCGGCCGAATTAAGCTACCACCTAGCAAATGTGGTGTCTGGCGGTGATACCACAGATACCATTTCTGCACCTTGTGTGTCACTGACCGATCTCAGTACTCCCAACAGGAAAAGTGGACGTACAGTTTAATGTGGAAATTGAAGCACATGTCGCTCCAGGTAAATCTTCACATCAGTGGGAGGTGAAGGCTAGGTTAAAGACAGATTGAAAAAAATGTGTGGTCAGATCAGGAGCTGAACCCATGACCTCTCGATTTCCAGATACATGCTGCAACACTTGACTACCAGGCCTGGCAGTTTGGTAAGTCAACGTGTTGGCACAGTATTGATGTTGATTCTGGGTAACTATCAGTCACAAGGCCCAGGTAAAAAGAGACACAAGTGATACCGACTAGCTTCCCTGGAAGTGAGTATCAAATTAATCAGTTCACAACAGAATGGTATCTAGGGAGTGCGATATACAGTAGTAGTAAGCCACCAATAGAGACAACATACCTGGATCACAAGAACACTTTTATTAAACCGAGCACTGAAAAAAAAACGAGTGTCCAGTCAGTCGTATTGTCCAGCTTGTACTAATGTAGCTTTGTGCCATCCCAAAAAGGTACCGCTCTGCTTGTGCCAAAAATATTCAGTCATTATAGGATGAATGTGCCCACAGAGCACCTCCCTCCCCCTGATCACTGTGGAGTTAATCATCAATTTACATCAGCAGGCTTGGTAGCACCAGGCAGAACCGCTGTTTGTGGTGGTGCAGGTGCATGTGACTGACCAGGCTGTGTCTGATATCTGCAGAGGAACCGACTAGACTGTTTCTTGTGGAGCGTGCGGGAGAATATGTGACCAATGACGTCGTGGCTGGTGGTTGTGCAAGGCGTGATCAGACCATTTCTCGCAGAGGAAGACATAGCCTGGCAGGGGCCGAGGTGTTGCAGTACTCATCCAGTGTGGCCGCACTGTGATGTTGGAGGCGTGGGCGAGTTGGTCAGCTCATGCAGAGACATGGCAGCATCGTGTAGCACATGTGGTCACTGATGTGTTGTGTCGTATCTGTCAGTGTTGTGGTTGTCAAGGTGTGTATCATTGCCATCCACCAACGATGTATACGGTCTGTCTTGTAGTATCTATGCCAGTTTGAGGCAGTTAAGGGAGACTGTTGTAGGTTTCTTGTTATTCGAAGTATCAAAGGTTTGAGTTCCCCATCTGAGCACTTTGTAGGGTCCTGAATGAGGAGGGTGCAATGTGGGACGTATTTTGTCATCATGCAACATCGTCTGTTCACACTGTTGAATGAATGCCTTTGGTATGGAGTGTGGTGATGGTGGAGGGATCCATGTGTGATGGATGTGATTTTTGATGTATCATACCAACTATGAAAAACTGAACTCACTGATGTTGATTGCAGAGAGAGTATAATATGCTGGGAGTGCAAGAGTTTCTTCGTACACCCCTTTGGCGAATGCAGCCTGAAGGTCCTCTTTATATGTAGTCCTAGTAGGACCCTTGGAAGTGCCATGGCTCGTCAGTCCCTCTGGTACATGAGCGCCACATTCATTTTTCTATGCCACCTCTCGGCCTAGTCATTACTTCGTTAATGGTAAGCAATGGTGCACATATGGTCGATCCCACTGAGGTGGCAAAGAGTGTTGAAATGGATTGACTTTAAATGTCTGCACTGGTCAGTCGTAATATGATCAGGTGTGCAGCCCATAGTTCGACAATGGTCACTGCTCGATTTCAGTGAGGACATGTTTGAAAGATGCTGTTGAGATGGGACAGTTGCTTAATATAGGCTGAGTGTGATGCCCAGTTTTGCTTTGTTGGTGGGGTGAACAGCATTGAGACCACTGGCGGCAGTAACGTTTTACATTATGCCAAAAAAAACAGTCCCTATTCAGCTGTGTCGTTTTCCTGGTGCCAGAGTGGCTGAGATTGTGAAGTTGGTCATATACTTCACGTTGCGTGTTGAGGGAGATCATTGGCCATGAACATCAGAGAGTAATGTAGTGTTTGTCAAAGGCAAAGTGCATCATTCAATCTGGAGACCCGTATTTTCATCAGTGAATAGTTGGGTGATAGCAGAATCGTTCGTTTGTTCTCATGCCACGTGTTCATAGTCATATTGTAAGGAGATTGCAGAAAAACGTGAGAAATAATCAGCAATGATATCATCGGCTCCATGTTTGTGTCAGATGTTGATCATTTATTGGCAAGCAAGATCCAAGTGACGGAAATGTCAGGGGCTGGCATCTGTGGATGGATTGCGAATGACATCGATCAAGGCCCTATGATCTGTAAATATCGTTACATGGCGGCCTTCAATGGTTTCATTGAAATAACCCACAGCAGAGTAAACTGCCAGCAGCTCATAGTCTAGTTCTGACCATTTTGATAGTGTGGCCAAGAGTTTCTTGGAGAAAAATCGAAGTTGTTGTGGCACACCATTAACAATCCGTTGAAGTACTGCTCCAAGTGCAGAATCCCTCACATCCGCTGTAAGTGTCAATTGTGCATCCGGTTGTGGATGTGCCAACATAACAGCTTGAACCAGGCAATTTCTAGAGCAGCAAAACGCTTCTGTCGCTTCCTTTTCTCTGCTTGTCTTTGCCTTTCAAGGAATTTGTTAGTGTTATCTGCAACTCTTCTACCTGTGGGAAGCGTCGGCGGTAAAAGTTGAGAATCTTGATGAATCATTGTAGGTGTGATACGTTTCCGGGTGAGGAAGGTTTTGAACCAACAGCTTATGCTCAATTGTCAGTTTTATGCCATCAGCGTTAAGAGTGTGCCTTAGGAAGGTGACTTCTATCTGCTGAAGTTGTTTTCGCCTCGTTAATGACCACTTTATCCATTTGCAATGCAGCTAGAACTTCTAGGTGCCTTGAGTGCTCATCCACAGAACGCAAGAAGATGAGTTTGTCGTCGAGATACATATAGCACTAGGGGAAGTGGAATAGGAGAACACCAACTCCATGTAGCATTTTTAAGTCCATATGGCAAACAGTCCAAACAGCATTATAATGGCTGTCTTTTGGATGTCGTTGGGGTGCATTGGTATTTGTAGCTAGGCACACTTGAGACAGATCATGCTGAAAATTATAGCCCATGTGAGAGAGTGTGTAAAGTTCTGTATTTTGGCAATGTGATAGCTGTCATGCATTGTTCAAGAACTGAGGACCCTGTAACTGCCACACAATCTAATAGAGCCATCTTTCTTAGGAACGAGTGTGGTTCTGTATGCCCAGGGACTATCTGAAGGATGAACAATTCCTGCTTGAAGGAGTTTGTTAACTGCAACTTTGGCAAGTTGTAGATCTACTGGGGCTAACGATCATACTTCATGTAGAACTGACGGTCTTTCTGTGGTTATTATGCAATGCATAGTTGTGTCATGGACAGCACAGATAATGGTTCAAATGGCTCTGAGCACTATGGGACTTAACATCTGAGATCATGTCCCCTAGACTTAGAACTACTTAAACTGAACTAACCTAAGGACATCGCACACATCCACGCCCAGGGCAGGATTCGAACCTGCAACTGTAGCAGCAGCGTGGTTCCAGACTGAAGCGCCTAGAACTGCTCGGTCACAAGGGCCGGCTCAGCACAGATATGTGCGCATATGTGTGAGGTGATGAGGTTAGGAACACTGTTAACAGCCACTGCACACTGTGGTTTACTGACTTTAGGGTGGCTGACAGGGACAGTGACGTCTCTGTTGGCATGGAGTGTGCTGGAGGGCGACTGTGCCCATGTGATGGAAGCAGGGCCATGTCCAGTTGTTTGTTGCCCGCTGTTTGCAGCTGCTCATGAACTACTGCTAGAGCCATGGGGGCAGCAGCGATGCGATATCGAAGCTCGCCACTTTCTGTACACAGTGATTGCTTCTGCGGGTTGCAAGTGGTATAGTGTTGATGATTGTGGGGAACATCCTCTGAAACTTTCGTTCATTCACAGAGAATGTCATAGATGGTGTGGTCTAGGGTAGTATGACAGGAGACGGTTGTGGAGGCGTGGAACAGTCGGAGATAGCTTACATTCATTCGCCCCAGATGTGAATGAGTGTAAACTGTAAGACACTGATGTAGTAAAAAGTCGATTCTGATTGTTGGTTCTACCACATCATAACCGAGAAGGTCCATGTTCACTGGAGTGCGTCCAACGGACGCATAATTTGTGCATCAGTTCCATACACTTTAATGGTGAAGTCATTAGGAGCGTGGATTGTGATAATGGTCATATACTTAGAAGCTGGAGCAGAGGGCAGAAGAGTGTGAAGTGAGCTAACATCAGAATCCGTGTCGACTAGTAGATATTGGCTTGATGCTTTGTTCAAGACGAAGAGACATCCATGAGCAACAGCTGTTAGATATTCTGGTGGATTTGGAGCTACTTTGTGAGGCGTTGCAGGCCAGAATACCTATTGCAGCCCGCTTTTGGAGTCTGGGTACTTGAAAGGGTCTCGACATTTGCTTGCAGCATCACCAAACTATGTATAATACCAGCAGGGAGCAGGACCTGGAGCCAGTGCAGGTTGTGTGGCGCCATTGCCATATGTAGCTTTGGGTGCTGCTGTGCATTGCTGCACTGGTGATGTGGAGTGCTGCAGTTTGCTGTGATATTGTCCTTCATCTCCATCAGCTGCATTCAAGCAGTGGGAGGGGGAGGAGGGGGTGGAATCTGCTGCACACACCACTGAGTCTAATCCTGGGATGTTGTTATGTTTTGCCTATGGTGAATGATAGTAAACATTGTCAGCCATAGCCAAGTGCTGTACAGTCGATTTGTCTCATTTATGGTCATGGTGAGCTGTAGATCTATCGGTAGCTTGATCAACTTCAGGGCCATCAGCGTGGCACCCAATATAAGAGATGGATCAGCTGAGGTCTGGAGGTGGCGTCAGGAATGTGACAGTGTACTATCACCCAGTTTGGTCTCGTCCATGACCTCCTGAAGTTGCTGTTCCAGTGTGTGGGATTGTCTTTGTAAAAGCATTGCCTTGGCTATGTCAGACCTGTTTTCACCAGAGGCAACTTGGTGATATCATAAATTGGTTTGAAGTGGCCCAGCAGGAGGCCAATCAGATGTATATCCTTCGATTAATGCCAGTTGCTGAAAAATACACTTGATGATCAGGAAGCACAAGCTCATATTCTTGGCATCGAAGAGTGGTGGTTAAAGCTGAGCGCTGCACGAACACATCAGTTTACTGGTGGATGCACTATGTCAGTAAAGTGTAAAAGGCAAGATGGCTGCTGATTGTTCATGCTTAGTGCTTGTTGCATGGTGAATTGCATATGCTGAAATACACTGTGCAGCATGGAAGATGCGGGTGACACGAAAATGGCATGGCAGAGATGATTAGAATTGAGAAGACACTCAAAGACATCTGTGGAATTCACTGGATTTAAGTCAGTTAACAGGTTCTTTGTATGCCACCATTGTTGATGCAGCAGCATCCCACTATTGACTAGTGGTAATTAAAATGCATTATTCACCCACACAAGTTTCCACAGTAGGATTCACACACTGTCAACACTGATCCTGCACTGTATTCCTGTGAGCTGTGTCTATTGAAGATCCAGTGCCCCATAATGTTGTGTACAATGTCCACATTGTCACAACCTTGTAAGCACAATCGACTAATTTGCGCGTATTCACATGGACGCAGTGTCACCAACATTTGAAGTGGGATACTACTGTGGTTGTAAGCCACCAATAGAGACAACATACCTGAATCACAAGAAAACTCTATATTAACTGGAACACTAGTGCAGAGCAACTAGTCTAACCCACTGTCTAGCTCACTTTCAACTCGCATTACACTGTCCCAAAGAGATTCCACACAGCTCATGCCAAAGATGTTTGCTCACTCTAGGACGAATGTCCACACATGTATATTGGTATGTGAATGATTTTTGGAACTGTTGTGGACTAATTGAGGCCCAGTTGCTAAATAGAATAATTAAGATAAACGCAATATGAAAGCACTTCCAAAGTAAAGAGCCTCCGCACATTACATTGTGATGGATAACAAGTTGTCCTAATTTTATCCATAATGTATGTCAATGAACTCAGCGACTGTTTCTTTAAAAATTAATATTGAAGAAAATCGGATACCAATTGAAGGCAGTTTATTTATAACATAACCTGTTTCAGACTGACGCCCATCATCAGGTCATTACATTCAGTTTTGTCATTACACATTGAATGTTAAGAGTTCACTCTTTAACACAAAAAACTAATTATGTAATGTTAACTAAGAAGACATAAGTGAAAGCACTGAAAGTGATAAAAGGACCAGAGTTGACTATGCCAATATATTTTCATATGGATTAAATTTCTAATCGGTAATTATATATTAGACACCAAATTAATCATATGAAGCACCATATTTCTATATTCATACTCTAGTTCCCTAAAAATGTTGTAAACTCTTATAGTTTCTAGTATCCATAGATATCATAATGGTATCTGAAACCTACAATGTTTTCACTTCTTTACTGAACGTTGGAGCAAAAGTGCCTGCCATTATCATAGAGTATACAGTCTGTGCATTCTGTTTGTCATTTGTTAGAACTTCTTTGTGTTATACAACTGTTGGAAAGTGTTTGCTGTGAAGAAATACAAAATGCTGGGACACAGAGAAGGTAACTTTTGAAGCAAATTTTTTCCAGAAATTGTATTTAATGATCAAAGTTTTCTGCTTTCCTGGAGGTCTCATTTTTGATGACTCGTGATTCAGTTAGTACAAACAGCTCAAATCTGCTCTCTTTGTTTACTACATTATAGTGACATGTTTTTCTTTATTTTTTTTGTATATTGTTAACTTTGTGAGCTTCCATTTTCCAGCATTAAATTACCATATTTCCTTCCATGTAAATATATTAGAGGTTTATTTTATTGCAATAATGGGAAAAACGAACATAGTAAACCTTGTTTTGCTGTATGCCTAACTCATAAAGAAATTGTGGAACTCTTGGCTGTGGAAGACCAAACTATTTCAGAATTTGAGTTATCTAAAGAAGAAGATGATGATGATTTTGATATAACTATCACACAACCAACAGCAGCAACTGATAAGTTAACATCTGATTTGAAAAACAATAGTGTGCCTTTGAGCAAGGTCCATCACACAGGTTCAAAATGGATACACAAGCCTGAATAAGCAGTTAATAGAGGCAAATTTGTGTGGCATTTTTAAGGTATAGTTTGTAAAACCATGTTGTATTTTTCTTTTCTTTCCACGTTTAATCCTGAAATACAAGAATCTGCAACATTCAACATTCCAATTGTGAGGTAACCATTCAAATATTTTGTGCAATACATAAATGAAACATTTTTTCATGATAATGTCTATTTTATGAATGTAGGTAATGCTAAACTAACAGGGAAATCAACAGACTATGAAGGAGGAGTATTAAGAAAATTTTAGGGGATTAGTGTGTTGTGTTCATTACTGGGATTACCTAAATTAAGGATGCGATGCAAAAGGCAAATAGATTATCAATTGATTGCAGATATTATTAGCAGGGTTTGGTTTTATTCAAATTTATGTGTAAGTTTACATTGTTATTAGCATAATTAATGCACATATTTAAGTTCATATGTCATTATTTGCAGTCTGCCTTTAGAAGTGAATTATTTATATCACTGCACAAAAAAACCATAACATGAATATATATTACTATTATAATTGGAATTAGCACCAAAGTACTCTGTGGGAAAACTTAGTAGTTTGAACTCTGTTTCATAGTGCATTGCATCTTTTTATTCTTTGTTGTTGTGAACGTTTCTATCATTTCAAAAATTATTGCACACCATGATTATAATGCTAGGTTCAGAAATAATGTCTTGAAAGTTGTTACATGTTGTTGTTGTTGTGGTCTTCAGTCCTGAGACTGGTTTGATGCAGCTCTCCATGCTACTCTATCCTGTGCAAGCTTCTTCATCTCCCAGTACCTACTGCAACCTACAGCCTTCTGAATCTGCTTAGTGTATTCATCTCTTGGTCTCCTTCTACGATTTTTACCCTCCACTCTGCCCTCCAATACTAAATTGGTGATCCCTTGATGCCTCAGAACATGTCCTACCAACCAATCCCGTCTTCTGGTCAGTTGTGCCACAAACTTCTCTTCTCCCCAATCCTATTCAGTACTTCCTCATTAGTACCTCATTGATCTACCCATCTAATCTTCAGCATTCATCTGTAGCACCACATTTCGAAAGCTTCTATTCTCTTCTTGTCCAAACTATTTATCGTCCATGTTTCACTTCCATACATGGCTACACTCCACACAAATACTTTCAGGAATGGCTTCCTGACACTTAAATCTACACTCGATGTTAACAAATTTCTCTTCTTCAGAAACGCTTTCCTTGCCATTGCCAGTCTACATTTTATATCCTCTCTACTTCGACCATCATCAGTTATTTTGCTCCCCAAATAGCAAAACTCCTTTACTACTTTAAGTGCCTCATTTCCTAATCTAATTCCCTCAGCATCACCTGACTTGATTCGACTACATTCCATTATCCTCGTTTTGCTTTTGTTGATGTTCATCTTATACCCTCCTTTCAAGACACTGTCCATTCCATTCAACTGCTCTTCCAAGTCCTTTGCTGTCTCTGACAGAATTGCAATGTCATCGGCGAACCTCATAGTTTTTATTTCTTCTCCATGGATTTTAATACCTACTTCGAATTTTTCTTTTGTTTCCTTTACTGCTTGCTCAATAGACACATTGAATAACATCGGGGAGAGGCTATAACCCTGTCTTACTACCTTCCCAACCACTGCTTCCCTTTCATGTCCCTCGACTCTTATAACTGCCATCTGGTTTCTGTACAAATTGTAAGAAGCCTTTCGCTCCCTGTATTTTACCCCTACCACCTTCAGATTTTGAAAGAGAGTATTCCAGTCAACATTGTCAAAAGCTTTCTCTAAGTCTACAAATGCTAGAAACGTAGGTTTGCCTTTCCTTAATCTTTCTTCTAAGATAAATCTAAATGATTAATGGAAAATCTCATATAAAGATGTGCAACAAATACTAACAAAGAGATAGAGGGGCTGGCCAGTACTTACCTCAGCTCAGTACAGCCGATAGATACACATAAAACAGAACTGAAAATTTACGTTCCTAGCTTCCGGAACTTTGTTCCTTCGACAGGGAGGAGGGAGGTGAAAGAAAGGGAAGAAGGGAAAGCGGATTCAGTTACTCACAACCCAGGTTATGAAGCAACAGGGAAAGGAAAACAGGGAGGGTAGCAAGGATGGAGGCATGGTTGTCAGAGGGAAGCCGAAGATATTCTACTGTAAGTACTGTGCCAGCTTCAAACCAAAGAGGATGCATACAGAAGTAAAGAGGTATATAGTATAAAGATAAACACAACTATGTAGGATGAAAAGATGCGTGAATGGCTAAAGAGGAAAGGGAAAGAGGAGAAGACTGACAAGTGAATGGGAGTGAGGTTGTTAAACCTTTCTGCAGGATACATAGGTAAGGTACATATGAGATTGAGTGATATCAGAAAATTATAGATGAACATGAAGTGATAGACTACAAGAATTGGTTTGTTAATGTTAGCATCTGAAAACTTACCTGGCTATCCGTGTGTGTTTAAGTGCCTCTTCTGGGATTGGGAGGTTTGCTGGCCCCAAATTCAATCCACCCAGCAGATTGACAATGAATGTCAGTAGTTTTCAAGTGGATTCTCACATCCGACTGGGCATTACTGGGCTGGTACCCAAGTCCTGCCTCAGTTATATCATCCACAAACATTTCGAAAACTTTCCCTCACTTTCACGTGAATAAAACTACATTCAGATTGGTGGTGTAATTATACTCCATCACAGGGGGTAATGGGGTGGCTACAGGAAGGGTGTCTGTCTGCCCCAAATACATTCATAACCATGCTAACCCAGTACCAATGTGGGACAAAGGCACAAGAAAAAGAAGAATACTGGCATCTAAACGAGGAAAACTACGACAGAGGAAGCATTACTACATGCAGCAACAGATCGCTATCATCTGCTACATGTGTTGTGTGTCATCGTTGTGGCTGTTAGATTTAATTACAAGACAACCAGTGATTGTGTATACGTTTTTTGACTTTTGTGTCATGTACTTCTTGCATTGCAATATGTACACAGATGCAGAGTTTCCCCAGAACGAACTAATGATTAACATTCAGGGACGATTTTTCTTTGATATGTAACATCTCCTAATCTCTTTACTGCTCAGAGCTGTTATGTATTTGAGTATGTTAATTCTGATAAATAAAGTTTCTACATTTTGCAGATCATGAGACTGTTATTTCAAGCACTACCACTCGGCATAATAAATACATGGGTAGGATGACTAAGTAGGTTCAAGCTCATTTCGTACCCAAGTCCTGCCTCAGTTACATCATCCACAAACATTTCGAAAACTTTCCTCACTTTCACGTGACTAAAACTAGATTTAGATAGGTGGTGTAATTATACTCCATGACAGGGGAACTTGCCAATGGCCTACTAAATCATCCTACTATAATCCAATCTACATGTATAACTCGATTAATTTAATTTAAAAAGTCTATTTTATGGTAAATTACCTGGAAATATAGTAAAAAATTTTTGCATATCATGTTCACTTATTATAAATTAATTATTTCAGTCTCACAAAAGGTGAACATAAAAAAAATTTAATATTTTTCTATAGAAAGTGCATCTCATAAAGTAAATGAAACGAATTATGGTGAACATATGAAATATATTCCTTAACCAAACTTTTCTAATTCTCTGTTCTTGAGCAGCCACAAGATTTTTATGAACTGCCAATTGTAAATGTTTTTTGGGGAAAGTTTTTTTTAGAATTATACGATATTCACAAGTAACTTTCATGTTTGGGGTAATATTTTTTCATTCTTTACAAATCCAACAAAAGCCATCTTTTCGATACTTATCTTTATAAAATTCATTAATATTCATTTTCTCTAGACAGTCACCACACTGGTTTAGCCATTTCGTACTGTCTACTTAATGTTTATAAAATTTAATAGGAAAAAATAAAATCTTGAAAAACTTTTCACATTGTGAATTCCACACATGAAATTCATTATATTTATTTTTAAGTTTCTTCATTCCTTTATATTTCATTTTCATCTGTTCGTTTTCAGATAATTTAAAATCCTGATCAGTAATTAATTTAGAATATCTGGTAAAATAATTTTAAGCTCATTATTAAGCTCAATACAATACTTTTTCCATATCTGGTGCATAAATATTCACATCCAGTAACATTATATAAACATTTATCACTAACTCAAGAGGGTTTTTAACCTCTTTCAAGATACTTACATTGCTGAGCTTCTGGATTAGAGTCTCCATTTATACAGAAAATACTTTTAAATTTTTTATAACTTGTAATGTAGTTACAGTAATGTACCTACTTTATTTTCTAAAACATATCTTTTGTCATCATGAGGTTTCAATCATTTCTTGTTTATTACAACTGAGTATTTTTCATGGTTTTCACTTAAGATCAAATAAATTCTTCTGTACTGTTCTCTGTTATTAAAAAAACAATCATTATAATGTTATTCTGTTTTTGACAATACATTTCTTAACACCTTTAGATGTTTTCTATATTTTATCAACAATTTTATAAGCGTACATTTTTACTCCTTAACCACAGAATTCTTCCATTATTTTTCTATTACATTCATCTCTCATTTTTCCTACAACTTTCTTGTTAACTTGTCGAGTACCATAAATATTATTTTCAGGATAATCACCTTTATCAATTTAGTATTTTTTCCAAACATTTTTGGATGTTTATAACCATCATCACTTATTTCACAGTCATTCAGTTTGTTGTAGAATTCTGGTTTTGCTGGTAATTGTGTATCTGCAAATTTTTTCCAATAATCCATATAATCATATGGATACACACGTTTTCTAATCACTAAATCAAACAACTCTTCTGGAAAAAATATCTAATTGTTTTCATTGTTCTCTCTTCAAATTTCATGAAAGTTTATTAAATCAAGCAGAAACAAACTTAAAAGTATCAATAAATCTCATTTTCAAACATTCTGTCTTCTTACCAAAACTCATGTATCTGTCATTGTTGTTTGGTATTAAATCTATTTCTTTTTCATCATAATCAAGTTCTTTTACAAACTGAAGCGAGTCGTATCCTGATAAATTACGTAGATTAACTGGTACAAAACTTTGATGTTTTAACTATAAATTACATTTAATACATAATAAATACCAGTCAAATGATAATGTTAATGAACCTTTTTATTTTTCAGTGAATAAGGACATTTGCACACAGTACAATTTTTTATTTTCGATATCTTCACTGTTCTTGGGGAGTTAATGGTTTCATTTGCTCAACTTCGGAATAAATTCCTCCAATTCATTCTTAGGTAGAAACCTTTCTCTGGCATTTCTGCTTTTAATGGTTTGTTAACTAAACAGCTTGATGTTTGATTATTTAATTTTTCTTTACTAGTGAAATGGAGTAAACACACATAACAAATAAATTTTACTGGTTTATGTTTTTTTAATTTGACTCGGAACAAGCCTAAATAAATTTTTTGTAGAATAATAGTGTGAATTATTTCAGTGAATAAGGACATTTGCACACAGTACAATTTTTTATTTCGATATCTTCACTGTCCTTGGGGAGTTAATCGTTTCATTTCCTCAACTTCGGAATAAATTCCTCCAATTCCTTCTCAGGTAGAAACCTTTCTCTGGCATTTCTGCTTTTAATGGTTTGTTAACTAAACAGCTTGATGTTTGATTACTTAATTTTTCTTTACTAGTGAAATGGAGTAAACACATATAACAAATAAATTTTACTGGTTTATGTTTTTTTAATTTGACTTGGAACAAACCTAAATAAATTTTTTGTAGAATAATAGTGTGAATTATTTCCTTCCTTAAAATAATATCAAATCTACATCTTTCTCTTTCTCACTTTTCGTAGTTATTAATGAATATACTTCATATTTTTCATCAAACGAATAAACGTTGATAGATACATTAATTTTATGTTCAGGTTTCTGGAATATGATCAACCACCAGAAGAAATGCAAAATTTTCAAGTTTCTGAGCAAGATCAAGACCAACATTTTTATATTTCGTAACTGTTTCTCAATCTTTATCACCAGCATGGAAAGCAGATTTTATAGATCACAAAAAGCATTTTTTTATTTTTGTTTTTCACAACAATATATGCATTTTTGTTTTATCTGATAATTCAATGTAAGATGATCCTCTCAATGGAACATACCTCTTAATTCCTAGTTGTATATCAATTAGTCTGTTTAATGCCTGTAGCAGTCCATGTGATTGAAAATCATCAATTCTCGATAAAATATATTTATTGCCAATTTTAAATTTTAATTTTTTAAATTTTTAATTATCTCTCTTTCATTTGTAATCCTGTAATTTACTGTTTGGAACTGAAACTCCATAATATTTCTAATAGACACTATCTGAAGACTGCTTAAGCAGTCGTTTGCCTGCATTTGGTACTCATAAAATGTTGTTAAAGTGATTTTCAATCCATGATATGTTCTTAGATCACAGATTTTACGATCTTCATAATTTTTTGGTTTACTGTGGTAAAGAAATGATTAGGTTCAATTCAATTTATATTATTTCCAAAAGTTAAAGTTTGTAATTTGTGTGAATATACATTATCAATTATGTAATCTCTAACTTTTCTTCTATATCTTGGTTTCTCAAATAAATTAGTATAAAAAGGAAACATTGTTTCACTATTAGTTCTAGTTTTTTGTTTCTCAAATGTGTCATTTGATAATGCAAATGTTTCTTTTAGTGCTTTATCTTCATTATCATTTCTACTTTTCTGGTTCTCAAAGATGTCGTTAGAAAATGGAATTCTTTTTCATTGCTTGATCTTGATTATTTCTTAAAACATCATTACCATTTTTAAATTTATGATAAGGTAACTGTTTCCAAAGACTTCCTTCAACTGTGATTTCATGGATTTCATGTCTTTTAATAAATCTAATTAGATTGGCTTTATTTAATTTACTATATCCTCTTAAATTATTTTTTTTACCCTCTTATTTGTACAAAATAAAATTTATTATGTTTGTTAAAAATAAGATATCAAATTTTAACACATCTGAGATTTTTTATTTAACAGATATTTAAGTACTTAGTACAAGAGAATTTTGCTTTCTCATTTTTAATATATTTTAAAGTGGATTTTTTACACTTGTTATTATGTTTATCGTTATGTGATGGATTAACATAAAAACAGTCTAAGTTCTTCAGCTCTTGAAAGGCAATCCAAATCATGAAGAAATCTTAAAACTAAATTACTCAGTAAATTTATATCAATGAATGAAACAAACTTGTTGGCATAATTATTTTTCTATTTTAAATAATTACACTCAAAAATAATTGATTAATGATATAATATGTGTAGGTGCTGCAAGTTACCTTTAAATATTTTCTATGTGCAATTTCAGGCATGGAACACATGCAGATCTTCAACAAAAGAAGAATAATTATGTTCAGTAGCTGACAAAATGGATGCTGGAAATATGTTACTATACATACTTTATAATTTTATTCATTATGGAATACTAGACAGGATGATCATCCCAGCTTCAAATTATAGTAATAATCCAGACCTGCTTAGCAGAAGACCTAAAATAAATAACCAAATTAAATAAAATTTCATTAAAAAGTTAAAAAATAACGCTGAATAATTTACATAAAAATTCATTGGTTGAATGTTATGGCCACTGTTATAAGAATTAAAAAAACTACAATTTTTATTGAAAAAATGTACTAAAATTTATTTTTAATAAATGATAGCTATTACAGCGAGATCTGAAGCAGTCTCAGCGACACCTGTAGCAGACTTAGGACTGCATCCAACCACGTCTAAAGCTAAATCATCTATGATGAATTAATTTGAATTTATTCTGAATAACAACAAGATTGTATATAACAGTAAAGAAGTGTTTTTTGATAATTGATGAAGAGAATAATCAGTTGTTTACAGTTAAAGATGTTGCAGAGTTATTTGAGTATAAAGACTCTGTTGATACAGATCGAAAACATATGGATTTCGATGATTAAGTGAAATGTGAAAATATATTTAGACTTGGCGAATTACTGGGTCTAACTTATAGTGAAAAAGGAACTATACGAATCTGGACTCTACAAGTTGATATTTAAATCAAATATGTCTCTTGCTGAAAGGTTTACTAAATGGGCAACTAAAGAAGTGTTAACATCAATTATAAAATATGGTGAATATGAACTACAATTAAGTTTGACAGTCTACAAGAACACACTGAAGATTTACAAATTGATAAAGAAATGACTATGTGTGTTCTGAAGAAAAGAAGAGAAGATATTGAAAACTTAAGATGAAACAGTTGCGAGAAAAATTAAATAATTAGAGTAATACAACCACATCTAGTTGCACCAACTCAAGATATAAATGTGAGAATTATGTTTGTTCTCCTAAAATAATTCAATGATGACTGTGAATATGATTATTATTATGTTATTATAATACAAAGAAAAAATTTACAAAGACGGTTATATGGAATTGTAGATATACTTCAAAACTGTAAAGAATTGTTAAGATTTGAATATGAGCTTAACTCAATAAATTTATACCAAAGAATGGAAGAAAATGTAAGGTTTGTCTGCCATCTGAACTATTTTAATATTATAGATGACTATACACAAGAACAATTGATTAATGATATAATAAATCTACACATAGCCAATATAATACCCCAGCAGTCGCTTCATCAGATTGATTTAATGTCATTTTAAGTACCGTTAATCAATGCCAGCTAAGGCAGGCTCCAGCATGCAACTTCGTTTTTAAAGTATTCATAAACAATACTAATCCATTTCTCTTTTTATATTGTAATAATAATGATTGTTTTCATCACTTTATTGATTTATGATATTAGAGACAATGTCTTCATTGTCATTTGGCTAATACAAGGCTACAAAAAATTAAAGAGTCAATTTTCTCTTTCGTACCTTATGATGCATTTAAATAAAAAAATTTTATAAGATATCTTTAAATTTAGGTAGTTGATGAAGATGATAAAAATACAAAGAACGATGGCCTTTTTACTAGTAAATTAATAATTTGTCCATAAAGTAAACTCCCAATTAACTTTTTCCATAATTGAATTTGATATAACATTTATAACTAGATTTATGTACGTTTAATCAGCAAAACTCACTAAATCCTCATTTGATTCGATCAACTCAAATTGAAATTCCTCATATGATTCTGACATTAGATCTCTTTTGTTAACTTTTATTTGAATTTCAAACTATACTCTATATTATTTAATAAAACAATTAACAGAATGAATATTATAATCAATACCAAAATCATTTAAACTTTCAATAATGGCTTCCATTTACATAATACAAAAATTTTTGTAAGATAATATTAATTTTATTTACCTGACTTCTGTGTGTATTATCAGATATAATCCATTTAAAATGTACTTTATTATCTTCCTTTTTTAAAATGTTTTCAGTTAGATACACACACATCAAAAATAGTTTTGCATCAGCACCATTCCGAGAGTTTTGGAATCCTTACAGAAAATTGGAATAGAGATCAACATAAACATAATTTCCGCCCTTTTTAATGCTCATGAAAACCACACATTGCATGTTGTACCACCATACAACGAGAACTTCAGACATAGTGGTTCAGATTGCTGTACACACGGTTACCTCTGATACCCACTAGCATGTCCTCTTGCATTGATGCATGCCTATATTCGAAGTGGCATACTTTCCACAAGTTCATCGAGGCACTGGTGCTCCAAATTGCCTCACTCCTCAACAGCGACTCCACATAGATTCCTCAGAGTGGCTGGTGGGGCATGGCATCCATAAACAGCCCTTTTCAATCTATCCCAGTCATGTTCGAAAGGTTTCATATCTGGAGAACATGCTGGACACGTTAGTTGAGCGATGTCGTTAACCTCAAGAAAGTCATTCACAAGATGTGCACTATGGGGGCGCGAATTGTCGTCCATGAAGACGAGTGTCTCGTCAATATGCTGCCTAAATCGTTGCATTATCGGTTAGAGGATGGCATTCACGTATCATAAAGCCGTTACTACGCCTTCCATGACCACCAGCGACGTACTTGTGCCCCACATAATGCCATCCCAAAACAGCACGGAGCCTCCACCTTGCTGCACTTGCTGAACACTGTGTCTAAGGCGTTCAGCCTGACCAGGTTGCCTCCAAACACGTTTCCAACAATTGTCTGGTTGAAGGCATATGCAACACTCATCGGTGAAGAGAATTTGACGCCGAACCTGAGCAATCCATTTGGCATGTTGTTGGGCCCATCTGAAGCGCGCTGTATGGTTTCATGGTTGCAAAGATGGACCTCGTCATGGACGTCGGGAGTGAAGTTGTGCATCATGCAACCTATTGTGCACATTTTGAGTCGTAACACGATGTCCTGTGAGCTGCACGAAAAGCGTTATTCAACTTGGTGGCATTGCTGTCA
Organism: Schistocerca serialis cubense; assembly: GCF_023864345.2. NCBI lineage: Eukaryota > Metazoa > Arthropoda > Insecta > Orthoptera > Acrididae > Schistocerca > Schistocerca serialis. The sequence goes on from NC_064641.1 coordinate 823,086,240, forward strand.
GGGTTCCTCCGAGCCATAATCCGTAGGTAGCGATCATCTACTGCAGTAGTAGCCCTTCGGTGGCCTGAGCTAGGCATATCATTGACAGTTCCTGTCTTTCTGTATCTCCTCCATGTCTGATCAACAACAGTTCAGTTCACTCCAAGACGCCTGTACACTTAACCTTGTTGAGATCCCTTCCTGGCACAAAGTAACAATGCGGACGTGACCGAACCGCAGTATTAACCGTCTAGACATGGTTGAACTACAGACAACATGAGCAGTGTACTTCCTTCCTGGTAGAATGATGTGAACTGATTGACTGTTGGACCCCCTCTATCTAATAGCCACTGCTCATTCATGGCTGTTTACATCTTTGGATGGGTTTAGTGACATCTCTGAACAGTCAAAGGGACAGTGTCTGTGATACACTATCCACAGTCAACATCTATCTTCAGGAGTTCTTGAAATGGGAGTAATGCAAAACTTTTTTGATGTTTGAACATAGGGATATTTTGTTTTCTGCAAATCTTGCTCAAAAAAATTTCCTTTAAGTTCTTCACCATTTAAATCTCTTAATAAGAGAATCATTTAAATCTCTTAATAAGAAATCAAAACTTTGAGGTTCGCCGATGATATTGTAATTATGTCAGAGACAGCAAGCGACTTGGAAGAGCAGTTGAATGGAATGGACAGTGTCTTGAAAGAAGGATATAAAATGAACATCAACAAAAGCAAAACTAGGATAATTTAATGTAGTCAAATTAAGTCAGGTGATGCTGAGGGAATTAGATTAGGAAATGAGACACTTAAAGTAGTAAAAGAGTTTTGCTATTTGGGGAGCAAAATAACTGATCATGGTCGAAGTAGAGAGGATATAAAATCTAGACTGGCGATGTCAAGGAAAATGTTTCTGAAGAAGAGAAATTTGTTAACATTGAATATAGATTTAAGTCGTTTCAGAAAGTCGTTTCTGGAAGTATTTGTATTGCGTGTAGCCATGTATGGAAGTGAAACATGGACAGTAAATAGTTTGGACAAGAAGAGAATAGAAGCTTTTGAGATGTGGTACTACAGAAGAATGCTAAAGATTAGATGGGTAGATCACATAACTAATGAGGAGATACTGAATAGATTTGGGGAGAAGAGGAATTTGTGGCACAACTTGACAAGAAGAAGTGATCGGTTGGTAGGACATGTTCTGAAGCATCAAAGGATCACCAATTTAGTATTGGAGGGCACTGTGGAGGGTATAAATCGTAGAGGGAGACCAAGAGATGAATACACTAAGCAGATTTAGAAGGCTGTAGGTTGCAGTAGATACTGGGACATGAAGAAGCTTGCACAGGATAGAGTAGCATGGAGAGCTGCACAAACCTGTCTCAGGACTAAATACCACAACAACAATAACAATTTATATGTTACTGGATTATAATTAATAACATCTTGGATTTCAAAAATTTCTGTTGACCAATTGCTGTGTATCATTTCTCAACAAGTCCTTTAATTTTGAAGATTCTAAGATTATTCCTTTTTTAAATTTATTTTGGCTTTAGCTTCAACAACAGTTGGTTTATAAATCTTTTCATTAATTTCTTTTGCTTTCATTTTTATGTTTGAAGGTTTTGTGTTATCATAGTCATCAATTAATTTATAAACTATGTCAACCCAAAAGTTAAATAATGATTAAAATTATAGTTTTTTATCAATTTTTAAAATCTGGATTATAAAATTCTTAACCATTATCTGTTTGTAAATTTTTTGGATTGCAGCCTTCTCTAAATATTTTTTCGAAAGCATTGATTACAATCCTAACTGTTTTATATTTAACTGGAATTGCCAGAGGAAATTTTGAAAAAAACATCTTCAAAAGTTAATAAACATTTATTTATTTTATTTATTTTTGAAAATCCTGTCAAAGTACCTGACTCCATCTCTACTAGATCTGCTTGCCATAAATCATCTATACCAGGAGAAACTATGCTTCTTCATTTAAATTTTTTTCTTATTGGTTTATGTAATTTGTTAATAATTTCTTCTTGTGTATTTATTCCTTTGCCTACAGAATTTTTTTACAAATTTACTCTTTTTAGTTTTACATACTGCACAAAGACCTTCGGTCCTTTATCTTCTATTTTTAATTGTTACTCTGTGAGACTTGTGTGTCTCAGTAAATTTCTTACACTTCAAACAGTAGATATGGTTTTCTATTTGTACAGGTGGAAACTTTAATAAGATTTAAATTGTATCAACAGGATTTAAATTATATCAACAGGAAGAGTGTTTACTTTATCCTTTCATCTTACAGTTAGGAAATTTGATTTGTGTACAATTATTGATTGATTATTACAAGTTATTTCATATAGTTTATCAAATACACTTACTGTAATATTAAAACTGTCGAATTCCAAATCTCTGTTTAAATTCTTGCCAACAACAATAATTCTTTTTAGCCTGAAATCATATTCAAAATTGTGTATTTTTTGTTCATCTCCAGTCATAAAAGTAAATTCAATTATTTTTCTATAATATACTATATTTTCTAGTCTATTACACCTATTTAAAGCAAACGTAAGATAGGTATGCATGCTTTTAATTTCTTCATCAAGGCTTGTAGTAGTGTTAAAATTATCTTGATTAATCTGAAAAACGTTTTCATAAAAATGTGTTTTACTGACATAATTATGGAATTGTGTTAGAATATTTATATATTCAGATTTTGAAACACATTCTTTTTCTAAGTATTCTTTAGTAACAGCATTATAACCACTTACTGGATCTTTTACACCTACTGTTCTTCTACATTTAAAATCAATACAGTTCTTACTTGCTTTAAAAATGACACATAATTCTTTATGAAGTCGTTTAATTGAACTTTTTACTTTTAATTCCTTTTTATTTTCTAAATTTATCCAACCATTAATTGTGAGACCTTTAGGCAGTGTCTTATTTCCAAAACTGTCTATTTACTAAATTCAAAATATCATTAAACTTATAATTTATGCATAATGGTTTTAAAAGAAATAGACAGAAATGTCCACATATTACTTCATCAAAGTTCTGAATTCGTTGTCCATTATAATAGAACTCACTTGAACCGAGATATTCTTTCAGGATATTTCCAGCAAATGAATCAAATTCAGAATTTTTACTAGTATTCTTTTAATAAAAAATCCAGTAAATATCAGGATAATCAGATATATCTAAATTAACTATTCTACATTCTAAATTTTTCGGTTCATCAAGTAATTTATTGGTCATAAAACGCTACGAAAATATATAATTTTTAATTGTTTAACTCAGTCTTATATGTCAAAATTAGATAAGGAACATTAAATGTGGTTATTTCTTTGAAATTTCTTATACACAACGCCTTTTTTCTGCACTGCTTGATTATGTCTTTCCTGCTCTTCCTATTCTGCATTTGCGATTACTGCAGAACCACAACCAAGTGAACCAATAGCTGCTAGATATGGTAATGCAATTAATAGTAATGGAAGAAATCCACCATCATGTTATGTTAGTTCTTTACATTCTATCTTTTTGTTAGCTATTCTATAATCTTTTTCACAGCTGGAATAACTAATGTGATAAGCAAACTTCCACCAGTTTTTTTCTCTACCTTTCCTTATTGTACCTCAGTCAAAAATGGCTCAATTCTATGTCATAGTTCATTATTTAATTTTATTTTAATTGATTTTGGTTTAGTTTTGCCACTTGGTAGCGAAGTGTAATTAATTGAAAAGTTGTTCATGTACATGGATAAAACATTGATAAGGATTAATGGTTTTACAATCTCCACTCATTGTCATCATCGCCTAAGCCCGTACCTAATTTTAAATTTCCATATATTATTCCTCTAACTGCAGTAACTATGGTTTGTCCTAATGAAGCATCACTTACTAGTATTCTTTCTTTTGCACCTAACTGAATATCTTTATCTGCTGCATGTCTTTTTTCTACATCTACATTATCTCTATAGGCAACATCATGCTTTTTACTAGCTTTATCCGATGGATTCATTCCTGGACCCCCACTTGTTAGTCTTTCTTCTAATTTGGTCCCAGGCTCACTGTATGAAGAGCCTAGATGATGCATCTCAAATGGTAATTTATTAATCAAAATATTTACTACTCCTTTTTCACTTTTCCAAAATGTATGTGGTAAATTATTAAAAAATTTAATCAAATATGGAATTCCTTTATGATTATCTTTTACGAAATCACTAAATTTATTTCTTACCATCTGTGCTACACCAACTTTTCAATTATAATAATTTTTTCCAGTTGATTCTTCCCCATGAATTACTGCTGATCTATCGATTAAATCTCAAACAATATTCAACCTAATATATTCAACTGGTTTTTCTGTAAATCTTGTAATTAAACCTTCACCTGTTTTTGCATCTGGATAATCTGAATCTGATGATATTTGGTATACTTGTGGCAAATAGACATTAACAATTTCTTTTATTATGTCATTGTATTTTTAGCACCATTTGATTTTATTTGATTTGGGTAACTCAGAGTATAATATATATACAAAATTTGATAAATCCACATGATCAAATATTTCACCCTTGTCATCCATAGTAATTTGTTTTTTAGTTAAAAAATTCGTTTGGCCATCTGTGCCTTTGCATTGTTTTCCACCAATTCTTAATTTATCACCATCGAAATAAACTGCAAAACGACCAACAAATTTAAATCTATGAACAGGTTTTAATACAAAAGTAGGATCTTCACTATTAATAATATACTTTCACATTATTTCACTAACTTTCATTTTTTTAACATCATCATCTTTTTTGTAAGCTGCATCTACTTTATTTTTTTAACAGCGCTTTATTTATTCAGTGAAGCTTAAATTTTTGATTCACTTAATGTATAGTCATACGTACCAGGAATATCATCAGACCACTCATTTAGTTTTCTAATTGGTGATAAAACTCCAAATTCATCTACATGAGGAAATTGATGATACAGAATTATTTGTTTTCTTCAATAGCTTTCAAAATATTATCACTTAATCCTTCATTCCTTGCTTTACTTGTTGAATAGCATCAATAACTGGTTGTTCTTTTTTATATTTTTCACATTCTGTTTGTGGTTTTTTCCAAAGCTTGAATAGTTCTTTCATTTCCCTGGTTATCTTTCTATTTCGTTTTGCTTTTTTAATAACATCTCGATAGTATTTTGCAAACATTTATTAGAGATCAGAAACCTTAATTAACCATTCTTAATGTCTAACATTTTTGCGCCAGCAAGAGCTGGCTTTAGCCAGCGGCTTCTTAAATGTTTATGTTGTTATTAAATTCTATATTTCATTCATTTGGTTTTCTAGTCATGTCAATTGTAAAAAATCCAAATTGATTATTCCATCATTTACTACACATTTATTTAGAATCATCACCACCAACGAACTCATGATAAATATGGTTTAGGTTTTTGTCATCTTGTCTGAAAATATTTAAAAAATTATGTTTATCGTTTACTTATAGTTTTGATATTCTTGAATACATTTGAACTTAATAAAAACAATCTATTCCTTTGTGTCTTATTCTAATTAATGTTTATTTTTTATTTTTTTCTCTGTAATTCTTATCTGCTCAGGTTAGCACAGTAGCAGAGCCATGCAGCAGTGCAATAGTGACAGCAGCAGTTTTGTCTCTACCGATTACAAAGTGGCAAAGGTTGATTTATTGTGTATATAAATTAGTAGGCTATTACCTCAAAGTGGTACCAACAGTGATAGAGGGAAATCTGTAGAATATCAAGGAGTCTTTCATCAACTAACACCATGTCTTCTAATGCAGACCATTTAGTATGCTGGTATTATCATAAGTTTGACGAGCAGGTGCGAAAGTTTACTGCATTGTGTTCCTCCCCAAACACAAGTGGCAGTTGGTCATAGGTGCAGCTGATATTGGGGTGTGTTCCTCACCAAACGCTAGTGGCAGTTGGTCATAGGTGCAGCTGACTGCCTCTCTACACCACGGTGACTGTTTGTCAGTGGCAGGATATCACGTCAAAAATATTTGGTGGACACTGGTTCTGATTTAAGTATATTGCACTGGTCCAGACGACCGACAGCGTTCTGCTTTTCAGCAGTGAGCAAGTCTTTCATATTCACATACAGAATCGACCAAAGGAAATTGGATTTAGGAGCGTGTCGCCCATTCGTCTGGGACTTCACTGTCGCTGACGTCTTGCTAGCAACAATAGGAGCTGATCTTATGATGAGTGATCATCAGAAATAAGGCTATCGACAGCAGTTCCCCAGGGAAGTGTGACAGAACCACCATTATTCCCTATGTGCATAAATAATTTCGCAGACAGAATGGGCAGCAATTTGCGATTTTCTGCTCTGATGATGCTGTGGTGTATGGTAAGATGTCGAAGTTGCATTGTAGGAGGATACAAGATGACTTAGACAAAATATCTAGCTGATGTGGTGAATGACAGCTAGCTCTAAAAGTAGAAAAACGTAAAACAATGCAGATGAGTAGGAAAAACACACCCATAATGTTCAGATACAGCATTAGTAGTGGTCCTGCTTCAGACAGTCAACTTATTTAAATATCTTGGTGTAATGTCACAAAGCAATATGACATTGAATGAGCATGTGAGGATTGTTGTAGGGAAAGAAAATTGTAGAATTCTACGAAAGTGTGACTCATGTGTAAAGGAAACCACGTATAGGATGCTGGTGCGACCTGTTCTTGAGTACTGTTCGGATTATAGGAAGACATCAAAGCAATCCAGAGATGTACTGCTAGATTCGTTACGGGTAGATTCAAACCATGAGCAAGTGTTATGGACATACTTTAGTAACTCAAACAGGAATTCCTGGAGGGGAGGCGAAGTTCCTTTCAAGGAACACTGTTGAGAAACTTAGATAATCGATATTTGAAGCTAACTGCAGAACTATTCTACTGCCTCCAACATACATTGCACATAAGGACCACAAAGATAAGATAACAGAAATTAGGGCTCATATGGAGGCATATAAACCGTACTTTTTCCCTCGCTCTATTTGCGAGTGGAACAGGAAGTGCAGTAACTGGTAGTGGTACAGTGTACCTTCCATCACATGCCATATGACAGACTGCAGGATATCTATGCAGATGTAGATATAATTACCAGTACTGGCAGATGTGGTGAATGTTTAGCTCTTTGACTATTGCAACACCTAAATAGGAATGCAGAAGTCACTGATGTGTGGAACACCATTAGAAATGCAATGCCATGAAATGGAGAGGTGAAATAAGAAACATTAAGAAAGAATGGATAAAAGGAAGTACGTTGGATAAAATGGATGAGACCTACTACAGGATCTCGCCTCAGCACAGCAGTTCACGAGGCCAATCTAACACAAGCGAGTGACTGGAAGTACCCCTCTCTGTTACAGCATTTCCCACCTTTGACTAGACCTCCAGGCGCATCTAAGAAAGTGCTACATAATACGGTGCACCATATTAAAACTACTGATATCCCATCAGTATCATGCAGACCTAGATGTTTGGCACATAATCACCTGCTATCCTAAAGTCGTTCAAAGAAGGAATTATCTGACCATCAAGTGGTCCATGGTAGTTCTCTCTACACCTACTACCTAAGAAGTGTGGAGCTTATCATTTATGCGGAGATTATTGTGGTGAAGATATCATGCCATATTATTATGTCTCTCAGGAAAGATCTCGTCCTTTTCTACCAACTGTATTTCGTAGACAATCCTTCAACAGCCTCAGAACTTGTGTCATCCTGAGATCCATCCAACATTTCGTCTAGTCTGGAAGCGTGTTTCTGGCCAGGGATGAATAAATACTGCCATGAGTGGACGTGAATGTGTTTGCAATGTCAACGTAGCAAAGTATCTCGACTCTTGGTGATTTCCCCAATACAACTTTATGTTACCAACACTTGCATATCGATATCATAGGATCACTATCTCCATCGAAGTAGACAATATTTCCACAGAAACATTAGCCTCTTCTTTTGTGTCGGCATGGCAATCTAAATTTGGTTGCCCAAAGCACGTTACTACCGACCAGTGCGATAGTTTAGATCTGCCAACACATAAAGTTCTGTGGATACATGCACCATAAAGCTAACAGCTATCATCCAGTCAGTAATGACATGATCAGGCGATGGCACCGTTCCCTTGAAGCTGCACTCATATGTCGTGACACTAGCTGGATGATCGCTCTCTCAGTAGTTCTCCTTGATCTGTGGGACACATATAAACCAGACATAGATTCCTCATCAATGGAACTTGTTTATGGTAAAGCAATTACATCTCCCAGCAGAATTTATTGATACCAATTCTCTGCAACCAGATTTCATACGTCATCTAAGGGACCAGATCACTTGCATTCGTCCTCGCTAAGCTTCCAAACATGGCAGCCACATAGTTCCGTGGATCATGATTTGGGCAGTTACTCTCATGTAATATTACATATGGTGTGAAGCATCAATTATAACCTCCTTATATTGGTCCACACCGAGTATTAAGAAGAGTTGCGGCAAATGGTAAGACTACAACTATTTCTCTCCATCACATCAAGGGGGCAGACTCTTCCAGGATGCACTACCAGCTGAAGCACCGCGAAGACAACCTCATCTTCCAATACCAGCACCACAATCACAACTGCAGATGGAACAACTGCCTGATGCGGAACTGCAACTGGTGTGCACGACTCAATCCAGACATTGTGTGCAATTTCCTCCACATTTTCTCAATGATGCTCTGCACCCACCGAGGGGGCCCATTGTAATGTATTTTTGATACACCCACAGAAGGATATCTTATTCGCCGCCACCCTCAGCTATTTATAGCGTGCTGAGGGAGACACTACAAGAGGAGAATTAGGAGAACACTGGAACACTAATAATGATTAACGACAAGAACACACATTTATTGACGAATACTCAATTTTGTACAAATCGGCTCAGGCAGCAGATCCTGAAGTTCAGCTACTATTCCATAAGCTAAGGTTGGATTGTAAACTGTTCTTGACCCACTAGAATGATGACTGAAGGCGAGCTGGTGTGACTCGCTAGAAGCAGGCGATGCAGTGTGAACTGCTCATGTAGAAACGAGCTTCTCACTGGTCGAGCTGACTTGGAACTGAACGCTCTGCTATGGCGCTGGTGCATATTACTCCTCTGGCAGCGCCACAATTGTGACTTCTTTGCGCATCAATCGCTGGGCTTTGCATCGTCTCTGGAGTGTGTTGTCGACCTATCGACGCGTATGGTGCTGCCGGGTGGCTCGTTCTGCGATTGTGCACGCCCAATTCAGGCGGCTGTGGATTACACCACAGGGATGATGAAGAATCAGATTACTGTTGTCTGCTGTACGTGTTGTGTATTGTTGTTTCAGCAGTCAGATTTAATAATATGCCAACCAGAAATACTGCATGTAGCAGTAGCAGTGAAGGTTTATTCTTCGACTTTTTGCTTTACGTGCTTCTTGCATTGTACTGTGTACATAGTTACAGAGTTTCACCATTATGAGCTAATGCTTAGCAACAAAAAACGATTCTACTTTCAGATAAAATGTCTCCTAATCTGTTTACTGCTCAGGGTTGTCATGTATCTGAGTGTGTTTATTCTGGTCAATAAAGTTTCAAAATTTCCAGATCATGAAAGTGGTGTTTCAAGCACTACCACTTGGCTTAATAAGTAACCGCTTATCAAAGGTCAGACAGTCCTAATTCTAACTGCACTAGACACACCTATAGGATATTGAGAATTATCAGCAAAAAGAATAACTCTATAAAAAGATACAACCTACTAAAAGAATCATAATATGTGAGATGCAGACATCGTCTAACACTAAAATTGCTAATTCCACCGGCAAAAATAAGTTTCACATTATGAATCACAGAGATTCATATACTTTGATATAGTGATCTACCTTCGGTGCTTCCAAGCTGCGACGTCTACCTCATTGCTCCATACAGTTACATGGAGTTTAGAGGCACTTATTTCCATGCAGTGATCCTTATACTAACTGAGAGTACACATAGACTAGGAAGATCTATAGTCTCAGCATAGCCAACTGCTGATGTTGCCACTATCAGGCCATAATTATCACATAACATCCGTATTATTCTGTATGTTCTCATTTTGTGCTAAGCCTGAAACTCTAATATTACACTCATTTGCCCCGTTTTTATGCATATATTTATTAGTAACAGCTATATTAAACTGCTGTTGGTAGATTATGGATATCTTATCTGGAATTGGCAGACCAGACAATAAAATCAAATCAATATGGAATATTGTAAAAAGAGAGAGAGGGAAAGAAGACATGCAAGATGACATTGTTTCTGTTAAAGAGAAACGAGAGCATTGTAAAAGACAGTTTGTGTACGGCAGATATTTTTAATACTGTTTTTTTTAAAAGATGAGCAAATTGGTGTAAATAGTTAAGAAGAGAAAGTAAAGCAGTGCAGTGAAGAAGCACTAAAAAGGACATTAAGTAAAATAAAAATTTCACATCCCCATCTAAAATGAGGAAAACTATCACGACTCCAAAACGTCAAAATTCGTATGGGGCAAATAACATCTACAATGTTGTTATTGTTGTGGTCTTCAGTCCAGAGACTGGTTTGATGCAGCTCTCCGTAATACTCTATCCTTTGCAAACTCCATCACCTCCAAGTACCTACTGCAACCTACATCCTTCTGAATCTGCTTATTGTATTCATCTCTTGGTCTTCCTCTACGATTTTTACCCTCCACGCTGCCCTCCAATACTAAATTGGTGATCCTTTGATGCCTCATAACATGTCCTACCAGCCAGCCCCTTCTTCTAGTCAAGTTGCGCCACAAATTCCTCTTCTCTTAAATTTTATTCAGTATCTCCTCATTAGTTATGTGATCTACCCATCTAAATTTCAACATTGTTCTGTAGCACCACACTTCGAAACCTTCTATTCTCTTGTTGTCTAAACTGTTTATCGTCCATGTTTCACTTCTATACATAGCTACACTCCATACAAATACTTTCAGAAAGAACTTCCTGACACTTAAATTTATACTTGATGTTAATAAATTTCTCTTCTTCAGAAACACTTTCCTAGCCATTGTCAGTCAACATTTTATATCCTCTCTACTTCGACCATTATCAATTTCTTTGCTCCCCAAATAGCAAAACTCCTTTACTACTTTAAGTGTCTCATTTCCTAATCTAATTCCCTCAGCATCACTACATTAAATTATCCTAGTTTTGCTTTTGTTGATGTTCATCTTCTATCCTTCATTCAAGACACTGTCCATTCTGTTCAACTGCTCTTCCAAGCCCTTTGCAGTATCCGACAGAATTACAATTTCATTGGTAAACCTTATGAACCGTGAATTTACTTTCAAAACCTTTTCTTAAGAATTTACTTTGTTTAGTAGCGATTCATCAAGAACATTAACACACTTAATCACACTATGTGAGCGTGGAAGTAGTTGCCAGGGAGTAACTGATGAAATCAAAATGAAATTGCTCTTAATAAATGGGAATTGGCGAAACATGCCCTACAGTTCACATATACCGCCTCTCAAGATGATAGGCAAAATAAAAATTTCAGGAATTTGGCCATTACACTCCAAGCAATAAATTCGTTAACAAACCGAATCCGACAAACATGACAGAGGCAGCTATTAACGTACGGCAGATTGGTAGGGAGATTACCGAACAAGCCGAACCGCGGTCGCTCTAACCCGCCCCTACTCCACAAGGGAAAAATGGACCACCGAATTCATAAATAACCACCTTCCCGCTGGTGGGCAAACGGAGAAGAATCGTGGGACGACCCCAAAACAAAGCGGCGGGTGACCTCACCAAGAAAACAAGTAGAATTTAACAAGTAAATGAAACAACATATCACCAATCACTTAACTTCTAATAAACTGCGATTTCTGGCGAAGACCTGGCGCAGCACCCCCAAAACGCTCTCCTGAACCGTCCGCTGCCAGCCGCTTCAACGGACGCAGGAAGGCGCGCCGATCTCCCGTCTCACGGCTTCGCACCTCGCACTGGCCAGACTGATGTCGTTGGTTTACTCCCGTTGCTCTCGTGTCGGCCACGAAGCCACTACCCCTCGCTATACGGCGCGGCCCACTGGACTCACGTGGTGACCTCACATGCACTGGCATGTGTCTCAGTGCGCTCCCGACCAACCAATTGATCCACCTGCCAATGACCATTGCCTGAGAAACTAGAGCAGACTGGCGGCCTAATGCGTAGACTCAGATGCAGGAACTAAGCCCCCGAACAGGCGACCACTCGTTGAATTCTCTCACTGCGCCACAAATTGGGACGAGAGACGGATTAGCAACCTCGGGACGAGAGACTGACCCCAGACTGACTCCAGACTCACCCACACTGACCCCCTGGCGAGCTCATAGCGCCCCTTAAATGCACATGAACAGGCAACCTTTCCCCTTTCCCACCATAGGAAGATACCATAGCAGCGACTGCCACAGCAGTGCCACTGCCAGACACGGAGGGCGACTGCTTCACACAACGGGCTGCAGTGCGCTCTTCAAAACAGCAATTTTTGCCATGCCTCACCTTAAGGTTTTTATTTCTTCTCCATGGATTTTAATTCCTACTCCGAGCTTTTCTTTTGTTTTCTTTGCTGCTTGCTCAATATATAATTGAATAACATCGGGGATAAGCTACAACCCTGTGTCACTCCCTTCCCAACCACTGCTTCCCTTTCATGCCATCTGGTTTCTGTACAAATTGTAAATAGACTTTCGCTCCCTGTATTCGACCTCTGTCGCCTTCAGAATTTTAAAGAGAATATTCCAGCCAACATTGTCAAAAGCTTTCTCTAAGTCTACAAATGGTAGAAATGTAAGTTTGCCTTTCCTTAATCTATTTTCTAAGATAAGTCGTAGGGTCAGTATTGCTTCACATGTTCCAACATTTCTACAGAATCGAAACTAATCTTCTCCGAGGTCGGCTTCTATCAGTTTCTCCATTCGTCTGTATAGAATTGGTATTAATATTTTGCAGCTGTGACTTATTAAACTGATAGTTTGGTAATTTATACACCTGGCAACACCTTCTTTCTTTGGAATTTGAATTATTATATTCTTCTTGAAGTCTGAGGGTATTTCGCCTGTCTCATACATCTTGCTCACCAGGTGGTAGAGTTTCGTCATGGCTGCCTCTCTAAGGCTATCAGAAGTTCTAATGGAATGTTGTCTATTCCTGGGGGATTGTTTCGACTTAGGTCTTTCAGTGCTCTGTCAAACTCTTCATGCAGTGTCATATTTCCCATTTCATTTTCATCTCTGTCATCTTCCGTTTCCATAATGTTGCCTTCAAAGTATGTCAACCTTGAATAGACCCTCTATATGCTCCTTCCACCTTTCTGCCTTCCATTCTTTTCTTAAAACTGGTTTTCCATCTGAGCTCCTGACATTCATACAAGTAGTTCTCTTTTCTCTAAAGGTCTCTTTAATTTTCTTGTAGGCAGTATCTATCTCACCCCTAGTGATATATGCCTCTACATTCTTAGGTTTGTCCTCTAGCCATCCCTGCTTAACCATTTTGCACTTCCTGGCAATCTGATTTTTGAGACGTTTGTATTCCTTTTTTCCTGCTGCATTTATTGCATTTTTATATTTTCTCCTTTCATCAATTAAATTCAGTATCTTTTCTTTTATCCAGGATTTATACTATCCCTCGTCTTTTTACCTACTTAATCCTCTGCTACCTTCAATATTTCATCACTCAGAGTTACCCATTCTTCTTCTACCATATTTCTTTCCCATTCTTGTCAATCTTTCCCTACTGCTCTCTCTGAAACTCTCTTCAACCTCCGGTTCTTTCAGTTTATCCACGTCCCATCTCCTTAAATTTCCATCTTTTTGCAGTTTCTTCAGTTTTAATCTACAATAGATTATGGTCAGAGTCCACATCTCCCCCTGGAAATGCCTTACAATTTAAAACCTGATTCCTAAATCTCTGCTTTAAGATTATATGATCTATCTGAAACCTTCCGGTGTCTCCAAGTCTCTTCCACATCTACAACCTTCTTTCATGATTAAGTTATGCTCTGTGCAAAAGTCTACCAGGTGGCTTCCTCTTGCATTCCTTACCCCCATTCCGTATTCACCTACTACTTTTCTTTCTCTTTCTTTTCCCACAATTACGTTCCAGACCCCATGACTATTAAATTTTCGTCTCCCTTAACTATCTGAATACTTTCTTTTATCACATCATACACTTCTTCAATCTCTTCATTATCTGTGGAGCTAGTTGGCATATAAACTTGCACTACTGTTGTAGACGTGGGCTTCATGTCTATCTTGGCTACAATAATGTGTTCACTATTCTGTTTGTGGTAACTTTTCTGTGCTCCTATTTTTTCACTCATTATTAAACCTACTCCTGCATTACCCCTATTTGATTTTGTATTTATAACCCTCTATTCACCTGACCATAAGTCTTCTTCCTCCTGCCACCGAACTTCTCTAATTCCCACTATATCTAACTTGAATCTATCCATTTCCCTATTTAAATTTTTTAACCTACCTGCCTGATTAAGGGATCTGACATGCCACGCTCTGCTCTGTAGAACGCCAGTTTTGTCTCTCCCGATAATGACATCCTCCTAAGTTGTTCCCACCAAGAGATCCAAATGCGAGACTGTTTTACCTCCAAAATATTCTACCCAAGAAGGAGCCATCATCATATAACCATACAGTCCAGCTGCATGCCCTTGGGAAAAATTACAGCTGTTGTTTTCCATTGCTTTCAGCTGTTTGCAGTACCACCACACCAAGGCCGTTTTGATTAATGTTACAAAGCCAGATCAGTCAATCGTCCAGACTGTTGTCCCTGCAACTACTGAAAAAGCTGCTGCTCCTCTTCAGGAACAATACATTTTTCTTCCCTCCCAACAGATACCCCTCCATTGTGATTGCACCTACAGTGCAGATATCTGTATCGTTGAGGTATGCAAACTTCCTCACCAACAGCAAGGTCAATGGTTCATGGGGAAGAACAACATCTCAAATAAGCCACCAATAAGTTGTTGTCCTATAATACACAATGTTCTTAGAAACACATCTAATGCATCATTAACTCAAGATGTTCAACCCAGGCAGACTGAAATATGCTGTGGTTAGGTCTCTCTATAATGGTAAGACAGAGATTTAGGAACCGGGTTTTAAATTGTAAGACATTTCCAGGGGCAGATGTGGACTCTGACCACAATCTATTGGTTATGAACTGTATATTAAAACTGAAGAATCTGCAAAAAGGTGGGAATTTAAGGCGATGGGGCCTGGATAAACTTAAAGAACCAGAGCTTGCACAGAGTTTCAGGGAGAGCATATGGGAACAATTGACAGGAATGGGGGAAAGAAATACAGTAGAAGAAGAATGGGTAGCTTTGAGGAATGAAATAGTGAAGGCAGCAGAGGATCAAGTAGGTAAAAAGAGGAGGGCTAGTAGAAATCCTTGGGTTACAGGAGCAATATTTAATTTAACTGGTGAAAGGAGAAAATATAAAAATGCAGTAAATGAAGCAGGCAAAAAGGAATACAAACGTCTCAAAATGAGATCGACAGGAAGTGTAAAATGTTAAGCAGGGATGGCTAGAGGACAAATGTAAGGATGTAGAGGCTTATCTCACTAGGAGTCAGATAGATACTGCCTACAGGAAAATTAAAGAGACCTTTGGAGAAAAGAGAACCACTTGTATGAATATCAAGAGCTCAGATGGAAACCCAGTTCTAAGCAAAGAAGGGAAAGCAGAAAGGTGGAAGGAGTATATAGAGGGTCTATACAGGGGCGATGTTCTTGAGGACAATATTATGGAAATGGAAGAGTATGTCGATGAAGATGAAATGGGAGATACGATATTATGTGAAGAGTTTGACAGAGCACTGAAAGACCTGAGGCCCCGGGAGTAGACAACATTCCATTAGAACTACTGATGGCCTTGGGAGAGCCAGTCCCGACAAAACTCTACCATCTGGTGAGCAAGATGTAAGAGACAGGTGAAATACCCTCAGACTTCAAGAAGAATATAATAATTCCAATCCCAAAGAAAGCAGGTGTTGACAGATGTGAAAATTACCGAACTATCAGTTTAATAAGTCACAGCTGCAAAATGCTAACACGAATTCTTTACAGACGAATGGAAAAACTGGTAGAAGCCGACCTTGGGGAAGATCAGTATGGATTCCATAGAACTATTGGAACACGTTAGGCATTACTGACCTTACGACTTATCTTAGAAGAAAGATTAAGGAAAGGCAAACCTACATTCCTAGCATTTGTAAAGTTAGAGAAAGCTTTTGACAATGTTGACTGGAATACCCTCATTGGAATTCTAAAGGTAGCAGGGGTAAAATACAGGGAGCGAAAGGCTATTTACAATTCGTACAGAAACCAGATGGCAGTTATAAGAGTCGAGGGGCATGTAAGGGAAGCAGTGGTTGGGAAGGGAGTGAGACAAGGTTGTAGCCTCTCCCCAATGTTATTCAATCTGTATATTAAGCAAGCAGTAAAGGAAACAAAAGAAAATTTCGGAGTAGGTATTAAAATCCATGGAGAAGAAATAAAAACTTTGAGGTTCGCCGATGACATTGTCATTCTGTCAGAGACAGCAAACGACTTGGAAGAGCAGTTGAACGGAATGGACAGTGTCTTGAAAGAAGGATATAAGATGAATATCAACAAAAGCAAAACTAGGATAATTTAATGTAGTCGAATTAAGTCAGGTGATGCTAAGGGAATTAGATTTGGAAATGAGACACTTAAAGTAGTAAAGGAGTTTTGCTATTTGGGGAGCAAAATAACTGATGATGGTCGAAGTAGAGAGGATATAAAATGTTGACTGGCAATGGCAAGGAAAGTGTTTCTGAAGAAGAGAAATTTGTTAACATCGAGTATAGATTTAAGTGTCAGAAAACCGTTTCTGAAAGTATTTGTATTGAGTGTAGCCATGCATGGAAGTGAAACATGGACGATAAATAGTTTGGACAAGAAGAGAATAGAAGCTTTCGAAATGTGGTGCTACAGAAGAATGCTGAAGATTGGATGGGTAGATCACATTACTAATAAGGAGGTATTGAATAGAATTGGGGAGGAGTTTGTGGCACAACTTGACAAGAAGAAGGGATCGGTTGGCAGGACATGTTCTGAGGCGTCAAGGAATCACCAATTTATTATTGGACAGCAGCGTGGAGGGTAAAAATTCGAAGAGGGAGACCAAGAGATGAATACACTAAGCAGATTCAGAAGGCTGTAGGTTGCAGTAGGTACTGGCAGATGAAGAAGCTTGCACACGATGGAGTAGCATGGAGAGCTGCATCAAACCAATCTCAGGACTGAAGACCACATCAACTGGTCTCTCTAAAGAAGGATGAGTCAATAGATGTCCATAACTACTATCCAGTGACACTTCCTGGATTATTTTATAATATTGTGGTGGAGGTAATATACTTCAGAGATTCATCCTGTAGTGTAGTAATGTGATACCTAGCCAAACACAATTTGGATTCAAAATGGCCACTCTACTGAGTCAGTTAGTTATACATTTGCAGAGCACATAAAGATGTTTCTTCTAAACAGCTTCTTCTATACAATAGTAGAATTTTTGCGTACAGTAATTCGTCACTTTTACACACAAAAAACGTAAATTGCCAGTATGCAGCCGTAAAAATATTTTTCAATTTTTTTTCTTTCAGGTGTATGCTCTTTTATGTCATTGATGTTTGTTCTGTTTGCATGTTCCATATCATAACGGTTATTGTGAATATATGTTGTGTCACAAATAAGTAACTAACCATAGGTGCAAATCGACTAATGTCTTAGGAGATTAATTAACTGTTCATAAATAACTCCCACAAAATTTATTTACAGTTTTTATATTAGAAAGAACCGCTTTATATTTTGAAAAATATCGCGATCGATATATTACGTGATATTTTGATTTTTGCTTACTCGGAAAACATTTTGGTAAATGTTGCTGGGACATAATTTATTAAAACAGAGAATTGGCAATGTGATCAAGTGCAATAAAAAATGAAAAAATCCAAACAAGCTAATTCTCTTGCTGTTTTATCCTCAAAGTCTTATGCCAAGTTCATTCCAGATACCAAAAGTAAATGATTAAGATGTCTATGTAAATACACAGTACTTTTGCTGGTGATTTCTTCCTACTACTCACGTTATGACATTCAAAATTTGTTGTGCATTTAGAGGCTAGCCTACTCCGTACCACAAGCACCTGACTTTGGGCGCTGTATATGTTGGCGCCAAAAAATGTTGTCCTGCGCATCACTTCAGTCTGCCCGATAAACATCTCTGATCCACATAAAATAAACTATGGGCAAAGACCACCATGTAAATGTTTTCAAGGTTTGTTGTGCTTCATGTGATTATGTCAGTTGTACACGAGGTCTAGAGAGTGGCTGTTGCAAATCTCATGTCACAGACTTAGTGCAGAAAGTTCGATCTGCGGCATGGATGGTAAAAGGAAAAGAGCGTCAGGAACGAGTGTGACGCCTGTTATAATTTGTGCGCTTGCTCTACCCTTGTCAATGCTTCTTTGGATTGGAAATATTGCCATTTCGTTCTTCATGTCCAGCGCGGAGAGCGATCCATACAGCGATGGTAGAATTTTTTTCAGCGCCTGATGGTGCCTTTTTTCCCTCTTTTAGTAGTCTCCCCGTTTTTACAACTGGGTTTTGAATAAAATTTTTAAATACCGGCTGTTTTTCGTGGTGGATGAATGTAAGCGATTTTTATTTTTGACGTTAAGCATTTGCTTACCGAAAATTTTAGGAGTAACGACGTGTACACTGCTCAACTACACGTATTAATTGGTATTTTTAATATTTTTGACTGTTTTGCACGTTATTGATTCATATACAGCTGCCTCGAAACACTGTTGTTTTGATCATTATAACGACTAAATACTTATTCTTTTTCCGCGTATGCAATCCAGCTATAGATCTACGCTCCTTTTCCAGGCAATGATTTAATTGAATTATTATAAGCCTATAGAATAGTACACCTGTTGCCGGTTATCTTGATTGAAGTCGTGATATCCCAAGTGGTGCCGACATTATTATACCACTTCAATAACATTTTTTGAAGAAAACATAAGTTGAATAGCTAGTAAAGTATAATTTTGTTCTTGATACTTGTTGTCGTACTCTTGATATACTTTTAATCCCAAACTAACGGAGGTTCCACATACATGCATTGGGACAAAACTTTTGTATACAGTGCATTTGTACATTTTTATGAATTTGTAGGGATCTAAGAACTTTTTAATTCTTTGAACTAAGTCTTATTTGAAAATGCAGTAAATTATTGCGTTTCAAACCTGTTTCATTTCACATCAGATTATAAGGGGTAGAAAGTACATTGCATGTGAAACGCATACCTTGTTGCATGAATGTCCAAGAAGTGATTGGCATAGGTCTGGAACTAACAATATTAAAGTGGTTTGGGTAAATCTTGGAAAGCAGTAATCAGTATACCTCAAGCTGTGGTAGAGATCAACTCACATTAGCCCATTACTTTTTATCACTGTGTTGCTTGTTCTGTTGTAATTTAAATGAAGTTGATACACCTCGTATATGAACCTGTTTTATCCATCGCTATAAGTAGGCTACCAAAAAATTGCTTTCAATGAAAATAGAATAATGTTCACACCAAAATCTGTTGTACAAAAACAGTTTTGTTGTCAAGCAACATGCACTTTCTGTAACAGTATCTACAAAGAGAGAGTATGTGTGGCTACAAAAATTTCTACTTAGTGAACTTGAAGTACAGAATTTAATAATTAGTTTTGTGTCAAGAGCACAGCAGTTTCTTTTTTACTATTGATATAGGAACATCAAAGATGTGGTTGACACTCGTAAAACTACAGTTGGATCTTGAGCTTTTGTAGGTTTCCAGAAATTCATGTGTTAAGTAAGTAATGATACTAAGAAAAAGGTAGGCCACCTACACAGGCACTGAAAGGCAAAATCTAAGTCACAATTCAAATTCTGGATCACTTCTAATTAGTAAGTTAAAGATAGGAGCTAAATGAATGTGGTTTGGTTGAGATTCTCTCAACAATTATGCCACCAATGTTGTAAATACTTTCCCATTCCAAAACTATAACAAAAATCTTGTGTGGTTATGTTTACTCAAACTGAATGATGTCTTTTCAACTGGGACAAACATTCTCCTTATTACCTGACATCATTCTAAATTACAGAGGCTGGACAAAAATATGGAAACACAAGAAGAAATGCCTCCTTGAACATAAATGCAGATGCTAGCCAAGCCTGCTGATTGCACAGTTGTATTTGACCATGAACTTCCGCCTGTGCAATGTCCTCAGTATGTTGCAAGTGTCCGTCATTGTCAGAACAGTGTTTTGTGTAATTGTGTGTACATTATACTGGAGCCAAGATATTTTGAATTCTGGGTGCTTCTGTAGCCAAGGGAGTTAAAGCATTTGTGTTTCAAGAGGCACCATATTGAAGATTTACACAGCATACAGGGAACCAGGAAAAACATCATTCACTAAGTCTCAATGCCACAAGAATGTGTGTTGAGTGATCTTGACAGACAGTCATTGAAGAGGATTGTGGTGAAAAGCAAGGGGATGGCAGCTGAAAAAGTGACTGCAGAACTGAATGCCACACTTGCAGACTTTGTCAGTGCTAAAACAACACAAAGGAAGCTCCTTAAGCTAGAATTGCAGCATGAGATGGAATACTAAAACCATTCATCATGTTGGACTGGTTTTGTGATTACGAGGATAAATTTTCACATCTCCCCTGACCTCCACAACCACCAGATCTCAATTTTTTGATCTATTGTCGTCTAGTTTGGAGAGAAGGGTCTGAGATGTGACTCTCCACCTTGCATCATCATTAGCTGGGGTCGACCGAAGCGTCCGATCCCACCCGTCGGCTTTGTACCGTGACATAAGGCTGTTGTGGCGTGTGATGTCACGATGGCGCGGAATTTATTTCTTGAGTGGCGTGTTTGTAGGTGTCGTTTTGATGTGATCGGTGGTGCTCTCTGGTGGTGAGTTAGGTGATGTTTTTGGTTTAGTTTGCGAGTGTGGCGTCGTGTGTGAATTTTGCTAAATTGCTTTTTTTATGTCTTTGGTAGGTATGGATATGACTGACAGGGTCAACAGTTTTCAGTTTTTGGCTATGATGAGGGACAGTGCGTTGTCTCTAGTAAAATTTCTTCAACTATTCGGATTTTTGGATGAAGTCATGAAGTGTTCAGTATGTCGTGAAATAAATGAGGCTTACTTAAAGTTCCGGCGTCTCGGACCAGGTACGGCTGTATGTGGAGATGTCATAAGGATAACAGGTAAAGGGAAGTGTTCGATGCCAATCTGTGGCTGTGAATGTTGGTATTGGTATCGGGAGATGTTTTTGAGCTATATAGGTCAAGGGAAGTGTTAGGTCCTAATTTATGGGATCGGGAGCTGCTGTTGAGCTATATAGGTCAAGGGAAGTGTCAGATTCCAAATGATATTGTGTTTAGTGGTATTTGGGGAGATTTGTAATGTCAGTTTTTTTCATCATTTTGCGTGGTTTTGTATGGGGGTGGGTGTCTAAATTTGTTTATATTTAGTTTGTCCCCACCCAAACACCCCCTATTTCCCCCGCTTGTCTCGTTAGTGTCATTAGGCTTGTTGTGGAATGTGTGTGTGTTTGTTTTTCGATGTATTTTTGTTCTCATAATGTGTACGTAAATGTGCCATATTGGAATTGTTGTTTATGGCCGTTTCCGTCATAATTGTGACATCAAGGGTCAAAGCAGATGGGCGGGATCGGACGCTTCCGTATTTCCATTAGCTGAACTGGCCACTATTTTGCATGAAGACTAATATGAAATTCCCTTGGAAACCATGCAGGGACCTGTGTTTATATATTCTGAAATAACTGGAAGCTGTTTTGAATGTCATCTGGTTTCCTGCTCTGTATTAGGCATGATAAAGTGTTGAGTTTTTGGTGTTTTCACATTTTTGTCTAATCCTATGTGGGTGCTACTAAGTAGCTTATAATGCAAGTGTGTGAATTCCACAGTTATTGTTCTGAAATGGAATATACTACATAACCGTCTCTACACATGCTATACTGACCTATTGTCCACCCAGTTCCAGTAATGTCATTCTTTAGCTTGGAGATGCACCTAAACATCTTGCCATATGCCACTGCTCATACAGAGTTTTTCTGGAAACAATTGTAGCCTTGCCAAATCTGTTTTCCAGCATAATCCTTCCATGTTATATTACCTAGAAAACTATACAAGGTAGGAAGGGCAGGTAAGAGACACTGGCAAACCTAATTTCTAAGCCATGTTGTAAAGCAAACTTAGATATGTCTGAAAGTGAAAGAACCACACACACAATATAAATCTGTCAAATTTTCTTTGTTTTACAACTGCATTCAAATAGAAATTTTGTAGTAACAAATGCAAGACGTTAAAAAAAAAAAATTGAATGTAAAGCCGACAGCACCAAGTGCTTGCTGGCCAACATGCTGTGGCATGAGAATTTGGACAATTAGTTTTGCTATTTATATTTACACTTTGATCCAATGTAATAGAAATGCAATAGACAGCTTTCAATAAAAACTTCATTCTGTGCTTATTTTTATTTTTCCCCTCTCCCATGTACCTGGCATACTAAGATACATGAAAGTTGCTATGATATTTAAACATTGTCTAACTACATAGAATTAAAAGACGCACAGGATGATTATTCCCTCTATATGGAAAATCAAAAGACATACATGTTATACGGAATGAGGTTGAGAAGTTACGTTTCATACAAATAAAAATTTACACTATTATCACTATTTTCCTACAACTCACAAATGACAAGTCATCTGCCGCTTATTTGCAACACAAAGCAGGAATTATTTGATGTTAAATGTTGACTACAGTGTTGGCCAAATAAGAGAAAACAAAGGGGATTTTTTGACTTGGAGTCTCCAGTTTTTATCTGCTCCATTTTCACTGCTCTGTAATGTATCAGGGGTTAAAAAACATTAGTGTAAGATAGTCTTATGGCATTGTTGGCTACATCAAAGGCATTAGGGAATTAGCCCTTAACCACTGTCCTGTCACTGTTGCCTTTAGTGAAACACTGCCTGAAAAAGCTGTACAAATATTCAGTCTGATCTTGATAATTTGCAAAGTTTTGCAGCGAGTTGGCAACTTGCTTCCATGTAAAGAACCCAGAAATTGTGCATTTCACAAAACAAAAAAAAGGAGCCCAGTATTTTATGACAGCAGTGTCTCTGAGTCACAACTGGAATCAGTGAACGTGTACAAATACTTGGTTATAACAATTTGTAGGGATACTAGAGACCAGCCCTGGCTTCCCACTGGTAATGCTAGGTATGCCTGGCCAGGATGCCTTATCCTGTAGCAGTAATAAATTATAAACATAAACCTTCCTCATGAGTCAGTCTGTTGTTGATAACTGTATCAAAATCCATACAGTCAACTAGTTCCTTAGATTAATTTTCAGAAACAGGCAGAATAACCTGTCAGGTGACTTTAATTTATAATTTGTGCAGATGAAACAGAATGATTGGACAACATTGGTTAACTACATGTGGTAGATACTGGTTGATTGGTGGGAAGCTAAAAAAAATGCAGTCAGTTTACAAAGGAGGTACCTATAAAACACTCATACGGTCCCTTCTAGAATATCCCCCCAATCTGTGAGGCCCATTCCTAATATAAGCAACGAGAGCTATTGAATACATGCAAAGAAAGGCAGGAGAAATAGTCTCAGGTTTGTTGGCCACACTGGTGAGTGTCATGGAAATGCTAGTAAAACTGTACTAGCAAACACTTGAGGAAAGATGCAAACTATTCTGTGAAAGCCTAAATACAAAGTTTCAAGAACCAATTTTAAGTTAGGAACCTGTTTACTCCTCCTGTAGGGATCACAGATACAATTTTACAGTAGTTGCAGGATGCACAGATATGATTAACCTATCATTCTGTCTGTAGTTCATATGTGACAGCAACTGGAAGAAGCTCTAATAACTGGTACAATGGGAAGCTTTCTCTGCCTTGCATCCCACACTGTTTTGAGGTGTGTAGATGTATAGATGGGATCAAGACTGTGGACATCTTACATGGCGGCATCCCAGACCCAGACAAAGTCAATAGGGGGTCGACAGAAAAGTCCGATCCCATGCGTCAGCTTTGACCCGTGATATAAGGGTGTTGTCGTGTGTGATGTCATGACGGCGCGGAGTATGGTTTGTGAGTGTGGCATGTTTGATGTCATCGTGTTGTGGTTTGTTGTGCTCTCTGGTGGTATGTTTAGGGTTTTTGTTTGTGTGGTGTAATGGGATCAGTTTGCTTTTGCTCATTATCCAAAATTGTTAGTGTCGGCTGTGTTTGTTGTGGAATTCGTTTCAGTGAGTTAACGATTTTGTGTGAAGGTTAATTTAGTGTTGTTCGCTGTACATCGTGTGGTAATTTTAGTAAAATTAATTGGTTGTTGTTTTTGTTCAAGAATGGATATGACGGATAAAATTAACAGTGCGCAGGTAAAGGGAAGTGTTCCATCCCAATGTGTGGCTGTGTATGTTGATATTGGTATCGGGAGATGTTTTTGAGCTATATAGGCCAAGGGAAGTGTTTGATACTAATTTATGGGATTGGGAGCTGCTGTTGAGCTATATAGGTCAAGGGAAGTGTCCGATTCCAGATGATAGTGTTTTCGTCGTTTTGTATGGGGGTGGGTGTCTAAATTTGTTTATATTTAGTTTGCCCCCCACCTAATAACACCCCATTTCCCGCACTTGTCCCATTAGTGTCATTAGGCTTTTTGTGAAAAGTGTGTTTGTTTTTCGATGTATTTTCGTCCTCATAATGTGTACATACCGACTTTATATGCGCCATATTGGAATCGTGGTTTATGGACGTTTCCGCCATATTTGTGACGTCATGGGTCAAAGCAGACGGGCGGGATCGGACGCTTCCGATTTCCCTCAATAAGATTAAGATCAATTGGCACAGGGGTCCCTATGACCAGCTCATGGCCATGGTGTATCCCCAAATGTTACTGATGCAATTTTAGAGTGGTGGAGTGATGCTTTGTCTTTTTGAAAATACAAGTCACCTGTGGTGTGCTATAGGTGAACACGCGGATATACATGATTGGACATTAAGCTCTGATGTCTTTTACTGGTGAGAAATCATGGCAGACCTGTCAGTGACTCCATTCATCCTGTGTAAACATCTCTCACATGAGAGTATTATAGCCACATCCCTGAATGATACCCCTTATGTCAAACAGAACACACTGTTTTGTGTGATTTTCAAAATACTAAAGCCCTGCTATCAACTACTACCAACAGTGGTTCATCAGTCAAGGTGACCAATCTTCAAACATCTATTCTCAAGGCAGTTCCTGTGCCTGTGATAATCTCTGGAGTAATGTGTGATAATCAGAAATTTGTAACACAGAGTGGGTGGGGCACTTACTTGCACAGTCATACCCAGAATTGGTGCTTGTGTCACAGTATAACTATGCTATCTTTTATCACCTGACACCATATATATATTTCTCGTAGCCATGTATGGTGAGCTGCAGTGCACTGAATACTATGGAGGCAGCCTAGATATTGGTCCTGCAGGGAAAATTGTTACATCGTAGTAGTATATTAATTGAAATAAATATTTAAAATTATACATTCATTCCAACATGGATCCATCTCTTTACCTTTCATGGACAGTGCTGTAGTAACTGTATCACATAAGCGTTCTTTATAATCTGACTCAATGCTGGCAATCTGACATTCATCTTCCTTTCTCGCCCATTTTTCTGAATGCCGTAGGTATTTTCCTGATGAAGTGAAAGCATGTGTCAGGAAATACATTGTGCAGCATCTTGGCCAATAATTCTGAGATGAATATATCTTATTGGAAAAATACTGTGACAGCATATCTTATTATTAGGTAATACATGGTATATGGATTGGTGACTGAGCAGCTCCTGCTTCTGTAGAGACTTCTCCCCTGTTGCATCCCTTGACAAAGTGTTGGCATTGATCTGTCATTAGTCCATTCTCCTTGAAAGCTCCAAGCTCCTCTTTCAAACAAATATTTCACTTTTTCTTCCCACAGGATGAAAGGTTTGTGCATCGAAAGCACTCCAGCCAGCAACATTACACAAGTAAGTGGCCTGTATTCTGTTCGTTGCCCTGCCATTAATGTGTAATAGCAGTGTTAGAAATTCAAAAAAGAACAGACTGCCAAACATGTATCCAGAATCAATATTTTGCTCTGAAGCAGCATGTGTGGTTGTTAGAAGCATCCAGGCAGTTTAAAACTGTGTGCCAAATCAGGATTTGAACCCAAAATCACACGTGTTTTTCATCTGAACTCGCATGCACAACTCTCAAACTGTTGTCACAGCTTCACTTCTGCCATCACCTCTCACCCAGTTTACAATACATGTAATATAATATTGAGTGCAGGAATGGTTTGTGCATCAACTGCCCGCACATAGGTAGCAGTGAGAGAGAACACTCAAGTGACAGAGCAAACACACCCACACTCAGTTAGTTGTAAGAGAGGAGGAAAATAGGTAATCTGTAAAAATCTGGAAGCAACTAAATCTGTAGAGAGTATTTCAAGTACTTCTTGATGATGCAAAATGTCACCACAATATTGAAGCAACAAGACACTTTTACTTGAATGCACATATTTTGTGAATAATCTGGTACTGATGAGAGCTATCCTTCTTACTGATAACAACTTGTCAAAGCACTAATATCAGTATTCTGTGAGTAATCTTTTTTTTTCCCACCATACTGCAAATGTTACATGTGTGGACCACTACCATCCACTTTGAGGAAGATGGGGCAGGAAATGAACCACATTCTTTTTAATGGAAAGATCCTGACATCACAATATAAAACAAATCTCTTCTCCTTCCATTCTTATTTTGCTTTCTGGATTGCTGCACTGAGAGAGAGAGGGGGAGGGGGGGGGGGACAGTGGTTAGCTCATTGGATTCACATTTGGGAGAACGAATGTTCAAATCTGCATATGACCATCGTGATTTCAGTTTTCTGTGATTCCCCTAAATGACGACAGGCAAATGCCAGGATAGTTCCTTTGAAAGGGCACAGCTGATTTCCCTCCCCATCATTGAAACAGT
Source organism: Schistocerca serialis cubense (assembly GCF_023864345.2). NCBI lineage: Eukaryota > Metazoa > Arthropoda > Insecta > Orthoptera > Acrididae > Schistocerca > Schistocerca serialis. The sequence continues at coordinate 823,113,418 of NC_064641.1, forward strand.
CCGAGGTGTTCTGTATCTAATTAAGTCGATGTCAACGGGATGTAAATCCTAATCTTCTTTTCTTCTAAGTTTTAAGGTAGCTTAGAGGTCTGCCCATCCCTTGCTGAAGTGTGGCATATCATTGTATAATTAGGGCCAGCCAACTGCCACTCTCTTCTTTCAGGATTGATTAAAAAAAAGACAGGGAGGTAATGACAAGGACTTCTGAAGTCAATTATTTTGCATAAACTATTACAGTGAAGTGAATTAGTTGTGGAAAGTAATGGTAAATGTGCAAAAATTCTAGTTGTTTTTCTGTTGACTGATGCAGAAGATCTACTGACTTCAATAATTAATAAATTTGGAATAATAAAAAGCCTGTGGAAAGAACAAGGCACATTGAAGCAGAATAAATCACTAGACCTTTTCACCATATAGGTTCAAGAGCTGACCTCGTTTCGACTTAATGATCCCATTCAGCTTAATTTTCTGTGACATCTAAATATAAGTAAAACTCTGTTTTGTGTTTGTATTAGGATTTGGTTTAAGGAAAAGTCACTCAACATGTGTATAATGACTATTATGACGAGTTCTTAAACCACTGTAGTGCTGCGCATGTTGGGTTCATTGAAGAAAGAAACACTCTTAGGTGAATTATTGAACCTGTAGTGCCCTCACTTTTCTGGAAGATCTGGATAGGAAGTTTTCCATACATGCAGTAGTTCAAATATGTGTATTTCAATACTGAAAAGTCGAATGGTAAATACTGAAAGTTAAAAGGGAAAAAAAAAGTCTAAATTGGCTTCGCATTTGTAATTTTTCAGTATCATTATCGTAAGCCCTGATCTTCGTCTTCTTTTTCCCCACAGTGCTTTTCCAGTTGCAAAATTGGAAATGGGAAGTATGAGGTAAAAGAATCATTTGTAAAATTTTAAATTTATGGGGATATTTTCGATTCAGAAAAATAATAGTAAGAGAGTGCATTTTTTTAAAAAAATTGTTTGAGATTTGTAGGTCTAATTTTAACAGTTACCTCATAGCTGCTAAGTGCTCTGCATCTTAGGATGAAGGTGTTCATGAAGCTGTTAATGTGGAAGAGCTTTAGTGTTGGCCGTCAGACAGACAGCTCATGTCATTTACAATTATTTGTAGATTGTATCATTACTATTTGTGAGTTTGTATTGCCTACTTAAATCAAGATACTAAGTCACCATAGCACTAGGCATGAGGCTAATGGCAAAGGTATAAAGAAGTAATTTTGTTCACAGCGTCTGTGACAAAGCTGCAGAGAAACATATTTATAATGTCCAGATGGTCCCACAGTACATAACATTGAATATTATTTGCCTGTCTGCAAAGTGCATCTTTCTCAACTACAAAGAAGCAAATGTAATATTTGCAATTTCAAAAAACCTAGCTTGTCATTAGTAACAAATATAACTTTTTGAGTACAATATTAGAATAAATTTTAATTCTGATTGTAAATAATGCCAATGAGATTTTGAAGTAACAACGAAATTAAGTATAGAACAGTAGCTTATGACAAATGCCTATCTTATGTGGCAGGAAGGCAGAAAGCCCTGCAGCACGTATGGCACACTTCACCACTATACAAAATTTTAATGGAATACATTTAATGTATTGATAAGTACATATTTCCAGAGCTAGTAAGGGTTGCAGCCATGTGTTAGGAGAATTATGAGTTGGATAACACCCGTAATCCATTGTGTAAGAGCCACAGTTAAAGAACTGTAGTCTTCAGAGTTATGTGAGCAAAAAGTTAGGTAATTTATGTGAACACTGCTCCAAATGCAATTTTAATCAGAAAATAATTTTCTGTTATCCTTGCATTCAAAATGCCACGCACAATTATATATCTATCACTACGGAGAGGTCTATTTTGTAACTTTAGTGTGTTTTCCATTGACCAAAACAAAGTTTTGTTTGAATACAGAACAGTTCCAATGAGACTGTGTCTCACCAACATTGTGCTTGCAGAATAAAGTCCTTCAAACATTCAGTTATGAAACAATTCATATTGGATGAAATTACTTCTGAACAATCCTCATTTTATGCATATGGAATTAGACATTAAGATCTAAAATGTGCTGAAACAAGCTGTGAAAAAAGAGCTAAAATTGGAGCAGACTGCATAATGGGTTGCTGGGGATTTTGAAGAAATTTCACTTCATCATTATTTTCCGGTTTAATAGCCATAAATTGGGATACTGCTACAATTAGCCATTGTACACCTCAGTACAACACTGAACTATTAACAAAAAAGACACTAAGCATTAATAATAGATTATTTGTGTTACACATTCTACTGTGGCAAGATTACTTTTAAGTGAGTAGCTATGTGGGGTGGAGGGAAAGTGTGTCTGTCTGCAGCAACTATTGCTTTGTTTTTAGTTCATAAACACATAATAAATAGCATGAGGAACATTCCCTGTATTCTATTGATAGAGTAACTTTGTATGTTTTAGATGGTCCTGTGATTCCTCCTACAAGATGGCTTGCATCAGTAGTGATTCCACTGACAGTAGCTGCTTGGGGACTTCGTAGGAAGAGCTTGGACAGAAGTGGTGCTATATTGGGTATTCCTTCCAGCTGGCTGCCATCTGTAATTAAATTTATTAGCGTGTGTCATGATAGATCTCTCTGCTTATTTCTGTCTCTGTTCTAGGAGTAATTGTTGGATTTGTGCTGACATTGACTAGTTACTGCTTCTTAGCATGCCTGTTTACATTTTTTGTGACATCTTCAAAGGCTACAAAATTCCGTTCAGAGAGGAAACGCAAACTGCAAGATGATTTCAAAGAAGGTACTATTTGTTGTTTTGTTGTGTAATGCCATTAGTTGAATTTGATCAAAAACTGTGTTAACTTGGACAGCAAAAACTAATGACAACGGTGTATATGGTCTCTCGCTCTGTAGTTTTTGAGATGTTATGGTAGATATTTTGTAAGTTATGGTAGTTTTGGATATAAGCCAGCAATTTTATAAGTTAAGGAAATACCTTAGTAGGGTGAAGTATCTGTTGTAGATGCTAATTCATTATGGGGTGTTAATGCTTCACTATATGCTCAGTAAACTTCTTTTTTCTTTGAGAAACCTGTAGTTTTCCAGTAATATTATTGAGATGTTGTTTAGCTACTATTTTTATTGCATACTGACACTTGTAGGCATAATATTGGTATGTATGTATGTATGTATGTGCAGTGGTTTTTTTGATTGTGTGTGTAGTATAGTGTATTGACAGATAGACAGGCACTTGAGAGTACAAGATATCCAAGTAATTTATGGAAGGAGTCACAAGGGAGGTAATTTACAACTTACTTATTAAAATCTGTGCATTCCAAAATTTCCTCCATCCCACAGAATTTTTTTCTGCTTATTCTTATTGTATATAAAGTAAGAAAAGAAGAAATTTATACTTAAAATAAAGGAAAGGTAACCAATCACCTCACATCATTCACATGCCACAGGCGCGTGCATTTGGGTTTCTTTGTGGTCTTGTGTTTGAATGTTTGTGTACGTCAACTAGAGAAAGAGCAAGAGCTCAGATGCTAGTATAAATACTGTTTAATTCCATTTACAACTGTGTGTTTGTATGCACCGCATGTTAGTCAGTTATAGGTGACTTTTCTTTATTTTACGTATTATTCCATCCAAGAATTTTCAAAAGAAGAAATTTGTTTCTCATAACAAGATTTACATGTACGGATAGAGGACCTAGCTTATTTGCTATGCAAATTTGCTTCATTCATTAATTTTGGTGGAGTTTAACAATATTTTTCCTGTACAGAAGCTAGTTATCTCTATTGATCTTATTGTTTTTGAGATGCTGTCACTGTAGAATTGTTGCAACAACTGTACATTAATTACTAACCCTCCATGTTACGTAAGTTCTATTAGTGCTGTATTGAAGTCTGTTCTCATATCCTAGTCTGCACAACAAGCAGCTGAGAAGAACTCCTTCGAGGGATGAAGCGGGGTGCAGGGAAACAGTCCTTCTCCTCACTCCCTTCTGCCTTGTGCCTGTCCATTAACTGTGCTGCTGACCTTCTGAAAAATATACCCCATTAGGAGATGTGGTTGTCAGCCTTGTAATGTGTCATTCTTTTACAGTTCCTTTCTATTTTTATTTACAGCTCCACTATCAAAGGGGCGAATTCAAGTGAAATGTGGCTACAGACATCACATCCTCATTAAAAACGAGAAATACATGAAGAAATCCTACAATTGGCTATGTTTTAACTGAATAAAATGAAACATTTTAGTAGTTGCATGCACAGTGTCAGTACTAATGAGTTATTGATACAGCAGTTGCTGATAGCATTACAAAAAATAAAGAATTTCAGTGACATTTTTTTCAGAAGTACCAGTGCGCAAAAAATTTTAAATGATTTAATATATCTGTATTGCCTGAATCTCCTCAAGTCAGTCACAGTTCATGAAGTTGCATTGATGAAAATGTTTCATGTTACTATCCTATCTAGATTGTGTATGTCACTCCACTTGCAGTCACATTCATGCTGTGCACATTCTTGTTGGCTATGGACTGTATTATTTTGTAATCAAGTTTGTGTTCTGTTCAACTTGCAGGGTGTTACTTTTTTGTAATGCTGTTCATTGAAGTCCACAAATTTGTCTTACACACATCATATTACTGTTACTATATTTTTAAATAATACATGGAGTGAAGATTCACTGTATGGCTGAGGAATTTAGCAGTCAACTTAATGTAAACAAGACTGAAAATGTAGCTGAGCTTTTGGACACTGTGTGTTGAAGCTAACTGATATAAAGAATGGTTACAGTGTCCTAACACTGGACAAGGGATTGGAACAAGTAGAATGAGTGAGAGGAGAAAGAAGCTGGGGAGGGGAGGGAAGGGTAACTAATGGGTGGGAGGGAGAAGCCACAAGGGAATAAGACAAGATCCTGAGATATCAACCATGGCATAGGCAGGAGGAGTTGCATGTACTACATAATGAAACACAGAAGTCTGTTAGATAGTAGATTAATTGAGTGCAATTGGTTTGGCCCTCCAGGGGCTCATGGCTCTTTCATGAGTTTTTGTATGATGCACATGGGGCCCCGAGCTATTGCGGCTCATTCTTCCTTACTGGGTTGTATTTCTTTCCTTGTGTTCCTCCCTCCCATCCTCGCTCTTTGCCCTCTGCCCCCTCCTTCTTCCTTCTTCCTTCTCAGTGTTCTTACTAATATCGACTTGGCCATCCACCTGCTTTCTTTCTTGTATTCATTCTGGTTTTTGTTCCCCTTGCCTTTTCTTCTACACCTTTCCTCTTTGATTGTTTTGATCCCCTTTGAGGTTTGACTTCCACTTCTAAATTTTCTCTCTGTAGTGTGAGCCATTTGGGGAAGAACTCCCTCCCTAGCATTTACAGCATGGGTTCATGTTGCATCTCCTTCCCCTCTTCCTTCCCCACTGTAGGCCCCTTCCCCCCTCTGTAGCCACCCCTCCCTCCCCTATCCCTCCCTGTCTCTCTCCATCCCTGCCTCCCTCCCTCCTCCCTGCCACCCTCCCTCCCAATAAGTCACCAACATGTGTAGCCAGTCCGTGTGGTGGGGCTGTTATGCATCCATCGGCAGAGCCCCCTGAGAACACAAGGATCTCACTTCTGATATCTGAGCTGTTGCCTCAATGTGCATTCCTAGGTGTAGTTGCTTGTCATTCTGGAGCATTGGAACTCTCAACGATGGCTGCTGTGCAAAACGGCCCTTGCTGTGGCTGGGTGGCACCAACAGCCCCTGATCGGAGTCAGCAGAATCAGGGTGGATGCTTTCCATATGAAATGCATTAGGCTCCAAAAAAAATTGGGCATTCTTCTATGGCCATTTCTTTAGTTGGCAATGGACCATGTAACGCTGCTTCTTATGATCCTGCGTCCTGCCCTTCCCTGGCTACACCATGGGAGAAGGGCAAGGCTTGCTGGTTTGGGGTGAAGCACTTTCCGCGTTACCTGGTCTGTGACTGAGCTGGACACTTTCACCACCTCCAAGCTATTAATTTTTGTGGGAAATATTGAAGACAATTTTGGTGGAGTGGAGTCTCTCAGTAAAATGTGACCGGATGTGCTGTTGATCAAAACTTCTTCTGCTGCCCAACCTGGGGGACCTCATCTTTCAAACTGTTGAGGAACTCCAGACCATTCTGGAATGGCAGAGCATTCACTTTGTTCAGTGTGTTCAGAAGGGTCATAAGGACAATTGTATCAATACTGTTTATTCTGGCATTTGAGGGAGATACCCTCCCAGAAAAAGTCAAGGTTGTGTGTTCACAGTGTCATCTGAAGCTGTATGCCCTGCCACCCATGATGTGGCTCATACCATCCCCTGTACAGAGGACCATCTTATCCCTGTATGGAGGATCCTCTGTAGAATATGAACAGCCACTCCATGAGGGAAGCCCCTGTGTTCAGCTGCCTGTGTGTGTTAATTGTCATGACTATCACTCTTCATGCTTGCCAGATTGCCCAGTTTATAATAAAGAGAAGAAGGGCGCAAGAGTATAAGTCCATTGATTGTTTATCCTATGACAAGGCTCATCAGAAATATGACTGTCTTCACCCTGTGTCACTGACATCTAACTTTGCCCTTCCCACTTTTCCATACCCAGTTCCTCCTCCCCCCACCCTCTCCTCTCCTCTCCCCTCCCTTGCAGTTCCCACACCCTGTCCTCCAGGTCCACTCCCCCACCCCAGGCAGCGAAGTGTCCCCTTTATTTGCCACCTGCCAGTGATAGAACTCCTCCTGGGACACCAATCTCCTCCTCCCCGGATGTCTCTCAGGCCAGAGAGGCCTGCTACCGCAACTTGGCCGTGGGACCCACAGTACATGTGCCCAGAGGCCAACTGCTCTCTCTCAGTTCTGTACCTTGCAAAAGCCTGCTCTCTCTCTCTCTCTCTCTCTCTCTCTCTCTCTCTCTCTCTGTGTGTGTGTGTGTGTGTGTGTGTGTGTGTGTGTGTGTGTGCGCGCGCGCCCCCCTGCAACCTGAGTCTCACGTCTTATTTGTGTTGTCACACTGTCCTTGTTGATGGCAAATGGTGACTCAGCAGTGTGAATGGCTCCAGCTCATTCATCCCATCCCCCCATTTCCCCAGTGAGACCCCATTCCATGCTTATTCAATGGAACTGTAATGGATACTACCATCACTTACCAGAGTTGCAGTCCCTTATTTCCTTTTACTCGGTAGTTTGTATCATTCTCCAGGAATGTCACTTTACTGACGCTCATTCACTGACCCTTCGTAGGATCCTTGCATTCTGTTGGGACCATGTCGGTCCTTTGAGGGCTTCTGGTGGCATTTGCACATTGGTCCGTGTATACACTGTTAGTACATAGATCCCCATTCGTACGACACTAGAAGTGCTTGCTGTACAGGTCCACTTGGATCTGTGGTCAGGGTATGCAATCTCTATCTTCCTCCTGACAGGCCCTCCTTCAGCAACTCTCCCTTCCCTTCCTCCTCCTTGGGGATTTTAATTCCCATCGCCCATTGTGGGTCAGTGCTTTATTGTCTAGGTGATGGCTCCTCATTGACCAGTTGCTTGTGGACCATGACCTGTGCCTTCTTACTGATGGTTCCCCTACTCATTTTAGTGCCTCATATAGCCCTTTCTCTGCCATTGATCTTTTGCTCTATTTCCCTTCCACTGGTTGCCACAAAATGGCCTCTACAATAGTGACAACTTCCCATTGATTCTCTGATTCCCTTCCCACCTCCTGATGACCAGCTTACCTCGCTGGGCTTTCAATAATAGTGATTGCCCTCCCAGATCATGTTTCCACCTTCTTTGTTAGGTTGTATCAATGAAGTTGTTCGTGATCTAACCAGTAAGATAATTCATGCCCGCCAGCATCTGTGATTGCCATCACACCTTGCAACATCTTAAGTGGCACCCGTCCTCCACTGGTCTTATTACCTTTAAACATCTTCACACTAAAGCCTATTAGTTAATCAAACAGAGCAAGTGGATGTGTTGGGGACCCTTTCTCTCTTCCCTAGGTTCTTCTGTCCCTTCGTCATGGGTGTGGGCTACACTCTGCACCCTCTAAGGTTGTCAGCAGTCTTCCATTCTGGGCCTTGCCCCTCTAGATGGCCTTTGTATGGATCCATCAGTTCTTGCATTAAGCTTTTGCGACCCATTTTGTGATAGCATTGGTGTTAGCCTCCTATCCAGCTGCCTTCCTCCTCAGGAAACAGTGGGCTGAAGCTTCTCACTTATATTTTTCCTCTTGCCAGGCAGAATCCTGCAATGAATGGGAACTTATTGTGGCCCTCTCTTCTTCCAATGATTCAGTCCTGGTCCTGATTCCATCCCTAATGAATTGCTTCAGCACCGCAGTCCTCCATAACGATAATATCTCCTCCGGGTGTTTAACCATATTTGGCTTCAAGGAATTTTCCCCTCTCAGTGGAGAGACAGTATTGTGCTTCCTGTCCTTAAGCTTGGCAAGGATCCATTATTCCTTCATAGTTACCAGCCAGCCAGTCTCACCAATGTCCCCTACAAGGTATTTGAACAGATGGTGGCCCATCAGCTGAGTTGGGTCTTCAAATCTCGTTACCTTTTATCTCCCTTATCAGTGTGGCTTTCAGGAGGGATGGTCTTTAGTCAGAAACTGCAGTTCAGCAGACCTTTTCTCAGCTCTTTCATCTTGTAGTTTTCTTTGAACCTTGTAATGTCTATGACACAGCTTGCTGCCATCACGTCTTACATACACGTCATGAGTGGGGTCTGCATGGCCCTCTTGCAATTTTTACTTTTCAGCATCTGTCCCACGCGTCATTCAGAGTTCAAGTAGCACCATTCTCAGCTCTCCACAGAAACAGGAAAATGGCATTCCACATGGCTCAATACTAACTGTCCTTGTTTTTCTTATTGCTATTAATGGACTAATGGCTCCCGCTGGACCATTGGTCACCGTTGTGCTACATGTTGATAATTTCTGTATTTGCACTAGCTCCTATTTGGTGGTGTCTGCAGAGTGACAGCTCTAGGGTACCATCCAGTGTGCTTCTGTGTGGACACTCTTGCACTGTTTTCAGATCTCCCCCCTTAAGCTGAGAGTGATGCATTTCTGTCACTGTTCTACTGTCCAACCTTATCCGGAGCTTTACCTAGACACCCAACACCTATACCCTCAGCATTGAGTATTCATAAACTCCTTCAGTGCCCAACACAGGACAGTCATGCCCCAGTTCCATTTATTTGGTCTTCTTTATGACAACAAGCATACTTGGTTGCCCCATATCCACCTTCTGAAGGTCGGCCGTTTTTGTAAACTGCATGTTCTTCACTTCCTTGCTCCCACCTCTTGTGGTGTGGATTGTTCAAGTCTTCTCCATCTTTATCTGGCATTAGTTCTGTCTTATCTGGACTATGGTTGTCAAATTTATGGATCACTTGCCCCTCCACACTGCTCCTCATGTACTCAGTTCACTGTCATGGTAGCCGTTTAGCCATCGGTGCCATTCACACTATAGTCTGATTAAAATTACGTGATAGTTAATACTTCACGTGTTGGAGCTGGTTTCCTCCAATCACTGCTCAGCATCATGCCTGGTCAGTTCGTTTCCTGTTCCTTGTCTGACACTTTTTCTTGAAGTGTTTGGATCCTGAATCATGGGTGTGGCACTTTTATTTCATATTTCATCAAACATGATAATCACACAACAAACACCCCCCCCCCCCCCCACACACACACACACAATGATGCTAATGAAATACATGTTCCACACACAGCACTCTTAGGATACTTCCGCATAAGACACAACTCGGTGTCATATATGTGGTTACCATAATCACAGAGATTGGCTTACATCGGATAAGCTTCACACTGCATTGTGTGGAACCAAGTTTTTGAAGGCTGCATTCCATCATTGTGACTGGATGAATACAGTCGAAAATATAACATCTTGATTCAGTGGTTGGCATATTAACCTGCCACGTTGAAGTTTGCAGGTTCAAATCTCATCAAATATCATGAAACTTTTTTGTTTCTAAATCTACCCAAAACAGTTTGATTATCAATTAATTGGTTTAAATGTAATTTTTTATTTCTAATTCTTTGCCATGTATTTTCATCATTGTATTGACTTTTTTACTTTCTCTTATTTTCCTACCTATCAATCATTTTTTTGGTCTGGATTCTGCCTGTGTTGTTTATAATGTACATCCAAATGCCAACGAGGACTGCTCATCAGTTGGTAAAGCGGCAGGCCACGTAGCAAGTGACAGGCTGGTTTCAAGTAAACAATGATAGCAACAAATTGCAGTTTGCTTTTAGTGCTGAAACTGAACATTTTCTGTTTTGAGTTTGCTTGTAGAGATTAGCTTTAATAGCCATGAACAAAAAAAAAAAAAAAAAAAAATAGTGATTTCAGCTGCAGATTCTTAACCACCACTTTTTCGGATACATTACACATCATGAGGCTGTGGTTAGCTTAGGACATGAGTGTAAATTACAGGCTACAAAACATGTCTCCTGCCACAATTCAGTAATTGGTCACTTAAAATCAGCTGTTGATGAAGCATCTAATGTTTCCGACATATCTCATGATGGCCACTGCCCACATTGCTGCGCGTTTCACATTAATAGCATTAGTGAAGTGACTTGCTGTGTTTGTGTGTCACCTATAAATGAGCAGTAGCTGGTGACTGATGTAGCAACACCACAGTGGCAAATGACACATGTCTATTATCAAGTAATATTAAATGGACTATAGCCCTGTAGATATTTGTCTGTTTGACACTGAGACTGCTTCCCTTTCGTTGTGGTGGTCACAACTCCTGGTTTCTTACATCATCAATATCTGTTCTTCCTCTATTCACCCCGCCTTTTCTGTTCTTTTCACGGTTGCAGGAAGTCGCCACCCTGCTGCCTGCTCTCGGGGGAGTTTACTCTTTGAGCTCTGCCTCACTTCTCTCTTCTGCCATTTCCATCTCCCCTCCTTGTCCTCTTCCCATATTCTCTCCTTCAGGCTACTTCTGTCATTTTCCCACCACCCCTTGATCTCTACCATCCATGACCTTCTCACTAATCTTGGCACTGCTGCTTGTTCGTTTGATTTCCTATGGGCCCCTGGCCATGTGGGCACCCCAAGTAGTGAACTTGCTGATCATCTGGCTGGTGGGTGTGGGGGGCAACAACCTACTCCCATTCTCCATGATCCCTCTAGGGGTGAATTTGTGGCTTTACGTCAAATCACTTTTTGCTCAATTGTAGGCCAACTCTTGGGGTAGCTACCCCCGTGGTCTAATAAACTTCACGCAGCCAGGGAGACTCCAACCATATGACATTCTTCCCCCCACATCTTCTGGTGGGAATCTACCACCCTCTGCCTGCTTTCTATTGGCCATACTATGCTGACACATGGTTTTTTCAGGGACAACTGGGAAATCCAGGAAAAACTCAGGAATTTTTTCATCCAGAGGAAAACAAGGAAAACCTGGAAATTTTTAAAAATTCCAGGAATTTTTCATTGTTTTGGTTTTCAGTTAAATTTTTGTAGTTTTGACTGGTAAGAACTGATACTCTAACAAAGAATTTTACTTTAGCCCATTACTGCAATATAAATGAAATGTCGTGTGACGAGGGCCTCCCGTCGGGTAGACCGTTCGTCTGGTGCAAGTCTTTCGATTTGACGCCACTTCGGCGACTTGCGCATCGATGGGGATGAAATGATGATGATTAGGACAACACAACACCCAGTCCCTGAGCGGAGAAAATCTCCGACCCAGCCGGGAATCGAACCCGGGCCCTTTGGATTGACAGTCTGTCGCGCTAACCACTCAGCTGCCGGGGGTGGACACTGCAATATAAAACTGCTGCAATAAAACATAATAAACGAGGAAAAAAATAAATGAAACTTAAGTTGCAAAGGAAATGCGCCATTTGCAGCAACAAAAAACAGTGCACACCAAGCGTCTGCCAACAGCAAAATGTGTCAAAGGCTTTAGGATGAAGACTATGCAATAGTTCATAACAACAAACTGCTTCTGATGGGCATGATATCACAGCGGTTAACATAGGTTTGTTTGAGCAGTTGCCAGCAGGCTTATGCGCATGCACAGTTGAGTCGCGTATGAGTAGTCTTTCTCCCACTTCTGGCTACTTGAAGTTTGGCTGTTAGCTTTATCCAAGGTAATTCGGCACGAGCTGTATCAGCAGCAGCAACAAGCAGTCAGATGCTACCCAGAAACATGCTGCAAGGTTTCTGCATTCGCAGAGCAGTCTGAGTTGTTGTGGGCTGTGAGGGGGTAATCTCCACGTGAACTGTGTTTACGTTTAGTGATTTTGCTGTTTTCTCTTGGTTTACAGCTCTCAAAAACAAAACATATTTCTGTGGCTGAGACTATAAAGTGAATTAAAATATTCACATAATTATGGAAGGCTAAGAATGTTATTAGTTTCAGTTTTCTTATTTTATTTCCTGTTTTTTTGGCAGTCAGCTATTAATTGTCTTGCAGAACCATCAAGTAATTTTTGTTGATTTGCTAAAAAAATTTGGCTTTGATTAATCTTTTTTGCAGAGACAGACAATTTATTTGGAACACTATTAGCTACTGTCGACTGTTTGCAGAATTTCAAGTGCACATTGTTATCTTTTGGGACGTATGACATTATGCCATAATAAAGAACTAAATATGAGATAATACAACAGTGGTACTCCAAGAAAATTTGCATTCCAAAAACCTTACTGAAAAGTTTAATATCAGCTTGAGGCCTACTTTTTTGTGAATCTGGACATACGAATGTGCTGTTTAAGTCAAATTATGCATTTTAGTAGGGTTACGAAATTCCAATGCTTTTGGAGTATCCTCTGATGTCCTGTTTCGTTTATGACATTATGTAAGATCTCTTAATGCCATATACACTATGTGATCAAAAGTATCCAGACACCCCCAAAAACATATGTTTTTCGTATTAGGTGCTTTGAGTTGCCACCTATCGCCAGGTACTCCATATCAATGACCTCAGTAGTAATTAGACATCTTGAGAGAGAAGAATGGGGCGCTCCACAGAACTCACGGAATTCGAACGTGGTCAGGTGATTGGGTTCACTTGTGTCACATGTCTGTACGCTAGATTTCCATGTTCCTAATCATCCCTAGGTCCACTGTTTACAATGTGATAGGGAAGTGGAAACGTGAAAGGACACGTACAATACAACACAAAAGCGTGCAGGCCGATCTCGTCTGTTGACTGATAAGAGACCGCCGACAGTTGAAGAGGGTCGTAATGTGTAATAAGCAGACATCTATCCAGTCCATCACACAGGAATTCCAAATTGCATCACAATCCACTGCAAGTACTCTGACAGTTAGGCGGAAGTCGAGAAAACTTGGATTTTCATGGTTGAGCGGCTGCTTATAAGCCACACATCATGCCGGTAAATGCCAAACGATGCCTTGCTTGGTGCAAGGAGTGTAACTGTTAGAAAATTGAGCAGTGGAAAAACGTCATGTGGAGTGTCGAATCACAGTACAGAATGTGGTGATCCAATGGCAGAGTGTGGGTGTGGTGAATGCCTGTTGAACATCATCTGCCAGCATGTGTAGTGCCAACAGAAAAATTTGGAGGCGGTGGTGTTATGGTGTGATTGTGTTTTTCATGGAGGGGGGTTGCACCCCTTGTTGCTTTGCATGGCACTATCACAGCACAGGCCTACATTGATGTTTCAAGCACCTTCTTGCTTCCCACTGTTGAAGAGCAATTTGGGGATGGCGATTGCATCTTTCAACACAATCAAGCACCTATTCATAATGCATGGCCTGTGGCAGAGTGATTTCATGACAGTAATGGACTGGCCTGCACAGAGTCCTGACCCAAATCCTATAGAACACCTTTGGGATGTTTTGGAATGCCAATTCATGCCAGGCCTCACTGACCGACATCGATCCCTCTCCTCAGTGCAGCGTTTCATGAAGAATGGGCAGCCATTCCCCAAGAAACGTTCCAGCACCTGATTGAATGTATTCCTGCGAGAATGGAATCTGTCATCAAGGCTAAGGGTGGGCCAACACCATATTGAATTCCAGCATTACCGATGGAGGGTGCCATGAACTTGTAAGTCATTTTCAGACAGGTGTCCGGATACTTTTGATCACATAGTGTACATATGAACATACAGACTACCTATGTCATTGTATCTGTGCAGGAACAGTAACGTCATTTTCTGGCACACTCTGACAACTGCAGAAACAAATTCTAACAAGTCGTGGGAAAATATTTCAATTGGTTGTTTGAAAAGCGTTACTTTCAAAGTACATTTTACTTTATGCAATATGAGTTATGTTACGTGTGCAAACGTGCTTTGAATTTCTTAAATCACTGAGTGTTTGGTTTTCATTTAAAGCTTAACACTTTGAGGGCCAACCGCTTAGAAGAATTTCGAGCCCAGAAGACCAGGCATTTATGTCATTACTTAAAATTTTACTTAATAATTGGCAACCAATGCAGTACAATTGCAATAAAGTCATGACTCTTTTCTTAGAAGGTGTTACACGTTTTGGGATTACACACATCTTCAGACATCACAAATTTCAACTCCTTCCTAACCAACCAGACGTCCAGCCTTAACAACTCAAAGAAAGTGTCCAATAACATATGACTATAACTACAACCTAAGCAGAGTGTATACTCTGCTTCAAGACTACTTGTGTCACATTTGTAGTCATATGTTTTATTTCTTTCAGTTTTAAGGCTGCATGCCTGGTTGGTTAGGAAGGAGTTGAAATTTGTGATGTCTGAAGATGTGTGTAATCCCAAAAAGTGTAAAATGTTCTAATAAAAGAGTCAATTGAACATCTCATGACCTTATTGCAATTGTGCAGCATTGGTTGCCAATTATTAATGTAAAAATGATCACAAGCCTCAGACGGGATTTTATGTCCTGTATATCATAAAATTTTACTGGCACATTTTGCATTTGGGTGATGTATCAAAGTGTAACATGCGCAAAAAAGACAAATGTTATATATGAAAGCATAGCTTTTTTTGTAGCTGCACTATTTACATTAATTTAAACCATTAACTTTCCTTATTTGTGTGTTCGCACTACTTAACAGGGATGTTGCTTTAGGCTGACTACATCACATGCCGTATGCTCTGAATCACTACGTTCACATGCAACATATCTTCTGGAAGATGAAAACCGAATTTCGGAATCCATTTCTCGCTGTCGTGTTTACATGTTAAAGTCTGAAGCGAATTTGCTAGCCCAGTTAACTACGGATCCCGGAAAATAGCAGATATAGTTTATGACTTAGTCAGCACAGTCACTATTTCTCTTCAATTAGATGAGGTGTCTAATATGGTCTAATATTTCTACTTATACTTCACTGCACAAAAAGCAACTCCATCAATATTAACCAAAATTTTTAAAAACAAGATGAAACCTCACAGCCCAAGCACGTTTCAATACTGGCTGTGTTCACATGGGAGCAAAAATCGATTGCGGAATTGGGAAATCGTCAACAAGAAGCGGATATTTTGAAGTGTCTGCATGACTATCCAGAAGCAGTATTGGGAGATCAGTTTACAAAATCCTGTTTTGGGAGCCCCGTGTAAACATGATGAATACCTGCTATCATCGACTGGTTAGATCACGTGACATGAACTACGATTGGCTTACAATAGCGCATTGCGATCTCGATTTCAATGCTTTGAAAACTAACATTCTGTGTTTGGTAGAATTCGTCTATATACATTCATAATACGAAAATATGCAGTGTGCACGTTGCTGCAAATCAAAGAGCTTTCCAAAACACTTTTTTTTCTGTGGTTCATTTCCTAAAGTGGCGGGAGGCTCTACACAGGTGTATAAAACCTTAACCATTCAAAGTACTGATAAGTTTTACAATCCAGAGGGAAAGTATACTGTCACTTAACATGAAAAAGCATATTTTCATTCAGGAGAAAGAGGTTTTTTTTTTGGCCGGGAAATCCGGGAGAAACCTGGGCGTTTTTTTCTTTGCCTGCATATACACCCTGTTTTGGCTCCTCCACAATGATCTGCGCCCCCCCCCCCCCCCCCCCCCGCACCTTCATAATTGTGGGGTCCCCCTCATAGTCATCCATATTTTGCTGGAATGCCTCCACCTTTTATCCTGGGTGTTAGTGGACGACCCTCCCCTGGTTATGTCTGCCCTCTGTTATCTTCACACAAGTTGTTTGTCCTCCCAGGTTTAAGTACCTGAATTTCCCACTGGAATTGGAGTCAGTTAGCGTGGATGTTGGTTATGGAAGCCTTGGCATTGCCTCCATACTGGTTAGGTTCTGCCCCCTTTTCCCAACATTTTGTATGGTCTTTTGTGCCATTTTGTTTCCCCTTCCTTGTGTCTTCCTCCTCTGGTGTTGTCCCTATTGTGTAGTAATCATGGTATTGTGTGGAAATCAGGAAAGGATGGTGATGGAGTTGGTGCACCAATGCACGTAGCATCAATGGGGTGCCCCTGCTCTCGACTTCCTGTCCCTCTCCCACTCCTGTTCTCTACTCTTCCTGCTGTGCTGCCGTTCCTTTTACCTCTTTGTTTACCCATTTTCCCTTCCCCTTCACTAGACTGTGCTGCTCATGTTGTTCCTCGCTTGTTTTCTACCACTTTAGATCAGGGACCCATGACCTCACGGTTTCATCCCCTCCCCCAATCAACCACCATCCAATCACTAGGTTTGGCAGCAGGACTAGAAGTGAGTGTAGCTGGGCCAGGGGCTAGCAGTAATATGTGCTCAATGGAATGTTCTGTCACTAGGTGGTCAACTTTGCTTTTGGTCACAGTTGGCAATGGCCATTCATTCAGGAAGACAGCTAATTAGTGGTCATGCCCACAAAGAATCCTGTGTTATTGTGGAATATGCCTATCAAGGGACTGGAATAGGATGTGGTGGGTGAGAGCAAGGATAGGTTTTGCACCTAAGTTTTCTACTGGAATACGACATGTTTCAATGTGGCTGGGGTAGGTGTGATGTAAGGATGAACCAGGATATTTTTCAGATTTGGAGGATGGCAGATTACCACTTCATGTGGAATGAGAACGATTTTTGGAAGGATGGTATTAATTTTTGTGCATGGGTAATAGGTAGTTGAACCTATGGCGAAGGATTGGAGCAATTGGTTAAGTTATTTGAGTCCGAGGTGATGTTTGATAATTGGGGCTGGTCTCCTTTGATGTTGATCTGTGGGATTTGTTGGAGGACTAGGAGCATGTACGGATATGACTCAAATGAATTTGTGGACTAGGCTTGGAGACTAAAGTGCGCATCATTTATGACGGCGGCCGAGTTTAGGTTCGTTCTGCGCATCTGACGTCACAAAACACAGTCAGCCAATGAACAGAGAACGACGTTGCCAGAGCTCGACTGCAGTGCAGACCACGGACGAGTGTCTTCAGTTTTAGAAACGTTCAGTCATAAATAAAGTGATTGAACGAAAGCAATGTCTTGATAGCAGACCTTCTTTTATAGAAAGTTTGGAAGAAGCATTCTTTATACCAATTGCTTCATATTCTATTAATTAATTAAACCAAACAAGCAATAAGTTCCTAATTCAGGCAATACCAAGGAAAGGTGTTTGCATCATTCTCACTAACCGCTTTTTCGCAATAAAGAACAGCGGTAATTATTATTTCCTATTGTACTTCGACGAAACGTGAATACTTCATAGTCATACCAACAGTGTATGTCGGTATTTTGCGTGATATTTTAAAGTCCTCCGTTAGACACATCGATTGGCGAGCTGTGTTAGCGTAATGGTTAAAGTGTATGGCTGCTAAGTGAGAAGTTCTGAGTTCAAACCTTGTTCGGTGGTTAATATTCTCTTTATTTAAAAACAATATCGAAGTGTCTTACTTCATGAATTTTATTCGTTTGAATGTAATTTTTTGAAATTTCTAGTGGCAACTAAAATCGACCATATGGAAAGTATACGCTACCTCTGCAAACTCTTCAAAAATTCGTGCAATGGTTTACTACATCTAATGCTGTACAATAACTGCGTTGAATATCAAAGAAAATTAAGTCATTTATGGAGGGAAGGTATCAGTCAAGAAGATGTGTAAAAATCAAATTTTTGAGTCAAATAGTTTTTGTGAAATCGAATGATAAGTGTGTCAAAGCAGTGGGAACACCATGTGTCTGTACAGGCGAGCAGTGCAGTGATGACAAAATCGCGCACAGCGCGGAATGCGGGGAGCACATCTCTGTAGCAGCGAAAGGCTTAATGTGGTCGTGGTGGCTTTACTTCATAAACTGCGCGCTCCCCCCTAAACGTAAGTTTGCGGACTATACTATGGCGCTGCTTCTCTTGGCGCGTACAACTGGCAACGCAGCAATCTCCCGCGTCTGGGCGGGCATGCGCGAACCGCCAAGATAAAAGAATTGAACTATAGTGCCTGTGTATGAAGGACTTCCTACTTTACCAGTGATTCTCATCATTGCATACACATCATTGATGGGTGCCTAGACTTTACAGAAGATATGTTGTAGCTATAAAAATGGATGTACCATTTATGGTTGATGGCCTTGCTGTGAACAAAACTTTTTACGAAACAACAGGGAGGTGGGATCCAATGTCGGGTAAGTGGCATGTTGGGTGGAAGAGGACTAGGTGAAGCAGGCAGGAGAGAAAATATAGAGGATGTGGAGGAATGGAGATAGAGTGTCTAGTCCCTGGAATAAGGTTGCCGATGGTACCATGAATTAATGTAAAGGAGACAGTTGTCTAAGATCTTAGGTGCTTACAATGTTTTCCTCCAGATGGCCCATGAACAGGTTTGCTGTAGGAGGGTGCCATATGGATGTCCATTGCAGTGCCATTGGATATTCTTGTATGTTATCCCCTTGAAAGAGAAGTAGTTATGGGTAAGGATATTGTCAGTCAGGTTTCTAAACTATGTGATTGTGGGTTTTGCATCAAGTGGACCTTGGAACAGGATACGCTACTATTCTATGACAGACACAAACAACGTAATCACTTTATTTTCCTGGGCTGTGATTATTCATCATTGTGCCTAAAAAGAGGAATCTTCTTCACACAGTCCTCCCTACTTCTTCCAGAGTAGTATTCCACTGCCGACCTAATCTTCAAAATATCCTGGTTCATCATTATGCCACACCTACTGAATACCAATTTACACATTATATCTATCTATGAGGGAGACCTAGGTGCAAGACCTATGCTACTCTCTAGCTCAGCACATCTTATTCCAGCTCCCTGATAGACCTATCTTACAATATGAGAAGCAGGGCTACCTGTGAAAAAGTAGTCATGTCATATATCAACACTGCTGCTTCGGAACCCATGGCATCCTAATCCTCTTTCCAATGCCAGAGTCTCTGAATTATGTAGATGTGAGTTGTCTTTACAACACATTCTTTGATCCACAATCCTTCTGCATTCAATCACTGCTTGTCCTGTCTCACACCCAGTCCTCATGCCTTCCACTTTACTGCATTAATCTGCACCAACAGTGTCACATTATGTCATGTTCTCTTGCAACCTCTCCCCCACCCTTCCTTCTCAGCTGTGAGCCTCCCTTCCCTTGACTACTTCTCCCTCTGTGCCTCATGCTCCCCTCAGCCACTCCATATGTTTTAGCCACAAATCTCAGTTGAATATCAGTTCCATGTGTATATATATTTTCTGTCATATAATGTGTCATTTTTTTAGTTTGCTTCAGTAGCTTTCCAGGCCAAAGTACATGCAATAGTGGAACAGATTGAGACAAGCAAAAGTTCTTTACACATAAGATTTCAAGCAGTAGATTTTTTCTGTTGCAGATAGCAATATGATCAGGAGGCTCAAGGTGTCATGCACACATGACAGCTGCAGTGTCAGGCAACAAAGATGAGTACTTAAAGAAGGGTGAAAGTGTAATAAAGCATAGCTGTGTTTTGGACATAGTGCATGAGAAAAAGTAATGAGTGAAAATACAGTATGTAGCAGACAAAACATTTGAGAGAGGGAGGTAGCACAAACAATGAAAATTAATAATAAACGAGAGGACAGCAGGTGGATCACTGCTGACAACATGCTGGGCAGCAAGTGGGAAGAAGTGACAGAAGAATGATGCTGGCCATCAAGTTGTGAATCTGTGAGGCATTGTAAAAATATTTTGACCCCTTACAGATAGCTTTTTGCTTGCTGAGAGCAAAGTTTAAATTGTGTTGGCCCCCCAGCAAACAAAAATTTCACACATTCTGATATCTATTTCGATGAGGCTTACTTTTGGAGTGGCATATCATATAATATTCTTATAATAAATAATAACTTCAAAGGTTTGGAATGAATCATTAGCAACACATTTGCATTGATGTATTAAAGGACTACAAATTTATTAATTGTGTACAATCTTCACAATAGGAGGCCAGAGAAATTGGATCCAAGTGCTATGTAATGGTGGCATGGCAACACAACTAGCATTGCTGTACCTTCTGGACTCTGGTTGTGGTGAGAGGCCTGTGGATTTCCTCAGGGATTACCGTTCCTCGTGGCTAAGCCTTGGAGTGTTAGGTATGTTAATTATTTTTCATATTGAAACACTGTCTCGAATTACTACAAGTGTTCTCAAAAATGTCGTTCTGTCAACAGGGGCATTTGCATGCTGTAATGGGGATACTTGGGCTTCAG
The DNA here is from genome assembly GCF_023864345.2 of Schistocerca serialis cubense. NCBI lineage: Eukaryota > Metazoa > Arthropoda > Insecta > Orthoptera > Acrididae > Schistocerca > Schistocerca serialis. The sequence goes on from NC_064641.1 coordinate 823,134,060, forward strand.
AATTAGGATCTGTAATAGGTACTGCTGAACCATTTCTCATAACATCCAGGAAGAAGGTTCCCAGAGGTAAGTAACTATGCATAATTTGAATGTTTGCATTTACATACACACAAAAAGTAGCTCTCTATGTATTAAAACAAGATTTTTGTAGGGATATTCATCTCTGTATTGTGTTACTCCAATGTAAAGTTGCATGACTATTTTACATTTAAGCAATGTAATAAAATTAGTTAATGAAATTAACTGAATGCTTAACTCTGTAATACTTTGCAGGAAGTTTGTTGAAGTTTTGATGTGTTATCAGATGCATTTTTCCAGTTACACTGCTTTCATCTACGTCATATTATGAAAATAGCTGCATTGGGTTATTGTTTATTTTTTTGTCTTTTGTCATTACATGGTGGCAAGGACAGCACATAATAAAGTTGGCTCCCAGGTTACCATGAAAGAAACACATTTATTAGTAAAGACATTTAAATCAACAGTTCACAGTTCTGACATGAATTACAAAATAATAGCCACTTTGGGTAGAATGATGTGGTCTCCCAACTGGAGACCAGTGTAAGGTCCTAGATGGTGTGTTGCTCAGTCGAGGCAAAGGCTGGCCTGTTCGCCATTAGCAGAGCACTGGCAGCCAATGGGAGACCAATGTTCAAACCGAAAGCAGTCTCTGAGACACAAGACTGCCAAACTGGCTCGGCCAGGTGACAATGCCCTAAGTGTTGTTGAGTGAGGTGCAGGCTGGCTGGAGAGATGTCAGCGTAGTACTGGCAGCTGATGGGAGATCAGAGCTCGAACCAGTGGTGGCTTCTGGAACAAGAGGGTACCAATGGGCTCAGACAGCTGATATCATAGGCAATGTTGGCACAGTGTTGCAGGAGGAGCCCAATTGGATTACTAGGCCACACTTCACTGACATTCGGTCAGAAACTGTGGCCCACGCTGGAACTATTGCTGATGGCCTACACATGGGCTGCTGGGTGCAGCTGACATTGATCCCAGAGCATGAGCAAATTGTGGCAAGTTCTGGTCACGTAGCATCTTTAATAGTCAATCAGAAGGATATCTGCGAGGTGGCACATTATGTGCATGTGCAACATCCTCATTTAGCAAATTTCACTAATTGTCAATTCAACCTACATTATATGCACTTTATTATGTCAACAATGTAGTCAAAATGACTACTGTATTGTAAACTAACTAGTTTTGCCACTGTCCTATATCACATGTACAAACAATGTATGAAACTGATTCTTGGACTGATAAATAAATAAATGACTACATACACACCTCTGTGGAACCTTGTTGGTTTAATGATCTTTACCCGTATAATATTTAAGAGTGTGAAGAATAGTCATAGAATCTTGGAATTTTCCAAGCAGGTTTTTGCTGTATGGAAAGAGGCATTCATCAGTTCATACGCTTCAGTATTTCTGTGAGATTAAACCATGAGTCAGACTAACATGTGGCCATTCACAATGCTCTCAAAGTCCCATTAACCAAACTTAACAAGAGCACCACAGTCATATTTGTATAAAGCAATGAAGGGGCTAGGTTCATCCATAATAGTGACAATGACTGAGAACTGTGAAACACTGCTGATTTATAGTATCGAGCACTAATGACTTGCCTCTACACACACTCTCATAAAGGAGAATGGGTTTGAGGGTGCTTTTCCTTCTCTTGCATTAAAAGGCTATCTATAACATTTTATTTGCAGTACTCAGTATGTACAAAAATGGATAGTCAGGGGAGCATGTGTGTTTGTGCGAGACTCATGTGAACAGACACAGAGTGACAAAGACAAAAGTTAGCACATTTAGAGTTGCCTGGAGCTGTTGCAGGAAGATATGTTCAAAGCAACTTCATCATTTGAAGATTGGCTGCGTGTGTGCGCCATTCGAATATAGGCTGTGTGTGTGTGTGTGTTTTTTTTTGTTTTTTTTTTGGGGGGGGGGGGGGTTAATGAAGTGCCATTGTATCTCCTTTTGATGTCTTCCAAAGCGACTTTTTGCCAACTGTTTTCATTGTCTCAAAATTGTGGTCACTGTTTATGCTTGCTGATGCAACATATGTGCCACAGCCCTCTGTGGTTACGTCACAGCAGTATATCTCATGAAAGGTATTTGTATAATCCATTTTCAAATATTCTACCACCGAATCCAAACTTGATATTGGCCTTTGTACGAATCTGTGTGACTTCGATTTTCCAACCCCCTGCACTGGTAATTTGTGTAAATTTCAAACCACATAACACCCATGAAAAAGAAGAGGCTTGAGTTTTACAGTTCCCGGTTTTCATCGTTTTCCAGCAAAGTGCTGAACTCTATGTTTCATTTGAGTTGGCTGATCCTTCCAGAGAACTCTGAGACTACCTTCCAAGAAGAGTCAGATAACCTATTACAAATACACTTGTTGTGATTGCTGCCAGATAACACTGCGCAAGTTCTGCAATATTTCATCAGAGCAACTGTTCACCATTTTTAGGTGTTACTATTTGCTGTAACTGCTGCGAGACACGACTGTTGATACTCGTGCAGAGGTGTCATAATTTATCAGGGCTAGGAGCAGGAATTACACGTGCATGGAGAGGCGCTCACAGTTGGGGAAAATAGGGCTCATGGTGCACCCATGCTGGAAGCTGAAGAGAGACGTTCTGAGTGTGCATGGTGGGCAATGACTGTGCTTCTGTATGCTTCAAAGGTTAAAAGCTGGATTATCTTTCTACATTGTCAAAGTCCCAATTTCTTGTTTCTCCTGTTTTAATTTAATGCTGCCAGTACTGCATTCCAGGCAGTGCTTAGTTTCCTTCCACAGACATCTGTAGGGGCTGTACGGGGTTGGGTCCAAACTATGTACGTGCAATCAATGAACCTGAACCAATCATTAGGGAAGTTTCATATAAATATATTATAAACTGATTGGCATATGAGGGTGACATGCAGATGTCCATGATAAAACCACAGATTTATTTATAAATCTCCCCCTGGAAGTAGAAGAAGTTGTGGCTTATAATGAACTTGATTATGAGTATAAGAGCTGAGGTTGTGGCATTGGAGTCAACGGTTCCTATACACCTACACACTCACCCAAGCATGTCGTATTCCAATTCTGTCACAACCACTGAGAGAGATGGTGCAATGGTAAGACACTGGGCTCGTATTCGTGAGGACAGCAGTTAAAATTCGTTTCTGGCCATCGAGATTTAGATTTCCCACAGTTTCCCTGAATTTCTTAATGTGAATACCTGGATGGTTCCTTTGGAAGAGCCTTCCTCATCCTTCCCCTATTCAAACATGTGCTCCATTTCATGATCTTTTAGTCAATAGAACATTAAATCTTTATCTTCTTTTCTCCTTTTCTTCCTTGCTGCCACAGCCATGGCCTACCAACCTGTGAAAGCAGTCAAGTTGTATACTAACGCTGCTGTAACATCTGCACAGCCTTTTATCTAGACATGATTATCAACTGACTGTCATAAAAATCAGTGACCTCTGCTGATCTGTTTACATTGTATATAATATTATTTTTTGCTTATCTTAATTTCTCTTTACTTTTATCACTGTAACATTTAGATGGCTATCTACAGTTTTCCTGCAGTATCTCTCTCCACCCTCAGTCAGGTCCTCCTTTGCTGTGAGAGAAAGAGAGACATAGATTTTCATTATTTCAAATTATCTTGACTTATTTACAGTTGTCAGTATACCTCCTGCTATTACTACTGTTACAACAGCATTACTGCTGCCACAATAACAAGCTCTATAGCTAATACACTTAAAAAAGTAAAGGGGGTCACTAATACTTCTACCACCATCTAAGTTTATTTTTTCCCTTTTCTTCAGCAAATGTTACTACTACTGAAAATTATTTTGCTGTTACTAACACTAATACTAATATTCCTGCTATGATTCCATATGATCACTATTTTTCTTTATTGTAGTCAGACATGGACACACAAACATTCAGTTTACTACCACCAAAATGAATCTAGTTTCTCTCTACATTCCCTACCAGATTGGCCACTCTCTCAGGCCCAGCAGTATTTTGTTGCCTCCAGAATGAATAGCAACGATTCGGAGTGCATCATTTATACTTCAATGATTCTTCTCGGTCTTCTGGGGTACATTTGTCAACTACCTCCCTTCAGTCATTCCGTTTCAGGGCCATGTGATTGTTGAGCTATCAGGATTCATTCACACTCACTAGGATCATCTCTGCTATGGTATCTGTTGGCTATAGTTACTCCTCGCTTTTTCTGAGATGGAGCTACAAATTTAAGGAACAAGATCCTTTTCTATTCTAATTATGTCATACACAGTTTCACCTTTCAAAGCCTGTAAGGCTTCAAGACCCTTTTTTATTCTAATTATGTCATAAACAGCTTCACCTCTTAAAGCCTGCCTAGCAGTCCGTGATATATCTTCAACTAGGGGACATTCCCATTGGACATGATCTGATGTGCCACTTTCTCCACTGTCACAGGTGGTCATTGCTCTTTAACCTTTTCTATACAGATATGTAGGACATGTCCCATGTCGGGGAAGGTAGTGGACTAGTTCCCTACTTGACTGGGTATGTGTCATAATATCAGGAAGAAACCGAAATGTTCTCCTTCCTATGTCTGATAAACTGTTGAGTTTATTGCTGATTCTCTTGATGATTCCATGTATTTTTTTGATATTCTTCCTTTGTCAGCCAATAGAAGGCAGCATTTTCCTTACTTGTAGGATGAGGGCACATATGCTCATTAATATGGTTAGGACATCTGTAAACGTGGTGCTGAAGGCTCTGCAACAATGTAGCAGAATTCCTCATTGCACTTTTACTGCAGCAGGAGGTTTGATCAGTTGTAACCTGTGTGTCCAAACACTGTCATCATAGACAACAGCTGTAGTTAAGATAGACTCATGGTACTGTCTAATTACATTCAGGGCCAAACAAAACCTCTTTTAAGCCATATTAGTAATTTTATTCGTTATACAAATTCTTTACCTCGCTACAATTTCTGTACAGGCATTGAATATCCCTTGTCTGTCCAGATGCACACCAAAAGAGCTGTTGTCAGAATGCCTTTGAATTACCTCCTGATTTATGAGGGTGAGTTCAATGAAACCCTTAAAAGTGTTATACTATTTTTAATTGTAACAACGAACAAAAAACTTATGCGTCATTTTTTGTCGTTGTCTGCCTGATGTTAAATGTACATATTCTACTGCTTCAGAAGCTCATAGATACCACAATGAAAGAATTAGTTTGGTTGTTTGTGCAGCCAGTCATGCACGGCAGTTTTCACCTCATCTGCACTTCTGAAGTGCCTACCTCCCATTGCTTCTTTAAGTGTGACGAACAGATGAAAGTCACTGTGAGAGAGAGGTCTGGTGAATGAGGTGGATGTACCAGACATTCACATTTAATTTCCTGAATAGTCTCAACTGTCTTATGGGCTACTCCTGATTGCAGGGCAAATTTGATTTTTCAGCATGTCTGAATAAGAAGTACTGGTTACCATCACACCCCTATTTATGTAATATTTCAAAGTTACTCCATTTGCATTCCAGAAGAGAATGAATGTGAAGTTTCCTACAGATGGTTGAGTGCAGAATTTTTTTGGTTTCAGTGATGAGCTGTGATGCCATTCCTTGCTTGACCTTTTCATTTCTGGTGGTGGTAGTGGACCCAAGTCTCATTCCCTTTAACAACTTTTCCCAGAAATGCATCACCTTCGACATGCAAGTGATGCAAAAGTTCACAGGTATCGATGCGACAGTCTTTCAGGTCTGCAGTCAACTGATGTGGCACCTATCTTACAGACACGTTATTAAAGCACAGTACATCGTGAACAATATTCTGCACTGAACCAGTACTAATCTTCAGACTTGTGGTATTTCATTCAGAGTTACATGTCTGTTTTCCTTTACAAGCTCCTCCACTAACACAATGTTCTAGTCCGTTGCTATGTGGTGAGCCTGCTCTGGTCTTGGGGTACCTTTCACAGAAGTTACGCCACTTTTAAACTTCCTACATCACTCGTACACTTTCTACAACGACAAACACAGATCACCGAACTGAGCTGTCATTCTGTGATGAATTTTGATTGGTTTGACACCTTCACTACACAAGAAATGCATCACAGATTGCTGCTCACTCACAGTGAAGGCTGACAAGGGGCAGCCATCTCTTTGTAGATGCTGCTGCCTTCTCTTGCATTGCAGCATCACTCTGTTGGTCA